>NC_079504.1:72440383-73072610 GCF_030052815.1 Hevea brasiliensis
AAACCTTTTTTTACCCCTTTTAGAAAATCAACATTGCTTCAAACAAGGCAAGTCTGACCAAGCACACGATTCAACCCAAGCGAGTGTACTTAACAAGATCTCGAACAAAGAAGATAATGGAAGATCAGGAACAAATACAGAACCTACAAGGGCAGGTTTCCGAATTGAAGGATCAGTCTCGTAACTTATGAGACTAATGAGGGAAATGTCCTGCAATAAACCCGCTCAAAACCCAACTTACCACTACCTCCTCCACCTCCTACAACAATGGATCCTCACCAAGCTTCAACTTCTTTTACCTTTCAATCGCCTATTAGAACCCGACAATCACCGGCTAATCCGCTACCATGAATAATGACCTTTCTTACTCTCATTACCCAATCAGTATCAAACACCGACCCATACCCTTCAATTCTAATCCCTCCAGCTTCACTCCACCCCTCATCTCCCAACTGGGGGAGCATTTCATGCAGTGGGAGGAGAAAATAAGACGAAAGAAAACGAGAAACTATTTGCTCTAGAAGAGAGATTGAGAGCAATCAAAGGACTGAATATGTATGGTTTAGTCGATGTGGCATCGCTTAGATTGGTTCCTGATGTGGTAGTGCCGCCCAAGTTCAAAGTCCCTGATTTCTACAAATACACCTGGGAATTCAGACTCGCATTCACTTGGCCACCTATATAGCCAAGATGTCCACTGACAGATGATGACAGCATCGCTAGTCCACTTCTTTCATGAGAGCCTCTCAGGCAGCCCGAGGTGGTGCATCTGGGCTGATGTATAAACCGTGCTCTGGAAGGATTTAGCCGATGCCTTCTTAAGACAAGACAAATTTAATTATGATGTGGCCCCTACAAGGAGGGACCTCTAACACAGTGCGGAAAGACAGGAAAACTTCAAGGAGTATGCCCAGAGATGGAGAGAAAAGGCGTGTATACACCCTCGTGACCGACAATGAGCTATGCTCTCTGTTCATCGAGACTTTGAAAGCTCCTTACTTCAACTTGATGATTGGAAATACTTCCAACAGCTTCTCCGACATCATCCAGGCAGGTGAAAGAATAGAGGCCAATTTAAGAATGGGACGATCACAGAGTTGGTGAGAACCTGCAAAGAAGACCGCCAATTTTGGCAAGAAAAAGGAGGGTGATGTGCATTCCATCACCCGGCGTAATAATTACTCCCACTTCCCAAAATAACTACCGCCATATCCTTCCTCATGGCCAAACCATCGCAAACATTCCGCCTCCTTTCCACTATCCACACCCACGCCCACGGTATCCCCGCCTACAACTTCCCAACCTAGACCACCTCCTCCTCCTGCTCAACCGAGACCACCAAAACACAACCCACGACCCCCGAGAAACCCTGATCCACCTCTTCCCCTCCCGCTCAGTGAAATATACCGATACCTCATCGGTATAAATCAGATTATACCAATTCCCCTAGACCCAATTCAGCCTCCATATCCCAGGTGGTATGATGCCACTGCCCGTTGTGAGTATCATGGAGGGGCACAAGGGCATTCAACTGACAATTGCGGAGCACTCAAGGGGAGAGTGCACGCTTTAATCCGGAACGGATGGCTGAAAATTGAGGGGAATGGTTCCCTCCTAATGTTACCTCAAACCCATTGCCCAACCATAATGCGGGCAATGGTGTAAATATGATAGAGTCTGACAGAGAGAGGTCGACACCGGAGGTAGACGAGCTGATCCCTCACTTTGAGGATATTTTTGCCGTAGCAATGAAGGAAGGCTACCTTTCCCCTCAGGCATCAAAATCAGTAGAGGATACGGGATGTCCTTACCATGGGGGGGCAGCTGATCATGAGCTGCAAGACTGTGAGGAATTCAGGCAAGAGGTTCAGAACTTGTTATCCCTCAAAGTTCTGAGATGCCGGACAAGGTCTAAGACGGAAGGGGGAGTGAACACAACTAGATACAGCCAGAATGCTTCTACCTCTAAAACCAGAATTACTTTCTTACCCCAGAGCCTCACCGCCAAGAATCTGTTATCCGAACTCCTCCTCGCCTCCTGTCACCAATACTCACGCTATCCCTTGGAACTATAATTTCCAAGTTTTCACTCAAGGAGCGTCAAAGACATCGCCTCCTAATCTTGCTCCACCCCAGACCTCCAAAACCATGCTTCACTCCCCATGAGCATTTCAGATGACTTATGCCGACCCACCACGCATTACTCCCTAAACTAATCTCGGCCACATCGCAACAAAATCCTCCCCACTGAAAGAAGTTGAGTTTATAACTCGAAGTGGGAGATGTTACGGGAACAAAGAGAAAGAAAAGAAGAAGGGGAAAGTAAAAATGGGAGAGTCACCAAAGAATACAGAAGAGGAGGTTGAAAAGACAGGGGAAATAGAGCCTGCCGGACATAAAGAAGAGGAGGAGCTACTGCTCCAAATAATGAAACAAAGTGAGTACGATGTGGTGGAGCAATGAGAAAGACACTGCCTAATTTCACATTATCGCCGATCCCGGGTTGAATGCACCAACAAGCCTTGCAAAGAATCCTGGATCAGGCCTTTGTAAATCCCAACATCACTCCGGGGCAATTTGAGAAGATAGTGGGACAAATCCAGGCATCCAGTTTTGTTACTTTCTCAAAAAACGAGATAGATCCTGCAGGCCTGACACATACTAAAGCCTTACATGTGACAGTGAAATGTAAGGGTTGTATAGTAGCCAAGGTACTTATTGATAATGGATCAGCTCTCAATGTACTGCCCAATGCTACCTTGGCTAGATTGCCAGTTGACCAATCAGATATACGTCAAAGTGCTATGGTTGTAAGAGCCTTTGACGGCACGTAAGAGAAGTGTTGGGAGATCTTGATTTACAACTCCAAATTGGCGCATGTACCTTCAACGTCACATTCCAGGTGATGAATATTGAGCCGGCCTACACTATGTTGCTGGGGAGGCCTTGGATCCATTTTGCAAACGCCGTTCCCTCAACTCTACACCAGAAGATAAAATACATTAGGGACGGCAAAATCATCACTGTAAGAGGAAAAGAAGCCATTTTGGTCACCAAGCCACAATCACTCCCTTATGTGGAAGCTGCCGAGGAGTCGTTGGAAAGCTCCTTCCAGGCCCTTGAGTTGCAAGAAACCAAAAATGAAGGGGCTCTGGCTATGGTAGCCAAGATAATGTCGAGGAGTGGGTACAAAGAAGGCAAAGGCCTAGGCGCCACATTACAGGGAATCGTTGAACCCATACCGGCTATCCAGAAGATAGGCCACTGCGGTTTGGGATATGAGGAAGATGCCCTTATGAATGGGCGATTCTGGATGAGGAAAATGCTTCGGGATCAAAGATTTGACCAAAAAACGGGAAAAGGAAAAGTAGTCCCGAGAATCACAGAGGTCTTTACTAAACCGGTCATCGAAAATCTGACAGAGGTTGAAAAATCACCTGATGAACCATCCATTGACGTCATCCACCTAGATTCCTTGTATGAGGCTCTGGTCTCGCCGATAGCTGAGGGGCAAGAGTTGGACAACTGGACAGCAGAGGACATCCCTGTACTTAATTTCGAGTAAAGTACCTTTGGTTATCTACACTTGATCATTTTGTCCATGATGACAAGTGTAACATTGTAAATGGACCCTTTTCTTATGTCATAAATTTTTAATGAATTAATAGCGCATTTATTTCCAATTCTCTTCTCCATTTGAATTCCATCCTTATAATATATTTTATTTTCGTTCATTCCAGACCATTCATCAATTAACACCTAATAATTCAATAGACTCTGAAATTCCTCTGGTTAATTTTGAAACCCCTATAACTGCCATTACTTCAAGTGATTCTGAGGTGGAGCTCACAAAAGAAAGCGATGAAAGGGATGAACCTTCCCTAATGCCTTGTGGCGATGAAACACGCACTATAAACCTAGGCATGAAAGAAGTAAAGAAGGAACTTAAGGTTGTGGAGAGTGAAGAATTGGGAGATATGATCAGTTTGCTTAGAGAATTCCAGGACATATTTTCCTGGAGCTATGATGATATGGTTGGCTTGGACCCCCAGATAGTGGCACACAAAATTCCCTTATTCCGAGGACAATCCTTGAAACAGAACTAAGAAGAATGAATCGACACATTGCTCAAAGTTCGGATGAAGTCAAGAAACAAGATGATGTTGGGTTCCTGAAGTAGTCAAATATCCCCAATGGATAGCTAACGTTGTCCCTGAATGAAGAAGGACGGAGAGTTAGGTGTGCGTTGATTACTGTGGATCTTAATAGAGCAAGCTTAAAGGATGATTTCCTCTCCCACATTGATGTATTAGTAGACAATGTATGGATTGGACAGATGTTCATGCATTGATGGGGCATCCGGTACAATCAAATCCCAATGGATGAGGAAGACAAAGAGAAAACCGCTTTATCACTCAATGGGAGTATTTTGCTATCGTCATGCCTTTCGGTCAAGAATGCTTGCTACCTATCAACACGCTATGGTCACATTATTCCACGATATGATGCATAAAGAAGTGGAGGTGTACGTGGATGATATGATCATCAAATCTAAGGGAGAAGAGAGCCATGTGCAGGTGGTGAGGAAAGTATTTGAGAGACTCAGGAAATATCACTTGAAACTGAATCCCGCCAAATGCATATTCGGAGCTAGGTCGGGGAAATTATTGGGATTCATAGTGAGCGAGAAGGGAATAGAGGTAGATCCCGATAAAGTTCGAGCTATTCAAGAGATGCCATCCCCAAGAACAGAAAGGGAGGTGCGCAGTTTCCTGGGAAAATTGAACAATATATCAAGGTTTATTTCCAATCTCACCGCTAAGGTCGAGCCTATTTTTAAACTGCTCCGAAAGAACAACACCACTCAATGGGATTCAGTTTGTCAAGAGGCTTTCGAGACAATCAAGTAGTATCTGTCAAGCCCACCAGTATTGGTTCCACCCGTGGCGGGGAGGCCTCGATCTCAGATATGGCACCAAATGTAACTCGATGGGATGTGTTTTGGGACAACATGATGACACCGGCCGAAAAGAGAGGGCTATCTATTACCCGAGTAAAAGTTCAATGATTGTGAGTCGAGGTACTCTTTCTAGAGAAGACTTGTCGCTACTAGCCTAGACGGCAAACCGCCTCAAGCACTACATGTTGAATCACAAGACATGGCTCATCTCCAGGATGGATCCTATCAAATTTGTATTCGAAAGCCCATTCATGCCAGGCAGGATAGCCAAGTGGCAGGTCATACTCTCCCAATATGACATAGTCTATATGACCGGAAGGCGTGAAAGGTAGCTTGATCATCGACCTTCTAGCAGAAAATCCTATCCAGGATTATGAAGCCCTGGATTTTGAGTTCCCTGATGAGCATATTAATGAAGTAGACTACGAAGAAGAGGAGCCAGCTGATGTATGGGAAATGTATTTCACAGAGTCAAATTTGTCCGTAATGGAATTGAGTCGTGTTGATATCCTGATGGAAAACACTTTCCGATAGCTATCAAGTTGAGATTTGATCGCACCAACAACATCGCAGAATATGAAGCTTGTGTGATGGGTCTACAGGCTGCCATCGAAATGAAAATCAGGAAGTTGAAGGTATATAGAGACTCAGCCCTGATCATTTATCAAGTCAAGGGAGAATGGCAAACTAAGGATCCTAAGCTAATCCCGTATCAGAAGTACTCATCGAGCCGATTAAGAAATTCGAAGAAATCTCTTTCACTCATCTTAGCAGAGACAAGAATCAATTTGCTGATGCCTTAGCTACTCTAGCTATTATGGCTCAAATCGAAGAAGGGCAGATGACTCAGATAATGAAGATTAAGACAAGGAATGAGCCAGCTTATTGCTTCATTATTGAAGAAGAACCTGATGATGAACCTTGGTATCATGACATCCTGGTCTCATCAGAAACTGCAGAATTTCTTCGGAGCAAGCAAAAACGAAAAGAGGATGATTCGGAGATTAGCATTGGGATACTTCCCTAGTGGAGAGACCCTATACAAGAAGAGCTCCAACGGCGAATTGTTGAGATGTGTGGATGCAAAAGAGGCGAAGAGAATCCTTTTTAAGACTCATGAGGGAAACTGTGCCACCCATACTAATGGACATATGATGGCTAAGCAAATCATGCGACGAGGATATTTCTGGACCACCATGGAAAAAGACTGCATCGAATATTTCCGAAAATGCCATAAGTGTCAGATCTACGCAGATCCAATAAATGTTCCACCTCACAAATTGTTCAACCTCGTCTCACCATGGCCTTTCGCAATGTGGGGCATTGACGTGATTGGTCCCATCAACCCTAAGGCATCCAATGGGCACAGATTTATCCTGGTAGCAATCGACTATTTTTCTAAATGGGTCGAAGCCACGTCATACGCCCATATTACACAGAACACGTTTCTCAAATTCCTCGTAAACAATATCCTCTCGCCGCATGGTCTCCCCAATGAAATCGCACCGATAACGCCAAGAATCAATGGTCCAAGATTCGTAAATTGTGTGATCAATACAAGATCCGACACCTCAATTCCTCCCATACCGCCCCAGATGAATGGAGCTGGAAGCCGCAAACAAAAATCTCAAAAGAATAATCCGTAAAATGACAACACGTATAAGGATTGGCATGATATGCTACCCTATGCTCTTCACGCATATCGGACTTCTGTAAGGACCTCCACTGGTGCAACTCCATACTCACTGGTTTACGGGATGGAAGCAGTATTACCTATTGAAGTTGAAATTCCTTCCTTAAGGATTCTGAAGGAATCAGGGATTGATGAGTCAGAATGGATCCAGTCAAGGTTGGATCAGTTAAACTTGCTGGACGAGAAAAGGTTAACAGCAGCATGTCATGGGCAATTATACCAGAAGAGAATGGCTATGGCATTTGACAAAGGCGTTCACCTATGTGAATTCCAACCCGGGGACCTGATTCTCAAGAAAGTGCTGCCGAATCAAAATGATCCCCGAGGTAAATGGTCACCAACCTACGAGGGACCCTATGTGGTTAAAAAGGCATTTTTTGGTGGGGCCCTGATCTTGACCCACATGGACGGTGAAGAATTTCCAAGACTGTGGAATGCCGACACCACAAGAGATACGAAGCCAAAAAAAAAAAAAAAGAGTAGGGGTGAAAACCCGAAAGGGTGCTCCTAGCAAATGTGTGAAAGAAGGCGAAACCCCTCGAAGGGCGCTTTCTATAAAATGAGTGAAGGATGAAAACCCGAAAGGGCGTCCTGAAAAATGAGCTAAAAAAAAAATAGAGGTGAAAACCTGGAAGGGCGCTTCTAGTCAAATGGACGAAGGGAAAGTGAAAACCCGCAAGGGCGCTTTTCGCAAAATAAGAAGAAAGTCAAGGGTCATCCGAAGAAATGAGGTCGTAGGCCAAGTCTTGTAACTTGTCCTCCATTAATCATCGGCTTTCGGGATCCTGTTAAGTACAATTCATCGGGCAAGAACTTCTTGTGTCGAGATTAGGCTTGCTGTGTAAGTTGATTTTAATTTCCGCAATTTAAATTTCCTTATCAACCTCTGTTCCTTGATCTAAGTTGATTTTAATTTCATGCAATTTAAATTTCTGTTATTAACCTCTGGTTCCTTGATCTAAGTTGATTTTAATTTCAAAGAATTTAAATTTCCTGTTATCAACCTCGATTCCTTGATCTAAGTTGATTTTAATTTCCGCAATTTACATTTCTGTTATCAACCTCTGGTTCCTTGATCTAAGTTGATTTTAATTTCCGCAATTTATATTTCCGTTATCAACCTCCGTTCGTTGATCTAAGTTGATTTTAATTTTCATGCAATTTACATTTCTGTTATCAACCTCTGTTCCTTGATCTAAGTTGATTTTAATTTCCGCAATTTAAATTTCTGTTATCAACCTCTGGTTCCTTGATCTAAGTTGATTTTAATTTCCAGCAATTTAAGTTTCTCGCTATCAACCTCTGGTTCCTTGATCTAAGTTGATTTTAACTTCCGCAATTTAAATTTCCGTTATCAACCTCTGGGTCCTTGATCTAAGTTTATTTTAATTTCCAGCAATTTATGTTTCCTGCTATCATCTTCTGGTTCCTTGATCTAAGTTGATTTTAATTTCCTGCAATTTAAATTTCCTTTTATCAACCTCTGGTTCATTTATCTAAGTTGATTTTAATTTCCTGCAATTTACATTTCCTGATATAACCCAATGTTTCCTGGATCTAAGTTGATTTTAATTTTCCTACAATTTACATTTCTGTTATCAACCTCTGTTCCTTGATCTAAGTTGATTTTAATTTCATGCAATTTAAATTTCCGCTTATCAACCTCTGGTTCCTTGATCTAAGTTGATTTTAATTTCCAAAGAATTTAAATTTCGTTATCAACCTCTGTTCCTTGATCTAAGTTGATTTTAATTTCCGTAATTTAAATTTCTGTTATCAACCTCCGTTCCTTGATCTAAGTTAATGTTAATTTCCAGCAATTTAACTTTCCATCTATCAACCTCTGGTTCCTTGATCTTAGTTGATTTTAATTTCCTTCAATTTAATTTTCCTTGTATCAAACTATGGTTCCTTGATCTAAGTTGATTTTAATTTCTTGCGATTTAAATTTTCTGTTATCAACCTCTGGTTCCTTAATCTAAGTTGATTTTAATTTCCTCGCAATTTACATTTCCTCGTTATCAACCTCTCGTTCCTTGATCTAAGTTGATTTTAATTTCCAGAATTTACATTTCGTTATCAACCTCTGGTTCCTTGATCCGAGTTGATTTTAATTTCATGCAATTTAAATTTCGTTATCAACCTCTGGTTCCTTGATCTAAGTTGATTTTAATTTCCAAAGAATTTAAATATCCTGTTATCGACCTCTGGTTCCTTGATCTAAGTTGATTTTAATTTCCTGCAATTTAAATTTCCTGTTATCAACCTCTGGTTCCTTGATCTAAGTTGATTTTAATTTTCCTGCAATTTACATTTCATGTTATCAACCTCTGGTTCCTTGATCTAAGTTGATTTTAATTTCTTACGATTTAAATTTCCTGTTATCGACCTCTGGTTCCTTGATCCAAGTTGATTTTAATTTTTTAGTATTTTAACTTCTGTTGCCGATCTCTAGGTCACTAACTTAGGCATGCTTTAGTTCCCTAACTTTGAACACCTAATCGTCCAAAATATGGGACTGAATCTTTACATAATTCCTACACGGGAAATTTTTTTCCCTTTAATAGAAATTATGTAAATAGGGGCAACTGTCGACACCATATTTTGGCCGATCCCCAGAATTAATAAACTTTGAAACCGATCCCCAGTACTAAGTCTCCCTTTGATAGCTAACCACATTTCCGATCTCTCCCTACAAGGAATTGAATCAATACTAAGTCCTCGTGATCACCAAAGCCTTACCGGTCTATTAAATCACTCACCAATCTCTCAAACCCATTGTCGAATCTCCCGACTACCAAGTATATTCCTGATCTCTGTTGACAAACGAAATTGAACTGACACTAGATCTTTGTTACCATTTTTGTTGCCGATCTCCCTTTTAAAAGTTTAAGAATAATCAAAGGTTCCGTTCCGGTTTACTGATGATCCCGATCTTAAATGTTCAAGCCAAATTTTTAATTTTAATCAAGTCCCGTTCAGCGTTGATTCCCTACCAATCTCGTGCTCATTGTGTTTTCCGATCTCTCACACTTAGGTTAATAATCACTTTCAGTTATACTCAGACAATCAAGTGTTTAAATAATTTAGAAATTTTTCGATCACAACCATTCATCGAACAAAAGAGGCATTCCATTTCATTTCATTTCAAGAATTTGTATAAGTTATTCAACTGGAGGATCACCCCCAGCCTGATCTACATTTTGTCCGTCCCCTCTCTCACCCTCGGTGTGACACCCCTTATCCGACTACAGTGTAGCCGAGCAAGTTATGCCACTCAGTGTGCCAGAGCACTCTATTTTATCTTAATTCATTTTTATCGTAGTTTTGAATATACTTGTGAAATATAATTCATTTATTGAAATTGTAATTTATTTAAGGTTCTGAAAATTTTAAAAAAAATCCGGCGAAGTACCGGCTAAAAATGGAGAAAACAGTTCTTCGGAACCTGTGAAAAACACTTCTAATAATCATATTCATCTATTCACAAACTCCAATATCAAAATCTCAATATTTTTCAACCATTCGTTTCTCAATCATTCATCACATTTGATAGTCATGTAACAGTCACAGATCAATATTCACTTTTCTATTTATAAACACAATTTTGCATTATTTACATGAAAATCAAAATACATTACATAAGTTTTATTTACACAAAGGAAAATAAAAATCAATTACAAAATACCAAAATGAAGCCTAGTGTCCTACCAATGCACTGTAGACGGTGAGGTGACACGGACACTATGCGTAATCGTGAACCGCCTTACCAACTGTGGGTCTACTGGGCCCTCTGTCCAAATCTTTCGCACTACGCTGCTGCAAAGCGACGCTCTAAGCATAAAGCTGAGTGGTGCCAATATGACAAGAAAATATAATATGCAAATAAAAATAATAATTTCCTTGCTATTGTGTTCATAAGAAATGAGTAATTACTAACTTATTGTTTAGTCGAGGGCTAATCATGTTTTATGATATTAACTTCTTCATGCATTTCGTTAATTTTTTTTTTTTTTCATGATCTTGAGCTTCCTTGTATTTTTGTAATCATTCCTGATACTTAATTTTCGTATTTTCTTTAATAATCAGTTCACAGTTATACTTTTCCATTCATTTGGTTGCCCAAGTAACCTATACTGGATGACTGGACTGGATAACGGGTCGTTGGCACCGGCACCGCGTTTCGCCGTCATACCATGGGACGCAGAACGCCAACCACGATGCGCCAATATAGCTAAAAGCTATGATATCACATAATCTTTCATAATAGCCATTAATACGGTCATAAAATTCATGGATACTGTCATAAAGCCATGAATACAGGCACAAAGCCTTTCCTTTCGCAGTACTGCTAAAACAATACCCTATTGGCATGCCAAACTATCCAAACCAATCTAGTTAGGTATACTAGGGCATTTGATACTTTTAAATTTTTCAAATTTTGAATTTCAAGTTTTGGTGTCACTATTCACCTCATTGGTCAACAAAAATGTTGACTTTTGGATAGAAAATAGGTATATTAGTTTTAACACCCCAAACATACCACATTTTGTATTTGAAACTTGTTGGAATTGATTACTATTACCATTTCTAAGTTTAAACCAAGGGAAGTAGAATTTTCAGTTTGTGAAGCTTAACTTTACTGTTCCATTAAGCACTGTTGCAGTGGGAATTTGAAGAAATGGCAAACATGAAAGTTGTTCCTTATTTTGTCTAGTTGAATTTCCTTTTTTGAATCACTCCATTTGGAGTTTTGTAGCTCCAGATATGGTCCAAAAACCACAGCTGGCCGGATTTCCATTCTGCAGAAATTACCATATCTACAGTAACATGAATAGTGACTGCCACTGCCATTTGGGTTAGGTTCTGGTCATAATTTGGGGTAGGTTTCTTCATGAAAGTTGTCTGTCTATGTCTTAACTTGTTGCTGTAAAAATTTCAGGTCAATTAACCTTATCTACAGTGAGTTATGGCCAAATGAACAGTTACTATTCATTTGGTCATTTCTGCAGGTGCTGTTGCAGGGTATCCGGATTGGGGCCAACTTTTGGTCCACTTGCTTTGGTCTTTTGGGCATGGTTTCTTCAGAAAAAATGTGCCATTATAAGCCTAGTTTCATGTCCAATTGGCCAAATACCAATTGGACCAACACAGCCAAAGATATGGCAGTCCAAGTGGACTGAAATTTCAGTCACCCTGCTGCTGTCTTTAGGCAGCCTACACATTCACTTTGCCATGCATTAACTCACTTCAAATTATGATTAACTTGCCTTAAATGGTCACTAATTGACCACTAGAATGTCCATTAATCAATTCAAATTCCAAGTCCAATTTTCACCCTTAAAACCCTAATTCCCATTATGAATGTTCACAACTTACCTTAATTAACTACTAGTTCATTATCCTTATATTTAAACACTTTAAACATGGTTTCTAGTTCACTCCAAGTCCATCACAAACACTCAATCCTATTCCTTCCTTAGGGCATCCGAAATCCATGGCATACATACCCATAAGTTTCATTCATTTAATCCACAATTTCATACTCATTTTTAAGTCCTTAACATGGAACAAGAGATATACATGCATAATTAAGCACTAACCTCTTTGCTCAACTTATTGAGCTTGTGAAAACTCTAGAATTTCTCCTCTTTGTGGCTGCCTAGAGTTTCCTTGTGATGTGAGGACAAGTTTTAGTGAAGGTGACTTAGGGTTTAGTAGTGGAATTTCATGGGAAATGGAAGAAATTAAAGGAAACTTTCATGGAGGGTTATGGAAAAGGGGAGGTCATGTTTTGGCTGAAGAAGAAGAAGAAGATGACCAGAATTTTTGGTCTCCTTTGGTCTCTTTTATTAGTTAATTAAAGGGTTGTTTAATTGTGATTGAGGAAGCTTTTAAATGACATCACAATATGTCATATTTGGCATTTTATTGCATTTTCTTTTCTTTTCTTTTCTACTAACTTTCAATTAATTTTTCATCAATATTAATTCATATTTTATGTCATAATAATTATTTACTCAACTGGACAAGTCGGCCAAAAATCGTCTCTGAAGGCGAAATGACCAAAATGCCCTCCGTTTGGCTTAACGGGTCAAAATTGTCCGTACCGATTGTAAAATTTTTCTAAATATTTTCTTGGCATTCTAATGCCATAGGAACCTCAATGACCCTTCTCTGGAGTCCCAAAAATTATTTTATGAATTTTTTCCCGGGTCTAGGGCTCCTCCTTGCGAGAACCGCAACTTCCCTCTGGGTTACCCATCGCTTGGGCACCGGCTCATTTGACTTGGTTGTATTTTATTTATAAAATTTTTCCTAAATTTTTCTTATTAATATTTGAGTTAATTTTGGTTCTTGACTTTAGTTTAAATATTTTTCTGGATGTTCTAGCTGTCCGGACCGACACCGGTCACCGGAACAGTAGAATGTACGGAGTTGCTACCGGGAGGGTGTTACACTCAGCCTCCTCCTCACTCTCCTCACCTTCATCCTCGACAGCCAGGTTGGCCATCCAGGAGAAGTCCTCCTAAGGGTAACGCTTCTTGAGCTCAGCCAGGAGATCTCTGTGAGCATTCACATAAGCGCCGGCCACTCCAGTCACTCTCTCTTCTTCTTTCACCTTGAGCTCCTCAGCAAGGTGAGCGAGTTGAGCAGCTTCCTCGGCCCGGAGCGCTTGCACTTCTTCAAAAGCGTGAGCTTGCTCGGCCAGCTTGTCCTCATAAAACTTCATTCGCCCCTCAATTTGAGATATGTAGCCCTGAGCGGATGAAAGTTGAGGTTAGAGGGAAGCTGCTTCATGACCCATCCTCTCGACCTCTTTACCCAAGCGATGCGCCTTCTCCAGTATGATGTGCTGGTTCACCAGGCACTCCACGTTCAAGCTCATGGATCGGGTCAAGATATCATCAAGGTTATTCGGAGACAGCCTATCCCGATCTTCTCGAAGACAGATAGAGGACGCTAAGACCTTGGCGAAACCAGGGTTTTCTCAAACCGTACGATTCTTCTCCAGTGAGTGGACTAAGACTTGGGCACCGCGGGAGATAGTCCTCACGTTAGGTTGAGAAGAACCCTCTTCTGCGTTCGGAGCAACTGGAGGAGGTGGAGGCGGCTCTTCCCGGTGAGGAGGGGATCGGACCACTTCTGCGATCACCGGTCCCGAAGGTTGAGACGAGCCTTCTTGTATTTCCCCGGGCTCATGCCTGGGTGTCTGCATTTCCTCGACTCGTTTCATCTCCCGTACCTTCTGAGAGATCTCCCTATTTCGCTTTCGGCTCTCCTTGGAGGCTTCGCCGCTTGCCATACCTGCACAAAGAAGAGGTCAGTGAGATCGCTAAGGTCCTGAGATCTGAGATGTAGAAAATACCGATGCCGAGGTCAGAGAGCTGAAGCCCGCGATCTTTGCCGGTGATCAATTCCATAGTCCAATGGTGCAGTTCGGCGGTCACTGCATCCAAGCAAGAGAACTTCTCTCTGGATGCCTGCTCCTTCAACTCCATCACCATTGCGCCCTCTTCCCTATTCAACACGAGACGCTTCAGAATTAAGGGGCCTTGGTGTAACCAGCTACGAGGGAAACCCTCAAAGCCGTTCGGAATTTTACTCTTTAGAATGAAGAAGCGGTTCTTCCAGTTTTTCAGGGAGGAGGGCAGATCGACGAAGAGCCCGCAATGTGGCTTCGCCTGGAAAAACCAGTACTCGTGGTCCTTTCGACGAGTTAACCTATGCAATTCGGCGAATACTTTAGGCGTAGGGCGGAATCCCTTAGCTCGGCAGAGGCCTCGGAAGGCTACTAAGATCCGCCACGAGTTAGGGTGAACTTGAGCTATGCACACTTGGAAAAATTTTAAGACTTCCTTAAAGAAGTCGTTAAGAGGGAATCGCAGCCCGGCTTTCAACTGTTCTTCGTATACCATAATCATGTCGTTCTCTTTGAAGAAATGATCGGCCCGGAGATCGCCGTGACACCGGATAAGTTCATATGAATCGGGCTCAATGTTGTACTCCTGGCTGAATGACTGCAGATCGGTTTCTTGAAGGACCGATGGCAGCTCGTCCATGGGAAGATTCTCTCTCCCTGAAGAATGCGCATGCCTTGATGATGTCACTTGTTCCCGAGCTGCAACGGAGACTCTAGGAGGTTCAGGTCGCACGCTCGGTCTGACCACCTCTACCTCATCGGATGACCACGAGACCTGAACGGAAGGAGGGATTGCCGCTCTCTGACCCTCGACACCGCTCATTTTCAAAGGAAACAGAAAGTTTAAACTAAAAGAAAGATCAAAACCCTTACCGGAGCTTGATCGGTGTCGGAAGAAGCTTGAGAAAACGAGAGAATTTTGAAGGTGTTCGCGAGAAACTGAAAATGACACATGAGAGCAAATGGCTAACCCCCACCCCTATTTATACTTGTCCGAGCATTTAATGCTCAAGATGTTCCAGATGGTGCATCGGATAGTGGGACTCGCCAGCTATTCTGACACATCTCACGAATATTCCCAAGATTCCATGAAGAGATCGGTTAATTATAGAGCGGCAGATCAAGGTGTTTTGAATTACGGATCGGATAAGTGTCTTTCAAATAAGAATCGGATCGGATAACCACATCAGAGATCGAAAAATAATCAATGTAATAATAATAAAATGATAGTGGTCAAAATGAAATTTTATTTCCGAAAAGGTCAGATTACATCATTTGGGCGATCTTCAGATATCGGGATTACACAAAAGTTGAATTACATCATTTGGGCGATCTCTAGGGATCGGATTACACTAAAATTGGATTACATCATTTCGGTGAGATCGGATTACAATGAAAATAAAATATATCATTCAGGCGATCTCAAAGACCGGTGGAACATCCCATCTTAAGGGCCTATGTCAAAGCCCACATTGTGACTGATCCAAAGGATGTCATCGACCGGAACCGAGCCACTGTCGGAACACCCAATATGGAGGAAAGCCGCTGTCGGAACACCCAATGTGGTGAGAAGCCGAATAAACTTGGAAGAGCAACCGCCAAGAGTCGGCGGAACATTAGCAGTCTTCTCGGCCGAAATCGGTTCGCCGATTATACCGGTCGAATGACTCGAGATCGGCACGATCAAGGTCCGCGATCCAGATCAGTTAATTGGTCCAGTTCTCCCACCATCACCAGATAAGGTTATCACGATTATTCGATCACCAGGGTCGTAGATTTTCAGTCGGGAAATAAAGAGGTCCATCGGAAAGGGATCAACAGCCATAATCATGGCCGGAACTTCTGCCGGAGCAGCTAGAACTGGAAAGTAAGAAGGAAGAGAGGAAAATCGAATGAAGAAAGTCTCTTCTGTCAGGGGTATATATAGGGAAAATCGGGCATTTATTGCTAAGCAGAAAATGAAGTGGACGCTTCGGGAATCGAGGGGAATTAATGCTTTGACCGGACCGGGCTTGATTAAGGGAAATATTGGAATAATAGAGATCGGAAGAGGGGAGACCGGTATGAAAGATCGGAGAAGGATCACGTTGAAAAGACCGGAAAAGAGGGGAGGTCGGGAGACAAAGAGAATAAGACAGCTCCTGGCAATTATCGTCATAATCAGAGCCAAGGTAGTTAAAGCGTTGCAGGAGAAATCTCAACCGCACGCCCCAGAATCGCCCGCATTTCTAACATGCATACGTCAGGACAGCGCTGTACATCCTAATCTCCACCGTTGATCTTACTTGTAAGGACGAGCTCGGAGCCCTCGGATCGAAGAAGAAAACAACAAGATCAGCGCCCTTCACTCCCAAAATTTCTGACGCCGGACAAGAAAATTTAGGACCGTCAGATTAGAAGAAGAAAATGACAAATATTCTGAAGGGGATCTCAGCCGTCCATTCTGATCCTCTTTAATTCCTGAGCCTCAGATCATGTCCTTCGAAATCCTAATCCTCCATCTCCTTCAAAATAGATCCTGACCCTTCATGGGGAGCACCCGGTTCCTATAAATACCTGCATGAAAACTGTTCAAAGGACGGAAAAAAAAGAAGGAAGTTACTATAGTGGAAGAACTCTGAAATTTAATTCAGATCGTTACTCTGCTTTCATAAGAAGAACTTTTGAAACTAGTTTTCTGAAGTATTTTCTTAAAAAGATTTTGAACACTGAAACTTTCCATTTTCAGCTCGTTCATCATCCCGCAGCGTTCACATTTTGCAGTTCCTTGTTATCTTTATTTTCACTTCCATCGTCCATGTTCGACCTCGTTTAAACTCGGGTATAATTCTGACTCGATTGCATTTAGTGAAGCACTCTTTGTTCCAAGGCGAACCTTATTCTCCCGGTTATCAATTTGCAATCTTATTGCGTTTTGTGATTCTCGGTTAGTTCACTAGAATCGACTCCTTACAGGTCAGTATTCATGTTGCCATTTTATTAAGTTTAGTTCTTGTTTTACGCATTTTCATTCTTCTTTCTTTATGTATGTTATTTTCTTTTAAGTTCATATCACGCTGGAAAGATACAGAGAAAGGTTGTGCTCTAGTTTATTTCCGTGTCGATACCTTTGTTAATCTTTATTATTTCTGAGCGTAAGTCATCTAGCTCCAAGCGATACATAAGCAGTTGGATGAGATGTAGGAAGCGGCAACTTAAGAGTCCTTTTGAAAAAATGAAAGGTCTGAATAATAAGCCTGGAAAATGGTAAAGCTGAGTCACTAGAATAACTCAATAGGTCATAGGGCAAGACGTCATAAGACAAGAGGAAAACCAAACCCCGGATAACTAAATGGAATAGATCGGCTACCAAAAATGCTGGTAAGACGACCATATTGGAAGGTCGGAGGATTCGGTTTGGCATCCCCTGCCCAGTCCTAAGGTACCAATAAGTTAAAGAGGTCTTGCGCAGACCCCCTGACACCTTTGAACGTCAGAACCCTTAGCCTTAGGCCCTCTCGATAGTTAAAATTTAGAGAGATCGGAAAAATCCTTATCCAACTACCGTTAATTGAAAGAGGTCGGAGGAGAGTTCTTATCCGATTCTCAATCAAAAATTTTAATAAATGTTAAAAGAGATCGGAGGAGAGTTCTTATCCGGTTCTCAAACTTGAAAATTTTAATAAATATTAAAAGAGGTCGGAGGAGAGTTCTTATCTGATTCTCAATCAAAAATTTTAATAAATGTTAAAAGAGATCGGAGGAGAATTCTTATCCGGTTCTCAACCAAAAATTTTAAAAGAGATCGGAGGAGGGTTCTTATCCGATTCTCAATCCAAAAATTTTAATAAATATTAAAAGAGATCGGAGGAGAGTTCTTATCCGGTTCTCAACCAAAAATTTTAATAAATATTAAAAGAGATCGGAGGAGAGTTCTTATCCGGTTCTCAATCTGAAATTTAAATAAATATTTAAAAGAGATCGGAGGAGAGCTCTCATCCAATTTCAAAAATTGGATTCTAATAAAATAGCCCTTCAAACAAAACTAACATACAACAGTAACTCACTAAGGTTGTCTCATTTACTTATGTATCTGGGTAATCCGAATTAGTGAAAAATCAAATATTCCTTTTGTCAAAAGGATTAACATTTCCATTCAAGTCCTCCTAACTAATTTATAAAGAGTGCGAAGTTAAATTTACTTACCCTAATTAAGGGATGAAGTGGGGTGCCTAACACCTTCCCCACCCGTTTACGGACCCCGAACTTAGAATCTCTGTTTTGAAGTGGTTTTATTTCAATTTGCCTTCACAAATGGTTTTCTTTAGTTTCCCTCAAAACTAAGGTGGCGACTCCTCATTCTTTTCCACTTCGGTGAGGGCTCGTTCAGGCGACCGCAAAATCCCTTGCGACAATACTATATAAAATATATAAAATGACTAATGTGAGCCCTATCTACATGCATTGCTGAGGAGGTGACAACCTTGAACCCTTTTGACACTTCTGCAGATCAGAACTCCAAAATCTCTTTTTAATATTCATTGGGCTTTACCTTTAGTACCTGCATGAAGGAAGCAAATCCATCGCGCTAAGCATTTCTGCTTAGTGGTGCAATAATATAACAAAGAAATAATATACGAAATACATATGGAAATAAAATATGGTTCAGATAATTTAGATCTGGTTATGCTTCAATAAGGTTTCTAAAATTTAATATCCCTTTTTTTTCTTTTTCTAATTTAGTCCTCTTTGGAGGTGCTTAGTTCATAAGATTATAGTAAGAATATACAATATACTAATATTCTAATAGCATTATTCTTAACTTAATATTATTATGAAAGGTACATTTGTAACATTTATTTAAATTATGTTTCTATTATTAATCTTTTTGTATTATTTAATTCAATACCTTCTAGGTTATCTTAAATTTTTTTATAATAATTAAAGTTCCCAGTGCATTCAATAATAGATAACTTTTTTTTTATCATCAGTCCAGTTCATTTCAATTCTTTCTAGCATTTTATTAATTGTTTTCTTTGATGATTTTGAGCCTTATTTTATTGTAATCATTCTTATTCTTTATCTTGATATTTAATTTTCTTACTTCCTTTAATAATCAATTCAATTACATGTATACTTTTTCATGCCCAATTAACCTATACAAATTGATCAAACTGGATAAATAGGTAAACTAGCACTGGGTACCAGGTACCTCGAGCCATCACACCATCGGTCACAATGTGTCTCCCGGTGTGCAAATAGAATGGCTAATAAGCCATAAAAGTAATAAAGCATAAAGCCAAGTATAACATCATAATCAGTATAGCCATAGGCTATCATATCATAAAATGGCATGAAGCCATACATCATACACAATACTACTATCAGAACCCTATTGGCATGCCTACCTATCTAAACCAATCACACTAGGCCTACTAGGGCATATTACAAAGTTATTTCTTAATTATTTGTACGTAACATATAAGGTTACTATTCATATGGTCATTTAAGTCTAAATGTTAACTTTC
The DNA here is from genome assembly GCF_030052815.1 of Hevea brasiliensis. Lineage (NCBI taxonomy): Eukaryota > Viridiplantae > Streptophyta > Magnoliopsida > Malpighiales > Euphorbiaceae > Hevea > Hevea brasiliensis. Next base: position 72,459,967 of record NC_079504.1, read on the forward strand.
TCATATATAATAGTTACATGAGTTTTAATCACATAGATTTACCACATTTTAGTTTTCAAAAGTGTTGGCATTAGTTGCCAATCCATACTTCTAACCAATGAAAAATATTATTTGTACTTAACATATAAGGTTACTATTCATATGTTCATTTAAGTCTAAATGTTAACTTTCTCATATATAATAGTTACATGAGTTTTAATCACATAGATTTACCACATTTTATTTTTCAAAAGAGTTGGCATTAGTTGCCAATCCATACTTCTAACCAATGAAAAATAAATCAAAAATTTCAGTTTTGGGTGCTAGAGTTCACTGTTCCATTAGGCCATTCTACAGTGAGAATTTGGCCAAGTGTTCTTGATCAAAGTTTTTCTTTATTGTGTCTAGCTACATTTCACTTTGAATCACCCCATTTGGAGTTTTCTAGCTCAAGTTATAGCTATTGCACCATAACTGGTCGGATTGCCTTTACCCAGAATTTTTGAGCAAATTTTGGTTCTGCCAGATTTGGTAATCCAAATTTGGCAAGCAATTTCATTTAGTTAAGTCCAGAATTTGAGTTTGTGTTCCGCATGAAAATTGTTCTAAATTGCCTCAGCTTTCCATTGATATAAATTTCAGGCTAATTGGACCTTTCTATACTGAGTTATGACCAAATGAATTAACATTGTTCATTTGGTTATTTTGCCCAGGCAGAATGTGTATTACCCATATTTGGTCAATTTTTAGGGCATTCTAAGTTTGGTTTCTGGACAAGTTTCCTTCATCAAAGTTGTGCCATTATGTGTCTAATTTCATATCCAATTGGCCTTACACTAATTGAAACTATACAACTCAAGTTATAGCTGCCCAAACATGCTGGACTCCCATCCAAACCTACAGTGCACACTGAATAGCATACATAACCTCAATTCCCTTAGCACTATTTACTCAATTTCCTACTTAAACATGACCAAATGGTCACTAATTGAACATTACAACCCCTTTTCACCAATACATAAACAAAATCCAAATTTTGGTGCCCAAACCCTAACTCCAACAATTTCAATTCTCTATATACATACAATCCATGAATTAAAACACCAAAATCATGTTCAATGGCAGCCATACATAACTATTATGCAATCAAATTGATGAAACTCTAGGTACCCTAAGGCTGCCAAAATTTCATGGTGCAAGTTCATGCATCCTTAATTCATTTTTCATCAAATTTTCAACTTAACTCAACTTAAATTCATGCGTAGAAAAGAGTGGAAGCAAGAAAATTAGCACTAACCTCTTGGATGAATTTCTACCCATCACTTTCCTTCACTTTCTCCTCTTCTAATGGCTACCCAAGTCTAGCTCTAGTGGTAGGGACAAATTTTTGTGAAGGGAAGATGAGGTTTTGAGGTGGTTTTTGTAGAGGTTTGGAAGCTTGGTGAAGCTTCAATGGTACAAGAGAGGGAGTTGGTTCGTTTGTGAAGAAGAAGCAAATTGTTTCTTCAATTTTTCTGCCCATTTTACTCATTTTAAGTGGTTTAATGACATGTGCCACAATGTGATTGGGTGGGGGCATTTTGATGACATCATGTGATGCCATAATTCCCAATTTCTTTTATTTTTCTTTCCTTTTCTTTTCTACTCATTTTTAGTTAAATTTTTAGCAATATTTATTCATATTTTATATCATAATAATTATTTACTTAACTGGACAAGTCGGCCAAAAATTATCTCTAAAGACAAAATGACCAAAATGCCCTCCGTTTGGTTTATTGAGCCAAAATTGTCTATACTGATCTAAAAAATTTTCTAAACATTTTCTTGGCATTCTAATACCATAGAAGCCTCAATGACTCTTCTCTGGAGTTCCTAAAATTATTTCATAAATTTTCTCCTGGGTTTAGGGCTTCTAGCTGTGAAGACCGCAACTTCCTACTAGGTTACCCATCGCTAGGGCACCGGCTCATTTAACTTGGTTGTATTTTATTTCTAAAATTTTTCCTAAATTTTTCTTACCATTATTTGAGTTATTTATGACTCCTCACTCTAGTCTAAATATTTTTCCAGACATTCTAGCTGTCCAGACTGACACTGGTCACCAGAATAGTAGAATGTATTAAATTGCTACAGTGAGGGTATTACAGCCATGGCTCTCTTCTCCTCCTTAATCAGCCTAGTCATAACTGCACAAACAAAGAACAATTAGTAAGTCCACTAACAGCTCAAGAAAAGTCACAACCTCTTCCACCAAGCTCTTTAACTCGGCAATAGATATCTACTTATGCTTGGATAGCTTGAACTCCCCCTTCCACATCTTCACATGTAGGGACCAAGACAGGGGAAAGTTACACAAACTGATACCTTCACCCTAACCAAGTAGAAAGAACTTATTCTTCCATCTCTTCTCAGATGAGGAAAGACCCTTGAAAAGGTAACAACCCTTATTCGCTATAAAGTAGCAAAAATCATGATTAAAGCCATTAAGGATCTAGAATAGGCTAACAAAATCCTTGTGCCACACTCAATGCTATATTGGTGACAAAAACCTCTGAAGGCAACTAGGGTTTTCCAATTGTTTGGAACTAATTGAGTGATGCAAATGTTATAAAATTCAAAAACCTCTAAATACAAATGGTTTAAGAGAAAGCAAAGCCCGACCTTAAAAGTCTCATCATAGATTATAAAGAACTTTGGTTTAATGATAGACCTAAACTCGGACATGAAGAAATAAATACCCATCTAGCATATTGTATTTGTGTAAGATGGAGAAAATCTATTGTTTTTTCAACTTTGACTTAATAGGGCAATTGGCCACTATAATTAGTCACCCAGATTGGGATCGCCATGCTAGATCCGCTCACCTTAGTTTGGCGATAACTTCCTACTCACCCTCCTTTGCAAGTTTATATTCTTGCTCACCTATTCTGGGAGGGTTATTCTCAGCTTCATTAGTCGCCAGCTTAAAGGCATCCATTGTGGGCTTAGGATCAACATCTGGGTGCTCACCTAAAGAAGTACCACCTACACACTACTTGGCATCTCTTGAAAGTCCCAAGGAGAGTCCATAACTTAACAAAAGGAAAAACTAAATCACGTTTGGTGATTCTGATGAAGGGACAGTGGTTGCTTCCGATAGATATCTTAACGCCGGCGAGAAGTTCTTAAACTCAAATTGAAAGAGAAATGAAAATAACTGAGGGAAACAATCCTTTAACATATATAGGAGGCCATTTAATGCCCTCGATTATCCAAAAGGTGTATAAAAAAGCCTCACATAAGTGACTATTAGATACCCCGTGGTCATTATGACAAGTAACAAACTAAACCTAAAGATTCGTATAGGTAGGAGGGACTCATGATGCTATTTGCCCATTTTGACCCCCCCCCCTAAGTAAGGTCAGACGCCTACCTAGTACTATTGATGCTCCTTTAATAGGCCAAACACATTGGAAATATGATATGATTATGGGATGGGAAACTTTTAGTGGCATAGCCATCTTGTTGTAAATTATTGTGCTGTGAAATCACATGGGATTGTTACATTTCATGTTCTTAATTTTAATTGTTTAATATAATGTTTTATACCCTTAATATGCTTATACTCACTGAGCTCCTATCTCACTCTCTTTCTCTCTTTTCCTCTTCAGGGATAAGTAATTAAGATATAGCCAATAGATTTTAGCTAGTTGAGTATTAGAAGTTAACACCTCAATTTTGCTAAAAAGGTATATCTACATTCTGTGGAATTCTTTTGTAAAGGCATGTAAATTTTATTATTTTGCCACTATGTTATGCCACCTAATATTGTGTAATATAAAATAATTGTAATCACTATTTATATTTAATAAAATATTTATATGAATAATAGTAGATTTAAATAAAGATTTTGATGAAAGTTAGGTTTGCTACAAGCTATGGTGGCCTTATGTCTTCTAGTGCCCTAACAACAGTAACAATCTGGTTTTGGTTGTTACATAAGAGTACATTTCTGTAGGTATATTCCTAATTTCACCTTATTGCTCATCATACTCAAATACCATATTATATTATTCAACAAAATCTATAATAATTTTGCAAATAATAACATAACATCGAACTAGAATTTAGAACACATGGGTACACCGAAATCAATAAATTAAAAAATTCCTCAATTTCAACCGTAAAATAAATATTTATTTAAATTAACAAATCCCCATTCATTCAGGTAAAAGTATATCAAAACTAATTTTACAAACATTTTCATCTCATTTTGTTCTTATTTTAAAATAAAAATGTAAAATATGCATAAAAATATTTTTTGCTTGCGATAATGGTGGCCATCATAAAATAAATAATAATAATAATAATTTTTGTAGTCTAGTGGACCATCAAAGGTGACATACCCTTTCTAGTAGTCATGAAGTAGTGCTTTTTTTTTTTTGCTTTTTCTTTTTTTTTAAACAATTATTAAAATAATATTTCAAAAAAAAAATGTTCCACATCAACATTTCCAAATGACATTTATGTAAATTCTCCTCTTTGCTAATGACACGTAACTTGAGGTACCATTTTATCACAAAGTTAACCCAAGAAACCTATTTGAAAAACATATAAAATTATAGGTATTTCTTTGTAATTTTCCTACGGTGAAATTGGTCCTATTTGGACTTTGGAAAAAAGTTGAAGGGTTTTTTTAGGCTTTTTTTTTCTAAAAAATTATCATATCTCCTTCGAAATCAACAGTAATGAACCACACGAGACCGATAGATTGAATCACAACTGAGAAAGAGACCTACAATGGTTTTAACACATTGGTTCACCTTCCATTGCTAATGCAATAATCAATAGTAATAGACCACTCTCAAAGAGAATCTCACAAAGAATATCCACCAAGAGGAATTTTTTTTTTTTTTTTTTTTTTGCTAAAGTTAATCGTTCATTGAATATTGTGAAAAATTACAATGCAAAGGGTTGAAGAAACAAAAAGTCAAACAAGCCCAAGTCACCACAAAATAGATAAGAAAATGTAAGGCCCTACAAGTTAGCCCAACTCAAATTAGGCCTATGGCTTGTAAACAAGAAACTCTAGCTATCTGTAGCAATATTGCCACTAGAGAGCTCAACATGCCAAAGCTTGGAGATTTATCTTCAAATGCAGCATCACCGAATTCTAGCAACTAGGAGAACAAGATTAGAGCTTTTATTGAGTAGATAATGTGACGCCCCTTACCCGTCTACAATGTAGCCGAGTAAAGCGTGCCACATTCGGTGCCGAAGCACCCTATCTTATCTTGTCCTGTCCATTGTAAATTTTATACTTCATAGAAAACATGTGGTAAATTTTTTTTTTAATATCATAAATTGTTTATGTGGAAACCCGGGCAGAGCCTTCTCTATTTTATTAGCATCTGGTGGGTTCTAATATTTACCTATTAAAAATAATTTCATATCTATGTCATATTTCCATATACATCATGTTATATCATATCATTTCTACTTATATAATTTCAAGAAAATATATTTTTTATTCATTCATTCATATGGAAGTTTATGTACAAAAGTTCACAACTTTGTTTACAATCCAAAATATAATTACAATTTATTTACAAAGTTCAAAATGAATTACACTGTATCTACTTATGTACAATAAATAAAACACCAAAATCTAATAACATGGGCCCTACTAAAATAAATACTGCTGAGGTGACTAGCAGACACTATCAGATCTGATCAAATCTCTCCGCTGGCACTACTTTGCTATGGTCTCTTCGTGGTGTATGCGGTCTCCAATACTTACGCGATGGAAAATCAATGCGCTAAGCAAATTACTTAGTGGTGTATAACTTTAAAGAAAAATAACTGAATAATTAAAAATAATAATTCTAGTCTATTTCAAAAATTCTAAGTCTTTACAGATTTATTTGACTTTGGGATCAATTTATTTATTAGGATCTTATATGTACATTTATTTCATTTTCAGTCTCTTTAAAATCATATCAGTGCCCAAGTAACCTATAACAAACTAAAAAGACTGGATACACAGGAGTATGCTGGTTAGACAATCATATGTCTACCCTGTATACAACTGTCATGTCAGGCACAAGGCCAGTGGGCAGGCTTTTAAAGCCAGTAATGAAATTAGGCTCAATGGCCAACGGGCAGGCATATAACCTGTAGAACAATCACATCAGATATATTTTGTTGATCAATGATTTTTCATGTAAGCAGTACTGCTATCTATAGTCCCTAATTGGTATACCAATCGATCCAAACTATATACATAAGCCTAGATTTACTTTAGGCAATTAAGCATTATTAATTACTTATTGGAGATTTCATGTCAAATTGCAGTCGAAAAGTGGGTCCCACAAACCTATTTCATGTAATTCAGTGTTTAGCAATATATTAGGGTTAAAACCCTGCCATAAAATAGTTTATCTTGTGAACCTTTCTTTAGGTTCAGTTTTAATGTCTTAATTTTATTTATCAATTTGATCACTTTGTGGCTACTGTTTGGCCATACTTCCTTCATGGAAGTTGTTCCTCTATGTCTTGTCTTTGTTTTCCATTTTTGAATCATGTCATTTGGATTTCTGGGACTCAAGTTATGGTCAATTAACCATAACTGGTTCATTTCCTAATTCTGGCTCTCTTTAACAAGGAAGATTTTAGAGTTTCAGTTTACCAATTTAATTGGACATGTTACATTCACTTTTAGGTTAGTGTTCTTTATAGAGTTTGTTGCCCTATGTCTTGTGGTCACTTAAAATTTTGGATTGCAATTTTTCAAGTTTTGTAGAATTACTTATAGCTAAATCACTGGCCTGGACTCAAGTACCCTGTGTCAACAGGATCCTAGTTCAGATTAGTGGCTTTGACTCAACTTTTGGGATTCTTACATTTATAATTTGAGGAAAGTGTCTAAAACAAAGTTGGAGCTCTATTTCTCAAGTTTCTAGAACAATATGGCTCATCCCAATTGAAGTTTCCTAGTGAAAGATATGACTAGAAGACTATTCTGGAGTCAAATGGTCACATAGGCAATTTCTAGAATTTGCACACTAGCTTGACCTAGCCAATTGACCTAATTCCCTTAATTTTTGGGTTTTGGTCAAAATACCAATATTTTAAATTAATTTCTTGTGAACATTTTTCCACTAGTTTCATTGCATTTGGATTTCCGTATACCAAGTTATGGCCTATTTGCCAAAACTGGTCAAGTAAGCCTATGTCTAGCAATTTCTGAGCAATATAATTCTGGGCAGTTTTATGGCCTAAATTTGGCCAACAATTTGAATTTGTTTAAACCATTTATGGGCTCTGTGATCTTCATGAAAGTTGTAGTCCTATATCTAAGCTTTCTAATGGTATAAAATTCAGGTCATTTGGACCTGTCTAGAGGGAGTTATGGCCAAATGAATGTATACTATTCATTTGGTCATTTTTTTGGGTTCATCATTTGGTCATCAGGATTGGGACAACAATTTAGTCAAGTTCTGGACAGAATTTGGGCATGGTTTCTTCATGAAAAATGAAGCATTTTAGGTCTAGTTTCATCTTCAATTAGCCTCATACTAATTGGAGGAACACAATTTCAGTTATAGCTCAAAATATTCACTAGATTTTCAAAGTCTCAACTTGCATGGAAAAGTACACTTCCAATTTTCATTTCCTCCAACTTCCAAACTACAAATTGACATTCATGGCACTTTTGAACATCATCAATTCATCTCAACAAGTCAAATTCTAGCAATAACACAAAGTCTCCAATAGTTAAACTGAAACCCTAACTCCAATTTGTCAACCACAACATACACATGCAATCACATTTTAGTACATGCAACTTCATCACTCAATATATAACTTACATCTACTTACTCATTAACATAAAAATCAAAATTTACATGCATAAAAGCATCAAACTCCTATGTTTTCGAAACTATCGAAATGAGGATTCTAAAATTTCTTACCATTGGCTTTCAATTTCATGTTATACTCACTCATTTCAACCTTAATTCAAGACTTAACATAAAAAGGAGAAGAAAACTTGCACTAACCTTTAATGGCAGCTTCTCAACCTTGTAAAAACTTTAAAATTTCTTCTTTTCTTGGCTGCCTATAAACTTCCCAAGGTGTGGGGATGAACTTTAATTAAGGGACTTAGAGTTTTATGTTGAGAATTGAAAGGGACTTTAAGCTTGGAAGATGAAAATTCATGGAGGAAAAATGGGAATAGGGTTCGGCCAAGAGAAATGAAGTGAGGAGGATGATGTTGAGTGGGTTAAAATCTATCATCTTATGCCTATTTATACTCCACTACAATTTGTTTATTCATTATAATAATTAAAGTGTTAATAATTCTAATAATTCCCATCATGTTTCCTTTAATTACATTACATATAGTTTCATGTTTTTATGGGATTTTCAAAATTTATATATCACTCATTTTAATGGAAATTTAGGTCAAAAGTTGACTCTAGGTGTCAAATGACCAAAATGCCCCTCTTCGGGTTATAGTTAAACTTTTTCAGTAATATCAACTAAATTCCTGACCCGACAGTTTCTTTAATTTTCATTTTCATCTGTACCAATTAACTAAATTTCTTTGATATTTTTAATGTCATTTGTACCTCAGTTAGCCTTTAATTAAGTCCCAAAAATTTATTTCCTAAGGTTCCTCGCACGTTTGGGGTCGTCAACTATCTATGTAGTTACTTTTGGTACGGTCACCCATCGCCGTGGTTCCGGCTTCTTTAACCTTGTTACATTTCATTTTTTTTTATTTTTCCTTAATTTTCCTTGGTCTTTATTTCATCAATTTATCTCTCCTCACCCTAGTTTAAGTGTAGTTCCAGACATTCTATGTCACACCTTATCCCTTATAAGGCACGATAAGTTCCCATAGCATACCTAATGAATTACCAAACTACACCTACCGATAACCCATTAGTTATGCTACAAAGGATTTTAAACAAATCATAACTTTTTATCTTATCAATTCTTTTGTGAAAAAATGCATGGGAATAGTTAAAATTTAATGTAAACATTCATTGGAAATAATAATAGACTAAATATTGCAAAGGTTACATTTCTATAAGTCTCAAAATAAAATACAAATAGTTACAATCTCAAAATACTTTAGTAATGCAGTGCTTTTGTAACACCCTCCCGATAACAACTCCGTACATTCTACTGTCCCGGTGACTGGTGTCGGTCCGAACAGCTAGAACGTCCGAAAAAATAATTAAACTTAAGTGAGGGACCATAATTAACTCAAATATTAATAAGAAAAATTTAGTAAAAATTTTAGAAATAAAATACAACCAAGTTAAATGAGCCGGTGCCCAAGCGAAGGGTAATCAGAGGGAAGTTGCGGTTCTCGCAACGAGGAGCCTTAGACCCGGGGGAAAAATTATAAAATAATTTTTGGTACTCCAGAAAAGGGTTATTGAGGTTCCCATGGCATTAGAATGCCAAGAAAATACCTAGAAAAATTTTTCAATCGGTACAGCCAATTTTGACCCGTTAAGCCAAACGGAGGGCATTTTGGTCATTTCGCCTTCGGAGGTGATTTTTGACCGACTTGTCCAGTTAAGTAAATAATTATTATGAACTAAAATATGAATTAATATTGATGAAAAATGAATTGAAAGTTAGTAGTGATGAAAAGAAAAGAAAAATACAATATATGCAAATTATGACATCAATGTGATGTCATTTAAAATTGGCCACCAATCACATTTAAACTATCATTTATCTAACTAATAAAAGAGGTAAATAAAGACCAAAGGAAAAGAAAAAAACCTGGGCAGCCATCTCCTTCTCTATTTCAGCCACACCATAGCCAAGAAGCAAACCTCCATTTTTCTTCCTCACTCAAGCTTGAAGATCTCTCAAGCCTCACCCCAAAACCCTAAGTTATCTTCACAAAAATTAATCTACACACCCTAAGCAAGCTCTAGGCAGCCAAGAAGAAGAAGGAAAGTTAAGTTTTGAGCTTGGGAAAAATCTCCCTACAAGAGGTTAGTGCATATATGTAGTTAAAACTCATTAATTCCATGATTGAGGCTTGTAATGGATGAGAAAGTGTGAAATAAATGAAACAAATTCATGTGTATGTCCACCATAGAATTCGGCAGCCCTAATAGAGGAATGGTTTTGATTGTTTTAATGGACTTAAAGTGAGCTAGAATTGGTGTTTAAGGTATGAATATGCATGGATGTTGAACTAGTGTGCTAATTGAGGTTTATGGGTAAATTGAGTTGGACATTAGGGTTTTGAGAAGTGAAACTTTGACTTGGCTTATGAAACTGTTAAAGAACACTCTAATGGTCAATTAGTGACCATTTTAGGTATGTTGACCATAAATTGGACTGAAAAATGGCTTGGCAAAGAGAATGACTATGCTGACTAAAGACAACAGAATGGGGACTGAGAATCCAGTCCAGTTACACAGCCATAACTTTGGCTGTGTTGGTCCAATTGGTGTTTGGCCAATTGGACATGAAACTAGGCTTATAATGGCACATTTTTGCTGAAGAAACCATGCCCAAAAGACCAAAGCAAGAGGACCAAAACTTGGCCCCAATCCGGATACCCTGCAACTGATTCTGCAGAATTGACCAAATGAACAGTAACTGTTCATTTGGCCATAACTCACTGTATATATGGTCAATTGACCTGAAATTTTTACAGCAACAATTTAAGACATAGACAAACAACTTTCATGAAGGAACCTCCCCCAAATTATGGCCAGCACCTAACCCAAATGGTAGTGGCAGTCACTGTTCATGTTACTGTAGATATGGTAATTTCTGCAGAATGGAAATCCGGCCAGCTGTGGTTTTTGGACCATATCTGGAGCTACAAAACTCCAAATGGAGTGATTCATAAAAGGAAATTCAACTAGAAAAAATAAGGAACAACTTTCATTTTTGTCATTTCTTCAAATTTTCACTGTAACAGTGTTTAATGGAACAGTGAACTTAGACTCAAAAACTGAAATTTTCTGCCCTCTTGGTTTTAAGTTAGAAATGGTAATGGTGACCAATTCTAACAAGTTTTAAATGTAAAATGTGGTATGTTGGGAGTGCCAAAGTCAATGTACACATTTTCTATCCAAAAGTCAACATTTTTGTTGACCAATGAGGTGAATAGTGACACCAAAACTTGAAATGCACAAATTGAAGAATTTAAAAGTTTCAAACGCCCTAGTATACCTAACATGATTGGTTTGGATAGTTTGGCATGCCAATAGGGTTCAGTTAGCAGTACTGCACATGGCAATATGCCATTCTGTGATTTCATGGCTTTTAGCCATTCTGACTTTGCATTGAGAATTGGCCTTGTGCTCGAGATTATTCTACTTGGTAGCTGTACTGCACACCGGGAGATGCATATGTGACCGATGGTGTGGCGGCCCGAGGTACTAGATACCCAGTGCCAGTTTACTCGTTATCCAGTCCAGTCGTCTAGTGTAGGTTACTTGGGGCAACCAAATGAATAAAAGTGAACAAAGTAAATGATATACAAATACCAAACAAATAAAACGTACACATTCACTACACATTTAATTTCTTGCTATTTTCTTTTATTATATTATTGCACCACTAAGCATTATTGCTTAGCGCGTTGCTTTCGCCACGCGTAGGTACTGGAGATCCCGATCGTGAGCCCAGTAGACCACAGACTGGGTGAGTCCATCCTGCAGATTACGCATGTGTCCTTGTCACCTCAACTTCTGCAGTGCATTGGTAGGACACTAGGTGTCATTTTGGCATTCTGTAATAAATTTTGATTTTCTCATATGTAATTAAACTTGTGTAATGTATATTAATGTTCATGTAAATTATGAAAATTTTATTTGTGAATCGAAAAGTAAATGTTTATTTGTGATTTATACTTGATTATCACATGTGATGGATGTTTGAGAAATGAAAAGGTTGTTGAGAACTGAAATTGAGAAATATTGTTGAGATTTTGGATATTGAAGTTTGAAATGAGGGAATACAAATATTGGAAGTGTTTTTAACAGGTTCCGAAGAACTGTTTTCTCCATTTTTAGCCGGTACTCCGCCGGATTTTCTTTAAAATCTTCGGAACCTCAAATAAATAATACTTTTGATAAATGGCTAAAATAAATTATATTTCATAAATTATATTCACAAGCATGGTATCAATTAATTAAGGTATATTAGAATGTGCCGGTACACCGTGTGGCATTACTTACTCGGGTATACTGTACACGGGTAAGGGGTGTCACAACTTTTTAATACAAACTGCTCAATGTCCGTACATCCATACATATAGGTATAAAATACATCTAAAGAAATCACAAGGGTATACCTAACGTAAATACCCACAATCAATACCAAAATGCTGCTTTCAAGTCTCTCACTTGGTAGCCTTCTCCTTTCCATTACCTGCGACAGCATAAAGAAGCTATCACTGAGTATATCACTCAGTGGTGCACAATTAATAACTTTAAAACTTAAGGTAAAACACAATTTGTTAAAGCCTAATAAATCACATTTTTCTTAAGCATGAAAACTTCACAATAGTTCTAAGTCCATAAGAGCCATTTATTGGAATAATATTTCAAATGAGAAATCACATTTCACAAATCACAATTCACAAAGCATTAGTGTTACCAACATCAACACAGTTTAGGCCATGACACAAAATTTCACGATCAGTGCCGTGTTGTACACCGCGACAAAGCAATCTCAACCTCACTAACCGTTATTAATGAGGGAAGGGCTAGCTAGCTAATGAGTACTCATGTAGTCTTACCCCACTAACCGTTATTAATGAGAGACACAATCAATATCCATTATCAACCCCAAGTAGCCGTTACTACTGGGGAGTTCCGAAAGGGACTATTATGCTAACTGTGGTTTCAAAAAAGTTTTCAAAATTTTTTCACTCAACAATCATATTTATAAACCAATAAACACATTCAAATCATCATAATATCCACATAAAGGTGCCATCACCCAAATTTCTTAAATGCAAGAGAAAAACTATATTTCAGTATAAGTAAATTTGTTCAAAGCAAACTCATTCAAATAAACACATTTCAAACAATTTACAAGTTTAAAAACAAAGAAAATATTAGTTGTGCACAAACCTTCAATAATTCTTCTTCCTTGTTACCTACTTCTCCTTGTCCATTCCAACTTTTTTTTCTACTGAAAATACACAAATAGAATACCTAAATACTAATCTCAATTGCTACCAAGGACTCATTACATGAATGTCTAATGCATCCCAAGTTAGCTTTGCAAATTTTAGAAAGTTTTGGTTTTCTGGCAGCTTGGTATATTGAACTTTGAACCCAATTGTTAACTAGTTTCAATAATAATTTGGTGAGGTGTTCTCTAACAAAATTGTCCATCTAGGTCTTATCTTTATTTCCCTTTTTGAATCACCTCATTTGGAGTTGTGTAGCCAAAGTTATAGTTAAATGAATTTTACTGTTCACGTGGGGCTGATTGTGGCAGCTTTGGTAACTTAACTTTGGATAACAATTTGATCAGGTTACGTTCATAATTTGGCTTCGAGTTCTTCATATGAAATGTTCTACTATGTTTTAAGTTTTCATCGATTTAAGAATCACCTAAATTGGAGTTTTCTAGAGACATTTATAGCCTTACAAATTTTACTATTCATATGGTCAATTTGCAGATTTCTAAATTTTCTGTAGATTTGGTAACTCAACTTTGTTCTACTATGTTTTAAGTTTTCATCGATTTAAGAATCACCTAAATTGGAGTTTTCTAGAGACATTTATAGCCTTGCAAATTTTACTATTCATATGGTCAATTTGCAGATTTCTAAATTTTCTGTAGATTTGGTAACTCAACTTTGCTTAGCAATTTGATTGGGTTAAGTCCGTAATTTGGCCTTAAGTTCTTTATATGAAATATTCTACTATGTTTTAGGTTTCCATTGGTTCAAGAATCACCTAAATCAGAGTTTTTTAGAGAGAGTTATAGCCTTGCAAATTTTACTGTTCATATGGTCAATTTGCAAATTTCCAGATTTTCTGCAGATTTGGTGACTCAAATTCACTTAGTAATTTGATTTAGTTAAGTCCATAATTTGGCCTTAAGTTCTTCATATGAAATGTTCCAATATGTTTTAGGTTTCCATTGGCTCAGGAATCACCTAAATCATAGTTTTCTAGAGAGAGTTATGGCTATGCAAAATTTACTATTCACATGCCTAATTCTGCAGGTTCCAGAATTTGATCTCTAAGTTTAAGCAAAGTTTTAGGCAATTTCTGAGCAGTTTCTGGGTTGGATCTCTTCATGAAAATTCTAGCCCTATATCTTGAGTTTCATTTCCAATTGGTTTCACACTAATTGGAGTTGTGTAGCTCAATTTATGGGCTGTCAAACACAGTGAACTCAGTGTGCAAAATTCTGCCTTAGGTTCAAATTTTTATTTCTTCAATTACTCTCACTAACCAACCTCAATTCACATTTAATTCACCCCAAATGACTATAATTTAGCATTGACACATCCGTAGCACTCATAGCACCAAAAACCTAAATTTTCCCATGAACCCTAATCTTCCATATTTCAATTTATGCAAATCTCATGCAATTTCTTTACCCCAATCAAGCACACTACTTCAACTAAGCTTGATTGCATCATCAATTTCATTAAAATACATCAAAACCTAATTTTTCCCAAATTGGCCAAAATCCTAGTTTAGGTCCCATGCATATTTCCTTCCAATTTCTCATGAAATTTCATCATAAGTTAACTTCATTTAAAGCTTACACAACTAATCTAACATGAAAAGAAACTTACCTCCAGTGACCCCTTCTAATCTTCAATTTCTTTCAATTCTTTTGTTCTCTTAGCTTTTAAATCTCTCAATCCAAGATAAAGTTGATGTTTTTTACCAATTAGATAGAAAACCCATGGAGAAAAAGTGGGAAAAACCAAGGGTTGAGAGGGGTTGTAAGTGAAAGAAGGAAGAAAGAAGAAAGAAAAGAGAGGGAGAGGGAGAATAGGGTGGTGGCACATAGGGGAGAAAATGGAGAGTTTTGTCTTCTTTTATACTTATGTATTTCTTTTAATTAAATAATTGAATCTAATTATCAAAAGCCCGTAAGTCATAAAATTTAAATTTTTTCATAATGGAAATGAAATTTTAAGTTTTTATTTCTTAAATTTTTCTTCAAATTTCACCCTATAATTCAATTCATTAATTTCATTTAATTTGATTAACATTTTGGTCACAAGTCAACTCTTGAGATGAATTGACCAAAATGCCCCTCATCGGGTCATAATCCCTCTCTTTTAATATACCCGGTGAGTTCTTATATTTTTAGATCACTTGAATTTTTATTGTATTTATCTCACTAAATTTTCATTTTATTTTTGGTCCTCAAGGTGTCTTTGAATAGTACTAGTCATAGACAAAAAATGGTACTATTTATAACTCGGTGGTTCGGGGTGTTACAATTCTCCCTTCCTTAAAAATAAAATTTTGTCCTCGAAATTTACTTGGTCTCAGACTCTGAATAGCTATGGGTGCTGTCTCTTCATGTCCTCCTCACGCTCCCATGTAGCCTCTTGGCCTGAATGATGGTTCCACAGCACTTTCACCAGAGGTATTTGCTTGTTCCTCAGCTGCTTCACCTCATATGCCAAGATTTGTATGGGCTGTTCATCATATGTCAGGTTTGGATTTACCTCAATCTCCTCTACTGGTAAAATGTGAGAGGGGTCTAATATATACCTTCTCAACGTGAAGACATGGAAGACATTGTAAATCTTTTCCAACTTCGGAGGCAATGCAAGTCTATTTGCCAATGGACCCACTCTTTCCAGAACCTCATATGGCCCAATGAAGCGATGACTCAGTTTTCCCTTCCTACCAAACCTCATGATCCTCTTTCATGGGGAAACTTTTAGGAACACCTTGTCCCCCATACTGTACAGAATATCTCTTCTCTTTAGATCAATGTAGGACTTCTGTCTATCCGATGCAACTTTAAGTCTGTCTCTAATGATCTTAACCTTTTCTTCCATCTGCTGCACTAATTCTGGGCCAATCAACTTCCTCTCGCCCACTTCATCCCAACACAAGGGAGTTCTACACTTTCTGCCATAAAGTGCTTCATATGGAGGCATTCCAATGCTTGACTGATAACTATTGTTGTAGGTAAATTCAATCAAAGGCAAGTGTGAGTCCTAACTTCCCTCAAATTCAATCACACAAGCTCGAAGCATGTCCTCCAAAATCTAAATGATACTTTCAGACTGGCCATCTGTCTGTGGATGGAATGTTGTACTGAAGTTCAATCTAGTTTCCAAAGCTTTTTGGAGACTACCCCAGAATCTAAAAGTGAACCTTGGGTCTCTGTCGGACACAATTGACACTGGCACTCCATGCAACCTCACCACTTCATCAATGTACATTTTGGCCAATCTTTCCAAGCTGTAATACATCCTCACTGGCAAAAATTGTGCAGACTTGGTCAATCTATCAATAATAACCCAAACTGCATCATGATTCTTTTATGTACGTGGAAGTGCTGTCATGAAATCCATAGTGATTCTCTCTGATTTCCACTCGAGAATTGGCAATGGCTGTAGCAACCCTGCAAGCACTTAGTGTTCTGCCTTTACTTGCTGACAAGTTAGGCATTTGGCAACATATTCTGCAATGTCTTTCTTCATTCCCCTCCACCAATAGTGCTCTTTCACACTTCTGTACATTTTGGTTCGATCAGGGTGCATCACAAAAGGTGAATCATGTGTTCCTTTAAAATTATCGGGAATGCACATTCTGCTTTGATATAACAACAAGCCCTCGTTATTTATTGACAACTCCGATTTCTTGCCATCCCGAGCCTCTTCCACCAACTTTACATACTTATCATCATTCTGTGCAGCTGCTTTAATTTGTTCTGTCAACATTGGCTTCACTTGCCAAGTAGTTACCATCTACCCATTTTCATCAATCTCCAGGTTAGCATGCAATGCCCTTAACTCATGCATCATGGACAATGGAGAAACTCTCAAACTAGCAATAATCTTGCGACTTAAAGTATCAGCTACAATATTTGCCTTTCCAGGCTGATAGTCTATCAAGCAATCATAATTTTTTATCAGCTCTAACCATCTCCTCTGTCTCAAATTCAACTCCTTCTGTGTGCCCAAGTACTTCAAACTTTTATGATTTGTGTATATATAACATCTCTCCCCATACAAGTAATGTCTCCAGACCTTCATGGCAAAGACAATGGCTACCAGCTCTAAGTTGCGTGTAGAATAATTCCTCTCATGTGGTTTAAGCCAGCATGAAGCATAGGCAATGACATTTCTATCTTGCATCAACAAATAGCCCAATCTATTATGAGAAGCATCACTGTATATGGTGTACTCTTTACCTAAGGTAGGCAAAGTTAATACTGAAGCTTAAGTTAAACGCCTCTTTAACTCATCAAAACTTTCCTAGCACCGATCAGTCTACTAAAATTTCACATCCTTCCTAAGTAGCTTAGTCAGTGGAGATGCTAGCATGAAGAATCTCTTCACAAACCTTCTATAATACTCAGCTAAACCAAGGAAATTCCGAACTTCTGTGACATTTTTGGATGGCTTCCAATTAAGAATGGCTTCTACTTTACTAGGATCCACCTGGATACCCTCTGAAGATACAATATGCCCCAAAAATGTAATCTCCTTCAGCCAAAACTCACATTTTGACAGTTTGGCATACAACTATTTCTCCCTCAAAGTCTGCAACACTATCCTCAAGTGCTTGTCATGTTCTTCTGCATTCTTTGAGTACACCAAAATATCATCAATGAACACCACTAAAAACTGATCCAAATATGGCCTGAAGATAGTGTTCATCAGGCCCATAAAAGCAGCTGGAGCATTAGTCAACTCGAATGGCATCACCAAGAACTCATAATGGCCATACCGAGTCCTAAAGGCAGTTTTAGGAATACTCTGCTCCTGCACCCTCAACTGATAGTAGCCCGATCTCAAATCAATTTTGGAGAATACAGTTGCATCCTTCAACTGATCAAATAGATCATCAATCCGTGGCAAAGGATATCTGCTCTTTATGGTCAACTTATTCAACTGTCTGTAGTCTATGCATAGATGGAGAGTACCATCCTTCTTCTTCACAAACAATACTGGTGCTCCCCAAGGTGACACGTTAGGGCAGATGAAACCCTTATCTAGCAACTCCTGCAATTGCACTTTTAACTCTTTCAACTCAGCAGGTGCCATTCTATAAGGAGTGATGGAGATTGGCTCCACACCAGGCAAAGTCTTAATTTCAAACTGCACCTCTCTTTCTGGAGGCAATCTCGGCAACTCTTCCGAAAAAACATCCAGAAAATCCCATACTGTAGGAATATCTTTAAAATCTGGACTCCCCACCTAGGTGTCTATCACATGAGCTAGATAAGCTTCACATCCCTTTCTAATCATCTTTCTAGCAAGTGCAACAGAAATGATGTTGGATGGCAATAACTGTCTCTCCCCATGTATCACTACGTTTGCATACTCGGGAAGACCAAAAGTGACTATCTTCAGTATACAGTCAATCATGGCGTGATTCCTGGCTAACCAATCCATGCCTAAGATGATATCATAATCTCAGAAGGGTATTTCAATTAAGTCTGACAGGAATGTATGTTTTTGAATCATCAAAGGACAATCTTCATACAATTTGTTCACCCTAATCTTTTGTCCTAAAGGACTAGTCACTAGCACATCATAATCCAATTTCACACAAGGAATAGCAACAGAGCATGCAATACTGGCACTAGCATAAGAATGTGTAGAACTGTGGTCAAACAAAGACATATACATCTCTACCAAAGATGGAGAAAGTACCAGCCATAACATCTGATGTCTCAGCTTCATCCCTCTGGGGTATGGTGTACACCTTGGCTAGTGCACCACTGCTTACAGTTGGCTCATCAGGCTGGCTGCCAGAAGTGTTACCTCTACCCCTGCCTCTGCCTTTACTAACTGTTTGTTGTCCTCTGGAAACAGAACCTTGAACAGAACCCTCAATGGTAGTAAGCGGCCCAGATCTACGAGCACTAGTGCAATTTCTAGCAAAATGCCCACTTCCACCACAGTTGTAACAGGCTCCTATGGCCTTATAACATACTCCTCCATGAGTCCTGCCATAGGTTTCACAAGTACAGACAGGAAAGGAACCCCTAGATGTCTGCTGTCTGGATCTAGGCAGCCTCTGCCCTAAGAATCTTCCCCTACTAGATCCTCTGTTACTTGGTCCCCCAAAGCTCTTCCTCTTACCCGAACTGCTGCTAGACGCTTGACCAGAAGCCTTCTCACTTTTGTCTTTTTCTTCTGTTCCCTTTCTAACGGCCCCTTCTAACTCAATTCTTTCTAATTCCAAGGCTTGGGATATTAGCTCTTAGAAGTTCTCATGTCGGAACCCAACCACTTGCATTCATAAGCTAGGCCTCAACCCGGCCTCAAACCGTTTGCATCTATCTCTACTGGTAATGAGTAGGCTTTCAGTATAGTGGCTGAGGCGGGAAAAGTCTCTCTCATACTCGGCTATAGTCCTATTTCCTTGCTTCAAACTGAGAAACTCCTGTAGCTTCATATCTACATATGTGTCGGGAACATACTTCTGTCTAAATTCTCTGAGAAAGTCATCCCATGTCAACATAGGAGGCTCAACCAAACTATGAGGAATAGTTTTCCACCACTCATATGCATCTCTATGCAGTGGAGATACCGAGTATTTGAACTTCAAATCATCGGTGCAGTGCAGTTTCTTGAATACCCTCTCCATCTGTTTTAACCATTGCTTAGCTTCTAATGGGTCCACTGTACCCTTGAACTCTATTGCCCCATAGTTCATTAACTTTTCATATTGTCTGGCTGGAGTTGGTGGTTGTACTAGAGGTGCTTGCATAAGAGCTTGGACTGGTATATTGCTAGCCATTTGCTGAAATAGTGCAACCATCTGCTGAGCAAACTGAGTAGGAAACTGCATGGGTGGGACGGGTGAAGCGATCCACTAGCATTACGAGGAGCTAGGGCCTCCCCCTATACCTCAGCTGCTACTGATTGCTCTACTGTATGATCCCCCTCTTCCATACTAAATCATAAAGAATTCTACTCCCTAGACAACCAACACAAGGAGATTTCCCTCCATTAGTCCATATTTATGATGTAATGCACTATAGGTATCAATTAATAACAATTGAGCAGTTGTACTTATCAAAATTTTTCAAATATGCAATTTCAAAACTTGTATGAAAACCAAAGCTTTGATACCACTAAAACTTGTCACACCTTATCCCTTGCAAGGCACGACATGGTCCCATAGCATACGTAATGAATTACCAAACTACACCTATCGATAACCCATTAGTTATGCTACAAAGGATTTTAAACAAATCATAGTTTTTTATCTTATCAATTCTTTTGTGAAAAACTGCATAGGAATAGTTAAAATTCAATATAAACATTCATTGGAAATAATGATAGACTAAATATTGCAAAGGTTACATTTCCATAAGTCTCAAAATAAAATACAAATAGTTATAAATTCAAAATACTTTAGTAATGCAGTGCTTTTTAATACAAACTGCTCAATGTCTGTACATCCATACATATAGGTACAAAATAAATCCGAAGGAATAACAAGGGTATACCTAACGTAAATACCCACAATCAATACTAAAATGCTGCTTCCAAGTCTCTCACTCGATATCCTTCTCCTTTCCCTTACCTGCGACAGCATAAAGAAGCTATCGCTGAGTATATCACTCACTGGTGCACAACTAATAACTTTAAAACTTAAGGTAAAACACAATTTGTTAAAGCATAATAAATCACATTTTTCTTAAGCATGAAAACTTCATAACAGTTCAAAGTCCATAAGAGCCATTTATTGGAATAACATTTCAAATGAGAAATCACACTTCATAAATCACAATTCACAAAGCATTAGTGTTGCCAACATCAACACACAATTTAGGCCATGACACAAAATTTCATGATCAGTGTTGTGTTGTACACCACAACAAAGCAATCTCAACCTCACTAACCGTTATTAATGAGGGAAGGGCTAGCTAGCTAATGAGTACTCATGTAGTCTTACCCCACTAACCGTTATTAATGGGAGACACAATCAATATCCATTATCAACCCCAAGTAGTCATTACTACTGGAGAGTTCCAAAAGGGACTGTCATGCTAACTGTGGTTTTAAAACAATTTTCAAAATTTTTCTACTTAACAATCACATTTATAAACCAATAAACACATTCAAATCATCATAATATCCACATAAAGGTGCCATCACCCAAATTTCTTAAATGCAAGAGAAAAACTATATTTCAGTATAAGTAAATTTGTTCAAAGCAAACTCATTCAAATAAACACATTTCAAACAATTTACAAGTTTAAAAACAAAGAAAATATTAGTTGTGCACAAACCTTCAATAATTCTTCTTCCTTGTTACCTACTTCTCCTTGTCCATTCCAACTTTTTTTTCTACTGAAAATACACAAATAGAATACCTAAATACTAATCTCAATTGCTGCCAAGAACTCATTACATGAATGTCTAATGCATCCCAAGTTAGCTTTGCAAATTTTAGAAAGTTTTGATTTTCTAGCAGTTTGGTATATTGAACTTTGAACCCAATTGTTACCTAGTTTCAATAATAATTTGATGAGGTGTTTTTCATGAAAATTGTCCATCTAGGTCTCATCTTTATTTCCCTTTTTGAATCAACTCATTTGGAGTTGTGTAGCCAAAGTTATAGTCAAATGAATTTTACTGTTCATGTGGGGCTGATTGTGGCAACTTTGGTGACTTAAATTTGGCTAACAATTTGATCGGGTCACGTTCATAATTTGGCTCCCAATTCTTCATATGAAATGTTCTACTATGTTTTAAGTTTTCATCGATTTAAGAATCACCTAAATTGAAGTTTTCTAGAGAGAGTTATAACCTTGCAAAGTTTACTGTTTATATGGTCAACTTGCAGATTTCTAGATTTTCTGCAAATTTGGTTACTCAATTTTGCTTAGCAATTTGATTGGGTTAAGTCCATAATTTGGCCTTATGTTCTTCATATGAAATATTCTACTATGTTTTAGATTTCTATTGGTTCAAGAATCACCTAAATCAGACTTTTCTAGAGAGAGTTATAGCCTTGCAAAATTTACTGTTCATATGATCAATTTGTAGATTTTCTGCAAATTTGGTGACTCAATTTTGCTTAGCAATTTGATTGGGTTAAGTCTATAATTTGGCCTTAAATTCTTCATATGAAATGTTCTACTATGTTTTAGGTTTCCATTGGTTCAATAATCACCTAAATCAGAGTTTTCTAGAGAGAGTTATGGCCATTCAAAATTTACTATTCATGTGCCTAATTCTGCAGGTTCCAGAATTTTATCTCAAAGTTCTAGCCAAGTTTCAGGCAATTTCTGGGCAATTTTAGGTTGGGTCTCTTCATGAAAATTCTAGCTCTATGTCTTAAGTTTCATTTCTAATTGGTTTCACACCAATTGGAGTTGTGTAGCTCAATTTATGGGCTGTCAAACACACTGAACTCAGTGTGCAAAATTCTGCCCTAGGTTCAAATTTTTATTTCTTCAATTACTCCTACTAACCAACCTCAATTCATATTTAATTCACCCCAAATAACTATAATTTAGCATTAACACATCCATAGCACTCATAGCACCAAAAACCTTAATTTTCCCATGAACCCTAATCTTCGATATTTCAATTTATGTAAATCTCATGCAATTTCTTTATCCCAATCAAGCACACTGCTTCAACTAAGCTTGATTTCACCATCAATTTCATTAAAATACATCAAACCCTAATTTTTCTCAAATTTGCCAAAACCCTAGTTTAGGTTCCATGCATGTTTCCTTTCAATTTCTCATGAAATTTCATCATAAGTTAACTTCATTTAAAACCTATACAACTAATCTAACATGAAAAGAAACTTACCTCAAGTGACCCCTTCTAATCTTTAATTTCTTTCAATTCTTTTGTTCTCTTAGCTTTTAAATCTCTCAATCCAAGATAAAATTGATGTTTTCTACCAATTAGATAGAAAACCCATGGAGAAAAAGTGGAGAAAATCAAGGGTTGAGAGGGGTTGTAAGTGGAAGAAGGAAAAAAGAAGAAAGAAAAGAGAGGGAGAGGGAGAGGGAGAATAGGGTGGCAGCACAGGGGAGAAAATGGAGAGTTTTGTCTTTTTTTTATACTTATGTATTTCTTTTAATTAAATAATTGAATCTAATTATCAAAAGCCCATAAGTCATAAACTTTAAATTTTGTCATACTGGAAATGAAATTTTAAGTTTTTATTTCTTAAATTTTTCTTCAAATTTCATCCCATAATTTAATTCATTAATTTCATTTAATTTAATTAACATTTTGGTCAAAAGTCAATTATTGAGGTGAATTAACCAAAATGCCCCTCATTGCGTCATAATCCCTCTCTTTCAATATACCCGATGAGTTCTTATATTTTTGGGTCACTTGAATTTTTATTGTGTTTATTTCACTAAATTTTCATTTTATTTTTGGTCCTCAAGGTGTCTTTGAATAGTACTAGTCACAGACCAAAAACATTACTATTTATAACTCGATGGTTCGGGGAGTTACATTCTAGTTGTCTAAACATACGTTAGTCATCGAAACAGTATAACGTATGGACTATCTACGATGAGGGTGTTACAGATAAAAACCAAATGAAGCACAAGGAAACTCCTCAAGCTATCAATTAAAGCCTCTCTTCCAAAACAACAAGAGGACCTCAGGAACAGTTAGAAATAGTACCATTCTGGCAACCAAGAGGGAGAGGTGGAAGGCAGAGCTCAAAATGGCATCTCAATCTCTTGGAGCCTAAAAGGTTGACAACCATCAAAGCAAGCCCGGCAAAGTTACTCCCAAGGTGCCATTCCATATTGCAATCCACTCTCCCAGAAAAAAAAGCTCAAAAACAAAGAAACTAAAGCCAAGCGGATATTTGGTTAAACCCTTTAGCAAGAACCTACATGTAAAGCCACAAAACAACAAAATAAGGCAGATCATAAAGAAACCCTCTCCATTTCAGCACTAAAATTGTTGTAAAACAGTAGTCTCCTTATTCATGCACAACTCCACCCGAAGGTGGGGAGGGATTAAATCCACTTTCAATATAGGGAAAGAAGTCCCTCCCTGCCCAAATGGGTAAGGAAAGTTGCTTTGGCAAAACAGAGGCTTGACCTCAGAGGTAAAAGTGAAAATTGAAAGAAAGAAAAATTCTCTCTAAAGTTAGAGAGAGAGAGACGATGATATAAACTAAAAAGATTGGACAAAAGATGAGGCATGAAGTAAGAAATTGAGAGGAACTCGATTTTAAAATTTGTGTTTACTATGATTAATTAAAATTTGGGTTTAATATGATCAATTAATTTAGGGTTTATTCTTAAATTGATCACAAGGGTAATTTAGTATTTCCCATATTACTAACGGCACAAGCATTTAAAATAAGATGATTTACCTAACAAAGTTAAATTATAGAAGTGTTTAATTAATGTACTTATCAAAACACAGGGCCAGTAAATATTAGCAAACCCTAGGGATGTCTGTGTAATTCAGCCACACAAACAAGATAGATACATTTCAATATCCCAAGAAACGTCAATGTAGATTTTTTTTTTTTCCACCTTAAAAATTGACGTAAAATGCTGGAAAATTATTAAAACATGGAAGGTCAAAAATAAAGTGCAAGTACCTCATAGACACGGTGAATGTATTTCCAGAAAAATTATTTATGTAATAAGATTTACAAGTCATTATTTTCATACTATAAATAAAATTATAATTCTAAAAAGAATAAATGAATGAATGGATCTGTCTATTTCTCTCATGGGAAAAAAAATCCACAGAGTTTTCAAAACTAGCACTAGATTAGACTGAATCAACAGATACGTCAGCAGTAATTCCAAGAATGACAACATAATTAGATATAGCACTTCATCTGGATCAGCATTACACTAATATCATCTGTGGAACCTCGAGAAACAGATAGATCGACAAGCTTTTTACAGGCAGCCAATGGTTCTGGTCTATCAACTCCTACGCAATATGGGCGAGCAATGTTTACTGCTTCCTGATTACCAACCTAAATCCAAATCAAAATAAATTCATTCAGAATTATGGAACTACAAGATACACCGAGTCACTAAAGAACTATGAGGTGCCAAGTTCGAGATTTGTAAAAGAAAAAATGCAACTACGAAGCTTTAAAGAATATACCCTATCCCACAAGCCATCAGAAGCTAGTATCAAGAACTCATGATCATGGTTGATCTTTATAATTTTTGTCTCAGGCTCAGCGATTACCCACTGCTTAAGATGGCCATCTCCAATACCCCTGGATACAGCCAAGGATCCTTGAATTCTCCAAACACCATGGATCAAATCAACATAGCCACCCTGCAACAAGTTAAATCATGAACCTTTAATTGCAATTCAAATGGGGTTAATCCACAAGTTCTGTATGAAATTGAAAACAAATTTTGCATGATGTCGATAAGCTGCTTACCAAGTTCTCGATTCTGTTCTTCTCATCTTCCCTAGAAGGGCGTTGATCAGATGTTAGGGCCTCAGCAACACCACTTATGCTCACCACAGCACGACAATCTCCTACATTGGATACAACAAGATTTCCCTTTCGAACCAGAGCTGTCACGCAACACGAGCCACCTCGCAAATCCTCCTTTAGAAACTGAGAATCCGTGTTCAAATAGCCGTGTTTTACTGCATCCTCAAGTTGTTCTTCATCCCTCTTGTCAATTTCTTTTACAATGTTCTTATCTAAGTATTCTGATGCATACTGAGCAGCTTTAGAACCTCCATGCCCATCAAAAATACCAAAGAAAGCCTGCATTTAAGACACACAAAGGTACCAAATTCAAAGGTAATCACAAACCGAATGGAACTTAATTATACAAATCATAGGGTTATGCTCAGTAGATTTCAATGCCTATACTGAAAATTTTCAGTATTTGATCATGAAAACCTAATAATTAAAACAAAAAATTGAAATTCATGAAACCATGAATCTACTCACCAGATAAATCCAATTTAAGCTTAACTTTTTATTTTTAAAAGTTAAAAAAAAAAAAATTGTTGACAGATACAAGAAAGTAAGACAAAGCATACCTGCTTGGGATCTCCCTGAAGGTCGAGAACAGCAGAGAAGCGATCCTCCATAGCCTCTCTTCTCCCTCTTTTACAATACACGGAATATACAGACCCCTCTCTCTCTATCACCGCTTCCTCAACCGCCGGCGTGATCGGTACTTCGAACCCCATGGCCGTCACCGGAATATCAAGCCTCGCCGGCCTCTTCCTCTTCAACACCGTCCCCGACGCCGATGATCCCAAAGACAAAGCCGAAGTGGAAGCCAAAGTAGAAGAAGGGAGGGCAGAGGGTGGTTTCTGAAGCCGAAGCCGTAAAGGAGAGCAAGGAGATGATGGAGAAGAAGAAGATGATGACGATGGAGCCTGCGAAGCTTTTAAATGGGTTAGTGTTAGAGTTAGAGTTTCAGACGGTGACGGAGAAATTAACACTGGAGTTTTGTTGTTGCAGAAGAGAGACGATGAAGGAGAGAATACGGGAGAATTGGAGACCGCAACGGAGCACGACATCCTTTTAAGTTCTTTGTTTGTCTGTTCGTTTTGTCTAGGGCAAGTGACTATAAAGAAAGAAGAGGGAGAGAGGTATTTAAAGAAGAAGAATATTTTGTTCCGTGTGGAATTATTTATGAAACGCTTTGACCGGTGGCGTGATTACTGATTAGCGATCCTTATATCTACGAAATGTCAATTTTACCCTTGGCATTCGAACGTTCTTTTATTAACTAGAAATGGTCAGATGATGGTTAAGGCAGTTTCCTCTTGGGCGCTTGTGCTCCTTGAGGGATTTTGTTTCTAACAATCTTTATGTTGAAAAAAAAAAAAAAAAAAAGGCGCCATGTTGATCGTTTCAGGACTTCAAATTTTGCAGGTTTTTGTTTTTTTTTTTTTTAAACAATTAGTTATCATTGGGATTCAAAATCGAGATTGTATAAATATAAAAATATTCTAATAATATTAATTAAAATTTATTGATTATCTGTTCGAAAATTTGAATATTGTATGATTTAATTCAATTTTTTAAAATAAATTATTTACAAAAAATAATTAAATTCTCAAATATTCATCTTTAATTTTTATTTCTTTTAAATAATTTTTTTAAGTTAACTAAAATTTATTAAAAAAAATCTATTGAATTAAATTCTTATAAAATTTTAATTTATAAATAAGAGAAATAACTTCCATTGAAATAAATTATTTATTGAAATAAATTATTTATAAGAAAAGAGTATGATTGAATTCTTATATAAGAATGCTTAATTTTTATTTTTATTTAAAAAGAATTTTTTTAATTGAAAATAAAATATTATTTCATTGTAAATATTAAAATTAATAAAAAATAATTAAATTAATTTTTTATAAAATTTTAGTTTTCAAATAAGTAGAACAAGTGAAAGAATTTTATTTTTTTTAAATGAATTATTTATGTAAAAATTATAAAATTTTAAAAATTTTGATAATATTTGATAATTTTTCTGATTTATTTGGAAAAAAAAAATGAAAGAAAGAAAGAAATGAGTGAGCATTCTACCTTAGGCTCAGTGTATGCGCGTAAGCGAGTTTGAGTGTTGGTAAGTTAGACGTTCAAACACGTTACATATGTGATAAGAATAACAGTGTGTGAAAAAAAGGAGTTTTTGTTTGACTCTTTTATTAGTTCGTGTTGGTTTCGCTTTGTTGATAAGATTGTGATTTGCGAGTGGCAATGTAGTTGTGGGTCCCAAAGCAACTACTGCGAAGTTACCGTTGGTCACGACCTGTCGCTGGCTCCTGCTATTGTGTAGCCGTTGCTGTTTCATCTTCAACATCGTTCTTCATAATTCAAGTCTATATGCGTTGGTCAAGTTCTTTTAGAAATTCGTTCTGGAGTTTGAATTGCACTATGATTAACGATTGGCAGGAAACATATACGGTCATTTAAATCATCTCATTAATATGAAAAATTATTCATATTTAATTTTTTTTAAATTCTTTATCTTATTTAAAATATTAAGAAATATTAATTTTTTTAATTTAACTCTTTATTTTTATTAAATATAATAAATATTTATATAATTTTTTAAAATTAAATAAATTAAAGTAATTAAGTGAAATAAATAATAATTTAATTAATTTTTAATATATTTTTATAAAAAATATTATTTAATTATTTTCTTAATTATTATACAAAACTCAAACATGATAAAAAAATAAATGGAGAGAATTTAATTTATACTTATTTAATATAGTTTTTTATATAAATTATAATTTAAAACGTATATAGAGTATATTAAATAAATCTTAACGATAAAATTTCATACTTGACTTAATCTCTAAATGATTAAATCAAATGTATATTTACCGAGATTATAAATTACTCTAATTTTATCAAGCCTCAATTTATTTTGATAAAAAATAAAATTAATAAATTTAAATTAAATATTTATGATAAATTTTATATATAATTAATTAAAATGTGATATTTATTATTTTAATTATATATAATTGTTTAAATTTTATAAAAAATATTTATTTTAAAATTTATTAAACTCATTTTTATAATAACAAAATTAAAATAGTTATACTCTTGATTAATTTTTTATTTGCATTACATAAACTTTTTTGTGAGGATCACAATGTAGATATTTAATTAATTAAATGAGGATTGCTATAAAAATTAAATTCCTACAATCTAAAATAGAGGTGCAATCATTGATAAAAGGATATCTTTACGCGCAGTCAACATGATTTTTTTACCAGAACCATGATTGACACTTTAATAATAAAAAATAAATATCAAGGGTATTTAGAATAAGAACCGAAACTCTTGATTATGAATCCATGAGTGACACGTTGACAACTCCAAACTTTTTTATTTGGATTCACATCCCTCAATTATACTTAAAAAGGTCTTATCTCATGCCTAATCTGAAAGTAACCATTAAAACAGCATAAATTTTAAGTTTAGAAAAACTTATAAAAAAAAATACCTAATAGTTTCATCGGTACTTTATTTTAAGGTTTATATTTTATTTTATGATGAATTAATACTCTAAAATTTTACACTATTAACAAAAAAATGATTTTTATCTATTCTCTGTTGTGATGTGGACAAAAAAGTAATGATGTGAAATAAAAAAATAATTAGTAGAAATATATATTTTTTTAATAATTTAACCAAAAGAAAAAAGAATTCATGAATCTTTACGTCTCTCCTCCTCCTTTCCACCTACATCATCAACCTTTTCTCGAACTCCACCACTATGATAACCACCATAGAGGTGCATCCTTGATATCAATGATGGTTTTGAAGATGATTACTATAATCTTGTGATGGTTGCTAAAAAATCTGAAAGTTTTAAGCTGTTAGAGCCTTTTAAGAAATCTAGAAAATAGCATAACCAAGAAAAATTACTTGGAACTATTGATACAACTGAAGCTATGGACATGAAATTTGAAAAGAATTTCTACAAGATCTTATCAAAGCTGTCTGTCACGACACAAATTTTGAGCCAGACTGGTATTGAACTTGGGTTGGCATAAGGCTCCCAAAGCCTATAGTAAACCTAATTATTCTCTACTCCAGCCTTAAAGCCCATATCTAAATCCATTTTTATGAAATCAACCAGACAAAGTCTAGTCATAAATTGGATCATCCAATGGGAAGTTCTTAGCTCATCCGACCTGTAGTCACAATATATATATATGAAGGAACGGAAGCGTGAAAAACACAAGTTTATACCATTGAATTCAAAAATTTTCACCTAGGGTCACATGCATCATGCAAGATTTATTTTTATCTATTTGATTTCAATGATAAACAACATATTAAAACTCTTTTAATATGTTTTTTGATTTGTATTTGTCATTTAAGATTTTAAAATTAATCAAATTAATTTTAGAACCCTAGATTAAACCAAGAACGATTACACTAACCTCTTGATGCACTGCAGCGTGTCTGCGCCTTTGAGATTCGTTTTGGGACACGGATGTTGTCCCTCTAGCTTGTCCACACCAAGAACACCTATGGCAGCCATTGAATAGCTTCTAAAGCTTTTTCAATTAATTAGAAATTCAAGTTCTGCCTTTTAAGAGATTAGAGATGTAAATAGGACACTAAAAATAATTTCTAGTGTTCTTAATTCAAGAGATTGATGGCTAATCTCTTTGAATTGATGAGAGATGAAGAAGAATAGATAAAAAGCCTCAAAGTGGCATGACAAAGGAGAGGAGTGGCTGCTAGTTATTTTTCTTTTCATAACCACACTTAAATAGCTAGGTTAACACATTAAACCCTTGCCACATGTCACCCTTTGATTAACTCTAGGTTTAAGTGACCCAATCACATTGTGTCAAGTATCAAATCTATATTTAATCTTGATTTTAATCATCTTACATGATTAAAAAACATTTGGTAAGCTTATGTGTAATCCCATGTGTCACCATCTCATGGTGCCACGTGTCACACTGTGAAATTACCAAAATGCCCCTGTGTTATAATTTTGAGTTCTTAACTCAAAATAATTATTTTTCTTCTTCTAATTAATTTATATCAAATATAAATTAATTAATCTCTATTAATTAATTTATCATTAATTAAATTCATATTTAAACACTTTAAATATAAATTTAATTTATACTACACATCCAATAATCTAGATTTGGTTTCAAGTCATGCTAGGGACTTTGCAATTTAATTGTAAACCAAACCTATTTAATTAATCAATTAAACTCTTTAATTAATTAATTAAATCATATTTAAATAGGTGATGACTTGTGTATGTGTGTGACTTACTAGGCTCATCACTAATTGGCAATGAGACATGATATCAACTCTTAATATCATCAGAACTCTTTCTTACCATAAATGATTTCTCTAAATCATTTTATGAACCTCATAGACCATGGTTAACACCTAGCATAGCATGCCATGGCCACCCAATTAGTAATAAGGTTTACCTTAAATGAACCTATAATCATATGTTACCATGCACTAGAATCTCTCTGTTACAAAATCCCAACTCAAGCTGGAGTCATGGTTTATGTCAAACTCCATTTGCTATGAATATTATGTTCTCTTTTAATTCCAGTTCTTGATTAAAAAGATTTTCTCATCAGAAACTCTTTTCTGAATAAATCTATATGTCATGGCCAGGAACTTGAAACATCAAGAACAATTAAATGAACATAGGATTTTATCTCTATTTACTTAGAGGAACAGATTCCATCTTGATCAACACCTACCTCCATATATAACTAGTAGGAGCCAACACAGCCCATATATCCATACATAGTATAAGTATGAAAGCAGTATCAAACTCAAACTACCTATATACAAGATAACTGTGCTATCTTAGGTCTAAAGATTATATGCACTGATATGATTTATGACAAAACATTGACAAGAGTAAACTTCATGTGCTTGTCATAAGTGTCACTGGTTCGGCCTACTTATCATTTATAAGTGCCTATCATGTTTGTCATATGGCATAAGACTCACCATTCCATGTTATTTATATCTCATATAAATAACTTGGGAACAAGCATGAATACAATCTTTATGGATAAGTCATGTCCTTATTATGAAGTATTCTCGATTGTGAACCTATTTATGATACTTTGTGCTAGAAATATTGTCACTCATATTCTTAACAACTTAAGAATAATATTTCTAACAAAATATCAATGGACCTTTTCTATTACACATAAATATATTATGTAAACGGAAAAGTGGAAATGCCTTTTATTAATAAAATATGTACAAGATACATACTAAATGATATGCTCTAAGGCATACTACTAACAATGTCCCACTAGCACTAGAGTCATTCATTACAATATCTTAGACCTATCTTCTCAAGATGTCGGTCTAACTGAGTCTGTAACATAGGCTTAGTGAATGGATCAGCTAAATTTTCAGCTGATGCTATTTTCTGCATGGCTATATCGCCTTGCCCAACTATATCTCTGACAATGTGGTAGTGCCTTTCTATGTGTTTGGATTTTGGGTGAGACCTTAGTTCCTTAGCCTGTATGACTGCTCCATTATTGTCACAATGTAGTGGAACTGCTGACTCAATGGAAGGAACTACTGTAAGTTCTGTCACGAACTTCTTTATCCAAACAGCTTCCTTTGCGACATCGATGCAAAGAATATACTCACCTCTGTAGTGGAATCTGCAATGCGTGCTCTGTTGGAACTCTTCCAACCGATCGCACCTCCATTACAAATGAACACATATCCAGAGGTAGACTTTCTATCATCGATATCGATTAGAAATCGTAATCGTGATAACCATCCAATTGCAAGTCTCCACCTCCATAAATCAAGAATAAATCCTTAGTTCTTCTCAAGTACTTAAGGATATTCTTGACAGCTATCCAGTGTTTCAAACCTGGATTGGATTGATACTTGCTAGTCAAACTAACAGTATATGCGATATCCGGCCTAGTACACAACATTGCATACATTAAACTTCCAATAGCCGAAGCATATGGAATCCTGGCCATCTTATCTCTTCCTTCAGGTGTCTTTGGAGACATCTTTTTAGAAAGGTGGATACCATGTCTCACTGGTAACAATCCTCTCTTGGAATCAAGCATGTTAAACCTCTTTAACACCTTTTCAAGTATAGACTTTGGGATAAACCAATTATCCTTTTTGCTCTATCTCTATAGATGCGAATCCCAAGAATATAGGTTGCCTCCCCTAAGTCTTTCATGGAGAATGTATTTGACAACCATACCTTTATAGTTGTCAACATACCTGTGTCATTACCCATCAACAATATGTAATCCACATATAAGACAAGGAAAGTGATAGCACTGTCACTAACCTTCTTATATACACATGGCTCATCCTCATTTTTTGATAAAACCAAAGGATTTAATGGCTTTATCAAAACGGATGTTCCAACTCCTCGAAGCTTGTTTCAACCCATAAATGAATCGCTTTAGCTTGCATACCTTGGAACCATCTTGGGATTCAAAATCCCTAGGTTGTTCCATGAAAATGTTTTCTTCAATGTATCCATTGAGAAAAGCTGTTTTGACATCCATCTGCCAAATCTCATAATCATAGTATGCAGCTATTGTTAATAAAATCCTAATTGATTTAAGCATGGCAACAGGCGAGAAAGTCTCCTCATAGTCGATTCCTTGCCTTTGGCGAAACCCTTTCGCTACTAGCCTTGCCTTATAGGTCTCTACCTTTCCATCAGAACCAATTTTCTTCTTGAAAACCCATTTGTTCCCTATAGGTACAATACCTTCAGGTGGGTCAACAAGATCCCAAACTTGATTCTTATACATGGAATCAATATCGGATTTCATAGCATCAATCCATTTTGAAGAGTCTATATCTACTTCTTCATGAGTAGACAACTCTTGTTCTTCTTCATGAAGAAAACCATATCTCACTGGTGGGTGAGATACCCTGGTTGTTCTACGAGGAACAGCTGTAGATGTTTCATCAACGGGGTATAGGTTGACTAGATGGATTTATATCCATCTGATATGTTGGTTGGTCAGAATTCTCCAATTCTAACTCTATTTGCCTTCCTTTGCCTCCTTCTTAAACAAACTGTTGTTTAAGAAATGTGGCATCTCTACTTATCACAACCTTTTGTGAAGTAGGCAAATAAAAATAATATCCAAAACTATCTTTTAGATATCCAACAAATCGACCTTTTTCTGATCTGGTCTTCAATTTATCAGTGTTTAACTTTTTGATATAAGCTGGACAACCCCAAATCTTAACATGCTTAAGACTTGGTTTTCTTCCATGCCATATCTCATAAGGTGTGGAAGAAACTGATTTTAATGGAATCCTATTCAGAATATACAAAGCTGATTCTAATGCAAATCCCCAAAAGAAGATTGGCATATCAGTATAGCTCATCATACTACGTACCATATCCAATAGGGTACGATTTCTCTTTTCAGATACACCATTCAGCTGTGGCGTTCCTGGAGGAGTCAGGTGAGAAACAATGCCATGCTCTCTCAAGTATTCATCAAATTCAGTACTCAAATATTCACCTCCACGATCTGATCGAAGAGCTTTAATACTCTTTCCTGTTTGATTTTCTACTTCAGATTTAAATTCCTTAAACTTTTCCAAGGATTCATGTTTGTATTTCATCAAATACAAATACCCAAACCTTGATTTATCATCAGTAAAGGTAATAAAATAATGAAAACCCCCTCTAGCCATTTCTTTAAATGGACCACATACATCACTATGTATTAGCTCCAAAATATTTTCAGCTCTTAGCCCTTGTCCAACAAAGGGTGATCTAGTCATTTTGCCCTGAAAGCAAGATTCACAAGTTGGAGTAGGCTCAGAGCCCAATGAGGATAAAATCCCCATTTTCTCCAGTTTTGCAATCCTATCTTCTGCAACATGACATAACCTTAAGTGCCAAATATATTTTGAACTTGAGTTGGTTTTCACCATGACATTGCATTCTTTTAGATCACTTGCATTCAATTTGTGTTTGTCATTATTATCCAAATAATAAAGACCATCATTCATATAACTCGAACTAACATATTTATTTCCAAAATAAATATTGCAAACATCATCTGTGAACTGAAATTCATAGCCATTTCTAGTCAAACTAGATATAGAAATGATGTTCTTAAAAGCATTAGGTACATATAAAATATTATCCAAACACAAAACATGTCCAAACATGTAAAAAGATTTAGATCCTGTGGCTAAAACTTCAACAGTTGAGCCATTGCCAATCCGGACTCTAATATCTTGAGAACGCAAGCTGCTACTGTTTGGTAGTTCCTGCATATCATTAGAAATGTGAGAACTGGCACCAGTATCTAAAACCCAAGTTGTAGATGAACTATGAGTATCATCAGAATCTAAATAACAAGATATGGACATACCTTCCGAAGGTGTATCCTTCTTGTCCTTCAGAGAAGCAAGATACTCGCGCTTTCTTTTCAGGCCCATCCTTTTGGCGGTGGAAACACTTTCCTTTGCCTCCATCCTTTAGTCTTCCTTTTCTGTTTAGCTATTTTCTTAGAAGGACCAGGAATCTGAGGTTTCTTTTTCTTATTGCCCTTCTTCTTGTTGGACTTTCCAGCAGAAGAAGATGCAACCAAAGCTACCTCTTTTCCTTTATTGCCTGGGATATTCTTTTGGGCAACAACCAGCATGTTGAGTAAACCAGCTAAGGTGCATTCCTATTTAGTCATATGGAAATTTGTCACAAAATTCCCAAAAGACTCAGGAAGGGACTGAAGGATCAAATCCGTCTGTAGTTGGAAATCCATGTTGAAGTCAAGATGTTCCTTGCTCAATCAGCCGAATCATCTTGTGGACATGATCTCCAACATTCTGTCCCTCAGACATCCTCATACGGAATAGCTGTCTAGATATCTCATACCTAACATTCCTGTTGTGCTCACCATACAACTCTTGTAGGTGAAGGAGGATCTCACTCGCACTCTGCATGTTCTCATGTTGCTTCTGTAACTCATTACTCATGGAAGCAAGCATGTAACACTTAGCTCTCATATCATGCTCCTTCCACTTGTCCAAAGTTTCATGTTCCTCTTGTGTGGCCTCTGGAGGTAAGGGACCAGGAACATTTGAATCTAGAAAATATCCTATATGTTCAAGGTTCAGGACAAGTTTCAAATTTCTTAGCCAATCAGACAGATTAGGTCCCGTCAACCTATTGTGATCAAGTATGCTTGCAAGGATATTGGATGGTGGTGGTTGTTTTATGCTCATTTTTATCAGAAAATTAACTGCAGAAAATAAGTAGATTAATTAGTAAATGTATCATGTAATTAACCCAAATGATTAAGGTCTTTTAATCAAATTGGTCCTCCCTCTAACTTAGCGAATCCTACACTTCCAAAGTAGAAAACGGAAATCCTAGTTGGATAGATTTCTAGTGGGTGATTGAATTCTTATAATTCTATTGATCATCCTCAGGTACATCCATTATTGGAATTACAATAAACTATAAGTGAGCAACTCCTTGCCCATCACATCTCATGTGAGGTTCAATCCTTTACCTAGCCCCTAATGCTCAAAATCTCAGGTACATCCATTATTGACTTATCTTGCATTAGTTA
The DNA here is from genome assembly GCF_030052815.1 of Hevea brasiliensis. Classification (NCBI taxonomy): domain Eukaryota; kingdom Viridiplantae; phylum Streptophyta; class Magnoliopsida; order Malpighiales; family Euphorbiaceae; genus Hevea; species Hevea brasiliensis. The sequence continues at coordinate 72,496,214 of NC_079504.1, forward strand.
AGTTGATCCCATTGAGCCAGTAATTATGCAAATAATTTTAATGTCCTCAGGTACATCCAATAATGCCCACTAAACCATTTACGTATTTACAACATCTCATGCTTAACAATTATTCTTAAGAAAATCTCTTAAATTAATTGCTTCTCATGCAACTATTTAAAATTTCTTAAAATAATTGCCCCAATGGAGGGCCTATGTTATAATTACTTTAATTATAGCATTTCCAACTTAATCATTTATTTGGAAGATTTTATGGTCATTCTAATTACTATTAAGGTCTCACTTTGCACATTATCCAATTAGCATGCATATATATATAATAGCATACATTCCCATACATCTCATGCATTCATGGATAAGCAGTAAATATGGTATGATCATGGACTTTCTAAGGGATTCAATTCTGAGCCACCAAGAATTGAATCAGGGCATTCCTAGGTGCATTTCATTCATTCATTCATTTTACAAGAGTTGCTGAAAGAGTACATAATCAACACTTGATCTTGAATTCCTCCCACTGGTCCCACCAATGCTCTTGACCTCATTGAACTTCTTGCAATCCAATAATCAACACTTGTGTCACACCCTACCCCTCTGTAAGGCATGACATGATCCCGTAATATACCTAATGAATTGTCAACTCCGTCTACTGATAACTCATTAAATACACTACAAGGGATTTTAAAAACTTTTCTTACTTCTTTCACAGTGGTGAGCACTATTTACAGGTGTTAAAAACCTTTTTGAACTGAAGTGGTAGAACTAACACATTTGAATTATTTGGAATTTTTATAAAAATTTTGGCAGAGTGCCATCTGTATTTTGGATAAAACAGTTCTTCAGAAAACCTGTAAAAAGCACTTCAATATTTTTCCAAATCTCAACTACAACAAAATTCAACACAATATTTTTCTCAACTCAATCCACAACAATTTTTCAGTATTTTCAAAGGATGAGATAAAAGAAATATAATACAAATTTTACAAGTCAAAATAACTCATAATTCACTTTACAACTTTAATGTACAATTTTAATTTACAACTGCTCAAATAATTTACATACATATTATTACATGCATACATCAGACCTATGTACATGGGTATACCTATAATATACCTAGAGCTGGTCTGAAAGTGTCTTCAAAGAAACTTACTCACTGCTCTATGCTCTTCTTACCTGCGACAGCATACAAAGCTATCGCTGAGTGGTGAACTCAGTGGTGCACAACTATAATTTAAAACATAGTACAATATACATTGACAAAATTTACAGTAAATAATTTGGAAATCTGAATACTCATCAAATTCCAAAACTCAAAATATTCATTGCCAATAATGTAAATCATTTGTATAAATGACTTTGATCACAAAATTCAATTTATCAAATCATGACTAACCATTTAAGTAATTCCAACAAAATCAATTATACATAAACCATAATTGAAATCACAATTCTTTACCATTCAAAAGCCATTCTGTATCTCAAAAATCATTATGTATCTCAAAAATGAATCTTTATCTCAAAAACATGTTGTATCTCAAAAACCACGCTGTAGCTCAAAAACCATGCTGTATCTCACAAATCATTCTTTATCTCATTAACTATGCAAGACTAATCCGATAGGGCTATCTTCGATGTGATTCTAACTCCCTATGGTCGGGGAGGTCGAATCAGATTCTAACTCCCTATGGTCAGGGAGGTCGAATCATCGTGCACAGTACCATCACAATAATGAATCTTCCGCAAGGGCCATAACGATAAAATAAACTTAGATCTAACCTCAAATCAGAGGAAAATCTAAGCCTGTGCACGTACCATGGTAATCAAAACACAACTAACTCCATTGTCTTCTCAACAAATGAGAGAGATGGGTAATAACCTAGTCAAGCATCTATAGTGAGATATAAAACAATATCACAATCCTTTTAGTGAGCATAAATCACAGTATAATTCGATTCAAATTCAATTCCAATATCCAATAATTTTTATGCTCATCACAATTCAAATCATAAATTTGTATTTTTCCATGAAAATTACTATCACAATTCAAAACATGTTCTATCACAATTTTTCAAAACATAATTTATTCAATCCATAACAATACTTAATACTTGTCGAAATACCATTTCACAAAGCTAAATTCGTACATACTATAACAACTTTCAATAATCATTGAATTAAATCCAATGCTTGTTAAACACAATACATAAGAAAAATATGTCATTTAATCATATGAAATATTCAAAACAAAATCAGTTAAAAACTAGTTGTGCACAAACCTCTGATAACTGTCTCTCGGTCTGGACTCAGTGTTTCCTTCCCTTTTCCTGAGTCTTTGGTAACTGAGAAACACAATTTGAAGTGTTTTAGTACTAAATTAAACTGTCTCTAACGATAATGTTCGATAAGTAATTCACTGAAGGCTATTATTTGCTCAATCACCAAATATACCGACCCTCGATGCGTTTTAGGTAAATTAGGTTTTAGTATCATTAATATGTCACATTCGATAGGGTTTTAGGGTTGGTATGTTTTACCAAACTCATTTCCTTGTTTAGTGCATTTTAATGCAACTTGTTGGATTCCGGAATACTAGTTTGACCTAGCCGGACGACCTAGTTCCCTCAGTTTTCGGGTTTTGGTCAAAACTACAAACTTGTAGATCTATGTCTTATTGCACACGGGGCAAAATTTTAGGTCAATCCGAGTTAAGTAGACCAAGTTATGGTCATTATACTATTGCTGGTCAAATGGCATCAAATTAGGTCAATTTTAGGTCAATTTGGTCAACTTTGGTTCGGCCAGTTTTTGGACCCGAACTTGTGCAAGCTTTTTGACTTGCTTCTGGTCATTTATGGGCTTTGGTGTCTTCATAAGACTTGTAGGTATGGGTCTTAACTATTCATGGTTGAAATTTCAGGTCAATGGGACCTGTTTTGAGTGAGTTATGACCTAAACACTAACTGCTGCCCAATTAGTCAAATTTCAGGCCTCAAATGTACTCAATCCGAATTGGTCATTTTTCATATCACCTTGCAAGCAGAATTTTGGTATGCTTTCTCAATGAAAGTCGGCACATTTTGTGCCTAGTTCCACCTCCAATTGGTCTCATACCAATTGAGGTTACACATTTAAGGTTATTGACTAAAATGCATTCTGCCCTTAACTACCTTACTTAAACATACATCAATTATACACTTACATTACTATATGTCCACTTCCCTTACCATTTCTGTTTTGGTTCATTACCAAAACCATATTCCACTTTACATTAACATCACTTTGGCAGATTACAAACATCCTTAATACACCAATTAAAATTTACATTTACAAAGTCTAAATACAATTACATACACACCTAAACCTTACTAGTTCTTACATATACTTTACACAATCAATCTATATACATGTCCATCAACCTTCTATGTCAATATTCTGCCAACACCTTCATGAACACACACATTTATCCAAGTGTCCCAAGGCTGCCGAAAATGTTTCTCAATACCAAAGTGTCCTACAATTCATCAATTTCCATCCAAGTGCAAAAATCACCATATACATATGAAGTAATTTACTAGGATATTAAATCACCATAACCAACATCATTTCTCATCAAATATATGCACAAATATTTCATCAAATACATAACTTCATGGCTGTCCAAAATGAACATCTCAATAACTCTTCAAACTTAAAAATTTTCTTCACAAAACCAACACCCATAACATGAACACAAAGTTTAACAAAACTATCTTCAAAAATGCTAACTTACCTTATGGTTGGAACTTGTTAAACCTTGATTAAACTTCTTGATTTTGGTATCAAGTTCTTCCTTATGATGTGTAGACAAACTTTAATGAAGAACCCTAAGTGATTGGAGTTAAAATGGAGGAGTTAAGAGAGCTTGAAGAAAACGGCCATGGAGGTTTCCTTGTTTCTTCAATTCGGCATGGATGAGGAACCTTGAAGAAGATGAAGTTTCTGCTTGGATAATGGAAGTACACCTGCCCCACTTTGTTTTATTTTATTCCCTTAGTGGTCCACTCATAAATTTAAATCATATAATATGTTAAATTCCCACTTATTCCACATTAAACCCTTAATTCTTGTCATTTACTTTAGGTACCACCAAATTAATTTTTCATTTCATTTTCTAAGTGTAATATTATTTATTTTTAGTGGACATTTAGGTCAAAAGACAATTCGGGACGTCAAATGACCATAATGCACCTGCTCGTTGCATTCCGATTTTTCAGAACACCGGTTTTGTCTGTTTTTCGATTTCTCACTTTTCTTTGTACTAATTATTTAATTTTTCTTTGATCTTTCTAATGATATTTATTATTCAATAAGGGTCTATTTAAGTCATAAAAATATTTTCCAGTGGTTCCTCAGCCAGTACCAACGTCCACGCCGTGACTTCCCTGCAGACGGTCCACCCATCGCTAGGATTCCCGGCTCGCTTAACTTGGCTACATTTCTTTGCTATTATTTTTCCTTTGTTTTTCTTGTATTTTCTTTTCTTGTATTTCATTATTTTATGTCTCCCCACTCATATTGAAGTGTAGTTCTAGGCATCCTAGCTGTCCGGACAACACTGATCACCGGAGCAGCAGAACGCAGTACCGAACTTAGGGGTGTTACAACTTGATCTTGAATTCCTCCCACTGGTCCCACCAATGCTCTTGACCTCATTGAACTTCTTGCAATCCAATATTACATAGTAATGCTTGGCATACCAAAGCGAATTTACAAGAACTTAAATAAATGAAATTACAACCCAAAAATTATTACAAACTTAATAATACATGCCCAAAATAAATTAATTAATTTACAATCCCAAAGAAACATAAAAGAAATAAATCCAATCACATTGGTCTTTTATAGTCCATGATCATCCATCATGCATATCACTATTTAACAATTAAATAAAACATACATACTTAAATTAAATTGAAAATCTCATATTCAACTTAAAAATCCAGATTTGAATATGATTCAAATAAATTTAAAAATTCATATTTGAATCTCATTCAAACAAATTTAAAAATTCAGATTTGAATCACATTCAAACAACTTTAAAAATTCATATTTGAATCACATTCAAACATTTTTTTAAAAAATCAGATTTGAATCACATTCAAACATTTTTTAAAAAATCAAATCTGAATTTTATTCAATCAAATTTAAAAAATCAGATTTAAATATGATTCAAACAACTTTAAAAATTCAGATTTGAATCACATTCAAACAATTTTTAAAATTCTGATTTGAATCATAATTTAATTGTGTGATTAAAAATCCTAATTAAACATTTTAATTAGTCATATGATTAACCTTTCATCATGCAACAATTGCAGAATTTAATAACAACCATGCGCACCATGATCTTCCCAAGCCATGTGCACCATGTTGGAGTTCATCAAGCATGCCGCCACACCTCTTGATCCAACCAGCAATGGATCAATCATCTCATGATCAAATCACACAATTAAATCATATAATCAACAATCTAAATGGCAAATATAGTGGCTCTGATACCAATTGAAGGAACGGAAGCGTGAAAAACATAAGTTTATACCATTGAATTCAAAAATTTTCACCTAGGGTCACATGCATCATGCAAGATTTATTTTTATCTATTTGATTTCAATGATAAACAACATATTAAAACTCTTTTAATATGTTTTTGGATCTGTATTTGCCATTTAAGATTTTAAAATTAATCAAATTAATTTTAGAACTCTAGATTAAATCAAGAACGATTACACTAACCTCTTGATGCACTGCAGCGTGTCTGCGCCTTTGAGATTCGTCTTCAAGACACCAGATGTTGTCCCTCTAGCTTGTCCAATCCAAGAACACCTATGGCAGCCTTTGAACAACTTCTAAAGCTTTTTCTATTAATTAGAAATTCAAGTTCTGCCTTTTAAGAGATTAGAGATGTAAACAGGACACTAAAAACAATTTCTAGTATTCTTAATTCAAGAGATTGATGGCTAATCTCTTTGAATTGATGAGAGATGAAGAAAAACAAATGAAAAGCCTCAAAGTGGAGTGACAAAGGAGAGGAGTGGCTGCTAGTTATTTTTCTTTTCATAACCACACTTAAATAGCTAGGTTAACACATTAAACCCTTGCCACATGTCACCCTTTGATTAGCTCTAGGTTTAAGTGACCCAATCACATTGTGCCAAGTGTCAAACCTATATTTAATCTTGATTTTAATCATCTTACATGATTAAAAAACATTTGGCAAGCTTATGTGTAATCCCATGTGTCACCATCTCATGGTGCCTTGTGTCACACTGTGAAATGACCAAAATGCTCCTGTGTCATAATTTTGAGTTCTTAACCCAAAATAATTATTTTTCTTCTTCTAATTAATTTATATCAAATATAAATTAATTAATTAATCTCTATTAATTAATTTCTCATTAATTAAATTCATATTTAAACACTTTAAATATAAATTTAATTTATACTACACATCCAATAATCTAGATTTGGTTTCAAGTCATGCTAGGGACTTTGCAATTTAATTGCAAACCAAACCTATTTAATTAATCAATTCAAATCTTTAATTAATTAATTAAATCATATTTAAATAGGTGATAACTTGTGTATGTGTGTGACTTACTAGGCTCATCACTAATTGGCAATGAGACATGATATCAACTCTTAATATTATCAGAACTCTTTCTTACTATAAATGATTTCTCTAAATCATTTTATGAACCTCATAGACCATGGTTAATACCTAGCATAGCGTGCCATGGCCACCCAATTAGTAATAAGGTTTACCTTAATTGAACCTATAATCATATGTTACCATGCACTAGAATCTCTCTGTTACAAAATCCCAACTCAAGCTGGAGTCATGGTTTATGTCAAACTCCATTTGCTATGAATATTATGTTCTCTTTAAATTCCAGTTCTTGATTAAAAAGATTTTCTCATCAGAAACTCTTTTCTGAATAAATCTATCTGTCCTGGCCAGGAACTTGAAACATCAAGAACAATTAAATGAACATAGGATTTTATCTCTATTTACTTAGAGGAACAGATTCCATCTTGATCAACACCTACCTCCATATATAACTAGTAGGAGCCAACACATGCCCATATGCCCATACATAGTACAAGTATGAAAGCAGTATGAAACTCAAACTACCTATATACAAGATAACTGTGCTATCTCAGGTCTAAAGATTATATGCACTGATATGATTTATGACAAAACATTGACAAGAGTAAACTCCATGTGCTTGTCATAAGTGTCACTGGTTCGGCCTACTTATCATTTATAAGTGCCTATCATGTTTGTCATATGGCATGAGACTCACCATTCCATCTTATTTATATCTCATATAAATAACTTGGGAACAAACATGAATACAATCTTTCTGGATAAGTCATGTCCTTATTATGAAGTATCCTCGATTGTGAACCTATTTATGATACTTTGTGCTAGAAATATTGTCACTCATATTCTTAACAACTTAAGAATAATATTTCTAATAAAATATCAATGGACCTTTTCTATTACACATAAATATATTATGTAAAAGGAAAAGTGGAAATGCCTTTTATTAATAAAAATATGTACAAGATACATACTAAATGATATGCTCTAGGGCATACTACTAACAATATATATATATATATATATATATATATATATATATATATATATATATATATATATATATATATATATATATATATATATATATATGGAAAGCTCAGCTCACTCTTACAATTATCAACAAATCAATATGATCATTGGGAACTCAGCTCCCTCATTCACATAATTAATTCAATCTATAAATCCACACGTCCATGATCAGTAAGTTTACAAATTCAAAATATATATTCTATTACAGTCCCAAATCAAAAGTAATATTTTCTAACACATATGAAGTTTTAGATTTTATCTAACATAATAAATTATATGGATAAAGCATGAACGGACCTACGAGGAAGGAAACAGGTCATTCACAAGAAAAGCTCTCCTATAACTTGGAAAAAATAGGGTGAACAGGAGTGAACATTCAACTCATAGAGTAAGATATTGATTTTACGTACAATTTCTATAATTACTAGTACTAATGCATTCCTAAGGATGAAATGCAGCATAGATCAGCAATTTTAAATAATTTCGAATAATACTGTACAAAAAATAATTTGGAGCACTCACACACCTGTGTGTCACATTAATATAAATATAATATGGGAGCTGATCTCCTATATAACTCAAGATCCAAGGCCTGCCAACGAGATCAACTCGAGCAGGACTTTCTCTTGTAATCCAAATGCGAGGGTCAGCGAGGTTAACTCAAGCCGTACTTGCCCAACTTATCACAAAAAGGGCCGAGCCCCAACCAAGACTAACTCAAGCCAATTTGCCCATCCTACCTATATTCATTACTAATACACCGCATGCACCGACACACGCACACTGCTCCAAATGACCCTAAAGCAACGCCCACACTAAATCATCAGGTAATAATGCAACACAAAGCATGCCTATAATAGCTAATACATATAACTATAAGTGATGCATGGGTATGCTATAAACATATAATAATAATATTAAAATTGTAAATAAAATTAATATGTACTTATAAATTAATTGAAAGTCTCTACGGCAATTGGTTAGAGGAGGAAGGCTGACCTGACTCACTTAAATAATTACAATATAAACTGATCAATATTTACTTAAAACAAAACTTTGAAGAATTAAAAGGACATCCTAAGTTTTGCTAAAAATCTGGCAGAGTTTCCCCTACGCCTAGGACTTACCCAACTTGCAAAATGTTCCAAATAGCACTTCTAAAACACATCTCCCATATCTACATCTCATCAATATCATATGGCCCCTCCTGGGCCCTCCAAAATAGTCAATTCTCACGAACTTGAAAAATTACATTTTAGTCCCTAAAACTAACATTAAGTGACAATCTGTAACACCCTCTCGGTAGCAACTCCGTACATTCTACTGTTCCGGTGAGCGGTGTCGGTCCGGACAGCTAGAACGTCCGGAAAAATATTTAAACTAAAGTCAGGAACCATAATTAACTCAAATATTAATAAGAAAAATTTAGGAAAAATTTTTGAAATAAAATACAACCAAGTTAAACGAGCCGGTGCCCAAGCGATGGGTAACCAGAGTGAAGTTGCGGTTCTCGCAACGAGGAGCCCTAGACCAGGGGAAAAATTCATAAAATAATTTTTGGGACTCCAGAGAAGGGTCATTGAGGTTCCTATGGCATTAGAATGCCAAGAAAATATTTAGAAAAATTTTTCAATCGGTACAGACAATTTTGACCCGTTAAGCCAAACGGAGGGCATTTTGGTCATTTCACCTTCAGAGACGATTTTTGGCCGACTTGTCCAGTTGAGTAAATAATTATTATGACATAAAATATGAATTAAGGTTGATGAAAAATTAATTTAAAGTTAGTAGAAAAGAAAAGAAAAGAAAAATAAAGAAAATTAGGGATAATGACATCACATGATGTCATTATCTTACTCCCAACCAATCACAAGTTAACAAGCATTCTTAAAACATTTAAAAGATACAAAATGGACCAAAAATTCTGGTCATCTTCTTCTTCTTCTTCCTCAAAAAGTGACCTCTCTTCCATAGCCCTCCATAAAAATTTCTTGCATCACTTCCATTTTCCCATGAATTTCCACTATAAAACCCTAGACACCTTTCATTAAAACTTGTCCATACCTCTTGGGGAAGTGTTTGGCAGCCTAGAAAAGGAAGGAAAGTGAAGTTTGAGCTTGGAAAATTCTGCCCTACAAGAGGTTAGTGCACTTATACACCTTAAGCTCTTTATTTCCATGTTAGTGACTTGAATTGAGTAAGAATTTGTGAATTAAATGAACCAAATATATGTGTATGTCCACCATGAATTTCGGCAGCCCTAAGGAAGGAACAATGATGGAGTGTTTTTGATGGTTTTAATGGACTTAAAATGAATTAGAGATTATGTTTAAGGTGTATATACACATATAAAATGAATGAAAGTGCTTAACTAGGTGTATGGGTGAATTGAAAGGGAAAATTAGGGTTTTGGGAGTGAAAAATTAGACTTGGCTTATGAAATGATTAATGGACATTCTAATGGTCAATTAGTGACCATTTGAGGCAAGTTAATCATAATTTGAAGTGAGCTAATGTATGGCAAATTGAAATGGGAAGGCTGCCTAGAGACAACAGTAATGAGGCTGTGATTCCAGCCCATTTAGACAGCCATAACTTTGGCTGTGTAGGTCCAATTTGTGTTTGGCCAATTGGACATGAAACTAGGCTTATAATGGCACATTTTTGCTGAAGAAACCATGCCCAAAAGACCAAAGCAAGTGGACCAAAAGTTGGCCCCAATCCGGATACCCTGCAACAGCACCTGCAGAAATGACCAAATGAACAGTAACTGTTCATTTGGCCATAACTCACTGTAGATATAGTCAATTGACCTGAAATTTTTACAGCAACAAGTTAAGACATAGATAAACAACTTTCATGAAGAAACCTACCTCAAATTATGACCAGAACCTAACCCAAATGGCAGTCACAATCACTGTTCATGGTACTGTAGATTTGGTAATTCTGCAGTTTTTCCAATCCGGCCAGCTGTGGTTTTTGGACCATAACTGGAGCTACAAAACTCCAAATGGAGTGATTTAAAAAAAGAAATTCAACTAGACAAAATAAGAAACAACTTTCATGTTTACCATTTCCTCAAATTCCCACTGCAACAGTGCTTAATGGAACAGTAAAGTTAGGCTTCAAAACTGAAAATTCTGCTTCCCTTGGTTTAAGTTTAGAAATGGTATTAATGCTTAATGCCAACAAGTTTTCAATGCAAAATGTGGTATGTTGGGTGTGTTAAAACCAATGTACCTATTTTCTATCCAAAAGTCAACATTTTTGTTGACCAATAAGGTGAATAGTGACACCAAAACTTGAAAATTCAAAATTTGAAATTAGAAATGCATCTAGGGGACTTTAAATTGCAATTGGCAATTAATACTAGCAAATGTAAAACTAAAAATGTGGGATCTTGTGTAATTAGAATTAATATATCCATTAAGTATAAAAAGGTCAACATTTTGGGTTGACTAGTAAGGTGAATAGTAATCAAAATGATTAGTAAATTAAGATGAAGATTTAGAACCAATTCTAAGCTTAAATGCTTAGAATTGTATGACAAATGTGGACTATGCATCCTAGTCAAAATTGTTAAAAAGAAATTAAGGCCATAAATTTGAAATCCATGAAATATTTATGGATTACTTGAAACATGAAAAATGAGTCACCAAATTGATGTGAATAATTAGTTAGGGCTTATATGCCCATCACAAATGGAATTCATAACATATTAATAACTCAACTTGAAATATAAAAATTGTAATTACATGAGTAGATTCTTGAATTTATAAATGAGAAAAGAAAAATGTTTTGAGTACAATGGTATAAAAGGATAATTGATGTGAATTGTGATCATATAAATGATCAAATGAATGTATGAATTATAATTGAAATTTATCATGAAATAATGAAGTCATAAAATACAATATATTAATATTTAATGATATTATGTGCCCTTGTATTGCCTAGACATGTGTATCAGATTGGATAGTTTGGCATGCCAATAGGGTATTGTTTTAGCAGTACTGCAAAAGGCTTTATGCCTATATTCATAGCTCTATGCCCGTATTCATGGCTCTTATGCCCGTATTCATGGCTTTTATGCCCGATTATGTGATATCATGGCTTTTTAGCCATACTGACGGCATATGTGGTTGACGCTTCTGCCCCATGGTATGACGGCCCGAGGCATCGCGGTGTCAGAGCCAACGACTGCTATCCATTTTAGTCACTGTCAGAGGTTACTTGGGCACTGTAATTTATTAAAATAAATTAAGACTATTAGTAATTAAAAATATTCGAAATGAAATAAATGAGTTAATAAGACTTCAAAAGAATTAGTTACAATTATGAAATGATCCAAACCACATAAAAATTGTTAAGTAAAATGATAAAAGAGTTGCAAAAATAGGTATAACTTAACTAAATATTTTAAATGTACCTTCTATTGCCATATAAATATAAACTGAGTATTTTTATTAATTCTGTATGTTGTACATTATCCCTGTGAATTTCGGAATTAAACGCTTTCAAAGCGAAACAAATGAGAACAAAAGATAATTAATATTAGACACATTATATTAAATTAAATTGATTCTTAAATATTCAAATTATGCTTCGTTCTTTCTTTATTTGTATATTTTATTTTCTTGTTCTATTATTGCACCACTAAGCAGCAATGCTTAGCGCGATGGATTTGTTTCCTCGCGCAGGTACTTTGACTAAGATTTTTGGAGTCCAGATCTGCAGAAGTGCCTGAAGTATTCAAGGTTGTCACCTCTTCAGTAATGCATGTAGATAGAGCCCATATAGATCATATTTTGTATTTAGTATAAAATGCTAGATATTGTATTATAATGTAGATCATGAGCAGGTAATTAATAGAAATATAATGTAATTTAATAAATTAGCTTTTTCATATGTAATTAATTTATATATCATGTAAATTATGAAATTATGTAAATTAAAGAAATTTGAAAATTTTACTTATGTGATTTGAGCATGAATGAGATTGTATGGATTCGAAGATAGATTTGAAATATATAGATAATGCATGGAAATGAAAATGAAATTGAGATATATGAATGAGATGTGAATTATGAGATGGTTATGAAAATAATTGATGAGATTTTATTTGTAAAATATTATTGAAACTTTCAAACAGGTAAATAGTAAAATACGTCAACTGGTAATAAAATAGGGGAAACTCCGTTGGTTTCTCCGTCGAAAAATTTATTAATATTAAAATATATCGAGATCAAAATATGAAAGGAATAAAGTAAGATAAGATAGGGTGCTCCGGCACCGAATGTAGCACACTTTGCTCGGCTACACTGTAGTCGAGAGAGGGGTGTTACACAATCATTCAAACGAGCTCTAAAAATTTTAAAATTTTGCCCTACGGTCTTTAATAATATTATAAAGCTTACGCAAAAGGAATTATAATTTTCTAGCTATCCACGAATATTTTATGGATTTTTATTCTAAACCCAGCACTATGAAATTGAAGAAACTTGAAGTTCGGGTTTACTTATGCCAATTCTGATGCTTGGAATGCATTTGAGGCATTTGCAAATGGTGGGGAGGACTGTAATTCCAATCCAATTCTGAAACGACTCCAGCAGCCTGTCTGCATGGCTTGAAATTACAGAGCTAGGCGATGATCGAATTTTTGTGAAACGAAGGTACCTACATGATGCCCACAATACCGGGGGTTAGAATAAAATTATTGCAAAATTAAATAAGCTCATTTGAAGCTCAGAAAAATACTGCGAAGTCCGTGAGACCCATCAAATTTTTGGTGTCAGAAAATTTTGAAATTTATATTGTCAGAAAGCTCTCATCGTGTGAAGCATACCAGTATTCTTGGAATCTTCGTGAGGTTCCCGGTTTAGGAGAAATTTAGCCCAAAAATCAAAATGGGCTAAAATTTTTTGGGCTAAAATTGGACAAATCGCTTGATGAAAATTTTATAATCTTAGTGTCTATGGAAAGCTCTCGAGGAGTAGAAGGTGTTTAAGACAATACTCGGTTCAATTGATAGCTGGATCGGCTAGATTTTAGTCGGGAAACTGAAGAGTCATGTGGAATATGTGAAGGAGAAAAGGGGTGCATTTTCTAGTGATCCAGGTAGCAACTGACGACAGGGAGGGTCCTAGGTGGTGCACCGGTGTCTGGGAAAGGGAGGGGAGGTGGTGGTCGATAGTGGTAGGAGAGAGGAGAGAGAAAATGGAGAGGGAAGGAGACGGTGCAGCACGACAAGGAAGAGGAGAGGAAAAAAGGAAAGGGCTGGTCTGATTCGACTGATTTGATCCGGTCCAGTTCGATTCAGCCGGTTCTATTCAGGATACCCAAAATTAAATTTTTACTCGGTCCTAGGATTAAAATCGAGGTCCAAAAATTTCAAAAAAATTACAGAAAACTTAGAAAAATTCATAGAGTCCAAATATATTTTTATTTTTTCCATGTGGTCTTTAAATTAATTTTTAAAGTTAAAGCTGATTTTTAAAATTTAGAAAAATTTCAAATAAATTTCCATAATATTTAATATAATAAAATAATAATATTTACATATAAAATAATTATTTAAAAATTAGGGGTGTTACATTCTTCTCCCCTTATAGAAAATTCGTTCTCAAATTTTACATAAGGCAGAATAAAATTACAGGATTACATATTGAATAAATAAGGGTATTTGCTACGCATATCCCGCTCTGACTCCCAAGTACACTCTTCCACCTATTGGCTCCTCCACAAAACCTTAATCATAGGGATTTGCATTGACCTTAACTGCCTCATTTGATAGTCAACTATGGCTACTGGTTATTCCTCGAAAGTCAAGTCTTCATTTAACTCCACAGTATCAGGTTGTAGCACATGGGAAGGATCAGGTATGTATTTCTTAAGCATGGAAATGTGGAACACTGGGTGGACATGAGAAAGGCTTGGTGATAACTCCAACCGATAGGCCACTGCTCCAACTCTATCAGTAATCTTTAAAGGCCTTATGTATCAAGGTGCAAGCTTGCCCTTCTTCCCGAATCTCATAACTCCCTTGATTGGAGAGACCTTCAGAAATACATAATTACCCACTGTAAACTCTACATCCTTCCTCCTAGGATCTGCATAGCTCTTTTATCTACTGAAGGCTGTCTTTAATCGCTCCCAGATCTTAGGAACCATCTCTGAGGCATACTGCACCAGGTCTATGTTATGCACTTTTGCTTTTCCCACTTCTATCCAACATAGGGGGGGATCTACATTTCCTACCACACAGTACCTCTTAGGATGCCATCCCAATGCTTGTAATGCCCTCACTTTAGCTACTCCGTACATTCTACTGTTCCGGTGACTAATGTCGGTCCGGGCAGTCAGAATGTCTGAAACTATATTTAGACTAGAGTGAAGAGTCATAAATAACCCAAATAGTGGCAAGAAAAATTTACGAAAAATTTTAGAAATGAAATACACTAAGGTTAAATGAGCCGTAGCTACAACAATGGGTGACCTAATGGGAAGCTACTGTGAAGACAACTAGCGATCCTAAACCTGAGGAAAACCCTGTGAAATAATTTTTAGGACTCTAGGGAAGAGTTATTGAGGTTTCAATGGCAATAAAATTTCTAAGAAAACACAAGGAAAATTAAATCAATATGTACAGACAACTTTAGCTCAATAAGCTAAACGGAGGGCATTTTGGTCATTTCGCCTTTAGAAATGATTTTTGACCAACTTGTCCATTGAAGTAAGTGAGATTTATGAATTAAAATGTGAATTAATATTGATAAAAAATTAATTAAAAATGAGTAAAGAAAAAAAATAAAACAAAAAAATGAAATAAAAATTAATTATGACATAAGCATGACCTAGGATGATGCAATTAAAATTAACCCCACTAATCACGATTAAGTAAACTCACTAAAAGAGATAAATGAGACCAAAAACCATTTCATCTTCTTCCATTTCCTTCCATGGCTGAAAATTCTCTCTCACTTCCCATAGAAAATTTCTTTCATCTCACTTCCGAATCCTTTGATTTCCCACCATAAAAGTCCTTCCTCTCTTCATTAAAATTTAACCTTTCACTTTGGGCAAGCTAGAGGTAGCAAAAAGAATTGGAAATCAAAGAGATTTGCAAGCTTGGGAAAATTCCAAGTGAGGTTAGTGCCATCTCTCTCTCTCTCTCTCTCTTCTTGTATTCATGTTAGGATACTAAATTCAATTAGGAATTGGGGAAAAAGAAGAAAAATATGCATGTTAGGGCCACTTCAAATTTCGGAAGCCAAGAGAGGGTGAGGATTTTGATGGTTTAGTTCAATTAAGCTTGCATATTAATGTCTATTGATGTGTATATATGAATTGGGGTTGAAATTTTATGAGTTTGCCTGAGATTGAGACTTTGATCAATTAGGGCTTGTGATAAATTGGGGGTTGTTGTGTTTTGATGCTTAATTAGTGTTCTAATGGTCAATTAGTGACTATTTGATATGGCATGACCTCAAAATAAAGTTGATTGTGGGATTGCAAATTGATTTGGTATGCTGCCCTATGGTGCTAGAATTTCTGGACTTGAGTCTAGTGTGGTTGGGCTATAATAACTGGACTTGTATAGCTCCAATTGGTGCAAGGCCAATTGGAAATGAAATTTGACACATAATGCCTCATTTTTTTATGAAGAAACCCTGCCTAGAAAACCAACTTAGAATGACCTAAAAAGTACCTCAATCCGGGTAACAAACATGCTGGCCCTGGAAAATGACCAAATAAACAGTATTTATTCAAATGGTCATAACTCAGCTTAGAAATGTCCAATTGACCTGATTTTTATATCAATGGAAAGCTTAGACAATTTAGAACAACTTTTGTGAAGAACATAAACTCAAATTTCTACCATAACCTAATGAAATTGTCCACCAAATTCAGGACACCAAAACTGCCAGAACCAATTTCTGCCCAGAAAGTCTAGGTAATGGCCAATCCGGCTAGCCATGGGAAAAATGGCATAACTTGAGCTAAAAAACTCCAAATGGAGTGATTTAAAAAGGGAATTAAAGAAGACACAATAAGGAAAAACTTTGACGAAGAGAGTGTAGTCAAATTACTACTATAGAAATGTCCAATGGAATAGTAAACATAAGCCATGAAATCTGAAAATTTGAAATAACCTTTAATGAGCTTTGAAATGAAATTTGCAACAAATGCCAACAATTGTAAAATTCAAAATGTGGTATGTTGGTGTCATTAGAACTAACATACCTATTGTTTATGAAAAAGTCAATATTTTGGTTGACTAGTAAGGTGAATAGGAACTCCTAAATATCAAATACAATTAATTACACAATTAACTATGTAATATGCCATAGTATGCCTAGTATGATTGGTTTGGATAGGTTGGCATGCCAATAGGGTTCTAATAGCAGTACTGCATATGGCTTTAGGCCATTCCATGATTTATGGCTCTTGTGGCCATTCTGTAATTTATGGCTCTTGTGGCCATTATGTGCTATCTTGGCTTTTAGCCATCTTGATACTCTTGAGATATTTGGCCTTGTGCTCAATGCTTATTACGGCTTATTAGCTGTTCTGTTGCACACCTAAAGACACTTTGTGACCGATGGTGTGATGGCCCAAGGTACTTGATACCTAGTGTCAGTTTACCTATTTATCTAGTCCGGTCAATTTGCATAGGTTACTTGGGCAACTAAATTAAGTTTTAATAAATTATTATCAAATAATGAACATAACAAATACCAAATTGATAATATTATTAATAATTACCAAAATTTTAGGTTGCATAAAATATCAATAAAATGCCTGCATATTTATTTATTTTAGTTTATTTTTATTTTATATTGACACCACTAAGCTCTATTGCTTAGTGCATCATTGTTTGCCACACGTAGGTACTAGAGACACCGATAAAGAGCCCAGCAGACCTCAGATTGGGTGATCATTTAGATTTACAATGAGTCCAGAGTCACCTCCATTACAATGCATCTTTGGTAGGATCATTAGGTTCCTTTTTGTATTTTATATTTTGCATTTTGTAATAGACATAAATTTTGTTTTGTAAATTATAAACTCATTTAATTATATGTTGATGTAATTATCCATAAATTTTGTTAATTAATTAAATCTGAATTTTTCTTTATGAATTGAGCTTGAGTATGATATGAAATAAATTGAGTTTCAAAATATTGAGATTATTGAGAAATTGTGAAATTGTGTTGGGGGTTGACTGGAAGTGATGATATGATTATATTTGAAGTGTTTTTAACAGGTTCAGAAGAACTGTTTTTCCAATTTATAGTCGACACTCTACTGGATTTTTTATAAAATTTGGAAAAATTCAAATTAATCAAAATTTTAAATAAAGGACATAAATGGTATGAATTTCACATAAAAGCATTTTTAATCAATAAAATAAGCATTGGAAGTTGTAATAAGATAAAAGAAGGTGCTCCGACACACTGTGTGGCATGCCTTACTCGGTACACTGTCGACGGGTGAGGAGTGTTATAATACTGGAATGATAACTGTTATTATAGGCAAACTCTACTAAGGGCAGCTGATCATTCCATTGACCTCCAAAATCCAGGACACACATACGAAGCATATCCTCCAGTGTCTAAATTATTCTCTCAGACTGCCTATCTGTCTAAGGGTGGAAGGTTGTACTTGTAATGCCCTGAATTTATAGACCATATTCAGTATATTTTAGTGAGAATTCAAATATTGAATATGGTATGTAAATTGGATTAAATGAGGAGTTAAATTAAAAACTTAAAAAAGATACCTATGAACTTTGTTGCAAAATTAATGAAGTTTGGGGGCGAAAATTAAATTTCCCAACTTAGAACATAATTGAGTTTAATTAGAATCATTAAGTATGATTTATTAAGTTAATTAATCATTAATTAAACAAGTCAAAGAGGGGACCAATGGCAAGAAAACACATGTAAAGAAGAGATAAAAATTTAAGCATATAAAACAAAACATAAAGTCTTTTTCTTTTTCAAGATCAGTCGGTTATCTCTCTCTTCCTTTCCTCTATTTCTTTCACCTAAACTCAAATACAAACCCTAATTCAACAATCTAAGATGTTATTTTGTGATGGAATTAAAGGAATTGAAGAACAAGCCATGAAATCAAAGTGAAAGTGAAGAAAGAATTCAAGATTGGGTGAGTTGATTCAAGGGGGCAGAATTGCTAGGTGGAAACCAAGGCTAAACACTGATTTGGCTTGGGGATTTTTAGTGAAAAGTGGTTGCAATTGGGAGTATATTGATAGAACTAGGTTAAGGTAAGTGCTTATCTAAGCTTGTTATAGAAATTATTACTTTATGCACCCTTGAATGGTGACTGCCAGGATAGTATATCCAATGAGCAATCTGTACTAATTTGGCTATAAGTTGAGTTGTAGAGCTCTAATTGAGATGTAATTTATACCAAAATTTTCTAGACATAGACCTACAATTTCTATGTTTTGACCTAGACCTAATTCTTAGGGCAAAGTAGTTGAAATTTTAGAGAAAATTGGAATTCCTGGAATTCAGCAATTCAGCCCTATGACCTCCGTGTAGTAAATAGGGCATATCTTGCTCTGTAAAAATCCAATTGAGGTGATACAAGATGCTTTGGAAACTTAAGACATAGGCCTAAAATTTTGCTTTAGAGACCCTATACAAATTATGGGTGTAAAGTATTTGAATCTTGAGTGTAAATTTGAGTTGGAAATCTGAAAACCTGGAATTCTTAGGACTCTGTGTCTATGAATAGTAAGTGGTAATTTAGCTATAACTCATGATTTAGGCCTTCAAAATAGGTGATTCTTGAACCATTGGAAACTTAAAACATGTAGAAACATATCTTATGAAGATTATTTTGATTGAATCTATCTTTAAGATGGTCAAATTGGCCTATGCATAGAAACCATAAATTCTGATTGTATCTAGACCTGGTCAAGTAGAAACTAGATAGTATGTAGAAAAATGAGCATAACTTGAGATCTAAACCTTAAAATGGAGTGATTCTTAATTTAAATGAAAGTTAAGATACCAAGCTACAAATTATATGCAGACCATAGCTACAAATTCTATTTTTAGGGTGCCCAAAGAATCGATAGAAAATATGGTACTAAATAGGTGTCCCACCTGAAATGATAACTCACCTTTTTGAACACTTTATGAATAAAGGGATATAAACAAATTTCTACATGTATAAATACTGATCAAATTGATTCATAATGAAAGTTAAGACATAAAGCTAAAACTTTTATGAAGGAATGCTATCCAAAAATTGTAGGTAAGTAACCTTAAAATTAACTAGAAAATAGGGCACAGGATATGGAACCTGGTAGGAGTGCATTCTGGATTGTCTAGAGTAAAAAAGGTATAACTTACCTTAGGAAACTTCAAATGAGGTGATTCTTATTTTGTTGGAAAGTTAATATTGAAGGGATCATCTTTCATGAAGAATAAATTGCCAAATTTGATTGCAACTTATTCAAATCTGGACTCTAAAGTGTGTCCAGAATCTGCCCTATAATTGGTGAAGTTGAAATTTTGCTTAAGCACAGCTGTTGATTAATTGACTATAACTTTTGATCCTTGAATCCAAATTAAGTGATTCAAAAACTATATTAAAGTTAAGATATAGATTTAAAAATATCATGGAGAAAGTTGAATTTAAATTCTGCAATTACTAGGTCAAAATGCTTGAGTAAAGTAATGCATAAAGTCAGATTTTTGTTGGAATTTGACAATGGACATTGTAGGTGTGAATTTTGTGTAAATGTATGAAATTTACATGCATGCAATATGAAAATATGATAATGACATAAGTTTATATGCATACAAGTATTATTGACTACATCATATGAAAAATAGAAATGATAATTACCTTATTAAGCTCAGGTAAACCTAGATAGTGAATTATCATTTTGGATAGATTGGCATGCCAATAGGGGACATTATTAGCAGTATTGTAACACCCTCACTTTACATAGTCTGTACCTTATGCTACTCCGGTGACCTAAAGTCAGTCCGGGTAAGTTAGGATGTCTGAAACTACACTCCGGTGATAGTAAACAGGCATAAAATAATGAAATAAATAAAAAGAAAATACAAGAAAAATTAATGAAAAGTAAAAGAGAGGAAATGAAACTAGGTTAAACGAGCCAGCACCGAAGCGATGGGTGATCGCACCGGGAAGTTATGGAGCAAGCAATAGCTGACCCCGGGACCGCAGGGAACTCTCGAAATTAAGTTTTGAGACATAATTAAAGACTTATTAAAGTACAATTGATATTAGAAATGTCCAAGAAAAATTAATGAATTAGTAAAAAGAAAAGTGAAAAATCAAGAAACCGATAAAAATCAGTGTTACCGAAAAATCGAGAATACAACCCGAAGAGGGGCATTTTGGTCATTTGACACCTAGAGTTGGCTTTTGACCTAAATGTTCATGAAAAATAAGCAGTAGTACATTTTGAAAAATTGAATGAAAAATGAGATTAAAGATAAAATATGATTAAGAGGAATTAAGGGGTAGAATTTGAGATAATTAGAAACATTAATTATAATATCATTAATTAATGTTAGTGGACCTTAGTGGGACATATGTAAGCATATGAGACAAAGTGGACAGCTATATTTTCATCATCTTCATCTCCTTCATTTCACTTTGCTAAAATGATTTTTCTTCTCCATGAAAGGAAGGAAGCTTCATGCAATCATCATCAAGCTCATTTCCACTGAAATTTCTTCATTAATCCTTGCCTACACACCTTGGGCAGCATATTGGGAGCAAAAAGAAGGAGTTTTATTGAGGTTTTAGCCAGCTCCAATAAGAGGTAAGTGCTTATTTTCTTCCCTTGCTTAACTAAAGTTTGTGTTGAGGTTATGGGGAGTATTTTAGTTGAAAAATTTGAAGAAAATTGTTGAGTTTGCAATCTGCCCATTTTTGGAAGCCATGGGAGGTGAGTTTGCTTGAGTTTTTCCTACATGTAATTGATGGGAATTAGGATTGATTTGGTTAAATTGATGTATTAGTAACTTACTTCCCATGTATGAATATTGAGCACTTGAATTTAGGGGTTTGGAAAGTATATTTGAAAGCCTTAGAAAACTGCCATTTTTGGCAGCCTTGAAGAGCATGGATTAGTGTTTGATCTCATGAAATTAATTGATGAATTCTGTTAGCGATGTTTTGAGGGTAGAGTATGTGAAGTGATTGTGGAAGTGTATGTAACAAATTAAGTGATTACATGTATATATATTGTGTTGAATGTAAATTTGAGAATTAAAGTTGTAATGTGTGTATTGAGAATTGTTATATTCTACCCAAAGTGACCAAAATGTGATGTGATGAATGGTCATGGCATGATACCAATTCAGAATTGGGTATGAGAAATGAACTTATAGCATGGTGAATGTGCATTTGGTTGGTGTTTGAGCAATGTGTTTAAGGGCAGTATGTAATTGAGCTTATAACCCTAATTGTGTGACCCCAATTGGTATGAGGCCAATTGGAGGCAAAACTAGACATAAAATAAGCCAACTTTCATGGGTAGGCCATACCTAAATTCTGCCTAGAAAATAACCTAAAAAGTGACCAAATCCGGATTGCCTAAAATGTGAACCCATAATTTGACCATATGAACAGTAATTAGTCTTTTGGCCATAACTCACTCAAAACAGGTCCAAATGACCTAAAACTTATACCATTAGAAAGCTTAGACATAGGACTACAACTTTGGTGAAGACAACTAAGGCCAGAAATGCCAATTACCAAGTCAAAATGATCGCCAAAGTTGGGTTACAAAAACTGGCCGAATTGACTTTGACCTAAAAATGACCTAAACTTTGCAATATAAGTGAAACTTGACCAGCAATAGTAAAATGACCATAACTTGGTCCATAGAACTTTGAATGACATGACATCATTCCCAAAATTTCAATAAGACATAGATCTACAATATTGGCAATTTGACCAAAACCCAGAAATCAAGGAAACTAGGTCAATTAAGTTGATTAAGTTGACACACTAAATTTGAAATTGGTATAATTGACTATTAAGTCCAGAAAATTCAAATAGACATATCTCTCACAAGAAATCTCCCAATGTAATGAGCCATATCAATCTGGAAAGCTAAGAAAGAAACCTAAAATATTGTTTTAGACAGCTTCCTCAAATTATAAATGTATAAGGTCATAATTTAAGGTCAAGCCATTGACCTAATTGAGAACCATGCCAATATAAGACCTTTAAGTCCAAGTTAACAATTTGTTCATAAAGAATTCTATAAGACTTGAAAAATGGTAAGCAAAATTTCTAGTTGTGCCTAAGACATAGGGCAACAATACTTATGAAGAATGCTAGATCTCAATGTGATTACAAATAGTCCAAATAAATTAGTAAAATCAGAATTGAAAATGCTTAAAAAGGAAACTAAAACTTAGATTTGACCTAGTTATGGTTAATTAACCATAACTTGAGCTATACAACTCCAAATGGAGTGATTCAAAAAGGAAATTAAAGAAGACACAATGAGAAACAATTTAATGAAGAGAAATCTATCAAATTTACACTGTAGCTTGGTCCAATAGACAGTAAACATTGGCCATGAAATCTGAAAAATGACAATAAAATGCAATAAGCTTTAAAATGAAATTGGTAACATATATCAATACTTAGAGACTATAAAATGTGACAAATTGGGAATATTAAAATTAATTCACCTAGTGTGTATTAATGGTCAACATTATAGGTTGACTAATGAAATGAATTAAAGGGAATAGTACCAAGAAAATTTAGATATTGGATTTTATTGTTAGAAACAATTTAACTGAGTACTGAAATACTTTAAATTGTGTGTTTCAGTTGAAAAGGATATTGAAAATCATAAGGAATATTAAGTCAAGGCCTAGAGGCGACTCAAATCAGGTCTGTGTATAATACTTTTTATATTCACTGCTTTTACTAGAAAATTTATTTAGAGAAATGAGTTATGAATAGTTTTTGATTGTTTTGGCTTTGGGAATTTTATTTGGAAATTATCGTGTTGCCTACTTTATAAATGGAAATTTTGAGATAAAATGTGATTTGTGGTTTGTATGAAATATTTAAATATTGTGGTTTGAAATTATTTTTGATTCACACTTGGCATGGCAATATCACTATGTTTCTTCTCCATTTATTGGGTGAGTATGACTATATTCCTCCCTCTTTGACTTGCCAGTTTGAGGTGAGTATGGATGAGTACTCATTATCTAGCTAGCCACCTCCCTCATTGATTTCAATTAGTGGGGTGAGTATGCCTTATCGTGGTGTACAACACGGCATGTTCAAAAAATTTGTGTCATGACCTAAGTTGTGTTATTGATTGGCAACACTGTGTTATTCAATTGTTTAATCAAATTTGTGTTATATGAGCTTTGAAAATTGTAACATGAAATTGTGAATTATTTGAATTGTAAATTGTCAATAAAAGTTTTATATTTCGTATTTTAAATTGTTATTATACACCACTGAGTAAATTTTACTCAGCGATAGTTTTTTTCATTGCTGTCACAGGTAGACAGATAGATAAAGCAGCAGAGTAGGCTGCTTGTGACTTCGCTTTGGGATTTTATCGGGTATATTGAGTATGCCACTTCCTTGTAAATATTATTGTAATGTATGTGAACCATATGTATATATTGTACTTGGTCTTGAGCAGTTGTAAAATAAAGTTATAAATTATTTTGGCTTGTTAAAATATTATATTGTAATTCTCTTATTTTAGCTTTTGAAATACTCATTCATTTTGCACTTTATCTTTGGAATTGCTAATAATGATATTGAATTGAGTTTGAACTGTGTTGAAGACACTGATTTAAGTTGAGCCATATTGGAGTTTGGAATTGAACAAATATATTGGAAGTGCTTTTTACAGGTTTTTGAAGAACTGTTTTGCTCCAAATATAGACGGCACTCTGCTTAAATTTTTATAGAAATTATTGATACTTCAGATTTGTTATTTGATTTCACTTCAGTTAAAAAAAAATATTTTAACATCTGTCAAAAGTGCTCACCACTGTAAAAAGAAATAAGAAAAGGTTTAAAATTCCTTGTAGTATATTTAATGGGTTATCAGTAGACGAAGTTTGGTAATTCATTAGGTCTACTACGGGATCATGTTATGCCTTACGGAGGGGTAAGGTGTGACATGTTTTAGTGGTATCAGAGCAAGTTTTTAAATTCTGTTTTGACCTGTAATTTGAATATTTTTCCTTCATAGTACAACTGCTCAATGTCATAGTTTGATACATACAGTACATTACATCATAAATATGATCTAATGGAGAGAAATCTCCTTGTGTTGGTTGTATAAGAAATAGAAAATCCTGTGAAAAGATATGGAAGAGAAGAATAAGATAATAGAATAATCTATGATGACAGAAGTACAAGGTGAGGCCCTAACCCCTCAGAGAGTCAGAAGTCCGACTTTACCAGCCCCACCTGTACAAATTACTGCACAAATACCTAGCAAATTGTCACTTTCTTTCAACAAATGGCTGATAATCTGTTAGCGCAAGCCCAAGTACAAACCTAACCCCATAAGGACAATGTGAAATAGAGAAGAGGGAGAAACCTATGAGTCAGACCTCGAATAGTCATTTAGGAAATAAAGACAAGACATAAAAGAACAATTTTCTTTTAGCAAATGGAGCTAAACAATGGCTACAAACTATCCAAAGTGATATGTAAAGTTAAAATCTCGAAATTGAACCTAAAGAAAGATTCTTGAAAAATATTGTTGACTTGTCCCTACTAAGTCACTATACACTAAATTACTTGAAATAGATATGTGGGACCCACTTTCCCACTATACATTGACATGGAAATTCTATTATCATCACATGTTAAATCACATGAAATATGTAACACCCCAAAGTTCGGTGGTGCGTTCTATTGCTCCGGTGACCAGTGTTGTCCGGACAGCTAGGATGCCTAGAACTACACTTTGACATGAGTGGGGAGACATAAAATAATGAAATACAAGAAAAGAAAATACAAGAAAACCAAAGGAAAAATAATAGCAAAGAAATATAGCCAAGTTAAGCGAGCCGGGAATCCTAACGATGGGTGACCGCACCGGGAAGTCACGGCATGGACCGTTGACTAGCCCTGGACTGCGAGGAACCCTAGAAAACATTTTTAGGACTTAAATAGACCCTTATTGAAGAATAAATATCATTAGAAAGATCAAAGAAAAATTAAATAATTAGTACAAAGAAAAGTGAGAAATCGAAAAACAGACAAAACCCGGTATTACCGAAAAATCGGGAATGCCACCCGAATAGGGGCATTATGGTCATTTGACATCCCGAATTGTCTTTTGACATAAATGTCCATTAAAAATAAATAATATTACACTTAGAAAATAAAATGAAAAATTAATTTAGTGGTACCTAAAGTAAATAGTGAGAATTAAGGGTTTAATGTGGGATTAAGTGAAAGTTTAACATATTATATGATTAAGTGAGTGAGTGGGCCACTAAAGGAATAAACTAAGAGTTAAGTGGGACATGTGTACACCTAAAATGCAATCAGAAACTTCATCTTCTCCAAATGCTCCATCCATGCCGAATTGAAGGAAAAGGAAAACTCCATGGCCATTTTCTTCAAGCTCACTTAACACCCTCCATTTCAACTCCAATCCCTTAAGTGGCTTCATGAAAGTTTGTCTACTCATCACAAGGAAGAGTTTGATACCAAATTTGAGAAGTTTAAGCAAGGTTTAGCAAGTTACAATTAAAGGTAAGTTTACATTTTTGAGAATTCCTTTGTTAAACTTTATGTTCATGTTATGGGTGTTAGTTTTGTGAAGGAAATTTTAAAGTTTAAATAGTTATTGAGATAGCCATTTTTGGACAGCCATGGGGTCACGCATTTAATGATTTATTATGCATATAATTGATGAGAAATAATGTTGATCATGGTGATTTAATATCCTAGTGAATTATTTCACATATATATGGTGATTTATGCACTTGGATGGGAATTGGTAAATTGTAGGGCACTTTGATGTTGAAGGACAATTTTCGACAGCTTGGGAACACTTGAGTAAATGTATGTATTCATGGAAGTGTAGGCAGAATATTGACCTAGAAGGATTGATGGATATGTATGTAGATTGATATTGTAAAGTGTATGTAAGATTTGTAATGGTTAGGTGTGTATGTAATGGTACTTAGAACTTGTAAATGTGAATTATATTTGGTGTGTTGAGGGTAATTGTAATCTGCCCAAAGTAATGTTAATGTAAAGTAGAATATGCTTTTGGTAATGTACCAAAACAGATTGGTAGAGAAGTGAACAAATTGCAAGGTAAATGTGTGTAATTGATGTGTGTTAAGCAAAGTAACCAAGGGCAGTGTACATTTTAGCCAATAAGTTTAAATGTGTAACCTCAATTGGTATGAGACCAATTGGAGGTGGAACTAGGCACAAAATGTGCCAACTTTCATTGAGAAAACATACCAAAATTTTGCTTGCAAGGTGACCTAAGAAAATGACCAATTCGGATTAGGTGCAATTAGGACCTGAAAAATGACAAATTGGGCAGCAGTGAGTGTTTAGGCCATAACTCACTCAAAACAGGTCCAATTGATCTGAAATTTTAACCATGAATAGTTAAGACCCATACCTACAAGTCTTATGAAGACACAAAAACCCAGAAATGACCAGAAGCAAGTCAAAAAGCTTGCACAAGTTCGGGTCCAAAAACTGGCCGAACCAAAGTTGACCAAATTGACCTAAAATTTACTTAATGTGATGCCATTTGACCAGCAATAGTGTAATGACCATAACTTGGTATACTTAACTCGGATTGACCTGAAATTTTGCCCCGCGTGCAATAAGACATAGATCTACAAGTTTGTAGTTTTGACCGAAACCCGAAAACTGAGGGAACTAGGCCGTCCTACTAGGTCAAACTAGTATCCCGAAATCCAGCAATTTGCAATGAAATGCAAGAAAACGCAATATACATAGAATTGAGTTTGGTAACACGTACCAACCCTAAAACCCTATCGAATGTGACATATTAATGACACTAAAACCTAAATTACCTAGAACACATCGAGGGTCGGTATATTAGGTGATTAAGCAAATAATAGCTTTCAGTGAATTATTTGTCAAACATTATCGATAGAGACAGTTTAATTTAGTACTGAAACACTTCAAATTGTGTTTCTCAGTTAGTAAAGACTCAGGAAAAGGGAAGGAAACACTGAGTCCAGACCAGGAGACAATTATCAGAGGTTTGTGCACAACTAGTTTTCAACTGATTTTGCTCTGAATAATATTTCATATGATTAATTGTATGTTATTGTTTTAAGTTGTGTTTGTTCACAACTAGTTTTCAACTGATTTTGCTCTGAATAATATTTCATATGATTAATTGTATGTTATTGTTTTAAGTTGTGTTTGTGCACAACTAGTTTTTAACTGATTTTGTTTTGAATATTTCATATGATTAAATGACATATTTTTCTTATGTATTATGTTTAACAAGCATTGGATTTAATTCAATGATTATTGAAATTGTTATAGTAGGTATGAATTTAGCTTTGTGAAATGGTATTTCCATAAGTATTAAGCATTGTTATGGATTGAATAAATTATGTTTTAGAAAATTGTGATAGAACATGTTTTGAATTGTGATGGCAATTTTCATGGAAAAATGCAATTGTATGATTTGAATTGTGATGAGCATAAAACTTTATTGGATATTGAAATTGACTTTGAATCGAATTGTATTGTGATTTGTGCTCACTAAATGGATTGTGATATTGTTTTATATCTCACTATAGATGCTTGACTAGGTTATTACCCGTCTCTCTCATTTGTTGAGAAGACAATGGAGTTAGTTGTGTTTTGATTACCATGGTACGCGTGCACAGCTTAGATTTTCCTCTGATTTGAGGTTAGATCTAAGTTTATTTTATCGTTATGGCCCTTGCGGAAGATTCATTATTGTGATGGTACTGTGCACGATGATTCGACCTCCCCGACCATAGGGAGTTAGAATCTGATTCGACCTCCCCGACCATAGGGAGTTAGAATCACATCGAATATGGCCCTTTCGGATTAGTCTTGCATATTAGTGAGATAAAGATTGACTTTTGAGATACAGAATGGCTTTTGAATGGTAAGAAATTGTGATTTCAATTATGGTTTATGTATAATTGATTTTGTTGGAATTACTTAAATGGTTAGTCATGATTTGATAAATTGAATTTTGTGATCAAAGTCATTTATACAAATGATTTACATTATTGGCAACGAATATTTTGAGTTTTGAAATTTGATGAGTATTCAGATTCCTAATTTATTTATTGTAAATTTTGTCAATGTATATTGTACTATGTTTTAAATTATAGTTGTGCACCACTGAGTTCACCATTCAGCGATAGCTTTGTATGCTGTCGCAGGTAAGAAGAGCATAGAGCAGTAAGTAAATTTCCTTAAAGATATATTCAGATCAACTCCAGGTATATCATAGGTATACCCATGTACATAGGTTTTGATGTATGCATGTAATAATATGTATGTAAATTATTTGAGCAGCTGTATAGAAACTCTTGTAAAATATTTTGGTATGTAATTAAATGTAAATTATTGTAAATGTAAATTTGAGATTTCATTTACTTGAATAGTTTTGTATTATATTTCTTGTATCTCAGTCTTTGAAAAATCACTGCGGATTTGAGTTGAGAAAAATGTTGTGTTGAGAAATATGTTGGAGTTGAGATTTGCAAATACATGTTGAAATGCTTTTTACAGGTTTTCTGAAGAACTGTTTTATCCAAAATACAGAGGGCACTCTGCCAAAATTTTTACAGAAATTCCAAATAATTCAAATGTGTCAATTCTATCACTTCAGTTCAAAAGGGTTTTAACACCTGTAAATAGTGCTCACTACTGTAAAAGAAGTAAGAAAAGTTTTGAAAATCCCTTGTAGTGTATTTAATGGGTTATCAGTAGACGGAGTTGGTAATTCATTAGGTATACTACGGGATCATGTTATGCCTTACAGAGGGGTAGGGTGTGACAAAATAGAGATATAGGACCCACTTTTTCCATAATACATGGACATGAAGATTTTGTTAGAAAATTAATAATGCTTAATTGCTCAAAGTAAACCTAGGCTTATGTATATTGTATGGATCAATTGGTATACCAATTAGGGATTACAGATAGTAGTACTGCCTACATGAAAAGTCATGGATTGACAATATATGGTTGATATGATTTTAAAAGATAATGAATATCGGTATCAGGGGGCTTGCAGGGGTGGTGATACGTAACACCTGCAAAGTGCTCTAATAGGTACCACCTAAGGGCTTGCAGGGACGGCGATACGTACCGCCTGCAGGTGCTTTGATAGGTACCCTTAATTGTCACCAAAGACAGAGAAAGAGCTTGCAGGGATGGCGATACGTAATGCCTGCAAGTGCTTTGATAGGTTATTTGGGCATAAATATAAGTAATGAGTTTTAAATTTAAATAATTACATGAAAAGACCACTGATATGACTTTAAAAGATAGAGAAGGAAATAAGTGTACATATAAGATGTTAGAAAACCTAATCCATAAGGTTATAACATAGTGACTATGTAATATTCTCGATATTTGTATTGTAAGCTGCAGATTACAGTATCGACATGGGATTATTGTGTAGAGCTACGTGCTTCCTCATGGTATACCAAGATAAGGATGTTGTAAGTAGTCTTTGATTTGGTACAGAAGAGTACTATTATGGGAAATAAATATGAAAATTTTAGTTAGAAATTGAAAACTTTAGAACTAACATATCGAAAGGTCACTATTAGTTAGTGACTCGGTTACACTAATATGAGCTACTGATGTGACAAGAATTCTATAAAATTTGAGATTTGAGTATGACTATAAATTAAAAAGAATACCTTGAGGACAAAGATATTTAAACCTCGATATGGAGTCTTATAATTATTTTGATATTTTTGTCAGAAAGAAATGATTTAGGCATTTGAGACATTTGTGTGAGATAAATATAGAATACCTGGACGAGGGCAAGTTAACAGGATTAGAGTGAGTAAAGGAGACGGAAGGACTAGTAAGGATTCTAGCATGAGAAATCAAAGAACTAATGAATAAGAGAATTTCATGAGTGGAAACATAAAAGGGACACAATGATGGGAAAGTGAGTAAAATTATGAGATAACGATATCAGTTATATGAATCTGATAAATTTCAAGGATGAAATTTTTATTTAGAGGGAAAGAATTGTAACGCCCTCACTTTATGTAATCCGTACCTTTTGCTGCTCCGATGACCTAAAGTCAGTCCGGGTAAGTCAGGATGTTTGAAACTACACTCCGGTGATAGTAAACAGGCATAAAATGATGAAATAAATAAAAATAAAATACAAGAAAAATTAAGAAAAAATAAAAGAGAGGAAATGAAACTAGGTTAAATGAGCCAGCACCGAAGTGATGGGTGACCGCACCGGGAAGTTACGGCGTAGGCAATAGCTGACCCAAGGACCGCAAAAAACTCTCGGAATTAAGTTTTGAGACATAATTAAAGAATTATTGAAGTATAATTGATATTAGAAATGTAAAAAAAAAATTAATGAACTAGTATAAAGAAAAGTAAAAAATCAAAAAACCGACAAAAATCGGTGTTACCAAAAAATCGAGAATACAATCCGAAGAGGGGCATTTTGGTTATTTGACACCTAGAGTTGGCTTTTGACCTAAATGTCCATGAAAAATAAGTGGTAGTACATTTTGAAAAATTGAATGAAAAATGAGATTAAAGATAAAATGTGATTAAGAGGAATTAAGGGGTAGAATTTGAGATAATTAGAAACATTAATTATAATATCATTAAACTAATGTTAGTGGACATTAGTGGGACATATATAAGCATATGAGACAAAGTGGACAGCCATATTTTCATCATCTTCATTTAAGGCTGAGCAGAATTCGGTTCAAACTAAAAAACCGAACTGAACTGAGTCAATTCGGTTCAATCGGTTCGGTTCGGTTTTACATTATAAAAATTTCAGTTATTTCGGTTCGGTTCGGTTTTGAAGAGAAAAAAATTGGTTAAATCGAACCGAATAGTAATTTATATAGTTAAATCAAACTAAATTGAACCAAATTGATTTTTGAATTGATTTATTTTTATGGAAAATTTATGAATTATATTTAATTATATATATATTAATTATTTAATTTTATTGATTAATGGTTATTAGGTTCAAACCAAAGTTAAAATTAAACCAAATAACTTGAAAATCAAGTCCAAATTAAAAAATCAATAAAAAATCAAACCGATCGGTTTAAATCGAATCGAACCGAAATAGAGCGATTCGGTTCGATTCGATTTTTCACCCATTTCGGTTCAGTTCGATTTCTAAAATTTACAGTTTGGTTTCTAAAATTTAATTCGGTTTGGTTCGGTTCGGTTTGAACCGAATGCTCACCCCTATCTTCATCTCCTTCATTTCACTTTGCCGAAATGATTTTTCTTCTCCATGAAAACTCCATAGCCGACCATGGAAGGAAGCTTCATGCAATCATCATCAAGCCAATTTCCAACCAAATTTCTTCATTAATCCTTGCCTACACACCTTGGGCAGCATATTGGGAGCAAAAAGGAGTTTTAGTGAGGTTTTAGCAAGCTCCAATAAGAGGTAAGTGCTTATTTTTTTCCCTTGCTTAACTAAAGTTTGTGTTGAGGTTATGGGGAGTATTTTGGTTGAAAAATTTGAAGGAAGTTGTTGAGTTTGCAATCTGCCCATTTTTGGCAGCCATGGGAGGTGAGTTTGCTTGAGTTTTTCCTACATGTAATTGATGGGAATTAGGATTGATTTAGTAAAATTGATGTATTAACAACTTACTTCCCATGTATGAATATTGAGCACTTGAATTTAGGGGTTTGGAAAGTATATTTAAAAGCCTTAGAAAATTGCCATTTTTGGTAGCCTTGAAGAGCATGGATTAGTGTTTAATCTCATGAAATTAATTGATGAATTCTGTTAGTGATGGTTTGAGGGCAGTGTATGTGAAGTGATTGTGGAAGTGTATGTACCAAATTAAGTGATTACATGTATATATATTGTGTTGAATTTAACTTTGAGAATTAAAGTTATAATGTGTGTATTGAGAATTGTTATATTCTGCCCAAAGTGACCAAAATGTAATGTGATGAATGGTCATGGTATGATACCAATTCAGAATTAGGTATGAGAAATGAACTTATAGCATGGTGAATGTGCATTTGGTTGGTGTTTGAGCAATGTGTTTAAGGACAGTATGTAATTGAGCTTATAACCCTAATTGTGTGACCCCAATTGGTATGAGGCCAATTGGAAGCAAAACTAGACATAAAATAGGCTAACTTTCATGTGTAGGTAATGCCTAAATTCTGCCTAGAAAATGACATAAAAAGTGACCAAATCCGGATTGCCTAAAATGTGAACCTAGAATTTGATCATATGAACAGTAATTAGACTTTTGGCCATAACTCACCCAAAACAAGTCCAAATGACCTGAAACTTATACTATTGGAAAGCTTAGACATAGGGCTACAACTTTGATGAAGACCACCAAGCCCAGAAATACCAATTACCAAGTCAAAATGATCGCCAAAGTTGGATTACAAAAACTGGCCAAATTGACTTTGACCTAAAAATGACCTAAACTTTGTAATATAAGTGCAACTTAACCAGCAATAGTAAAATGACCATAACTTAGTCCATAGAACTCCGAATGACATCACATCAGTCCCAAAATTTTAATAAGACATAGATATACAATATTGGTAATTTGACCAAAACCCAGAAATCAAGGGAACTAGGTCAATTAAATTGATTAATTTGACACACTAAATCTAGAATTGGTACAATTGACCATTAAGTCCAGAAAATTCAAATAGGCATATCTCCCACAAGAAATATCCCAATGTAATGAGCCATATCAATCTGGAAAGCTAAGAAAGAAACCTAAAATATTGTTTTAGACAACTTTCTCAAATTATAAATGTATAAGGTCATAATTTAAGGTCAAGCCATTGACCTAATTGAGGAGCATGCCAATATAGGTCTTTTGAGTCCAAGTTAACAATTTGTCTATAAAGAATTCTATAAGACTTGAAAAATGGTAAGCAAAATTTCTAGTTGTGCCTAAGACATAGGGCAACAATATTTATGAAGAATGCTATACCTCAATATGATTACAAATAGTTCAAATAAATTAGTAAATTTAGAACCGAAAATTCCTAAAAAGGAAACTAAAACTTAGATTTGACCTAGTTATGGTTAATTAACCATAACATGAGCTATACAACTCCAAATGGAGTGATTCAAAAAGAAAATTAAAGAAGACACAATGAAAAACAATTTAATGAAGAGAAATCTATTAAATTTACACTGTAGCTTGGTCCAATAGACAATAAACATTGGCCATGAAATTTGGAAAATGGCAATAAAATGCAATAAGCTTTAAAATGAAATTGGTAACATATACCAACACTTAGAGACTATAAAATGTGACAAATTGAGAAAATTAAAATTAATTCACCTAGTGTGTATTAATGGTCAACATTATAGGTTGACTAATGAAATGAATTGAAGGGAATAGTACCAAGAAAATTTAGAAATTGGATTTTATTGTTAGAAACAATTTAACTGAGTACTGAAACACTTTAAATTATGTGTTTCAATTGAAAAGGATATTGAAAAGCATAAGGAATATTAAGTCAAGGCCTAGAGGTGACTCAAATTAGGTTTGTCCATAATACTTTTTATGTTCACTGCTTTTACTAGAAAATTTATTTGGAGAAATGAGTTATGAATAATTTTTTATTATTTTGGCTTTGGGAATTTTATTTGCAAATTATTGTGTTGCCTACTTTGTAAATGGAAATTTTGAGATAAAATGTGATTTGTGGTTTGTATGAAATATTTAAATATTATGGTTTGAAATTGTTTTTGATTCACACTTGACATGGTAATATCACTATGTTCCTCCTCCATTTATGGGGTAAGTATGACTATATTCCTCTGTCTTTGACTTGCCAGTCTGAGGTGAGTATCAATGAGTACTCATTATCTAGCTAGCCACCTCTCTCATTGATTTCAATTAGTGGGGCGAGTATGCCTTGTCGTGGTGTACAACACGGCATATTCGGAAAATTTGTGTCATGACCTAAGTTGTGTTATTGATTGACAACACTGTGTTATTCAATTGTTTGATCAAATCTGTGTTATATGAGCTTTGAAAATTGTGACATGAAATTGTGAATTATTTAAATTGTAAATTGTTAATAAAAGTTTTATATATCGCATTTTAAATTGTTATGGTGCACCACTGAGTAAATTTTACTCAGCGATAGTTTTTTTCATTACTGTCACAGGTAGACAGACAGATAAAGCAGCAGAGTAGGCTGTTTGTGACTTCGCTTTGGGATTTTGTCGGGTATATTGAGTATACCACTTCCCTGTAAATATTAATGTAATGTATGTGAACTGTATATATATATTGTACTTGGTCTTGAACAGTTGTAAAATAAAGTTATAAATTATTTTGGCCTGTCAAAATGTTGTATTACAATTCTTTTATTTCAGCTTTTGAAATACTCATTCATTTTGCACTTTATCTTTGGAATTGCTGAAAATGATATTGAATTGAGTTTGAACTATATTGAAGACACTGATTTGAGTTGAGCCATATTGGAGTTTGGAATTGAACAAATATATTGAAAGTTCTTTTTACAGGTTTTTGAATTACTATTTTGCTCCAAATATAAACGGCACTCTACCGAAATTTTTACAGAAATTATTGATACTTCAGATTTGTTATTTGATTTCACTTTAGTTAAAAAAAAAATTTAACATCTGTCAAAAGTGCTCACCACTGTAAAAGAAATAAGAAAAGGTTTAAAATCCCTTGTAGTGTATTTAATGGGTTATCAGTGGACGAAGTTTGGTAATTCATTAGATATACTACAGGATCATGTTATGCCTTACGGAGGGGTAAGATGTGACAAGTGCATTAATTATGTTTCTGGATTGATGAATGCCTATTAGAGGCACTAAGTGCCCATTGTTGAACCTACCAAAGACATCGAGTGTTCAGTACCAGGAGCTCCATATCCAGACAGTTATATAGAGACACCGAGTGCCCATTGTTAAACCTGTCAGAGGCACCGAGTGTTCAGTATTGGGAGTACCATATCAAGTCCATATAGTTCTGTCATAGGTTACTGTGGGCACATGAAAAATCCTAAAATGTGATTTTAATTAAGAAAATGCACATAAATATAATAAGAACTGTTAAACCTTGAACATTATTTATAAAATCTCTTATAATATATATACGAGTTTTGGTTTTATTCTTTTTAAATTATTAGTGCACCTGTGACAATCCTTACCCGTCTACAATGTAGCCGAGCAAGATATGTCACATTCGGTGTCGGAGCACCCTATCTTATCTTATTGTGTACATTATTAATTTAAATTTCATTTACTAGTATTATCCTTGTTTTTATTATCACAATTTATTTTTGTAGAGACCCGAACAGAGTCCCTTCTATTTTTATTAGCGTTTGGCGGATTCCATTATTTACTTGTTAAAAACTCATATCAATATTTTTCAAATCATATCTCATTATTAATTCATATCACATGTAATATAATCAATTCATGTGAAACACATTTCATTTCATTAATAGAATTCATATACAAAATTTTCAAATTTATTTACAATCATAAAATGATTTACATCATTTACTTATGTACAATAAACAAAATACAAAAGCTAAATGTACATGGGCCTTACCAAAAATAAGTAACTGAGGTGACACCCTCACACTACTGCAAAGCTGGTAGAAATCTCCGTCTGTCCTTACTGCAGCTGCTACTGGTGGTGGTCTCTAGTACCTACGCGAGGAAACAATCCATCGCACTAAGCATTTCTGCTTAGTGATGCAATAATTTGAAATAAAAATAACAAAATAAATAAAAATTACTATTTCATATATACTTTCATAAATTTTGAGTCTTTTACATGTTTATCAAACTTTGGGGGAAATTAAATAAATCAGGATTTTTTCTTTTCATTTATTCCATGTTCAGTCTTTTTACTCATATATGTGATCTCTTTATGTAATTATAAATTTTTAAAGCTTATTACTCATATCTGTGCCCAAGTAACCTATGACATATTATAAAGACTGGATACACGAGAGTATACAAGTTAGACATCCGTATGTCTATCATGTATACATCGGTCATGTTAGGCACAAGGCCAGCAGGCAGGCATAAAGCAAAAAAGCATAATAGGCACAGTGGCCAACGGGTAGACACAAAGCCTGTAGAATAATCATATCACACATATATTGTCTGTCAAAGATCATTCATGTAGGCAGTACTGCAATCTGTAGTCCCTAATTAGTATATCAATCGATTAAAGCTATATACATAAGTCTAGTTATACTTTAAGCAAATTAGTATTGTTAAGCATTTATCGTTTTATTATTTTATACTATGTACTATTAAGGGTTCATATCATATTATTATCTCATTCCATACACTATCTATGCTTTATACCATTTTCATGTCATTATAATGGGAACATAGGTCCCACATGTATTTTCATATGACTTATGTGTTTAGCAAACTATTTAAGTAATTTACATTTTATGTATTAAATGATTTCATGAACCTTTTTTTAGGTTCAGAACTGGTGCCTTAAATTTACCTATCAAATTGGCCAAGATGTAGACACTTTTTGACCACACTTCCTTCATGGAAGTTGTTCCTCTATGTCTTATCTTTGTTTTTCTTTTTGAATCATGTCATTTAGTGTTTTAGAACTCAAGTTATGGTGAAATTACTATAACTAGTTCATTGGCTCTTTCTGGTTCTAGAATCAGGTAGATTCTGGAGTCAATCTTTGCCTATTCATTAGGCATGCTATAGTCAATTTTAGGCCTAATGTACTTCATATAAGTTGATACCCTATGTCTTAAGGTCACTCAAGTTCAAGAATCATAATTTTTCAAGTTATGTAGGGTGAGTTATAGTCAATTATCTGACCTCGACTCATAAACCCTATGCCTTCAGGATTTTAGGTTCATGTCAGTATTTTTTATTCCCATTTTAGGGTTCCTACACTCATAATTTGGGGAAGTTCCTAAATCAAAGTTGGAGCCCTGTCTCTTAGGTTTCTAGAACAGTTTGGCGCATCCCATTTGGAGTTTCCTAGTGAGAGATACGATATAAACACTGTTCTGGGGTCATGTGACTATTTGGTCAAATTTCAGGTTTTGGCATACTAAATTTTCATAGTTAATTGACCTAGTTCCATTTGGTTCCCGGTTTTGGTCAAAACACCAAAATTGTAGTTTTAGGTCTTATAGAGATTTCAGTTTTGGTTTCACTGCATTTTCAATTTTTGGACCAAGTTATGGCATTTTTGCCAAAACTGATCGGATAGGCTCAATGTCCAGAATTTCTGGGCAGTTTTAGTTCTGGCAGTTTTGACAAGCTAACTTTGGTTAGCAATTTGATTAGGTTATGGTCAGAATTTGAGTTTTTATTCTCTAAAAGTTGTTCTAATATGTCTAAGCTTTCCATGGGTTCAAGAATCAAGTCATTCTGACCTTTCTAGAATAAGTTATGGCGATTTGAACATTTACTATTCATTTGGTTATTTCCCTAAGTCCAGATTAAGGTTGCACGGATTCAAGCAATTTTTAGGTCAGATTAGGGACAGTTTTTGGTCATGGTCTCGCCATATCCAGACAGTTATATAGAGGCATCGAGTACCCATTGTTAAACCTGTCAGAGGCATCGAGTGTTCAGTATCGGGAGTACCATATTAAGTCCATATAGTTCTATCATAGGTTACTGTGGGCATATGAAAAATCCTAAAATGTGATTTTAATTAAGAAAATGCACATAAATATAATAAGAATTGTTAAACCTTGAACATTATTTATAAAATCTCTTATAATATATATACAAGTTTTGGTTTTATTCTTTTTAAATTATTAGTGCACCTGTGAAAACCCTTACCCGTCTACAGTGTAGCCAAGCAAGATATGTCACATTCGGTGCCGGAGCACCCTATATTATCTTGTTGTGTACATTATTAATTTAAATTTCATTTACTAGTATTATCCTTGTTTTTATTATCACAATTTATTTTTGTAGAGACCTGAACAGAGTCCCTTCTATTTTTATTAGCATTTGGCGGATTCCATTATTTACCTGTTAAAAACTCATATTAATATTTTTCAAATCATATCTCATTATCAATTCATATCACATGTAATATAATCAATTCATGTAAAACACATTTCATTTCATTAATAGAATTCATATACAAAATTTTCAAATATATTTATAATCATAAAATGATTTACATTATTTACTTATGTACAATAAACAAAATGCAAAGGCTAAATGTACATGGGCCTTACCAAAAATAAGTAACTGAGGTGACACCCTCACACTACTACAAAGTTGGTAGAAATCTTTGTCTGTCGCTACTGTTGCTACTACTGGTGGTGGTCTTTAGTGCCTACGTGAGGAAACAATCCATCGCGCTAAGCATTTTTGCTTAGTGGTGCAATAATTTGAAATAAAAATAACTAAATAAATAAAAATTACTATTTCATATATACTTTCATAAATTTTGAGTCTTTTACATGTTTATCGAACTTTGGGGGCAATTAAATAAATTAGGATCTTTTTTGTTCATTTATGCCATGTTTAGTCTTATTACTCATATATGTGATCTCTTTATGTAATTATAAATTTTTAAAGCTTATTACTCATATCTGTGCCCAAGTAACCTATGACAGACTATAAAGACTGAATAAATGGGAGTATATAAGTTAGACATCCGTATATCTATCTTGTATACATCGATCATGTCAGGCACAAGGCTAGCGGGCAGGCATAAAGCCAAAAATCATAATAGGCACAGTGGCCAACAAGCAGACATAAAGCCTGTAGAACAATCATATCACACATATATTATCTGTCAAAGATCATTCCTGTGGGCAGTACTACAATCTATAGTCCCTAATTAGTATACTAATCGATCCAAGCTATATACATAATTCTAGGTATACTTTGAGTAAATTAGTATTGTTAAGCATTTATCGTTTTATTATTTTATACTATGTACTATTAAGGGTTCATATCATATTATTATCTCATTTCATACACTATCTATGCTTTATACCATTTTCATGTCATTATAATGGGAACATAGGTCCCACATGTATTTTCATATGACTTATGTGTTTAGCAAACTATTTAGGTAATTTACATTTTATGTATTAAATGATTTCATGAACCTTTCTTTAGGTTCAGAACTGGTGCCTTAAATTTACCTATCAAATTGGCCAAGATGTAGACACTTTTTGGCCACACTTCCTTCATGGAAGTTGTTCCTCTATATCTTATCTTTGTTTTCTTTTTTGAATCATGTCATTTAGTGTTTTAAAACTCAAGTTATAATCAAATTACCATAACTGGTTCATTGGCTCTTTCTGGTTCTAGAATCAGGTAGATTTTGGAGTCAATATTTGCCTATTCACTTAGGCATGCTACAGTTAATTTTAGGCCTAATATACTTCATATAAGTTGATACTGTATGTCTTAAAGTCACTTAGGTTTAAGAATCATAATTTTTCAAGTTATGTAGGGTGAGTTATAGTCAATTATCTGACCTGGACTCATAAACCCTTTGCCTTCAGGATTTTAGGTTCAGGTCAGTATTTTTGGTTCCCATTTTAGGGTTCCTACAATCATAATTTGGGGAAGTTCCTAATTCAAAGTTGGAGCCCTATCTCTTAGGTTTCTAGAACAGCTTGGCGCATCCCATTTGGAGCTTCCTAGTGAGAGATATGATATAAACACTGTTCTGGGGTCAAGTGACTATTTGTTTAAATTTCAGGTTTTGGCATACTAACTTGTCATAGTTAATTGACCTAGTTCCATTGGGTTCTGGGTTTTGGTCAAAACACCAAAATTGTAGTTTTAGGTCTTATAGAGATTTTAATTTTGGTTTCACTACATTTTTAGTTTTTTGGACCAAGTTATGGTATTTTTGTCAAAACTGGTCGGATAGGTTCAATGTCCAGAATTTCTGAGCAGTTTTGGTTCTGGCAATTTTGACAAGCTCATTTTGGTTAGTAATTTGATTAGGTTATGGTCAGAATTTGAGTTTCTATTCTATATGAAAGTTTTTCTAATATGTCTAAGCTTTCCATGGGTTCAAGAATCAGGTCATTCTGACCTTTCTAGAGTAAGTTATGGCGAATTGAACATTTACTATTCATTTGGTTATTTTCCTAAGTCCAGATTAAGATTGCACAGATTCAAGCAGTTTTTAGGTCAGTTTAGGGAAAGTTTTTGGTCATAGTCTCCTCATGAAAAATGGGGAATTTTGACCCTAGTTTGATCTCCAATTGGCCTCACACCAATTGGAGTAGCAAAACTCTACTTATAGCCTTAAAATCTGACTAGACTCATAGGTCCCAAAACCTGCATGAAAATTCATAACTCCCTATTTCAATTTCTCCCAACTCCCAAAGTTCAATTGACATTCATAGTACTTCTAATAGTCAACAAATCATCTCAACATCATCAATTTCAAGTCATATATAAGATTCCCAAAGTTAGGTCAAAACCCTAACTTAACATTTCTTAATTCATGTAAACGCATATCCAATCATCATAGCCATCATATATATACTTCAAATACCATCCATAAGCAAGTTTTAATACCAATTAAACTCAACCTATGCTCATTTATCAAGGCTGCCGAATTTTAGGGTTCTCACTTGTTAATGATTTTTTTTTTTTTTTTTGATTTCATGCAATTTTAACCAAATTTAGCATGTTTACCATACTTAGAAAAGAAGGGAAACATAATTAGTGCACTAACCTTATGTTGATCAAATTTAACCTTGCTAAACTTTAAGAATTTCTCCAATTCTTGGCTGCCACTAGCTTCCTCAAGGTGTAGAAATAATTTTTAGTGAAGGGACTTATGAAAAATATGGGAAGAAATTAGGGTTTAATGAGCTTAAGCAAACAAAAATGGAGGAAAGTGGCTAAGAGAGGGTTTTGGCCATAAGGAAAACCAAAGGAAGAAGAAAACTTCTTTTAATGTTAATTTGTCTCTTTCAATTCTCTTCTTATATCTTATATGTGGATGTTCAATTTTAATTGGTTACAATTTTTAATGATGCAATTATGACATCATGCTTAGGTCATAATTCTATTTTTATTTCCTTTTCTTTCTTTTCTCATTTCCATTGTCTATTTCATGATGTTAATTCATTTTATGTATTTTAATCTCTCTCATTTTGATTGGCATTTAGGTCAAAATTCATCTTTAAGGGTCTTTTCATTGTGCTTATCGGGTTATATTTGTCTGTACCTATTGACTTATTTTTCTTGAATTTTGTTTGACATTTTTATTGTCATTTAATCCTCATAAAACCTTTAATTTAATCCCAATATTTATCTTATAGGGTTTCCCCAGGAGTTTGGGATTAGCAACTGTCTTCACAGTCGCTTCCCGTTAAGGTCACCCATCGCTGTGACTTTCGGCTCCCTTAACCTATCTGCACTTCTTTTCTTTTATTTTTCCTTAATTTTTCTTGATCTTTATTTAACCATCTCATGACTCCTCACTCTAGTTTGAGTGTAGTTCTAGACATCCTGGCTGTCCGAATAGACGTTAGTCGTCAGAACAGTAGAATGTACGAACTACCTAAAGTGAGGGCATTACAATTCTCCCCCTTTAAATAAAAATTTGGGCCTCGAAATTTACCCTCTGTAAATAGTCGAGGAACTGCTGTCTCCTTACTTCTTCATTTTTCCATGTTATAATACTTCACTTTCTCCTTAGTCTGTCCTACTAGATCTAGCTCTACATGTTTATCTTTAACCAATTTTGTACCCATCCTTTTTTCACCATCATACTATGGCCTAAAGGGTTAGTGATAAATATATCATTTTCTAACCATCTATTGGTGTCGTCTATCAACAGGAGGTACAATGCATATATATATATGGATAAGTATAATTAGGGTCTCTCAATACATATTCAAAGGTATTATAAATAGAAATTGTACCTATGCTAACATCTACTGGATCTGGCTCCTCCTGAGCCATAGCATACACACGAGGCGTTACTTTGACTTTGGGTTGCTCAACAGTCTCTGTAGCAGGTCTCTGTGACGTACCAGCTGTCTCTGATCTCATAGGTGATCTACCCCTCTAGGCTGCAGGGGCTGATCTCTCTCTCTGTGGTGGGGCAGTGGGAGCACTCCTCTGTGCATAATCTCTTAAAAAGTGATCCATAGATCCACATCTAAAGTATCCCCCAGTCAATAGTCAGCACTCTCCTTAGTGCCTCTTCCCACAATGTGTACACTCTGGCACCGGGACCAATCCCCTTATGGCTACGCTAGGAGAACTAGCTATAGATACTTCAGACTGGCCCTTCTGGCCTTGTAAACCCTTAGGCTTCTTACTACTAGTAGCTGGTGCACTAGACTGGCCCTGTCCAGTACCCCTTTT
Organism: Hevea brasiliensis; assembly: GCF_030052815.1. NCBI lineage: Eukaryota > Viridiplantae > Streptophyta > Magnoliopsida > Malpighiales > Euphorbiaceae > Hevea > Hevea brasiliensis. Next base: position 72,539,533 of record NC_079504.1, read on the forward strand.
ATGCTGTCAATCCTTTCGAGACTGTTCATCATTTCGCAATCTCTTCACATTAAGAGCTGCGACCACTAACTGGGAGAAGTCGGTAAGCCCATGTGCCGTCACCAGAAGTCTAATGTTATCATTTAGTCCATCTTCAAACCTACGGCACTGATCTGCCTCCGTAGGCATAATCTCCCATGCATATCTACTTAACCTCACAAACTCCCTCTCATACTCAGAGATCGTGAGCTGTCTCTATCTCAATGTCAGAAACTCTCTCCTTCTAGCCTCCAGATACACATGACTAATATACTTCTTCTTGAACTCAGCTAAGAAGAAATCCCAGGTAAGCACTGTTGGCTGTATCACTCTGGACAATGTAACCCACCACTAGTAGGCATCCTCCTATAATAATGATAGAGTGTACTCTAGTTGCTGCTCTGGTGTGCAGTGTAGTTGCTGCAACACCCTCTCAGTCCGCTCTGGCCAATGCTTAGCAGCAACTGGGTCGTCTTCCTTTGTACCCTTAAAGTCGACGGCCCCATACTTTCTTAACTTCTCTAGTGGGGACCATTTTATAGGCTATGGCTATGGCTGTAGCTGTGGGATGGCTTCGGTAAACTGGCAAGACATTTGAGTCATCTGCTCCAAGAATGCCTACTGTGCCCTCCTAATGGCACCATGAGATGACACTTCTCTCTTGTCTCGCTCCTGACTAGGAGCAGGTATGTGACTTCCAATCTCCTCCTCCTCAGGTCTGAAATACCCTTGCTCTGAAGGATCAGACTCCATTAAGCCTATAAAGTAGATAAAGAACTGTAACACCCTCCCTGTAGAAATTTCGTATATTCTACTGTTCCGGTGATCGGTGTCGGTTCGGACAGTTAGAACATCCGGAAAAATATTTAAACTAAAGTGAGGAACCATAATTAACTCAAATATTAATAAGAAAAATTTAGGAAAAATTTTAGAAATAAAATACAATCAAGTTAAATGAGCCGGTGCCCTAGCGATGGGTAACCTAGTGGGAAGTTGTGGTTCTAGCAACTAGGAGCCCTAGACCCAGGGAAAAATTCATAAAATAATTTTTGAGACTCTAGAGAAGGGTCATTGAGGTTCCTATGGCATTAGAATGCCAAGAAAATATTTAGAAAATTTTTTCAATCAGTACAGACAATTTTGACCCGTTAAGCCAAACAGAGGGCATTTTGGTCATTTCGCCTTCAGAGGTGATTTTTGGCCGATTTGTCCAGTTAAGTAAATAATTATTATGACATAGAATGTGAATAAATATTGCTAAAAATTAAATTGAAAATGAGTAGAGAAGAGAAGAAAAAAAAATGGAAGAAAATACCAATTATGACATCATATGATGTCATTAAACACTTACCCACCAATCATATTTAATCAACACTTAAATTAACTAATAAAATATGGATAAGAATACAGCAAAAGCTCATAAAAATCCAGCAGCCATCACCTTCACAAAACTCACCCGTAGCTCTCAAACTCCATATCCATTCCACCATAGAAAGCTTACCAAAGCTTTATAACCCACCCAAATCTCACTTAAAACCCTAAGTCCACTTCTATAAAATTTGTCTCTACATCTTGAGCAAGTGTTTGGCAGCTAAGAAAACAAAAGAAAGTGAAGAATTAACAAGAGAAAATTCTGCCCTACTAAGGTTAGTGCCATATTCTTTGCTTTTACATCTTTCTAATCATGAATTTGAGCTAAGTTAAGTTGAAAATTTGATAAAAATTGAATTAATGAAGCATGGTTATATTCCATGAAATTTTGGCAGCCTTGACATTAGTTAGAGTTAGGAGAATTCTTTGGTTTAAAGTGACATATTAACTGCCCCTCTTATAAATTATATGATTAGTATAGCAAATTAGGAGTAAGATGCATGAATTGGAGGCTTGGTCAATTAGGGTTAGGGTTTTGAAATTTAATTTTGGTGGTGGATGAAAATGGACATAAACTAAAGTTTTAATGGTCAATTACTGACCATTTGGATATTGGTAAACAAGAAATGAAGTGTGTTTAGTGATGGGATTTAGGTTTAGTGTGGCTGCCCTAGGTGACCTGCAGAATTAGACATGAGTCCAGCAGGTTTGGGCAGCCATAACTTGAATTTTAGAGGCTCAATTGGTGTTTGGCCAATTGGACATGAAACTAGACATATAATGGCACAACTTTGGTGAAGAAACCATGCCCATAAGACCAAACCAAGTGGACCAAAAACTTGCCCCAATCCTGGTGTCCTGCAACCTGTTTCTGCAGAATGACCAAATGAACCGTGATTGTTCATTTGGCCATAACTCAGTGTAGAATGGTCCAATTGACTTGAAATTTTACCAGCAACAAGCTAAGATATAGACCAACAACTTTCATGAAGAAACCTACCCCAAATTATGACCAGAACCTATCCAACAAGGGAGTTGCAGTCACTGTTCATTGCATTGTAGATATGGTCAGTCCAGAAAAATCCCAATCCGGCCAGTTGTGGTTTTTGGACCATAACTTGAGCTACAAAACTCCAAATGGAGTGATTCAAAAAAATAAATTCAACTAGACAAAATAAGGAACAACTTTCATGCTTATCATTTTTCCAAATTCTCACTGCAACAGTAACTAATGGAACAGTAAAAATAGAGTATGAAAACTAAAATTCTGCTCCATTAATTTTAAGCTTAGAAATGGTATTGGTAACCAATACCAACAAATTTTGAATGCAAAATGTGGTATGTTGGGAGTGTTAAAACCAATGTACCTATTTTCTATGCAAAAGTCAACATTTTTGTTGACTAATGAAGGGAATAGTAACACCAAAACTTAAAATTCAAAAATTGTAAAACTCAAAAGTGTCAAATGCCCTAGTATACCTAATAAGATTGGTTTGGATAGTTTGGCATGCCAATAGGGTTCAGTTAGCAGTACTGCACATGGCATTATGCCATTCTGTGATTTCATGGCTTTTAGCCATTCTGACATTATGTTGATACTTGGCCTTGTGCCTAATGTTATTACAATTATTAGTCGCTCACACAATCGAGACACATATGTGACCGATGGTGTGACGGCCCGAGGTACTTGATACCCAGTGTCAGTTTACCTATTTATCCAGTCCAGTCGTCCATTATAGGTTACTTGGGCAACCAAAAATGAAAGTGGACAAATTTAATGAAATAATGAATATAATAAGTACTAAATAAGTAAGACTACAAATACTCATCGAAAATTTATTTGCAATAAGAAATCAATATATTCACTGCATATTTATTTTATGTTATTTCTTTTTATTTTATTATTAGCACCACTAAGTATTATTGCTTAGCACATTGCTTTTGCCACGCGTAGGTTCTGGAGAGATCGACCAAGAGCCCAGTAGACCACAGACTGGGTGAGACCTTCTGCAGCTCTACATAGTGTCCATGTCACCTCACCGACGTCAGTGCATTGGTAGGACACTAGGTTTTATTTTGATATTTTGTAATTAACTTTTATTTTCTCATATGTAATTGAAACTTATGTAATGTATTTTGGTATTAATGTAAATAGTGAAAATTGTGTTTATGAATGGAAAAATTGAGTATTTATTTATTGCTTATATATGAATACCATGAGAAATGAATGATTGAGAAATGGAAATGTTGTGGAAAATATTGAGATTTTGATAATTATTGGAGTTTGAGAATGATTGGAAATGATTATTGGAAGTGTTTTTAACAGGTTCCGAAGAACTGTTTTCTCCATTTTTAGCCGGTACTCCGCCGGATTTTTTATAAAATTTGCGGAACCTCAACTAAATTTATGACTTCAATAAATGACTGAAATGAGTTATATTTCACAAATTATACTCCATAACTATGAAAAAAAAATAAATAAATTAGGAAGAATAAAAATGATTGAATTAAAATAGGGTGTTCCGGTACACTGTGTGGCATATCTTGCTCGGCTACACTGTAGACGGGTAAGGGGTGTCACATTTAGTGGTATTAGAGCACGGTTTAGGCATTTCTGGGCGTAGATTGAGTCCATACCATGCATTGCATTTGTAAGAGTTGAGGTGACACTAATGCAGATCTGTTTGTCTTTATTATTTTGGATAGGATATGGACCCTACATCTCAGAGGGTAGTTGAGGAGGAAGTGGAGAACCTGCTCCGCCAGCTCAAGCAGAGCCTGCTCAACCTCCACAGGCCGTGTTCCAACAAATGGCCGAATTCTTCAAACAAATGGCTGGGGTAATGCCACCACCACCACCACCACCTCCACAATCGAAATCACACTTGGAAAGATTGAGAAAATTTGGAGCAGTGGACTTCTTTGGCAAAAGAGAAGATAATTGCAAAATTAAAATTGGTTGAATAGAACAGCAGAGTTTTAAAACAACTCCACTGAACTCATGAGCAAAATCTAGAAGTCATTGTATCTATTGCAAGATGATGCATATGAATGGTGGGATACGGTGTCCAGTGAAGTACAGCCAGAAGTAATAACTTGGGACTTCTTCCTCTCCGAATTCAAGAAGAAATATGTGGGTAGTGTATACCTAGAAGATAGAAGAAGGGAATTCATTAACCTACGGCAGAGACAGTTGACAGTGGCCTAGTATGAAAAGGAATTTGTCAGATTGAGCCGCTACGGAAGGGAGATAGTCCCTAATAAGGCCGAAAGGTGTAAGAGATTTGAAGAGGGATTAAATGACAACATAAAGATTATGATCATTGCCTTGGGAATCACCGACTTCACCAAGTTAGTGGAAGTTGCAATAAAAGTTGAAAAAGTAAGAATAAGTGAGCAGACCAGAAGAGAGAGACAGCAGAAGAGGGGCCCAGGTCAGTCTAGTTCATCTCCTGCATCTGGGAAGAAGTTCAAGGGTCCACTTGCATAGAGTTCAGGTCAACCACAAGGTCAAGGTCAGTCTCAGGGGCCCAGACCACAGTTTACCCCTAGGAGAGGTCAGTCCACACCATCAGTGGGCAGCTCTCCAGGGATGGGGTTCAGGGGACTAGCCCCAGCATCTTCTGCATGTCCACATTGTCTGAAATGGCATAAGGGGGAGTGTTGGAGAGTGACTGGTGCCTGCTTAAGGTGTGGGTCAATAGAGCATCAGCTGAGGAACTGTCCACGCAGAACTACTACAGCTGCTCCAACACAAACAGACAGACCTGCTCTTGCACCACAAAGGGTTAGGAAATCTGGCAAATCTGAGGTAGTGGGACCATCACAGAGGCTCAGATCCGAGCCACAGAGAGGCACGAGGCGGACCACCCGCGAGCCTATGCCATGAGAGCTCAGGAGGAGCAAGATGCCTCGGATGTCATCAGGGGTACGTTCTCCCTCTACAATACATCTGTGCATGCATTGGTGGATCCAGGATCCACTCATTCATACATCTGCATCAACTTACCTATAGAAAGGGGGATACTAGTAGGGGAGAGTGACCAAGACATTCTGGTCACTAATCCATTGGGCCACAGTGTAGTAGTGAACAAAGTGTACAAGGGTTGCCCGTTAAGGATTCAGGGGTATGAATTCTCGGCAGATCTAATTGACTTGCCCTTCCACGAGTTTGACGTGATTTTGGGAATGGACTAGTTGTCACGTCATCAGGCAATAGTTGATTGCAAAATGAAGAGAATTTCTCTGAAAACTTTTGAGGGTAATGAAATCATCTGTTAGGTGAAAGGATGATTTCTGTCAATGTTATCTCAGCCATAATTGCAAGAAGAATAATGAGAAAAGGCTGTGAAGCTTACCTAGCACACGTGGTTGATACTAGGCAAGTTAAGCCAAACCTGAGTGATATACCCACAGTAAGAAACTTCCCAGATGTATTTCCTGAAGAGTTGCTTGGTTTACCACCAGAAAGGGAAGTCGAGTTTGTTATTGAGGTAATGCCGGGTACAGCACCCATTTCCATTGCTCCTTATAGGATGGCACCCACTGAATTGAGGGAGTTGAAAACTCAGTTGCAAGAGTTGCTTGATAAGGGGTACATACGCCCTAGTGTGTCACCATGGGGAGCTCCAGTGCTGTTTGTGAAAAAGAAAGATGGGACTTTGAGGCTATGCATCGATTACCGGCAGTTGAATAAAGTGACTGTGAAGAACAAATATCCGTTGCCTAGAATTGATGATCTGTTTGATCAGTTGAAGGGAGCAGGAGTATTTTCTAAAATTGATCTTAGATCAGGGTATCATCAGTTAAGGGTGAAGGATGCAGATGCGCCAAAGACTGCATTCAGGACCCGATATGGGCATTATGAGTTTCTGGTGATGCCCTTTGGCCTAACAAATGCACCAGCGGCATTCATGGACCTTATGAACCATATCTTCCATCCATACCTAGATCAGTTCATAGTGGTCTTTATTGATGATATTTTGGTGTATTCCAATACCAGGGAAGAACATGATGAGCATTTGAGAATTGTTTTGCAAACCCTGAGAGAAAAGGAGCTATATGCTAAGTTGTCCAAGTGTGACTTCTGGTTGAATGAGATTGCATTCCTTGGACACATAGTGTCAGCTAATGGGATTAGGGTGGATCCCAAGAAAATAGAAGCAGTGATGGAATGGAAGCCTCCCAGAAATACAACTGAGGTCAGAAGCTTCTTGGGGCTAGCTGGGTATTACAGGAGATTTGTGAAGGGATTTTCCTTAATAGCTGCTCCAATGACCAAGTTGTTACACAAGAATGTCAGATTTGACTAGAATGACAAGTGTCAGACTAGTATTGAGAAGTAGAAGGCTATGTTGACAGAGGCACCAGTGTTAACACAGCCAGTGTCAGGAAAGGACTTTGTGATCTATAGTGATGCCTCTCATAATGGGTTAGGGTGTGTATTGATGCAAGAGGGGAAGGTGGTCGCTTATGCTTCCAGGCAGCTGAGGCCACATGAACAGAATTACCCTACCCATGATTTAGAACTTGCAGCAATTATCTTCGCACTAAAGATATGGAGGCATTACTTGTATGGTGAAAAGTGCTACATTTACACAGACCACAAAAGCTTGAAATACTTGCCAACCCAGAAGGAGCTCAACCTTAGACAGAGGTGATGGATTGAGTTCCTGAAGGACTATGATTGTGTAATTGACTACCATCCTGGGAAGGTGTAACACCCTCCCGGTAGCAACTCTGTACATTCTACTGTTCCGGTGACCGGTGTCGGTCCGGACAGTTAGAACGTTCGGAAAAATATTTAAATTAAAGTGAGGGACCAAAATTAACTCAAATATTAATAAGAAAAAAATTTAGTAAAAATTTTAGAAATAAAATACAACTAAGTCAAATGAGCCGGTGCCCAAGCGATGGGTAACCCAGAAGGAAGTTGCGGTTCTATCAACTAGGAGCCCTAGACCCAGGGAAAAATTCATGAAATAATTTTTGGGACTCCAGAGAAGGGGCATTGAGGTCCCTATGGCATTAGAGTGCCAAGAAAATATTTAGAAAAATTTTTCAATCGGTACAGACAATTTTGACCCGTTAAGCCAAACGGAGGGCATTTTGGTCATTTCGCCTTCAGAGGTGATTTTTGGCCGACTTGTCCAGTTGAGTAAATAATTATTATGACATAAAATATGAATTAATGTTGATGAAAAACTAATTTAAAGTTAGTAGAAAAGAAAAGAAAAGAAAAATCAATATAATGCAAATAATGACATCATTATGAGGTCATTTAAAAGTTCCCACCAATCACAATTAAACAACCATTTAATTAACTAATAAAAGAGACAAAAAAAGACCAAAGAAATTAAAAAGCAAACAGCCATCTTCTTCGACAAATTCCAGCCGCACCATAGCCAAGGAAATCCTCCATTTTTCTTCTTCATTCAAGCTTGAAAATCTCTCAAACCTCACCCTAAAACTCTAAGTCACCCTCACTAAAGCTTATCCACACACTCTAAGGAAGCTCTAGGCAGCCTAGAAAAGGAAAGAAAGTGAAGTCAAGCTTGGGAAAATTCTGCCCTATAAGAGGTTAGTGCCTATTATGCATACATCTCTCTTTTTCCATGTTAGAAACCTAAAATAAGTAAGAATTTGTAAATTAAGTGGATAAAATCTATGTGTATGTATATCCTAGAATTCGGCAGCCCTAAGGAAGGAACAAGATTGAGTGTTTTTGATAGACTTGGAGTGAACTAGAGATCATGTTTAAAGTATATAAATATAAGGATAATGAATTAGTTAGTTAACTAAGGTAACTTGTGTGAACCTTGAATTTGAGCTAGGGTTTGGGAGTGAAATTTGGACTTGGCTTATGAAATGGTGAGTGAACATTCTAATGGTCAATTAGTGACCATTTGAGGTAAGTTGACCATAATTTGAAGTGAACTAGAGTGTTACAAACTGAAATGGTATGCTGCCTAGTGAGGGCAGCCGGTGAAGCTGTGATTCCATCCCACTTGGACAGCCATAACTTTGGCTGTGTAGGTTCAATTGGTGTTTGGCCAATTGGACATGAAACTAGACATAAAATGGCACAATTTTGCTGAAGAAACCATGCCCAAAAGACCAAAGCAAGTGGACCAAAAATTGGCCCCAATCCGGATACCCTGAAATCAGATTCTGCAGAATGACCAAATGAACAGTAACTCTCTGTAGAATGGCCCAATTGACCTGAAATTTTTACAGCAACAAGATAAGATATATACAAACAACTTTCATGAAGAACCCTACCCCAAATTATGACCAGAACCTATCCAACAAGGCAGTGGCGATCCTTTGTTCATCTGCTGTAGATATGGTCAATTCTGCAGTTTTGCAATCCGGCCAGCTGTGGTTTTTGGACCATAACTGGAGCTACAAAACTCCAAATGGAGTGATTCAAAAAAGGAAATTCAACTAGAAAAAATAAGGAACAACTTTCATGCGTACCATTTCCTCAAATTCCCACTGTAACAGTCACTAATGGAATAGTAAAGTTAGGGTACAAAAACTGAAAATTCTGCTCCCTTAGTTCTAAGCTTAAAAATGGTATTGGTGATTAATTCCAACAAGTTTCGAATGCAAAATGTGGTACATTGGGGGTGTTAAAACCAATGTACCTATTTTCTATCCAAAAGTCAACATTTTTGTTGACCAATAAGGTGAATAGTGATACCAAAACTTGAAATTCAAAAATTGAAGAATTCAAAAGTATCAAATACCCTAGTATACCTAACAAGATTGGTTTGGATAGTTTGGCATGCCAATAGGGTTCAGTTAGCAGTACTGCACATGGCATTATGCCATTCTGTGATTTTATGGCTTTTAGCCATTCTGACCTTATGTTGATATTTGGCCTTGTGCCTATTGTCATTCTGACTTATTAGCCGTTACATTGCACACCGGGAGATGCATACGTGACCGATGGTGTGACGGCCCGAGGTACTAGATACCCAGTGCCAGTATACCCGTTTATCCAGTCCAGTCGTCCAGTATAGGTTACTTGGGCAACCAAAAGAATGAAAGTGGATAAAGTTAACAAAATAAATGATTATAACAAGTACAAAACCAGTAAAACATCGATACATTCAATACATATTTAGTTTCTGCTATTCCTTTTATTTTATTATTGCACCACTAAGCATTATTGCTTAGCGCGTTGTTTTTGTCACGCGTAGGTTCTGGAGATACTGATCGAGAGCCCAGTAGACCACAGACTGGGTGAGTCCATCCTGCAGCTCTGCATAGTATCTGTGTCACCTCACCATCTTCAGTGCATTGGTAGGACACTAGGTTTCATTTTGATATTTTGTAACTAATATTTATTTTCTCATATGTAATTGAACTTATGAAATGTATTTTGATGTTCATGTAAATAATGAGAATTGTGTTTGTGAATGGTAAAGTGAATGTTTATCTGTGATTTATACATGATTATCACATGAGATGAATGATTGAGAAATGAAATTGAAAAATGTTGAGATTTTGATATTGGAGTTTGAGATGATTGAATATGATTATTGGAAGTGTTTTTCACAGGTTCCGAAGAACTGTTTTCTCCATTTTTAGCCGATACTCTGCCAGATTTTCTATAAAATTTTCGGAACCTCAAATAAATTAAAATTTCAACAAATGACTTAAATAGATTATATTTCACAAATTATGTTCAAAATTATGATGAAAATTAATTAAGATAAAATAGAGTGTTCCGGTACACCGTGTGACATAGCTTACTCGGATATACTGTAGACGGGTAAGGGGTGTCACATTTAGTGGTATCAGAGCACGATTTAGGCGTTTCTGGGCCTAGATTGAGTCCATACCATGCATTGCATTTTTAAGAGTCGAGGTGACACTAATGCAGATCTGTTTGTCTTTCTTATTTTGAATAGGATATGGACCCTACATCACAGAGAGCAGTTGAGGAGGAAGTGGAGAGTCATGCTCCACCTACAGGAATGAGGCGGGGTATGGGAGAACACGCTCCTGACTCAAGCGAGCACCTCGGCCTCCACGAGCCATGTTCCAACAAATGGCGAATTCTTGGACAAATGGCCGGGGTAATGCCAGCACCACCACCACCACCTCCACAACCACAATCACATCTAGACAAATTGAGAAAGTTTGGAGCTGTGGACTTCTTTGGCAAGAGAGAAGATGATTACATTGCGGTAGAATTGGTTGAATGCAGAGCAGTGAGTTTTAAAACAACTCCACTGCAGCCAGAGCAAAATTTAGAGGTCTTTGTATCTCTGTTGCAAGATGATGCATATGAATGGTGGGACACGGTATCCAGTGAAGTGCAGCCAGAAGTTATAACTTGGGACTTCTTCCTCTCTGAATTCAAGAAGAAATATGTGGGTAGTGTATACCTGGAAGAGAGAAGAGGAGAGTTTATTAATCCGAGGCAGAGACAGCTGTCAGTGGCCGAGTATGAAAAGGAATTCGTCAGATTGAGCCGCTACGGAAGGGAGATAGTCCCTAATGAGGCCAAAAGGTGTAAGAGATTTGAAGAAGGATTAAATGACAATATAAAGATCATGATCACTGCCTTGGGAATCACAGAGTTCACCAAGTTAGTGGAAGCTGCAATAAAGGTAGAAAAGGTTAGAATAAGTGAGCAGACCAGAAGAGAAAGATAGCAGAAGAGGGGCCCGGGTCAGTCTAGTTCATCTCCTGCACCAGGGAAGAAGTTCAAGGGTCCACCTGCACAGAGTTCAGGTCAGCCACAAGGTCAGGGTCAGTCTCAGGGGCCTAGGCCACAGTTTACCCCTAGGAGAGGTCAGTCCACACCATCAGTGGGCAGTTCTCCAGGGATGGGGTTCAGGGGACCAGCCCCAGCATCTTCTGCATGTCCACATTGCCTAAAGTGGCACAAGGGGGAGTGTTGGAGAGTGACTGGTGCCTGCTTAAGGTGTGGGTCGACAGAGTATCAGCTGAGGAACTGTCCACGCAGAACCATTACAGTTGCTCCAACACAAGCAGACAGACTTACTCCTGCACCACAAAGGGGTAGGAAATCTGGCAAATATGAGGTAGTGGGACCATCACAGAGGCTGCATCGAGCGGCAGAGAGGCGGATAACGGACCACTGCGAGCCTATGCCATTAGAGCCCGGGAGGAGCAAGATGCCGGACGTCATCGAGTGCGTTCTCCCTCTACAATACATCTGTGCATGCATTAGTGGATCCAGGATCCACTCATTCATACATCTGCATCAACCTACCCGTAGAAAGGGGGATACTAGTAGGGGAGACTGACCAAGACATTCTGGTCACTAATCCATTGGGCCACAGTGTAGTGGTGAACAAAGTGTACAAGGGTTGCCCGTTAAGGATTCAGGGGTATGAATTCTTGGCAGATCTAATTGAGTTGCCCTTCCACGAGTTTGACGTGATTTTGGGAATGGACTGGTTGTCACGTCATCAGGCAATAGTTGATTGCAAATTGAAGAGAATTTCTCTGAAAACTTCTGAGGGTAATGAGATCACTGTTGTGGGTGAAAGGACAGATTTCCTATCTAATGTTATCTCAGCCATAGCTGCAAGAAGAATGATGAGAAAAGGCTGTGAAGCCTACCTAGCACATGTGGTGGATACTAGGCAGGCTAAGCCAAACCTGAGTGATATACCCACAGTAAGAGACTTCCCAGATGTATTTCTTGAAGAGTTGCCTGGTTTACCACCAGAAAGGGAAGTTGAATTTGCTATTGAGACACTGCCGGGTACAGCACCCATTTCCATTGCTCCTTATAGGATGGCACCCACGGAATTGAGGGAGTTGAAAACTCAGTTGCAAGAGTTACTTGATAAGGGGTTCATACGCCCCAGTGTGTCACCATGGGGAGCTCCAGTGCTGTTTGTAAAGAAGAAGGATGGGACTTTGAGGCTATGTATCGATTACTGGCAGTTGAATAAAGTGACTGTGAAGAACAAATATCCGTTGCCTAGAATTGATGATCTGTTTGATCAGTTGAAGGGAGCAGGAGTATTTTCCAAGATTGATCTCAGATCAGGGTATCATCAGTTGAGGGTGAAGGATGTAGATGTGTCAAAGACTGCATTCAGGACCCGATATGGGCATTATGAGTTCCTAGTGATGCCCTTTGGCCTAACAAATGCACCAGCAGCATTCATGGACCTTATGAACCGTATCTTCCATCCATACCTAGATCGGTTCGTAGTGGTCTTTATTGATGATATTTTGGTGTATTCCAAGACCAGGGAAGAACATCATGAGTATTTGAGGATTGTTCTACAAACCCTGAGAGAAAAGAAGCTGTATGCTAAGTTGTCCAAGTGTGACTTCTGGTTGAATGAGATTGCATTCCTTAGACACATAGTGTCAGCTGATGGGGTTAGAGTGGATCCCAAGAAAATAGAAGCAGTGATGGAATGGAAGTCTCCCAGGAATACAACTGAGGTCAGAAGCTTCTTGGGGCTAGCTGGGTATTACAGAAGATTTGTGAAGGGATTTTCCTTAATAGCCGCTCCAATGACCAAGTTGTTACACAAGAATGTCGATTTGTTGGAATGACAAGTGTCGGACCAGTTTTGAGAAGTGAAGGCTATGTTGATAGAGGCACCGGTGTTAACACCGGTGTCGAGAAAGGACTTTGTGGTCTACAGTGATGCCTCTCATAATGGGTTAGGGTGTGTATTGATGCAAGAGGGGAAGGTGGTCGCTTATGCATCCAGGCAGCTAAGGCCACATGAACAGAATTACCCTATCCATGATCTAGAGCTTGCAGCAATTATCTTCGCACTGAAGATATGGAGGCATTACTTGTATGGTGAAAAGTGCTACATTTATACAGACCACAAAAGTCTAAAATATTTGCCAACTCAGAAGGAGCTCAACCTTAGACAGAGACGATGGATTGAGTTCCTGAACGACTATGATTGTGTAATTGACTACCATCCTGGGAAGGCAAATATAGTTGCTGATGCTTTGAGCAGAAAATCCGTCACAGCTTTGAGATCATTGAATGCCCATCTATCTTTGGTTCGAGATGGAGCTATTTTGGCTGAGTTGCAAGTGAGGCCAAACCTGCTACAGCAGATTTTAAATGGGCAAAAGGCAAATGAAAAATTAATGGCTATTATGAGCAAAATCTCAGAGGGAAAAGCAACTGACTATGAGGTGAAAGCAGATGGGTGTCTGTACTACAAAGAAAGAGTATGTGTACCAGATGATGGGGAATTGAAGGCCAGTATTCTGAAAGAGGCACATACCAGTGTTTATGCTATGCACCCAGGAAGTACAAAGGTGTATCATGATCCAAGCTTGATTGGTGGCACAGTATGAAGAAAGACATAGCTGACTATGTGACTAAATGTTTGACATGTCAGCAAGTCAAGGCAAAACATCAAGTTCCATCAGGTTTGCTACAGCCTATACGCATACCTGAATGGAAATGGGATCGGGTTACCATGGATTTTGTAAGTGGTCTACCTCTCACCCAGAAGAAACATGATGCAGTATGGGTGATAGTAGATAGATTGACGAAGTCAGCACACTTTCTACCAGTTAGGACTGACTACTCATTGGAGAAGTTAGCAGAATTATATATCAGTGAGATAGTTAGACTGCATGGAATTCCACTTTCCATCATATCTGATCGAGACCCAAGGTTTACATCGAGATTTTGGAAGAAGTTGCATGAGTCCTTGGGTACACAACTCCACTTCAGCACAGCTTTCCATCCTCAGACGGATGGGCAATCAGAAAGAGTAATCCAGGTAAACAATTGAAACCAATGGAATTGATACAAATATTGAATTAAAATGATAACAATAACATGAAATATATGTCAGGTCCTTGAGGATATGCTGAGGAGTTGTGTCATTGAGTTTGAGGGAAGTTGGGATAGATACCTCCCACTTGGCAGAATTTGCATACAACAATAGCTACCAAGCTAGTATCCAAATGGCCCCGTATGAAGCACTGTATGGGAGGAAATGTAGAACTCCAGTGTGCTGGACTGAATTGGGCGAAGACAAACTGGTAGGGCCAGGCCTGGTGAAACAGACTGAGGAGAAAGTAAAACTAATCAAAGCCAATCTGAAGGTTGCCTCGCATGCATGTAAATCTTATGCCGACCTGAAGAGAAAAGAAATAGAATATGCGGTTGGCGACAAAGTGTTCCTCAAGGTGTCACCGTGGAAGAAAGTACTGAGGTTTGGAAGAAAAGGTAAGTTGAGCCCTAGGTTCATTGGCCCATATGAAGTCATGGAACGTGTGGGTCCAGTGGCCTATAGGCTAGCTTTACCACCAGAGCTGGACAAGATCCACAATGTGTTTCACGTATCTATGCTAAGAAGATACCGCTCAGATCCTTCACATGTCATCTCCAGGGAAGAAATTGAAATACAACTGGATTTGACATATGAAGAAGAACCCATACGGATCCTGGCTCGAGAAGTGAAAGAGTTGAGAAATAAGCAGATTCCAGTGGTGAAAGTGCTTTGGAGGCACCACAACACCGAGGAAGCAACCTGGGAAAGTGAAGAAACGATGAGACAACAGTTCCCTCAACTGTTTGCATCAGGTAAATTTCGAGGACGAAATTTAAATTAGAGGGGAAGAGTTGTAACACCCTCCTGGTAGCAACTCTGTACATTCTACTGTTTCGGTGACTGGTGTCGGTCCGGACAGTTAGAACGTTTGGAAAAATATTTAAATTAAAGTGAGGGACCAAAATTAACTCAAATATTAATAAGAAAAAAATTTAGTAAAAATTTTAGAAATAAAATACAACTAAGTCAAATGAGCCGGTGCCCAAGCGATGGGTAACCCAGAAGGAAGTTGCGGTTCTCGCAACTAGGAGCCCTAGACCCAGGGAAAAATTCATGAAATATTTTTTGGGACTCCAGAGAAGGGGCATTGAGGTCCTTATGGCATTAGAATGCCAAGAAAATATTTAGAAAAATTTTTCAATCGGTACAGACAATTTTGACCCGTTAAGCCAAACGGAGGGCATTTTGGTCATTTCGCCTTCAGAGGTGATTTTTGGCCGACTTGTCTAGTTGAGTAAATAATTATTATGACATAAAATATGAATTAATGTTGATGAAAAACTAATTTAAAGTTAGTAGAAAAGAAAAGAAAAGAAAAATCAATATAATGCAAATAATGACATCATTATGAGGTCATTTAAAAGTTCCCACCAATCACAATTAAACAACCATTTAATTAACTAATAAAAGAGACAAAAAAAGACCAAAGAAATTAAAAAGCAAACAGCCATCTTATTCCCCAAATTCCAGCCGCACCATAGCCAAGGAAATCCTCCATTTTTCTTATTCATTCAAGCTTGAAAATCTCTCAAACCTCACCCCAAAACCCTAAGTCACCTTCACTAAAACTTATCCACACACTCTAAGGAAGCTCTAGGCAGCCTAGAAAAGGAAAGAAAGTGAAGTCAAGCTTGGGAAAATTCTGCCCTATAAGAGGTTAGTGCCTATTATGCATACATCTCTCTTTTTCCATGTTAGAAACCTAAAATAAGTAAGAATTTGTAAATTAAGTGGATAAAATCTATGTGTATGTATATCCTAGAATTCGGCAGCCCTAAGGAAGGAACAAGATTGAGTGTTTTTAATGGACTTGGAGTGAACTGGAGATCATGTTTAAAGTATATAAATATAAGGATAATGAATTAGTTAGTTAACTAAGGTAACTTGTGTGAACCTTGAATTTGAGCTAGGGTTTGGGAGTGAAATTTGGACTTGGCTTATGAAATGATGAGTGAACATTCTAATGGTCAATTAGTGACCATTTGTGGTAAGTTGACCATAATTTGAAGTGAACTAGAGTGTTACAAACTGAAATGGTATGCTGCCTAGTGAGGGCAGCAGGTGAGGTAGTGATTCCAGCCCACTTGGACAGCCATAACTTTGGCTGTGTAGGTTCAATTGGTGTTTGGCCAATTGGACATAAAACTAGACATAAAATGGCACAATTTTGCTGAAGAAACCATGCCCAAAAGACCAAAGCAAGTGGACCAAAAATTGGCCCCAATCTGGATACCCTGAAATCAGATTCTGCAGAATGACCAAATGAACAGTCTCACTGTAGAATGGCCCAATTGACCTGAAATTTTTACAGAAACAAGATAAGATATAGACAAACAACTTTCATGAAGAACCCTACCCCAAATTATGACCAGAACCTATCCAACAAGGCAGTGGCAGTCAATGTTCACTGCACTGTAGATATGGTCAATTCTGCAGTTTTGCAATCCGGCCAGCTGTGGTTTTTGGACCATAACTGGAGCTACAAAACTCTAAATGGAGTGATTCGAAAAAGGAAATTCAACTAGAAAAAATAAGGAACAACTTTCATGTGTACCATTTCCTCAAATTCCCACTGTAACAGTCACTAATGGAACAGTAAAGTTAGGGTACAAAAACTGAAAATTCTGCTCCCTTAGTTCTAAGCTTAAAAATGGTATTGGTAATTAATTCCAACAAGTTTCGAATGCAAAATGTGGTACATTGGGGGTGTTAAAACCAATGTACCTATTTTCTATCCAAAAGTCAATATTTTTGTTGACCAATGAGGTGAATAGTGATACCAAAACTTGAAATTCAAAAATTGAAGAATTCAAAAGTATCAAATGCCCTAGTATACCTAACAAGATTGGTTTGGATAGTTTGGCATGCCAATAGGGTTCAGTTAGCAGTACTGCACATGGCATTATGCCATTTTGTGATTTTATGGCTTTTAGCCATTCTGACCTTGTGTTGATATTTGGCCTTGTGCCTATTGTCATTACAGCTTATTAGTTGTTCTGTTGCACACCGGGAGATGCATACGTGACCGATGGTGTGACGGCCCGAGGTACTAGATACCCAGCGCCAGTATACCCGTTTATCCAGTCCAGTCGTCCAGTATAGGTTACTTGGGCAACCAAAAGAATGAAAGTGGATAAAGTTAACAAAATAAATGATTATAACAAGTACAAAACCAATAAAACATCGATACATTCAATACATATTTAGTTTCTGCTATTCCTTTTATTTTATTATTGCACCACTAAGCATTATTGCTTAGCGCATTGCTTTTGCCACGCGTAGGTTCTGGAGATACTGATCGAGAGCCCAGTAGACCACGTGATCGGGTGAGTCCATCCTGTGACTGCATAGTATCCGTGTCACCTCACCATCTTCAGTGCATTGGTAGGACACTAGGTTTCATTTTGATATTTTGTAACTAATATTTATTTTCTCATATGTAATTGAACTTATGAAATGTATTTTGATGTTCATGTAAATAATGAGAATTGTGTTTGTGAATGGTAAAGTGAATGTTTATCTGTGATTTATACATGATTATCACATGAGATGAATGATTGAGAAATGAAATTGAAAAATGTTGAGATTTTGATATTGGAGTTTGAGATGATTGAATATGATTATTGGAAGTGTTTTTCACAGGTTCCGAAGAACTGTTTTCTCCATTTTTAGCCAAGATCTACTGGATTTTCTATAAAATTTTCGGAACCTCAAATAAATTAAAATTTCAACAAATGACTTAAATAGATTATATTTCACAAATTATGTTCAAAATAATGATGAAAATTAATTAAGATAAAATAGAGTGTTCCGGTACACCGTGTGACATAGCTTACTCGGATATACTGTAGACGGGTAAGGGGTGTTACAGAAGGCAAATGTAGTTACTGATGCTTTGAGCAGAAAATCCATCACAACTTTGAGATCATTGAATGCCCGTCTAACCTTGGTTCAAGATGGAGCTATTTTGGCTAAGTTGCAAGTGAGGCCAAACCTATTACAGCAGATTTTAGATGGGCAGAAGGTAGATGAGAAGCTAATGGCTATAATGAGCAAAATCTCAGGGGGAAAAGCAACTGACTATGAGGTGAAAACAGATGGGTGTCTGTACTATAAAGGAAGACTGTGTGTACCAGATGATGGGGAATTGAAGGCCAATATTCTAAAAGAGGCACACACCAGTGTTTATGCTATGCACCCAGGAAGTACAAAAATGTATCATGATCTGAAACTTCAGTATTGGTGGCCTGGTATGAAGAAGGACATAGCTGAGTATGTGACTAAATGCTTGACATGTCAGCAAGTCAAGGCAGAACATCAAGTTCCATCAGGTTTGCTACAGCCTATACGCATACCTAAATGGAAATGGGATCGGGTCACCATGGATTTTGTAAGTGGTCTACCTCTCACCCAGAAGAAACATGATGCAATATGGGTGATAGTAGATAGATTGACGTCAAGACACTTTCTGCCGATTAGACCGACTACTCACTGGAGAAGTTAGCAGAATTGTATATCAGTGAGATAGTTAGACTGCATGGAATTCCACTTTCCATCATATCTGATCGAGACCCAAGGTTTACATCGAGATTTTGGAAGATGTTGCATGAGTCCTTGGGTACACAACTCCACTTCAGCACAGCTTTCCATCCTCAGATGGATGGGCAATCAGAAAGAGTAATCCAGGTAAACAATTGAAACCAATTGAACTAATACAAATGTTGAAATGAAATGATAACAATAACATGAAATATATGTCAGGTCCTTGAGGATATGCTGAGGAGTTGTGTCATTGAGTTTGAGGGAAGTTGGGATAGATATCTTCCACTGGCAGAATTTGCATACAATAATAGCTACCAAGCTAGCATCCAAATGGCCCCATATGAAGCACTGTATGGGAGAAAATGTAGAACTCTAGTGTGCTGGACTGAATTGGGCGAAGACAAACTGGTAGGGCCCGACTTGGTGAAACAGACTGAGGAGAAAGTAAAACTAATCAAAGCCAATCTGAAGGTTGCCTCAGATAGACAGAAATCTTATGCCGACCTGAAGAGAAAAGAAATAGAATATGCGGTTGGCGACAAAGTGTTCCTCAAGGTGTCACCGTGGAAGAAGGTACTGAGGTTTGGAAGAAAAGGTAAGTTGAGCCCTAGGTTTATTGGCCCATATGAAGTCATTGAACGTGTGGGACCAGTAGCCTACAGGCTAGTTTTACCACCAGAGCTGTACAAGATCCACAATGTGTTCCACGTGTCTATGCTAAGAAGATACCGCTCAGATCCTTCACATGTCATCTCCATGGAAGAAATTGAAGTACAACCGGATTTGACATATGAAGAAGAACCCATACGGATCCTGGCTCGGGAAGTGAAAGAGTTGAGGAATAAGCAGATTCCATTGGTGAAATTGCTTTGGAGGCACCACAACACCGAGGAGGCAACTTTGGAAAGTGAAGGGACAATGAGGCAACAGTTCTCTCAACTGTTTGCATCAGGTAAATTTCGAGGACGAAATTTAAATTAGAGGGGAAGAGTTGTAACACCCTCCCTGTAGAAATTCCGTATATTCTACTGTTCCGGTGATCGGTGTCGGTCCGGACAGTTAGAACATCTAGAAAAATATTTAAACTAAAGTGAGGAACCATAATTAACTCAAATATTAATAAGAAAAATTGAGGAAAAATTTTAGAAATAAAATACAATCAAGTTAAATGAGCCGGTGCCCTAGCGATGGGTAACCTAGTGGGAAGTTGCGGTTCTAGCAACTAGGAGCCCTAGACCCGGGGAAAAATTCATAAAATAATTTTTGGGACTCCAGAGAAGGGTCATTGAGGTTCCTATGGCATTAGAATGCCAAGAAAATATTTAGAAAATTTTTTCAATCGGTA
Organism: Hevea brasiliensis; assembly: GCF_030052815.1. NCBI lineage: Eukaryota > Viridiplantae > Streptophyta > Magnoliopsida > Malpighiales > Euphorbiaceae > Hevea > Hevea brasiliensis. The sequence continues at coordinate 72,559,636 of NC_079504.1, forward strand.
CAGACAATTTTGACCCGTTAAGCCAAACGGAGGGCATTTTGGTCATTTTGCCTTCAGAGGTGATTTTTGGCCGACTTGTCCAGTTAAGTAAATAATTATTATGACATAAAATGTGAATAAATATTGCTAAAAATTAAATTGAAAATGAGTAGAGAAGAGAAGAAAAAAAAAAAGAAGAAAATACCAATTATGACATCATATGATGTCATTAAACACTTACCCACCAATCATATTTAATCAACACTTAAATTAACTAATAAAATATGGATAAGAATACAGCAAAAGCTCATAAAAATCCAGCAGTTATCACCTTCACAAAACTCACCCGTAGCTCTCAAACTCCATACCCATTCCACCATAGAAAGCTTACCAAAGCTTTATAACCCACCCAAATCTCACTTAAAACCCTAAGTCCACTTCTATAAAATTTGTCTCTACATCTTGAGCAAGTGTTTGGCAGCCAAGAAAACAAAAGAAAGTGAAGAATTAACAAGAGAAAATTCTGCCCTACTAAGGTTAGTGCCATATTCTTTGCTTTTACATCTTTCTAATCATGAATTTGAGCTAAGTTAAGTTGAAAATTTGATAAAAATTGAATTAATGAAGCATGGTTATATTCCATGAAATTTGGCAGCCTTGACATGAGTTAGAGTTAGGAGAATTCTTTGGTTTAAAGTGACATATTAGCTGCCCCTCTTATAAATTATATGATTAGTATAGCAAATTAGGAGTAAGATGTATGAATTGGAGGCTTGGTCAATTAGGGTTAGGGTTTTGAAATTTAATTTTGGTGGTGGATGAAAATGGACATAAACTAAAGTTTTAATGGTCAATTACTGACTATTTGGTTATTGGTAAACAAGAAATGAAGTGTGTTTAGTGATGGGATTTAGGTTTAGTGTGGCTGCCCTAGGTGACCTGCAGAATTGGACATGAGTCCAGCGGGTTTGGGCAGCCATAACTTGAATTGTAGAGGTTCAATTGGTGTTTGGCCAATTGCACATGAAACTAGACACATAATGGCACAACTTTGGTGAAGAAACCATGCCCATAAGACCAAACCAAGTGAACCAAAAACTTGTCCCAATCCTGGTGTCCTGCAACCTGTTTCTGCAAAATGACCAAATGAATAGTGATTGTTCATTTGGCCATAACTCAGTGTAGAACGGTCCAATTGACCTGAAATTTTACCAGGAACAAGGTAAGATATAGACCAACAACTTTCATGAAGAAACCTACCCCAAATTATGACCAGAACCTATCCAACAAGGGAGTTGTAGTCACTGTTCACTGCACTATAGATATGGTCAGTCCAGAAAAATCCCAATCCGGCCAGTTGTGGTTTTTGGACCATAACTTGAGCTACAAAACTCCAAATGGAGTGATTCAAAAAAATAAATTCAACTAGACAAAATAAGAAACAACTTTCATGCTTATCATTTTTCCAAATTCCCACTGCAATAGTAACTAATGGAATAGTAAAAATAGAGTATGAAAACTGAAAATTCTGCTCCATTAATTTTAAGCTTAGAAATGGTATTGGTAACTAATACCAACAAATTTTGAATGCAAAATGTGGTATGTTGGGAGTGTTAAAACCAATGTACCTATTTTCTATGCAAAAGTCAACATTTTTGTTGACTAATGAAGGGAATAGTAACACCAAAACTTGAAATTCAAAAATTATAAAACTCAAAAGTGTCAAATGCCCTAGTATACCTAACAAGATTGGTTTGGATAGTTTGGCATGCCAATAGGGTTCAGTTAGCAGTACTGCACATGGCATTATGCCATTCTGTGATTTCATGACTTTTAGCCATTCTGACATTATGTTGATACTTGACCTTGTGCCTAATGTTATTACAGCTTATTAGCTGTTCTGTTGCGCACCGGGAGACACATATGTGACCGATGGTGTGACGGCCCGAGGTACTTGATACCCAGTGCGGTTACTGCTTATCCATCCGATGCGTCCATTATAGGTTACTTGGGCAACCAAAAATGAAAGTGGACAAATTTAATGAAATAATGAATATAACAAGTACTAAATAAGTAAGACTACAAATACTCATCGAAAATTTATTTGCAATAAGAAATCAATATATTCACTACTTATTTATTTTATGTTATTTCTTTTTATTTTATTATTAGCACCACTAAGCATTATTGCTTAGCGCGTTGCTTTTCCCATGCGTAGGTTCTGAAGAGATCGACCGAGAGCCCAGTAGACCATAGACTGGGTGAGACCTTCTGCAGCTCTACATAGTGTCCGTGTCACCTCACCGACGTCAGTGCATTGGTAGGACACTAGGTTTTATTTTGATATTTTGTAATTAACTTTTATTTTCTCATATGTAATTGAAACTTATGTAATGTATTTTGGTATTAATGTAAATAGTGAAAATTGTGTTTATGAATGGAAAAATTGAGTATTTATTTATTGCTTATATATGAATACCATGAGAAATGAATGATTGAAAAATGGAAATGTTGTGGAAAATATTGAGATTTTGATAATTATTGGAGTTTGAGAATGATTGGAAATGATTATTGGAAGTGTTTTTAACAGGTTCCGAAGAAATGTTTTCTCCATTTTTAACCGGTACTCTGCCGAATTTTCTATAAAATTTGCGGAACCTCAACTAAATTTATGACTTCAATAAATGACTGAAATGAATTATATTTCACAAATTATACTCCATAACTATGAAAAAAAAAATTAGGAAGAATAAAAATGATTAAATTAAAATAGGGTGTTCCGGTACACTGTGTGGCATATCTTGCTCGGCTACACTGTAGACGGGTAAGGGGTGTCATAAGAACAGATCTGCATTAGTGTCACATCGACTCCAAAATAAAGGCCCATGTATGTTATGCACACTATATCTTTCTATCTATCTATCTAGGCCTAGGAGAGCCTAAACCTTTGCTCTGATACCATTAAATGTGACACCTTTTACCCGTCTACTGTGTAGCCGAGCAAGGTATATCACATTCGGTACCGGAGCACCCTATCTTGTCTTGTCATTTACATTATTAATTTAAATTTTATTTACTAGTATTATCCTTTTTTTTATTATCACAATTTATTTTTGTGGAGACCCGAACATAGTCCCCTCTGTTTTTATTAGCGTTTAGCGGATTTCATTATTTACCTGTTAAAAACTCAAATTAATATTTTTCAAATCATATCTCATTATCAATTCATATCACATGTAATATAATCAATTCATGTCAAACACATTTCATTTCATTAATAGAATTCATATACAAAATTTTTAAATTTATTTATAATTATAAAATAATTTACATCATTTACTTAGTACAATAAACAAAATACAAAAGCTAAATGTATATGGGCCCTACCAAAAATAAGTAATTGAGGTGACACCCTCATACTATTACAGAGCTGGTGAAATCTCTGTCTTTCCTTACTGCTGTTGGTGGTGGTAGTGGTTTCTAGTACCTACGTGAGGAAACAATCCATCGCGCTAAGCATTTTTGCTTAGTGGTGTAATAATTTGAAATAAAAATAACTAAATAAATAAAAATTACTATTTCATATATACTTCCATAAATTTTTAGTCTTTTACATGTTTATCGAACTTTGGTGGCAATTAAATAAATCAGGATCTTTTCTATTCATTTATGCCATGTTTAGTCTTATTACTCATATCTGTGATCTCTTTCTGTAATTATAAATTTTTAAAGCTTATTAATCATATCTGTGCCCAAGTAACCTATGACAGACTATAAAGACTGGATACATGGGAGTATACAAGTTAGACAACCGTATGTCTATCATATGTAAATCGGTCATGTCACGCACAAGGCTAGGGGGCAGGCATAAAGCCGGAAATCATAATAGGCACAGTGGCCAACAGGCAAGCATAAAGTCTGTAGAACAACCATATCAGATATATATTATCTGTCAATGATCATTCCTGTAGACAGTACTGCAATCTGTAGTCCCTAATTGGTATACCAATCGATCCAAGCTATATACATAAGTCTAGGTATACTTTGGGCAAATTAGTATTATTAAACATTTATCATTTTATTATTTTATACTATGTACTATTAAGGGTTCATATTATATTATTATCTCATTTCATACACTATCTATGCTGTAACACCCTCCCTGTAGCAACTCCGTACATTCTATTGTTCCGGTTACCAGTGTCGGTCCAGACAGTTAGAACGTCCGGACAAATATTTAAACTAAAGTGATGAACCATAATTAACTTAAATATTAACAAGAAAAATTTAGGAAAAATTTTAGAAATAAAATACAACCAAGTTAAATGAGCCGGTACCCTAGCGATGGGTAACCCAGTGGGAGTTACAGTTCTCGTAACTAAGAGTACTAGACCCAGGGAAAAATTTATAAAATAATTTTTGGGACTCCAGAGAAGAGTCATTGAGGGTTCGATGGCATTAAAATGCCAAGAAAATACTTAGAAAAATTTTTCAATCGGTACAGACAATTTTAGTCTGTTAAGCCAAACGGAGGGCATTTTGGTCATTTTGCCTTCAGAGATGATTTTTGACTGACTTGTCCAGTTAAGTAGATAATTATTATGACATAAAATGTGAATAAATATTGCTAAAAATTAAATTGAAATTTGGTAGAAAAGAAAAGAAAGAAAAAGAAGTTAAATTGAGAATTATGATGTCATGCTTTTGTAATTAAGAATTTCCACCCAATCACCACTTAACAAAATGACTTAAGAGATAAAAGGGACACAAAATAAGATAAAAACAAAAAGAAAACTCCAGCAGCCACAGCGATGGGTGATATTCTCGGGAACGACTGCGAAGTCGATTTAAACTTAAATTTCGAACCGTAAAATATGATGCCGCGGTCCTTAGGACCCTTATAAACACAGTGGAAAAGAGAAAATCACGGAAAAGAACTGTTAAGCCAGTCAAATAATTAGGTCAGGGAGCCGGAAGAAATACTGAATTATTTACAAACCGGGATGAACCGGCGAGGGGCAATTTGGTCAATTGACCCCGAGAGCTGACTCCTGACCTAACTGTCAAATAAAATCAGAGAAAAGAAAATTTTGAAATCAAAAATTAAATTAAAAAACTAATAGAAAAATAAATAAAAAAAAAGAAAATGGAAAAGTAAAAAGGCGATGATATCATGCATGACCTCATGCATGATGCCATAAAGAATAAAATTAATTTATTTACTTATTTAGATTTTTGGGTCTTCCATAAGGATAAAAACAAAATAAGGAAAAGAAAAACAAAAAAACAAAAGTCTTCTTCTTCCTTTCTCCCTTGCCACCCTCACTCTCCCTCATTTCCCCATGGATATCCTCCATTAAAGCTTGCACTCAAGCTTACAATCCTTCATTAAACCTCAATAGCTTCCATAGAAACTTCATAAAAAATTGTTCTAGTCATTTGGGAAGGAGATTGGTCATCAAAGAAAGAGGAAAAAAAAAGGAAAGCTCAAAGACACCTAACAAGGTTAGTGATTTAAGATGTGAAGTTAGTTTAATTGTTGCATTTTTAGCTTGATTAAGTTGTAAATAAACTTAAAATGGAAAGAAAATTTATTGAGGGACCAAACTGAAATTCGGCCAGCATGAAGGGGGAGGGTGATTTGCATGATTTGAATGGTTTAAATGGGTTTAGAAACTTAAATTAGTGAGTGGTTATGATTAAAGACCTTGAAAGTAGCTAAATGCAACAAATGACATGAATTAGGATTTTGGACATTAGGGTTAGAGACCAAAAATGTGAAAAACTTGTAAATGGTGTCTTTGACCTAATGTGAAGTGAAAAATGGTCATTTGTGACCTAATTAAGTGTGTTAGAAGTGTTTAAATCAAAGCCAAATTCGGATTGGGTATGAAGCATGACCAAAAGTTAACTTTGAGGGACCAAAAATGAAATTTTACACGTCCAATTAATATGGGACCAATTGGGAATGAAAATAGGCATTAAATGACACAATTTTCATTCAGGAAGCATGCCCAAAAAGTGACTAAAACCTAGTGAACAAATTGACCAAAGTTAGAAAATCTCAGTCTGTCCCTGTATAAACTGACCAAATAAATAGTGTTTGTTTATTTGGTCATAACTCGAGCTAGGTAGGTCAAAATGACCTGAAATTTTACCTGTAGTTAGGTGAGATATAGACCTAAAACTTTCATGAAGGACACAAACCCAAATTATGCCATTAACCCAATCAAATTACTGAGCAAAGTTGGGTCATTGAATCTGCAGAACTGCAGATTTGCCATATGAACAGTAAAGTTTCAATGGCTATCACTCTCTCTAAAAAACTCCGATTTAGGTGATTCTTGAACCGATGGAAACCTAAGACATAGTAGAAAATTTTGTATGAAGAAAATTAGACCAAATTATGGACGTAACTTGATCAAATTGCTGAACGAAATTGGATCGATAATCTGCTAGAACCAAAATCTGTAGCATGAATAGTACACATGAACAGTAACTGTATTTTGGCCATAACTTGAGCTACAAAACTCCAATTGGGGTGATTAAAAAAGGAAAATAAACTTAAGACAATGGGGAACATTTTCTATGAAGAAAGTTTTGCCAAATTCCAACAATAAAGTGACTAATGGAACAGTGAAACTTACGACTCCAAAACTGAAATTTACCAAATTTGCCTAAAAGACTTAGAATTTGAGTAAACAACCAAAACCAACAAGTTTGGTGACCAAAATGTGGTATGTGGGTGAAGTTGGAATTCCCCTACCTATTAAGCCTTAGAAAGTCAACAATTTGACTTGAATAGTATAATGAATAGTAACTCCGAAATGAAAATTTCCAAGAACGTTAGTTTAAGCATATTTGGGTTAGAATTAAGTATTTATGAATTAATTAATTGATTTACACTAAGTTATGATACTGAAACACTGTGAAACTGTGTGTTTCAGTGAAAAGAACACCGGTAAAGAATCCGAGGAATTGAGTCAAGGCCGATAGGCGACTCGCATCAGGTTTGTGCACAAAAATTTATAAATTACAGTTTTCACAATGAAAATTGATTTGTTATACATTGTGAATATGTTTATTTTATTATGAATTTTGAGAATGTTGTGCTACCTATTTTACAATGGAGATTTGAAATGAAGCTTGTTTAATTTTCTGCATTGTGAAATTTTTGTGTTAATTATGGGTTTTAAGTACTACGGTGTTGCCACTTGTGAATGAAAATTTGACTTTAGAAATTGATTGTGTTTCGCATAAAATATTTGAATAACTTGATTTAAATTGTTTTAATTCACACTTGGCATGGCAATATTAATATGTTCCTCATCCACTTATGGGGTGAGTTTGATATTTGATTAGTTTCCTCTCTCTCTAGCTTCCCAGTCTGAGGGGCGAGTTTGGATGAGTACTCATTAGCTAGCTAGCCACCTCCCTCATTGATTTCGATTAGTGAGGGTGTTTGCCTTATCGTGATGTACACACGGCATGTTTGGAAATTTTGTGTCATGGCCTAAGTTATGTTATTGATTGGCAACACTATCTTTATTGAATTATTTGATCAAAGTTGTGTTGTGTTAAGCTTTGAAAATTATGATTTGTTATAAATGTGATTTGAAAATTTGAAATATGATTGTGAAATATTTGAATTATGAATTGTTCATGAATGTTTTAAATTATACATTTTACGTTTTATTGTGCACCACTGAGTATCTTTATACTCAGCGATAGCTTTAACTTGCTGTCGCAGATAGAGAAAAGGACATAGCAGTAGAGTGAGCTGCTACAGTCAGAGAGGAGCACGGTTGAAGAAATTCTGTACGGGTATTGTCTATACCCTGGTAGTTTAGTTTGATGTAAATATGATAGTATGCATATGTATCTCTGTAGTTTGAGCAGTTGTACATATAAAATTATAATAATATTATTTTTGAGATTTTGTGTTTGTAAATTAAATAGTGAATGTAAATTAAATATTTAAAATGCAATGTGCATGAGTTTATGAAATGTTTTGAGTAATTAATTTTTTATTTGAAATTTAGATTTTGAGTTGAAGTGTTGCCAGGGTTGTTGATTTGAAGTTTAGTGGTTGCAAATGAAGTTGTGATTGAGTAATATATTGGAAGTGTTTTTATTTTTAGGTTTTGAAGTACTCTTTTCTCAAAATACAGACGGCACTCTGCTGAAATTTTTATAAAAATTGCGGAGATTTTAAATATCCAAAAATTTAATTTGTGTTTGGACTTTAAATAAAGGTTTTTAATAATTGAAAAAAAATTTTACCCACAAATTTCATAATAAACGAAAATTGTTTTAAAAATCCCTTGCAGTATATTTAATGGGTTATCGGTAGGTGAAGTACGATAATTCATTAGGTGTACTATGAGAACATGTTACATCTTACGAGGAGTAGGGTGTGACATGTTTAATGGTATCATAGCAAAGGTTTTAAAATAAATTTTGAACTGTGAATTTGAAATATTTTATAGGTAAATACAACTGCTCAAATGTTTGATACATATGACATATTTACATCGTGAATATGCACTAATGGAGGTCAACCTCTTTGTGTTTGTTCTTTGAGAGTAGAAAACTTCTGGAAAACGGAATGGAAAGGGGAGATCATTCCGTAGAGCAATCTGTCGAGGCTGAGGTTCAAGGAGAAGCCCCAGCACTCCAGAATGTGAGTGGGTCAGCCACTCCAGCTCCTCCTTAAGCACCGCAGTTCCCTGCTCAGTTTGCACAGTAGATGGCTGCATTCTTTCAGAAAATGGCGAGAAGTGTGCCACCCCAAGCTTAGATGCAAGCACCTGTAGCACAACCATAGTCATCGGCTCGGCAATATGAGAAGTTAATGAAATTTAGGGCTATAGAATTCAAAGGAACAGTGGATCTACTGGAAGCAGAACAGTGGTTAGAGAGGATGGAACGGGTTTTCAGAAAATTATAGTGTGCTGAAGAGTTGAAGTTTGAATATTCAGTATCACTTCTGCACGGAGATGCATATGAGTGGTGGAAGACCATCCCCTATAGTCTGGTAGAGCCACCAGTCCTCACATGGGCAGACTTTTTAAGGAATTTCTGCAAAAATGGGTCCCTGATACTTATGTAGATATGAAGCTGCAAGAGTTTTTAAGTTTGAAGCTAGGGGATAGAACTATAGCAGAGTATGAGCGGGACTTTTCAAGGCTAAGCCATTATGCTGGAAGCTTAGTTTCCACCCCCAGAGACCGGTGTAAGAGATTTGAGGCTGGGTTGAGGCTTAGCTTGAGAATGCAAGTGGTAGGATTCAGACGCCAGAATTTTTCTGAATTGATTTCACAAGCCTTGGAATTGGAAAGGATAGAATCAGAATGGGCAGTGAAAAAGAGTACACAAGAGAAAGAAAAAATTGAAAAGGTTACTGGCCAAGCTATTGATAGTGGCTCTGGGAAAAGAAAACATTTTGGAGGGTCTAGCTCGTGCCAATCAGGTAGAGGTAGATCTTCTAGACAGAAACCATCCCAATCCGATCAGCAAACTCAACAGACACACAGAAAAATGCTGTCGGATAGACTTTGCGAGACTTGTGGTAAACCACATAGTGGAGTATGTTATAGAGTTGTAGGAGCATGTTTCAATTGTGGAGGGACTGGTCATTTTGCTAAGGATTGCATAAGTCTACACTTTTATGGATCATTTACCACGTCAAAAGGATCAGCTCAAGTTTCTACCCCGAAGAGTTCACCAGCAGTTGGTAGAGACAGAGGCAGAGGTAGGGGTAGTACACCTGGAAGTCAGAGTACTGTGAATCAACCAAGACAAGGTGATGCTCCAGTGAGAGTATATACTATGCGACAGAGGAATGAGGATGAAACTTCTAACATGGTTGCTGGTATTTTCTCGATTCTTGACTAAGATATGACTATGTATTAAAAAAAAAAAATAATAATAATTTTGATATGTTAGTGACTAGTCTTTTTAAAATTAATTTTGGAAGAGTTTATTAATGAAGGGTATTTGCTAGTACACAAGAATTTGTAAAGTTAATTAGTAAGCCTAGTTAGATAAGGTAAGAGAACCTAAAAGTAAGTTATAGTAATATAGCTACCTTAGATGCGGGTAAAGGTATTACTACTGATAGATGTTAGTGGATACCATAATCAAAATAAGTTTAAGAAATTAGTGGATTTGAAAGAAATAAGATATAGGGAAGTTTAATCTATTGGGATGTATCGTAGTAACTATGCAATATTCTTAATGTTTGTGCTGTAAGCTGCAGATTATAGTACTGGCTTGAGATTTATTGTGTAGAGCTACGTACTACCCAATAGTATACAAGGATAAGAATAGTCGCAAACGACATCTATTTTGGTACAGTTATAATAAAATAAAGTTTTCTTATTAGAAAGGAGTTTGAAAATCCTAACCTGGGATTTAAAACTCTAAAGGTAGAATATTGCAAGGTTATAGTTCAGTACAAAAGAAAATAGTGATTACACATTAGTGCAAAATAAGCTATAGAATATCGATAAAAAGAAAGAAATAAATAGAACAGTAAGAAATGAGAAAAATACTAGATGAGAATTTGCCACCAGGGCAAACAACTTACTTAAGACGTGTAATGATATCCCAAACTATTTTATGAAGAAGGAAATAAGTTAAACAAAAGCAAACAAGATAATGCAAAATAGCACATAGGCCTTGGTCATAAATGGAGATAGTAAGATAATGGTTATGGACCTATGGCCAAGAAAGAGATAAGCAGTTCATAAATGACCAACAAGGTCATTTAAGAAAAAAAACTATAAAGGAAAATAATTTTTAAAACAACAATAAGAAAAGACTAAAATATTCTAAACTAAACTGAAGGTTGCATCAAATGATCAAGAGATTTGATAAGAAAAGAGTAAAACTAAGTTCTCACCCATAGGACCATACGAGGTTCTAGAAAGAGTGGATCCACTAGCACACAGATTTGCTTACCTCTAAAATTGAAATGAATTTAAATCTAACTTATGACAGAAGCTCATAAGAAACTTGGCACACGATGTGAGCAATCGATGAGTAAATAGTATAGGTTAAAGTACTGTGGAACCATCATTCAGGCTAGGAAGCTACTAAGGAGCGTGAATAGGACATGAGGAGACAGCACCCACAACTGTTCAAAGACTAATACCAGGTAAAATTTCGAGGACGAAATTATTTTAAGGGGGGGAGAATTGTAACACCCCTATTTGCATAGGCTGGTATATTTCACTGTTTCGATGACCGGAGTCGGTCCGGACAATTAAGGGGATTAGAACCATACTTAAGACAACTAGATAAACCATAAACACAAATAATTAGTAATGTCCAATTAGTTAAGTATAAACAAGAAAAACTGAACATAAGAAGTTAAACGAGCCGAGAGTCACAGCGATGGGTGACCTTCTCGGGAACGACTGCGAAGTCGATTTAAACTCAAATTTCGAACCGCAAAATGTGACGCTGCGGTCCTTAGGACCCTTATAAACATAGTGGAAAAGAGAAAATCACGAAAAAGAATTGTTAAGCCAGTCAAATAATTAGGTCAGGGAGCCAAAAGAAATACTGAATTATTTGCAAACCGAGATAAACCGGCGAGGGGCAATTTGGTCAATTGACCCCGAGAGCTGACTCCTGACCTAACTGTCAAATAAAATCGGAGAAAATAAAATTTCGGAATCGAAAATTAAATTAAAAAACTAATAGAAAAATAAATAAAAAAAAGAAAATGAAAAAGTAAAAAGGTGATGACATCATGCATGACCTCATGCATGATGCCATAAAGAATAAAATTAATTTATTTACTTATTTAGATTTTTGGGTCTTCCATAAGGATAAAAACAAAATAAAGAAAAGAAAAACAAAAAATCAAAAGTCTTCTTCTTCCTTTCTCCCTTGCCCCCCTCACTCTCCTTCATTTCCCCATGGATATCCTCCATTAAAGCTTGCACTCAAGCTTACAATCCTTCATTAAACCTCAATAGCTTCCATAGAAACTTCATAAAAACTTGTTCTAGTCACTTGGGAAGGAGATTGGTCATCAAAGAAAGAGGAAAAAAAAGGAAAGCTCAAAGACACCTAACAAGGTTAGTGATTTAAGATGTGAAGTTAGTTTAATTGTTGCATTTTTAGCTTGATTAACTTGTAAATAAACTTAAAATGAAAAGAAAATTTATTGAGGGACCAAACTGAAATTCGGCCAGCATGAAGGGGGAGGGTGATTTGCATGATTTGAATGGTTTAAATGGGTTTAGAAACTTAAATTAGTGAGTGGTTATGATTAAAGACCTTGAAAGTAGCTAAATGCAACAAATGACATGAATTAGGGTTTTGGACATTAGGGTTAGAGACCAAAAATGTGAAAAACTTGTAAATGGTGTCTTTGACCTAATGTGAAGTGAAAAATGGTCATTTGTGACCTAATTAAGTGTGTTAGAAGTGTTTAAATCAAAGCCAAATTCGGATTGGGTATGAAGCATGACCAAAAGTTAACTTTGAGGGACCAAAAATGAAATTTTACAAGTCCAATTAATATGGGACCAATTGGAAATGAAAATAGGCACTAAATGACACAATTTTCATTTAGGAAGCATGCCCAAAAAGTGACTAAAACCTAGTGAACAAATTGACCAAAGTTAGAAAATCTCAGTCTGTCCTTGTATAAACTGACCAAATGAACAGTGTTTGTTCATTTGGTCATAACTCGAGTTAGGTAGGTCAAAATGACCTGAAATTTTACCAGTAGTTAGATGAGATATAGATTAAAACTTTCATAAAGGACACAAACCCAAATTATGCCATTAACCCAATCAAATTACTGAGCAAATTTGGGTAACTGAATCTGCAGAACTGCAGATTTGCCATATGAACAGTAAAGTTTCAATGGCTATAACTCTCTCTAGAAAACTCTGATTTAGGTGATTCTTGAACCAATGGAAACCTAAGACACATTAGAACATTTCGTATGAAGAAAATTAGACCAAATTATGGACGTAACTTGATCAAATTGCTGAAGGAAGTTGGATCAATAATATGCCAGAACCAAAATCTACAGCATGAACAGTACACATGAATAGTAACTGTATTTTAGCTATAACTTAAGCTACAAAACTCCAATTGAGGTGATTCAAAAATGAAAATAAACTTAAGACAATGGGGAACATTTTCTATGAATAAAGTTTTGTCAAATTCCAAAAATAAAGTGACCAATGGAATAGTGCAACTTAGGACTCCAAAACTGAAATTTACCAAATTTGCCTAAAAGACTTAGAATTTGAGTAAACAACCAAAACCAACAAGTTTGGTGACCAAAATGTGGTATGTGGGTGAAGTTGGAATTCCCCTACCTATTAAGCCTTAGAAAGTCAACAATTTGACTTGAATAGTATAATGAATAGTAACTCCGAAATGAAAATTTCCAAGAATGTTAGTTTAAGCATATTTGGGTTAGAATTAAGTATTTATGAATTAATTAATTGATTTACGCTAAGTTATGATACTGAAACACTGTGAAACTGTGTGTTTCAGTGAAAAGAACACCGGTAAAGAATCCGAGGAATTGAGTCAAGGCCGATAGGCGACTCGCATCAGGTTTGTGCACAAAAATTTATAAATTACAGTTTTCACAATGAAAATTGATTTGTTATACATTGTGAATATGTTTATTTTATTATGAATTTTGAGAATGTTGTGCTACCTATTTTACAATGGAGATTTGAAATGAAGCTTGTTTAATTTTCTGCATTGTGAAATTTTTGTGTTAATTATGGGTTTTAAGTACTACGGTGTTGCCACTTGTGAATGAAAATTTGACTTTAGAAATTGATTGTGTTTCGCATAAAATATTTGAATAACTTGATTTAAATTGTTTTAATTCACCCTTAGCATGGCAATATTAATATGTTCCTCATCCACTTGTGGGGTGAGTTTGATATTTGATCAGTTTCCTCTCTCTCTAGCTTCACAGTCTGAGGGGCGAGTTTGGATGAGTACTCATTAGCTAGCTAGCCACCTCCCTCATTGATTTCAATTAGTGAGGGTGTTTGCCTTGTCGTGATGTACACACGGCATGTTCGGAAATTTTGTGTCATGGCCTAAGTTGTGTTATTGATTGGCAACACTATCTTTATTGAATTATTTGATCAAAGTTGTGTTGTGTTAAGCTTTGAAAATTATGATTTGTTATAAATGTGATTTGAAAATTTGAAATATGATTGTGAAATATTTGAATTATGAATTGTTCATGAATGTTTTAAATTATACATTTTACGTTTTATTGTGCACTACTGAGTATTTTTATACTCAGCGATAGCTTTAACTTGCTGTCACAGATAGAGAAAAGGACATAGCAGTAGAGTGAGCTGCTACAGTCAGAGAGGAGCACGGTTGAAGAAATTCTGTACGGGTATTGTCTATACCCTGGTAGTTTAGTTTGATGTAAATATGATAGTATGCATATGTATCTCTGTAGTTTGAGCAGTTGTACAGATAAAATTGTAATAATATTATTTTTGAGATTTTGTGTTTGTAAATTAAATAGTGAATGTAAATTAAATATTTAAAATGCAATGTGCATGAGTTTATGAAATGTTTTGAGTAATTAATTTTTGATTTGAAATTTAGATTTTGAGTTGAAGTGTTGCCAGGGTTGTTGATTTGAAGTTTGGTGGTTGCAAATGAAGTTGTGATTGAGTAATATATTGGAAGTGTTTTTATTTTCAGGTTTTGAAGAACTATTTTCTCAAAATACAGACGGCACTCTGCCGAAATTTTTGTAAAAATTGCGGAGATTTTAAATATCCAAAAATTTGATTTGTGTTTGGACTTTAAATAAAGGTTTTTAATAATTGAAAAAAAATGTACCCACATATTCCATAATGAATGAAAATTGTTTTAAAAATCCCTTATAGTATATTTAATGGGTTACCGGTAGGTGAAGTACGGTAATTCATTAGGTGTACTACGAGAACATGTTACATCTTACGAGGAGTAGGGTGTGACAAGGGTTTGCTCATGTGATGCTTCATTAAGCTTGTAATGGTCAATTAGTGACCATTTGAATGTGTATGATGAGGAAATGAAGTGAGTTGAGGCTTGGCATTTGTGTATGGGTGAGCTGCCTTAGCTGACCTGCAGGGCTGACCTGCAGGACTGAGCATGAGTCTAGCATGTTTGGGTAGTTATAAACGGAATTGTTGAGGTTCAATTGGTGCAAGGCCAATTGGACATGAAACTAGACACATAATGGCACAACTTTAGTATAGAAACCTTATCTTGAAAACCAAACCAAGTTGACCTAAAATTGCCCTAATCCAGGTGATTTGCAGTCTGCCTGAGCAAAATGACCAAATAAACAGTGTTTATTCATTTGGTCATAACTCAATGTTAAAAGGTCCAATTGACCTAAAATTTTACCAACAGAAAGCTGAGACATAGACCTACAACTTTCATGAAGAACACAAATCCAAATTCTGACCACAACCTAGTCAAATTGCTAACCAAACTTAGGTTACCAAATCTGGCAGAACCAGTTTTGCCCAGAATTTTGGATTCTATCCAATCCAGCCAGTTATGGTGTTTGGGCCATAATTTGAAATACAAAACTCCAAATGGAGTGATTCAAAAAAGAAAATATAACTAGATAAAATAAGGAACAACTTTTATGAAGACAATTTTGCCAAATTCCTACTGTAAAAATGACCAATGAAACAGTGAGCACAAGGCTTGAAATCTGAAAATTTTCAACAACTAGCACTAAGCTTAGAAATGGTATTGGCAACCAATACCAACAACTTTAGAATGCAAAATGTGGTATGTTGGGAGTATTAGAACCAATGTACCTATTGTTTATGTAAGAGTCAACATTTTGGTTGACTAATGAAATGAATAGTGACACCTAAACTTAAATTTCAAGAATTGAAAAATTTAAGTGTAACATGCCCTAGTACACCTAGCAAGATTGGTTTAGATAGGTTGGCATGCTAATAGGGTTCAGTTAACAGTACTGCACATGGCATTATGCCATTCTGTGATTTCATGGCTTCTAGCCATTCCGATATTATGTTGATACTTGGCCTTGTGCCTAATGTTATTACAGCTTATTAGCTATTCTGTTGCACACCGGCAGATGCATATGTGACCGATGGTATGACGACCCGAGGTACTAGATACCTAGTGCCAGTTTACCCATTTATCCAGTCCAGTTATCTAGTATAGGTTACTTGGGCAACCAAAAATGAAAGTGGATAAATTTAATGAAATGATGAATATAATAAATACAAAATAAATAAGATTACCAATAATGATCGAAAAATTGTCTGCATAAGACATCAGAACATGCACTGCATATTTATTTTCTGTTATGTCTTTTTATTTTATTATTGGCACCACTAAGCATTATTGCTTAGCGCTTTGCTTTTTTCCACGCGTAGGCTCTGGAGAGACAGACCGAGAGACCAGTAGACCACAGACTGGGTGAGACCTTCTGCAGATCTGCATAGTGTCCGTGTCACCTCACCGACATCAGTGCATTGGTAGGACACTAGGTTTCATTTTGGGTATTTTGTAATTAACTTTTATTTTATTATATGAAATTGAGACTCATGCAATGTATTTTGTTATCAATATAAATAGTGGAAATTATGTTTATAAATGAAAAAGTGAATATTTATTGATGACTTTTACATGAATATCTTATGAAATGAATGATTGAGAAATGGAAATGTTGTTGAAAAATATTGAGATTTTGTTGATGAAATGGAGTTTGGGATTGATTGAAAATTTTGGAAGTATTTTTCACAGGTTCCGAAGAACTGTTTTATCCATTTTTAGCCGGCACTCTACCGGATTTTCTATAAAATTTGCGGAACCTCAAATAAATTATAATTTTAATAAATAACTTAAATGAATGATATTTCATGAATTATAATTTATAACTATGATAAAAATAAGTTAAGGAAGAATAAAAATGATTGAGATAAAATAGAGTGTTTCGGTACACTGTGTGACACATCTTACTCGGCTATACTGTAGACGGATAAGGGGTGTTACATATGCTTTATACCATTTTCATGTCATTATAATGGGAACATGGGTCCCACATGTATTTTCATATAACTTATGTGTTTAGCAAACCATTTAGGTAATTTACATTTTATGTATTAAATGATTTCATGAACCTTTCTTTAGGTTTAGAACTAGTGCCTTAACTTTACCTATCAAATTTGCCAAGATGTAGACACTATTTAGCCACACTTCCTTCATGGAAGTTGTTCCTCTATGTCTTATCTTTGTTTTCTTTTTTGAATCATGTCATTTAGTGTTTTAGAACTCAAGTTATGGTCAAATTACCATAACTGGTTCATTGGCTCTTTCTGGTTCTAGAATCAAGTAGATTCTGGAGTCAATCTTTGCCTATTTATTTAGGCATGCTACAGTCAATTTTAGGCCTAATATTCTTCATATAAGTTGCAATCTATGTCTTGAGGTCACTCAGGTTCAAGAATCATAAATTTCAAGTTATGTAGGGCGAGGTATAGTTAATTATCTGACCTGGACTGATAAACCCTGTGCCTTCAGGATTTTAGGTTCAAGTCAATATCTTTGGTTCCCATTTTAGAGTTCCTACACTCAAAATTTGGGGAATGTTCCTAAATCATAGTTGGAGCCTGTATCTTAGGTTTCCAGAGAAGTTTGGCTCATCCTATTTGGAGTTTCCTAGTGAGAGATATGATATAAATACTGTTCTGGGGTCAAGTGACTATTTGGTTAAATTTTAGGTTTTGGCATACTGACTTGTCCTAGTTAATTTACCTAGTTCCATTTGGTTCTGGGTTTTGGTCAAAACACCAAAATTGTAGTTTTAGGTCTTATAGAGATTTTGGCTTTGGTTTCACTGCATTTTCAGTTTGGTGGACCAAGTTATGGCATTTTTACCAAAACTGGTTGGATAGGTTCAATGTCTAGAATTTCTTGGTAGTTTTGGTTTTGGCAGTTTTGACAAGCTAAATTTGGTGAGCAATTTGATTAGGTTATGGTAAGAATTTGGGTTTCTGTTCTTCATGAAGTTGTTCTACTATGTCTAATCTTTTCATGGGTTCAAGAATCAGGTCATTCTGACCTTTCTAGAGTAAGTTATGGCCATTTGAACATTTACTGTTCATTTAGTCATTTTCCTAGGTCCAGATTGTAACATCCTCACTTTAGCTAGTCCGTACAATCTACTGTTCCGATGACCAATGTCGGTCCAGGAAGCTAGAATGTTTGAAATTTTAAATAGACTAGAGTGAGGAGTTATAAAGAAATTAAATAATGCTCATAACAATCAAGGAAAAATTTACAGGAACGAAATACACTAAGGTTAAACGAGCCGAAACCACAGTGATGAGTAACTCGAAGGGGAAGTGACGGTGAAGGCCGTTAACAACCCTAAACCCGGGGAAAAAAATTATAAAATAATTTTTGAGACTCCAAAGAAGGGTCATTGAGGTTCTTATGGCATTAGAATGCCAAGAAAAGGCTTAGAAAAATTTTTCTATCGGTACACACAATTTTGGCTCGTTAAGCCAAACGGAGGGCATTTTGGTCATTTCGTCTTCAGAGATGATTTTTGACCAACTTGTCCATTTATGTAAATAATTTATATGACATAAAATGTGAATAAATATTGTTAAAAATTTAATTGAAATTAAATAGACAAGAAAAGGATAGAAAATGAGAAAAAAAGAGGATTATGACATCATTATGATGTCATTACTATTCTCCCACCCAATCACATGTTGACACATGGCACTAATATGTTTAAAAAGACCAAATGGCAGAAAACAAAAGAAAAAAAATCAGAACACTCTTGCTCCTTCTTCTTGCCGTCACACTCTCCCTCTATGGCCACCATTATCAAGCTTTTTAAAGCTTGATTTTCATAGCTTTTACCCAACTAAACCCTATGTTCCTAACACAAAAAATTGTTCTTACATCTTGGTGAGTCTTTTGGGAGCAAAAAGAAAAGAAAAAGAAGAACCCTAGCAAGTTGGAATTTCACTCCAATAGAGGTTTGTGACCTAACCTTGATTTTCTCTTCAAATTCATGTTAAAGGACTATGATTGAGTGAAAATTACAAAGAAATTTATTAAATACCATGTGTATGCCCATCTCATATTTTCACCAGCCTTGGTTGGTGTAAGATTGTGATGATTTTTATGGAGCTAAAATGGTAGTATGGCTGCCCTTAATAGGAATCTCTTAAGTGGAGTAATGAAATGTAAGTTATAATGCATGGTTGAGATAGTTGAGTTAGGTTTTGGAATGAAAATGAGACTTTGATCATGTGATGATGAGAGTAGGTTTTAATGGTCAATTATTGACCATTTGGATGTGTGTGAATAAAAAATGAAGTGGTTTGTGTAGTGGGAATTGAGTTTGGTGTGGCTGCCCTTGGTGACCTACAGGACAGGGCATGAGTCCAGCAGGTTTGGGCAGCAATAACTGGAGTTGTAGAGGTTCAATTGATGCAAAGCCAATTGGACATAAAACTAGACACACAATGGCACAACTTTGGTGAAGAAACCATGCCCATAAAACCAAAACAAGTTGACCTAAAGATTGCCCAAATCTGGGTGTCCTACATTCTGCCTGGGCAAATGACCAAATAAATAGTGTTTAGTCATTTGGTCATAACTCAGAGTAGAAAGGTCCAATTGACCTGAAATTTTACCAACAACAAGCTGAGATATAGAACTACAACTTTCATGAAGAAACATAACCCAAATTATGATCATAACATATTCAAAACGTAACTTGCAATCACTACTCAAAATACTATAGATTTGGTCAGTCCAGAAATTCTGGAAAAATTATAATCCGGCCAGTTATGGTTTTTGGGCCATAACTTGAGTTACAAAACTCCAAATGGAGTGATTCAAAAAGATAAATATAACTAGACAAAATAAGAAACAACTTTCATGTTGATTATTTTGCCAAATTGCCACTGCAAAAATAACTAATGGAACAGTAAACACAAAGTTTGAAAACTGAAAATTTTGAACAATTAACATTATGCTTAGAAATGGTATTGGCAACCAATACCAACAATTTTAGAATGCAAAATGTGGTATGTTAGGAGTATTAAAACCAATGTACCTATTGTCTATGTAAAAGTCAATATTTTGTTGACTAATGAATTGAATAGTAACACCAAAACTTAAATTTCAAGAATTGTGAAACTTAAAAGTGTAATATGCCCTAGTATGCCTAGCAAGATTGGTTTGGATAAGTTAGCATGCCAATAAGGTTCTGTTAACAGTACTGCATATGGCTTCAAGCCATTCTGAGTTTTATGGCCTCATGTGCCATTTTGTGATAAAATAGCCTTTCGCTATGTTGATTGAGATATTATACTTGGGTTTCATCCCTGATAATTATTACAGCTTATTAGCTGTTTTGTTGCACACCGGGAGACACAATGTGACTGATGGTGTGATGGTCAGAGGTACTTAGTACTCAGTGCCAGTTTATCCGTTTATTTAGTCCAGTCGACTAGTATGGGTTACTAGGGCAATGATAATAAATTTTACCAAATTTTAATCGAATAATACTACAATAAATATCAGAAATTTAGTCTACCAAAAATGTAAACATACATTCTGCATATTTACTTTATTTTAGTTATTTTATTTTATATTGTCACCACTAAGTAGAATTGCTTAGCACGTCGCTTTTGCCACGCGTAGGTACTGGAGACATAGCTGGAGAGTCCAGCAGGCCTCATACAGGGTGTGACACCCCTTACCTGTCTACAGTTTAGCCGAGCAAGTTATGCCACTCAGTGTGCCGGAGCACCAATTTATATTTCTATTAAAATTTAACCCTTTTAATTCATTTATTTTCAATTTTTGATAAATATGAATTTTTTCGTAAATTTTATAGAAAATCTGGCAGAGTGCCAGCTGTAAATTGGAAAAACGGTTCTTCTGAACCTGTTTAAAAACACTTCCAATATAATTTCCAAATCCAAACTCCATTATACACATTTCAAATCAATCTCAAAATCTCAATCTCAAATCACAACACTATTTTCAGAAATTTTTCTTTTCAGTTCACATCATCACTGGAAGCTCATTCATAAATATTTCTCAATGTTTCATTTATCAACATACATTATACAAAAAATTTTAAAAATATGAAATTTCATATATTTACATTAATACATAATTACAAGAGTTTATAGTTACAATCCAAACTAATACAAAATACAAAATAAAAAAGGGCCACCCATAATCCTAATGTCCTATCATATGCACTACAGATGTGAGGTGACTCTGGACTCCGGATACAGCTCTGAAGGCTCATCCTGTCTGATGTCTGCTGGGCTCCTCAGCTAGGTCTCTAGTACCTGCGCGTGGCAAAAGCAACGCGCTAAGCAATTCTGCTTAGTGGTGACAATATAAAATAAAATAAAATAAAATAAAATAAAGTATGCAGAATGTATGTTTACATTTTTGGGTAGACTTAATTTCTAATATTATTTGCAGTATTATTCGTTTAAAATTTTGTAAGGTTTATTATCATTGCCCGAGTAAACCGTACTAGTTGATTGGACTGGATAAAAGGGTAAACCGGCACTGGGTACTAAGTACCTCGGCCATCAAACCATCGGTCACATTGTGTCTCTCGGTGTGCAACAGAATAGCTAATAAGCTGTAATAATTGTCAGGGTTAAAACCCAAGTATATCAACTCAAATAACATAGCCAAAGGCTATTATATCACAGAATGGCATGAGAAGCCATGAAACACAGAATAGCATAAAACCATATGCAGTATTGCTAACAGAACCCTATTGGCATGCCAAGCTATCCAAACCAATCTTGTTAGGTATACTAGGGCATATTACACTTTTAAATTTCACAATTTTTTGAATTTCAACTTTGAATGTTACTATTCATTTCAATAGTTAACTAAAATGTTGACTTTTGCATAGACAATAGGTATATTGGTTTTAATACTCCCAACATACCACATTTTGCATTCAAAATTTGTTGGTATTGGTTGCCAACACCATTTCCAAGCTTAATGTTAATTGAGCAGAATTTTCAGTTTTCATGCTTTGTCTTTACTGTTCCATTGGTCTTTTTTACAGTGGGAATTTGGCAAAATAATCAACATGAAAGTTGTTCCTTATTTTGTCTAGTTGCATTTCATTTTTTTTGAATCACTCCATTTGGAGTTTTGTAGCTCAAGTTATGGCCCAAAAACCACAACTGGCCGGATTGAAAATTTTCCAGAATTTCTGGATTGACCAAATCTACAGTGTTAGGAACAGTGACTGCAACTCACTTTTTGAATATGTTTTGGTCATAATTTGGGTTAGGTTTCTTCATGAAAGTTGTTGGACTATGTCTCAGCTTGTTGCTGGTAAACTTTCATGTCAATTGGACCTTTCTACACTAAGTTATGGCCAAATGACCAAACACTGTTCATTTGGTCATTTTGCCCAGGCAGACTGTAGGTCACCCAAATTAGGACAAACTTTTGGTCAACTTGGTTTGGTTTTCTGGGCATGGTTTCTTCACCAAAGTTGTGCCATTATGTGTCTAGTTTTATGTCCAATTGGCCTTGCACCAATTGAACCTCTACAATTCAAGTTATTACTGCCCAAACCTGCTGGACTCATGTCAAATTCTGCAGGTCACCAAGGGCAGCCACACCAAACCCAAATCCCACTACTCAACACACTTCATTTTTTATTGAAACAGAACCAAATGGTCACTAATTGACCATTAAAACCTATTTTCATCATTACATGGTCAAAGTCCCATTTTTCCACCCTAAACCCTAACTCAAACATTACAACCCATGCATTTTCATTTCATTTCATCAATCCACTTAGTAGATACATATTGTGGGCAGCCATACAAGCATGTTAACTCCATAAAACTCATCACAAGCATACCCTACCAAGGCTTCCAAAATTTAAGGGTTAGCATACTAATGGTATTTCATCAATTTTCTTTGTCATTTACACTCATTCTTAGTCCTTACACATGGATTTAAAGTGAAAGAACAAGGTTAGGTCACTAACCTCTATGGAGTGAGATTTTCCCACTTGCTAAGGCTCTTCCTTTTCCTTTCTTTTTGCTTCCAAAAGAATCACTAAGATGCAAGAACACTTTTTTGTGTTGCTAGGTTAGGGTTTTGTTGGGTAGAAGTTGGTGAAATCAAGCTTGAAAAAGCTTGAAAATGGTGGCTATGGTGGAGGCTCACGGCAAAGAAGAAAGAAGAAATGAGAGTTCTGATTTTTTTTTTCATTTTCCAGCCAATTTTATTTCTTTTAAATAAAGTTATGCCATGTGTCCATATTAGATAGGTTGGGAGAACTTTAATGACATCATTATGATGTCATAATGCCATTTTCTTTTATTTTCTCTCCATTTCTTGTCTAATTAATTTTAATTAAATTTTTAACAACATTTAGGCATATTTTATGTTATATAAATTATTTATTTAACTGGACAAGTTGGCCAAAAATCATCTCTGAAGACGAAATGACCAAAATGTCCTCCGTTTGGCTTAACGAGCCAAAATTGTCTGTACCGATTGAAAAATTTTTCTAAGCATTTCTTTGGCATTCTAATGCCATAAGAACCTCAATAACCCTTATTTGGAGTCCCAATAATTAATTTATAATTTTTCCCCCGGGGTCTAGGGCTTCTAGTTGCGAGAACCGCAACTTCTCACTAGGTTACCCATCGCTAGGGCACCGGCTCATTTAACTTTGTTGTATTTTATTTCTAAAATTTTTCCTAAATTTTTCTTATTAATATTTGAGTTAATTATAGTTCCTCACTTTAGTTTAAATATTTTTTCGGACGTTCTAGCTGTCCGGACCGATATTGGTCATCAGAATAGTAGACTGTACGGACTAACTAAAGTGAGGATGTTACACAAGGTGAGCCTTCAGATCTGCACACGGAGTTCAGAGTCACCTCACATTGTAGTGCATTTGGTAGGACATTAGGCCACTTTTAATATTTTGATATTTTGTATTTTGTAAACTTCTGTAATGTATATTATAAATTCATGTAATTTGGCTTTTGATGTAATTATCTATGAACTATGTTCAGTAATAAATAATGTGAGCATTTCTCATTGAGTTGACTGTAATATGAATTGAATTAAATTTTGAGATACTGAAGTCAATTGAGAAATTGCTAAGAATCTATTGGTTGTTAACTGAGAATGATGTGATGATTCTATTGGAAGTGTTTTTAACAGATTCAGAAGAACTGTTTTTCCAATTTATAGCTGGCACTCTGCCGGATTTTCTATAAAATTTGCAAAAAAATTTAGATTAATCAAAAATTATAAATAAATAAGTAAAAAGAGTAAATTGAATTGAAATATGATTTGGTGCTCCGGCACACTGTGTGGCATATCTTGCTCGGCTACACTGTAGACGGGTAAAGGGTGTCACATTTAGTGGTATCAGAGCATCAGTTTAGGCATTTCTTGGCCTAGATAGAGTGCATACCATTGCATTGCATTTGTAAGTGTTGAGGTGAAACTGATGCAGATCTATTTGTTTTCTTATTTTGAATAGGATATGGATCCTACTTCTCAAAGAGCAGTTGATGAAGAGGTGGAGAGTCGTGCTCCACCAAGGGCTGAATATGGGGGCAGGGGAGAATATGCTCCACCAGCAGCTGAGGCACCTGCCCAACCTCAGTTTGCACTATTCCAGCAAATGACTGAATTCTACCGAAAAATGATGGGGGCAATTCCACCACCACAACCACAGCCACAACCTCCACCGACACAACAGAAGTCCCATATGGAGAAACTACGAAAACATGGGGCTGTGGATTTCTTTGGGAAGAAGGAGGATGATCCCATGACAGCGGAAAACTGGTTGGATAGAACAATCAGAGTGCTGAACAACTTAATTGCACCCCCGAGCAGAACCTGGTGGGTGCTGTGTCCCTACTTTAGGATGATGCATATCAGTGGTGGGACATAGTAACCAGTGAGGTGCAACTGGAATGGATCACCTGGGAATTCTTCCTCACAGAGTTGAGGAAGAAATATGTTAGCAAAGTGTATTTAGAAGAGCGAAGAAGAGAATTTATCAGTATGAGACAAAGACAATTATGAGTGGTAGAGTATAAGCGTGAGTTCATTAGACTGAGCCGCTGTGGGAGGGAGATAGTCTCTATAGAGGCAGAAAGGTGCAGAAGGTTTGAAGAAGGGCTCAATGATAATATCAAAGTCATGATAATAGCATTGGAGATTACAGATTTTGCTAATCTAGTTGATGCTGCAACGAAAGTAGAGAGAGTCCGAATAAATGAACAAAATAGAAGGGAAAGACAGCAGAAGAGGGGTTTAGGTCAGTCCAGTACATTTTCTGCTCTCAGTAAGGAGAGTAAAGGTCCTTCTGCTCAGGGTTTAGGACAACCACAAGGTCAGGGTCAATCCCAGGGGCCCAGACCACGGTTCACACCTAGGAGTCTACATCATCAGTGGGCAGCTCTCCAGGGACGGTGTTTAGGGGACTAGCCCCAGCATCTTCTGCCTGTCCATACTGCCAGAAGTGGCATAAGAGGGACTATTGGCGAGTGACCGATGCATGCTTATAGTGTGGATTAACAGAACATCAGATTAAGAATTGTCTGAAGAGGACTACTACAGTTGCTCCAACACAAGCAGATAGACCTGCTCCTGCACCACAAAGGGGTAAGAAGCCCAATAAATCTGAGGCAGCTGGTCCATCACTGAGGCCTGCATCTGAGTCAGCTGAGAGGCCAGAGACTAGAGTACCTGCTAAGCCTATGCCATTAGAGCTCAGGAGCAGCAAGATGCCCCGAATGTCATTAGGGG
Source organism: Hevea brasiliensis (assembly GCF_030052815.1). NCBI lineage: Eukaryota > Viridiplantae > Streptophyta > Magnoliopsida > Malpighiales > Euphorbiaceae > Hevea > Hevea brasiliensis. The sequence goes on from NC_079504.1 coordinate 72,585,493, forward strand.
TACGTTTTCCCTCTATAACACTTTTATGCATGCATTGGTGGATCCAGGATCCACTCATTCATACATCTGCATCAAACTACCCGTAGAGAGGGGAGTTCCAGTAGAGAAGAGTGATCAAGACATTCTGGTCACAAATCCACTAGGCCACAGTGTGGTAGTGAATAAGGTATATAAAGGTTGCCCGTTGAGGATTCAAGGGTATGAATTCTTGGCAGATCTAATAGAATTACCCTTTCATGAGTTTAATGTGATTTTGGGAATGGACTGGTTGTCATGTCATCGGGCAATAGTTGATTGCAAATTGAAGAGGATTTCTCTGAAAACTTCTGAGGGTAAAGAGATTTCTGTTGTGGGTGAAATGACAGATTTCCTATCCAATGTTATCTTAGCCACAGTTGCAAGAAGATTGATGAGAAAAGGCTATGAAGCTTACCTAGTACACGTGGTTGATACTAGGTAGGCTAAGCCAAACCTGTGTGATATACCCATAGTGAAAGACTTCCCAGATGTATTTCCTGAAGAATTGCCTGTTTTACCCCTAGAAAGGGAAGTCGAGTTTTCTATTGAGGTAATGCAGGGTACAACACCAATTTCTATTGCTCCTTATAGGATGGCAACCACTAAATTGAGGGAGTTGAAAATTCAGTTGCAGGAGTTACTCGATAAGGGGTTCATATGCCCCAGTGTGTCACCATGGGGAGCTCCAGTGCTGTTTGTGAAGAAAAAGGATGGAACCTTGAGATTGTGTATTGATTACCGGCAGTTGAACAAAGTAACTGTGAAGAATAAATATCCATTACCTAGAATTGACGATCTGTTTGATCAGTTGAAGGGAGTCGGTGTATTTTTAAAAATTGATCTCAGATCAGGGTATCATCAGTTGAGGGTAAAGGATGCAGATGTGTCAAAAACTGCATTCAGAACCCGGTATGGGCATTATGAATTTCTAGTGATGCCATTTGGGTTAACAAATGCACCAGCAGCATTTATGGACCTTATGAACCGTATCTTTCATCCATATTTAGATCAGTTTGTAGTGGTCTTTATTAATGATATTTTGGTGTATTCCAAGACCAGGGAAGAACATGATGAACATTTGAGGATTGTTCTGCAAACCCTGTGAGAAAAGAAATTGTATGCTAAGTTGTCCAAGTATGACTTCTGGATGAGTGAAATCTCCTTTCTTGGACATATAGTATCAGCTGAGGGGATTAGAGTGGATCCCAAAAAGATAGAAGCAGTGATGGAATGGAAGCCTCCCAGAAATACAACTGAGGTCAGAAGTTTCTTGGGGCTAGCTGGGTATTACAGAAGATTTGTGAAGGGGTTCTCTCTTATAGCTACTCCAATGACCAAGTTGTTGCACAAGAATGTGAAATTTGGCTGGAACGATAAGTGCCAAGCCAGTTTTGAGAGGTTGAAGGCTATGTCGATAGAAGCACCAGTGTTAACATAGCCAGTGTTGGGAAAAGACTTTGTGGTCTATAGTGATGCCTCACATAATGGGCTAGGGTGTGTATTGATGTAAGAGGGGAAAGTGATTGCCTATGCTTCCAGGCAGTTAAGGCCACATGAACAAAACTACCCTACTCATGACTTAGAGTTAGCAGTAATTATCTTCGCACTGAAGATATGGAGGCACTATTTATATGGTGAAAAATGCTACATCTATACAGACCACAAGAGTCTAAAATATTTACCAACCCAGAAGTAGCTCAATCTTAGACAGAGGCGATGGATTAAGTTCCTAAAGGACTATGATTGTGTGATTATTTATCATCCTGGGAAGGCAAATGTAGTTGCTGATGCTTTGAGTAGGAAGTCCATCACAGCTTTAAGATCACTAAATGCCTATCTGTCCTTAGCTCAAGATGGAGCTATTTTGACTGAGTTATAAGTGAGGCCAAACCTGCTACAGCAGATACAAGATGGGCAGAGGGCAGATGAAAAATTAATGGCAATTGTGGGTAAAATTCCAGAGAGAAAGGAAACTAAATATGAGGTGAAAGTAGATGGGTATCTGTACTACATAGGAAGAGTGTGTATATCAGATGATGGAGAATTGAAGACTAGTATTCTGAAAGAAGCACACACTAGTATTTATGCTATGCACCTGGGAAGCACGAAAATGTATGATGATTTGAAGCCTCATTATTGGTGGCCTAGTATGAAGAGGGATATAGATGACTATGTGACTAAGTATTTGACATGTCAGCAAGTTAAAGCAGAACATCAAGTTCCATCAGGATTGCTTTAGCCTATAAGCATACCTGAATGGAAATGGGATCGGGTCACTATAGATTTTGTTAGTGGTCTACCTCTCACCCAAAAGAAGCATGATGCAGTGTGGGTGATAGTGGATAGATTGACAAAGTCAGCCCATTTTCTGCCAGTTAGGACTAACTACTCACTGGAGAAGTTAGCAGAATTATATATCACTGAGATAGTTAGACTGCATGGAATCCCACTTTCCATCATATCTGACCGAGACCCAAGGTTTACATCGAGATTCTAGAAAAAGTTGCAAGAAGCCTTGGGCACATAACTCCATTTTAGCACGGCTTTTCATCCTCAGATGGATGGACAGTTAGTACAAGTAATCCAGGTAAACCTAAGAACTAATTGAATTTTCACAAATAATAAATTGAAATGATAGTAACAATGTGAATTATGTGATAGATCCTGGAGGATATACTGAGGAGTTGTGTCATTGAGTTTGAGGGGAGTTGGGATAGATATCTCCCACTGGCAGAATTCGCATATAACAATAGCTACCAAGCTAGCATTCAAATGGCTCCATATGAAGTATTGTATGGGAGGAAATGTAGAACCCCAGTGTGTTGGACTGAATTGGGCGAAGATAAGCTGGTAGGACTAGACCTGGTGAAACAGACTGAGGAGAAAGTGAAGATAATTAAAGCTAAATTGAAGATTGCCTCAGATAGACAAAAATCTTATGCCGACTTCAAGAGAAAAGAGATAAAGTATGCAGTTGGTGATAAAGTGTTTCTCAAAGTCTCACCGTGGAAGAAAGTACTGAGGTTTGGAAGAAAGGGTAAGTTAAGCCCTAGGTTCATTGGCCCATATGAAGTCATTGAACGTGTGGGACCAGTGGCCTGTCGGCTAGCTTTACCACCAAAACTAGATAAAATCCATAATGTATTCTATGTTTCTATGCTGAGAAGATATCGCTCAGACCCTTCGCATGTCATTTCCATAGAAGAGATTGAAATCCAACTGGACTTGACATATACAGAAGAACCTATACAGATCCTAGCTCGGGAAGTGAAGAAACTGAGAAATAAACAAATTCCACTGGTAAAAGTGCTTTGGAGGCACCACAACACTGAAAAGGCAACTTGGGAAAGTGAAGAGACAATGAGGCAATAGTTCCCTCAACTATTTACATCAGGTAAATTTTGAGGACGAAATTTTTATTAGAGGGGAAGAGTTGTAACATCTTCACTTTAACTAGTCAAATGCTGATTCTTTATTAGGTGACCAATGTTAAATGCAGGTAGTTAGAATGTTTGAAATTTTAAATAAACTAGAGTGAAGAGTTATAAAGAAATTAAATAATGCTCATAACAATCAAGGAAAAATTTACAGGAACGAAATACACTAAGGTTAAACGAGCCGAAACCCTAGTGATGAGTAACCCGAAGGGGAAGTGACGGTGAAGGCCGTTAACAACCCTAGACCCAGGGTAAAAAATTATAAAATAATTTTTAGGACTCCAAAGAAGGGTCATTGAGGTTCTTATGGCATTACAATGCCAAGAAAATGCTTAGAAAATTTTTTCTATCGGTACACACAATTTTGGCTCTCAAACGGAGGGCATTTTGGTCATTTCATCTTCAGAGATGATTTTTGACCAACTTGTCCATTTATGTAAATAATTTATATGACATAAAATGTGAATAAATATTGTTAAAAATTTAATTGAAATTAAATAGACAAGAAAAGGATAGAAAATGAGAAAAAAAGAGGATTATGACATCATTATAATGTCATTACTATTCTCCCACCCAATTACTTGTTGACACATGGCACTAATATGTTTAAAAAGACCTAATGGGCAGAAAACAAAGGAAAAAAAAAATCAGAACACTCTTGCTCCTTCTTCTTGCCGTCACACTCTCCCTCCATGGCTACCATTATCAAGCTTTTTAAAGCTTGATTTTCATAGCTTTTACCCAACTAAACCCTATGTTCCCAACACAAAAAAATTGTTCTTACATCTTGGTGAGTCTTTTGGGAGCAAAAAGAAAAGAAAAAGAAGAACCCTAGCAAGTTGGAATTTCACTCCAACAGAGGTTTGTGACCTAACCTTGATTTTCTCTTTAAATTCATGTTAAAGGACTATGATTGAGTGCAAATTACAAAGAAATTTATTAAATACCATGTGTATACCCATCCCATATTTTTGGAAGCCTTGGTTGGGGTAAGATTGTGATAATTTTTATGGCGCTAAAATGGTAGTATGGCTGCCCTTAATATGAATCTCTTAAGTGGAATAATGAAATGTCAGTTATAATGCATGGTTGAGATAGTTGAGTTAGGGTTTGGGATGAAAATGAGACTTTGATCATGTGATGATGAGAGTAGGTTTTAGTGGTCAATTATTGACCATTTGGCTGTGTGTGAATAAAAAATGAAGTGGTTTGTCTAGTGAGAATTGGGTTTGGTGTGGCTACCCTTGGTGACCTGCATGACAAGGCATGAGTCCAGCAGGTTTGGGTAGAAGTAACTGGAGTTGTAGAGGTTCAATTGGTGCAAGGCCAATTGAAAATTAAACTAGACACATAATGGCACAACTTTGGTGAAGAAACCATGCCCACAAAACCAAAACAAGTTGACCGAAAGATTGCCCTAATCTGGGTGACCTGCATTCTGCTTGGGCAAATGACCAAATAAACAGTATTTAGTCATTTGGTCATAACTAAGTGTAGAAAGGTCCAATTGACCTGAAATTTTACCAGAAACCAGCTGAGATATATACCTACAACTTTCATGAAGAAACCTAACCCAAATTATGATCATAACATATTCAAAAAGTGACTTGCAATCACTGCTCAAAATACTATAGATTTGGTCAGTCCAGAAATTCTGGAAAAATTATAATCTGGCCAGTTGTGGTTTGTGGGCCATAACTTATGCTACAAAACTCCAAATGGAGTGATTCAAAAAAATAAATATAACTAGACAAAATAAGGAACAACTTTCATATTGATTATTTTGCCAAATTCCCACTGCAAAAATGACTAATGGAATAGTAAACACAGAGCTTGAAAACTGAAAATTTTGAACAATTAACATTAAGCTTAGAAATGTTATTGGCAACCAATACCAACAATTTTAGAATGCAAAATGTGGTATGTTGGGAGTATTAAAACCAATGTACCTATTATCCATGTAAAAGTCAACATTTTGTTGACTAATGAATTGAATAGTAACACCAAAACTCGAATTTCAAGAATTGTGAAACTTAAAAGTGTAATATGCCCTAGTATACCTAGCAAGATTGGTTTGGATAGGTTGGCATGCCAATAGGGTTCTGTTAGCAGTACTGCATATGGCTTCAAGCCATTCTGAGTTTTATGGCCTCACGTGCCATTTTGTGATAAAATAGCCTTTGGCTATGTTAATTGAGATATTATACTTGGGTTTCATCCCTGATAATTATTACAGCTTATTAGCTGTTCCGTTGCACACTGGGAGACACAATGTGACCGATGGTGTGATGGTCCGAGGTACTTAGTACCCAGTGCCAGTTACCCGTTTATCCAGTCCAGTCGACTAGTATGGTTACTCGGGCAATGATAATAAATTTTACCAAATTTTAATCGAATAATACTATAATAAATATCAGAAATTTAGTCTACCAAAAATGTAAACATACATTCTGCATATTTACTTTATTTTAGTTATTTTATTTATATTGTCACCACTAAGCAGAATTGCTTAGCGCGTCGCTTTTGCAACGCGCAAGTGCTGGAGACAATGGAGAGTCCAGCAGGCCTCATACAGGGTGAGCCTTCAGATCTGCACACGGAGTTGAGAGTCACCTCACATTGCAGTGCATTTGGTAGGACATTAGGCCACTTTTGATATTTTGATATTTTTTACTTTGTAAACTTCTGTAATGTATATTATAAATTCATGTAATTTGGCTTTTGATGTAATTATCTATGAGTTATGTTCAGTAATAAATAATGTGAGCATTTCTCATTGAGTTGACTGTAATATGAATTGAATTAAATTTTAAGATATTGAAGTCAATTGAGAAATTGCTGAGAATATATTGATGGTTGACTTAGAATGATGTGATGATTCTATTGGAAGTGTTTTTAACAGATTCAGAAGAACTATTTTTTCAATTTACAGCCGGCACTCTGCCGGATTTTCTATAAAATTTGTGAAAAAATTTAGATTAATAAAAAATTGTAAATAAATAAGTAAAAAGAGTAAATTGAATTGAAATATGATTTGGTGCTCCAGCACTCTATGTGGCATATCTTGCTCGGCTACACTGTAGACGGGTAAGGGGTGTCACACAGATTAAGGTAGCTTGGATTCAAGTAGTATTTAGGTACGGTTAGGGACAGTTTTTATAACACCCCTCACCCGTCTATAGTGTAGCCAAGCAAGGTATGCTACTTTCGGTGCCGGAGCACCATATCCTGTCTTATCATTTGCAATATTAATTTAATATCCATTTAATTTTATTATCTCACTTGTAGAAATTTTTTTTATCCCATTTCATTTTTATGGAGACCCAGACAGAGTCCCCTCCGTTCTATTAGTGCATGGTGGGCTTCATGTTACCTGTTAAAACAATTTATATCCATTTCATCATATCACTTCATGTTACCTGTTAAAACAATTTATATCCATTTCATCATATCACTTATCATGCTCATATCAATTTCAAGAAAATAAATTACATTTCATTCATATAAAGTTTACATATACAATAATTTATAATTTATATACAATCCAAAATTATTTACGTCATTTACTTATATACAGTGATCCAAAATGTAAAATTTAAATACACATGAGCCCTACCCAAATGAACTGGTGAGGTGACACCGACCCTGTAGTAGATCTGATCCTCTCTATCTGTACTCTCTTAGTACTGTTGCGGCTGCTTGTGCTCTCCAGTACCTACGGGTGGTAAGAACCAACGCGCTAAGCATAATGCTTAGTGGTGCATAAATAAGGAAAAATAACTAAACAATTTAAAATAATTAATTCACGTATAACCTTATAAATAAATATCAATTTTCATGTATTTAAAATCTTTTACATGTTTTCTAGAACTTTAGAAGTAAATAAGCTAATAGGGATCTTGTCTGTGCATACACCTTATATTAAGTCTTATAAAATTCATATTAATGATTTTCTGATATACTTATTTATATTTAAGGCTTATTGCTTTTATCTGTGCCCAAGTAACCTATGGCAGAATTCATGTTCAGGTTAGAAACTTTGACTCTCATTTTAGGATTCTGATGTTCATAATTTGAGGACCAAGTCCAAAAGAAAGTTGGAGCCCTATTTCTTAGGGTTCCAGATCAGTATGGCTTATCCTAATTAGAGCTTCTTAGTGGGCGATATGGCTTAAAGTCTGTTCTAGGGTCAAGTGTAGTTTGTTCAAACTCCAGGTTTTGATGTGCTAACTTTTTCTAACTATTTGACCTAGTTCCTTTGGGTTCTGGCTTTTGGTCAAAAGACCAATATTGTAGACCTATGTCTTATAAAAATTTTGCCATTGGTTTTATTGGATTTGGGTTATTGTAGACCAATTTATGGTCATTTTGCCAAAACTGGTCGGGTGAGCTTTAGTCCAAGATTTTCTAGGCAGAATAGTGCAGGTCAGTTTCGTATCCTAATTTGAGTCAACAATTTCATTTGGTTAGAGAAATTTTTAGGCTTAGTGTTCTCAATGAAAGTTGTATTCCTATGTCTAAGCTTTCCAATGGTGCAAAATTCAGGTCATTTGGATCTATCTAGAGGGAGTTATGGCCAAATCAACAATGTTCATTTGGACATTTTTCTGGGTTCAGTGTTTGGATGCTCAGATTGGGAAAGTAATTTGACCAAGATTTTGATAGAATTTGGGTAGGGTTTCTCCATGAAAAATGGGCTATTTTGAGTCTAGTTTCACCTCCAATTAGCCTCACACCAATTAGAGTCACACAACATCATCTATAGGTCAAACAAGACACTGGACTCATAGGTCCGAATTTCCTGCATAAGAGAAACACTCCCAATATTCCATCCTCCTTACTCCCTAATACAATTTATCATTCATAACACTTCAAATGTTCAACAAACAGTCTCAACAAGATCAATCTCAAGCCATAACACCAAGGTACCAAAATTAATTCAAACCCTAACTCAAGGTCTCAATTTATGCACACCACATGTAAATCAACATGTTAATCACATTTACTTGTTAACCAACACTTATAACCATTAATATAACCTTCATGTCATCAAAATCCTATTAATTCTCATGGCTGTTGAAAATTTAATTCCTCACAAAGTTGCCATTTTCTTTTTATTTCAAGTAATTTAAACTCTTATTAAGTCTAAATCAAGCATTAAACAAAGGAGATAATGAGATTAGGCACTTACCTCTTGTAATTCAATTTTTGACTTATGTAAACCTTGTACTTTCTTCACTTTATACTAATCAAAAGCTTCCTCTTGGTGTGGGGATTAATTTTTATGAAGTGTGTTTAGGGTTTTATGTTAGAACAAAGGGAGAATCAAGCTTGAGAAAAGAAAAAAAAAATGGAAGAAGAGAGGTTATGAGGTTCAGCCATGGCTCCCAAAAAAGAAGAAGACACTTTTTTAATCAATTTTAGCTCTTCCTTATCTCTTATAAATGGGATGTTGAATTCCCATTGGTTGCCACTTTTTTTTTTATGACATCATATATATATATATATATATATATATATATATATATATATATATATATATATATATATATATATATATATATATTAAGCTTATTTCTTTTCTTTTTTTTTCTTTTACTTTTTCTACCATCATTCATCATTTTAATTTATTTTATATATTTTTAATTTCTCTCATTTTAATTGACATTTAGGTCAAAATTCAACTCTGGGATAGAAATGACCAAAATGCCCTTCATTAGGCTCACCGGGTTATTTTTTGTTTATATCGATAAATAAATTTTTTTGAATTTTCTTTGGCATTTCTAATGTCATTTAGACCTCAATAACTATTCATTGGAGTCCCAAAAATTATTTCCCTAGGGTTCCTCGTGGAGTGCAGAATCGCTGTCTTCACGATCGCTTCCTGTCTGATCACCATCATTTGTGACCCTGGCTCGTTTAACTCATTTGCAATTCATTTCTTTTATTTTTCCTTAATTTTTCTTGGTCTTTATTCAGTCAATTTATGCCTTCTCACTCTAGTTGGAGTGTAGTTCCAATCATCTTGGCTATCCAGACATACATTAGTCATCAGAACAGTAAATATATATGGACTACCTAAAGTGAGGGCGTTACAATTCTCCCCCTCTAATAAAAATTTTGTCCTCGAAATTTACTCAGTGTAAATAGTCGAGGCACTACTAGCTCTTTAATCTATTTTACTAGTTCTGGTTTTACATTCTTATTCTTAACTAATTCTACACTTATCTTCTCTCATCTCATTTACAGGGTCTATTATTATATATACTAAAATATTATAATGAAAAATATACCTCTGACAGAATCTACCGGCTCTGGCTCCTCCAGTGCCCTCATAGCATATACACGAGGTGCTACCCGGGCCTCGAGTCGCTCAATGGTCTCAGAAGCTAGTCTCTGTAATGTACCCATCACCTCTAGCCTCGCAGGTCGTCTACCCCTCTGAGCTGCGGGGGTAGATCTCTCTGTCGGTGGTGGGGTAGTGGGAACACTCCTATGGGGACAATCCCATAGAAAATGGTCAGTAGCTCCGCATCGGAAGCATCCCTCGGTTAACAATAGGCACTCTCCTCGGTGCCTCCTCTCACAGTAGGTGCATAATGGTGTGGAGGTGAATCCCTCTACTGCTGTGCCTGGAGAACTCCCCACTAATTCTTTGGATTGTCCTCCTTTCTTAGTAAACTGAGACCCCTATCTCTGGCTCTGGCCCTGGAAAACCTTGGGCCTCTTTCCCTCAGAAACTAGTGTACTGGACTGACCTTGTCCATAACTCCTCTTTCGCTGTCTATCTCTCCTAGACTGCTCCTCATTTCGTACTCTCTCCATATTAAGTAATGCAGCCACTAACCGGGAAAAATTCATATATCCATGTGCCATGACTATAATTCTGATATTATTGTTTAGTCCATCCTCGAACCTACGACACCTCTCTGCCTCTGTTGGCATTACCTCCCGTGCATATCTAGCCAGCCTCACAAACTCCCTCTCATACTCAGAGACCGTTAACTGTCTCTGCCTCAAGGTCAGAAACTCTCTCTTTCTAGCCTCTAAGTATATGTGACTAATATACTTCTTCTTGAACTTAGTCAAGAAGAAGTCCCAAGTAAGCTCCTTCGGCTGTACCGCTCTAGACACTGTATCCCACCACTGGTAGGCTTCCCCTTGTAATAATGACAGAGCGCACTCTAACTGTTGCTCTGGCATGCAATATAGCTGCTTCAGTACTCTCTCAATCTGCTCTAACTAATGCTCAGCAGCAGATGGGTCAACTTCCTTCTTACCCATAAAGTCAACGGCCCCATACTTTCTTAACTTCTCTAGTGGAGACCGTTGTGTAGGCTGTGGGGTGGCTCCGGTAAACTGACAGAGCATCTGGGTCATCTGCTCCAAGAATGCCTGCTGTGTTCTATCTGCTGTACCCTGGGATGAATCCTCTCTCCTGTCTTGCCCCTGACTGCTAACAGGTGCATGACTACCAATCTCCTCCTCCTCCATTAGTCTGTAAGACCCTTCCTGTGAAGGATCGAACTCCATCAATCCTATAAAACAAACAAAGAACAGATCTGCATTAGTGTCACCTTGACTCCTAAATAAGGGCTCATGCATGTTATGCACACTATATCTTTCTGTCTACCTATGCGTAGGAATGCCTAAACCTTTGCTCTGATACCAATAAATGTAACACTCTTCACCCATCTATAGTGTAGCCAAGCAAGGTGTGCTACATTCAGTGCCGGAGCACCCTATCCTGTCTTATCATTTACAATATTAATTTAATATCCATTTCATTTTATTATCTCACTTGTAGAATTTTTTTTTTATCCCATTTCATTTTTATGGAGACCCAGACAAAGTCCCCTCTGTTCTATTAGTGCATGGTGGGTTTCATGTTACTTGTTAAAACAATTTATATCCATTTCATCATATCACTTCTCATGTTTATATTAATTTCAAGAAAATAAATTACATTTCATTCATATAAAGTTTACATATACAATAATTTACAATTTATATACAATCGAAAATTATTTACATCATTTACTTATGTACAGTGATCCAAAATGCAAAATTTAAATACACATAAGCTCTACCCAAAATGAACTGGTGAGGTGACACCGACTCTGTAGCAGATCTGATCCTCTCTATCTGTACTCTCTTGTTACTGTTGCGGCTGCTGGTGCTCTCCAGTACCTACGCGTGGTAAGAACCAACGCGCTAAGCATAATGCTTAATGGTGCATAAATAAGGAAAAATAACTAAACAATTTAAAATAATTAATTCACGTATAACCTTATAAATAAATATCAATTTTCATGTATTTAAAATCTTTTACATGTTTTCTAGAACTTTGGAAGTAAATAAGCTAATAGAGATCTTTTATGTGCATATACCTTATATTCAGTCTTATAAAATTCATATTAATGATTTTCTCATGTACTTATTTATATTTAAGGCTTATTGCATTAATCTGTGCCCAAGTAACCTATGACAGACTATAAAGACTAGATACACAGGATGTAACACCCCTCACCGGACTACAGTGTAGCTGAGCAAGGCGTGCTACAATCAGTGCCAAAGCACCCTAACTTATCTTACATTATTTTTTTAATAATTTTGAATTCATTTAATTTAATATCAACTATTTTTTTGATAGAGAAACCAGTGGAGTTTCCCCTATTTTATTATCGTTTGGCGTATTTCAATATTCACCTGTTTGAAATTCAACAATATTTTAAAATAAAAATCTCATCCATGCTAATCATAATTATCTCATCAATCATTCTCATAATTTTCTCATATTTCAAATCTCATCCATACATTTCAATTTGATAATCATTTCCATACATTTCCATTCATACTCAAGTCATATGTAAACATTCTCAAATTACATATGCAAAATTTTCAAATTTCCTTAATTTACATAATTTACAAAATAATTATAAATTTCATAATTTACATAATATATAAATTAATTACATATGAAAAAGCTAATTAATTAATTTACATCGCATTCCTATTAATTACCTGTTCATAATCTACATTATAATATAATATCTAGCATTTTATACAAAATATGATCTATATGAGCCCTATCTACATGCATTGCTGAGGAGGTGACAAGCTTTGACACTCTGTAGATCAAAACTCTCAAAATTCCCAGTCAAACGTCTATTGGGTTCTAGCTTCAGTACCTGCGCGAAGGAAACAATTCCATCGCGCTAAGCATTGCTACTTAGTGGTGCAATAATATAACAAGGAAATAATATACAAATAAAGATAGAAATAAAACATAATTCAAATAATTAAGATTTATTTATACTTCACATGCGGTTTCTAAAATTTAATATGTTTTATCCTAATTTAGTCTTTTTGAAAGTGTTTATTTCGCCAATATACAGTAATAATGTACAAAGAAAAATGATCTAAAAATAATAAATTTATGCTTATATTATTATATAAGTCACATTTGCAATATTTATTTATGTTATAATTTTCTTTGCTAATCTTTTAGCATTTTCTCTATACTTGCTAGGTTGTCTCAGATTATTTCATAATAAGTAAATTTTGATATCGGTCCAGTTCATTTCGATTCTTTCTAATAAATAACTATTCTAATTTATTTTAGGTCATCTTACTCATTTATTTAATTTCTAATATTTTTTTATTACTAATATTCTTAACTTATTTCAATAAATTTCACTGCCCAAGTAACCTATGACAAGCTGACTAAACTGGATAATGGGTCATTGGCACTAGACACCGCGGTGCCTCGGGCCGTCATACCATGGGACGCAGAACGTCAACCACGTATGCAGTCAGTATGGCTAAAAAGCCATGATAACACATAATCGGGCATAGAAGCCATGAATGTTGGCATAAAGCCATGAATACAAGCATAAAGCCTTTCGCAGTACTGCTAAAACAATACCCTATTGGCATGCCAAACTATCCAATCTGACACACATGTCTAGGCAATACAAGGGCACATAATATCATTAAATATTAATATATTGTGTTTTATGACTTTATTTTTTCATGATAAATTTCATAATTTATACATTCATCATAATATTCATACATTCCTTACATCATTCATATTGATCACAATTTACAACAATGGTGCTCATATACCATTGTACTCAAAACATTCTTCCTTTCTTTTATAAAGAGAACTAATGTTTCATTCATATTTTCATGTGATTCATTTATTTATTACAATATTTATATGAATTTATAACTCATACAAGGTGTTATTATCTTATTTGTAATGGAAACATAAATCCTAATGTGAACCTCATCCCATTTATACTCAACAATCCATCTAGGTTAATGTCATTTCATATTCAAGTGGTATTATTTATGTTTTATTAGACCTACTAGTAATGGGAATAAATCTTAACTATATACTCACATATCTTAAATGTTCATTAAGTCATTTAGGTGAATTACTATTTCTATTTCAAGTAATCCATGAATGTTTCATGGATTCCAAATTTCATACCTTAATTTCCTCTACTAATTTAGTTATTATACTTTGTGTCTTTGTACTACTATTCATATTACTATTCACTCAAATTGTTGACTTTTTATTACATAATAAATTTATTGAACCTAAGTTCTCAAAGATACCACATTTTGCATTCAAAATTTGTTGGTATTGGTTGCCAATACCATTTCCAAGCTTAATGTTAATTGGGCAGATAGTTTTCAAGCTTTGGGTTTACTGTTCCATTAGTCACCTTTGCAGTGGGAATTTGGAAAAATGATCAACATGAAAGTTGTTCCTTATTTTGTCTAGTTGAATTTCTTTTTTTGAATCACTCTATTTGGAGTTTTTTAGCTCAAGTTATGGCCTAAAAACCATAACTGGCCGGATTGGACAGATTCCAAAATTCTGGGTAAAATTGTTTCTGCCAGATTTGGTAACTCAAGTTTGGTTAGCAATTTGACCAGGTTATGGTCATAATTTGGGTCAGGTTTCTTCATGAAAGTTATTGGTCTATACCTCAACTTATTGCTGGTAAAATTTCAGGTCAATTGGACCTTGCTAGATTGAGTTATGGCCAAATGACTAAATACTGTTCATTTGGTCATTTTGCCCAGGCAGATTGTAGGTCACCCGGATTGGAGCAAGGTTTTGGTCCACTTAGTTTGGTCTTATGGGCATGGTTTCTTCACCAAAGTTGTGCCATTTTGTGTCTAGTTTCATGTCCAATTGGCCAAACACCAAATTAACCTCTACAATTCAAGTTATGGCTGTCCAAACAGGCTGGACTCACATCCAAACCTGCAGGTTACACAAGGCAGCCACTCCAACCTCAAATCCCACAACCCAATTCACTTCATTTTTGATTCAAACCAAACCAAATGGTCACAAATTGACCATTAAAACTTTAGTTTATGTCCATTTTCGTCCACCACCAAAATTAAATTTCAAAACCCTAACCCTAATTGACCAAGCCTCCAATTCATGCATCTTGTTCCTAATTTGCTATACTAATCATATAATTTATAAGAGGGGCAGCTAATATGTCACTTTAAACCAAATAATTCTCCTAACTCTAACTCATGTCAAGGCTGCCAAAATTTCATGGAACATAACCATGCCTCATTAATTCAATTTTTATCAAATTTTGAACTTAACTTAGCTCAAATTCATGATTAGAAAGATGTAAAAGCAAAGAATATGGCACTAACCTCTTTGGTGATTTTCTAAGCTTGTTCACACCTCACTTTCCTCCACTTTCTCTTCTTCTAATTGCTGCCCAAGTCTTGCTCTAGTGGTAAGGGAAATTTTTAGTGAAGGGAGGACAAGGTTTTGAGGTGGTTTGGTAGAGATTTGGAAGCTTGGGTGGAGTTTTTAATGGTGGAAGGGTGTGGGAAGTGAGTGACGCTGGAACAAGGAAGAAGAAGCAGATTGTTTCTTCAATTTTTCTGTCCATTTTACTCATTTTAAATGATTTATGGACATGTTTCACAATGTGATTGGGTGAGAGTGCTTAGTGACATAAGCATGAGGTCAAAATTGCAATTTTAATTCATTTTCTTTTCTTTTCTTTGCTACTCATTTTCAATTTAATTTTTAGCAATATTTATTCACATTTTGTGTCATAATAAATATTTACTTAACTGGATAAGTCGGCGAAAAATCACCTCTGAAGGCGAAATGACCAAAATGCCCTCAGTTTGGCTTAACAGACTAAAATTGTTTGTACCGATTGAAAATTTTTTTTTAAACCTTTTCTTGGCATTCTAATGCCATAGAACCCTCAATGACTCTTCTCTGGAGTCCCAAAAATTATTTTATGAATTTTTTCCCAGGTCTAGGGCTCCTAGTTGCGAGAACCGCAACTTCCCACTGGGTTACCCATTGCTAGGGCACCGGCTCATTTAACTTGGTTGTATTTTATTTTTAAAATTTTTCCTTAATTTTTCTTATACTTATTTGAGTTATTTATAACTCCTCACTCTAGTCTAATTATTTTTCAAGATCTTCTAGCTGTCCGGACCGACATCAATCACCGGAACAGTAGAATATATGTAATTGCTACAGTGAGGGTGTTACACGGGAGTATACTAGTCAGACATCCGTATGTCTACCCAGTATACAACGGTCATGTCAGGCACAAGGCCAGCGAGCAAGCATAAGCCAGTAATAATGAAAATTGGCACTATGGCCATTGGGCAGGTATAAAGCCAGTAGAACAATCCTCTTAGACATATGTTATTTGTCAATGATTATCCCTATGGGCAGTACTACAATATGTAGTGCTTAATTGGTATACCAATCAATCCAAGCTATATAAATGAGTCTTAGTGTACTTTGGGCAAAATAATATTATTTCATACCTATAGTTTCATTAATTCATATCTTTTTTATGCTTAACAAAGTATTCTATTTTATTTCATATCATATGCTAAGTTATTTTATGAACCTTTCTCAAGGTCCAAAAATTGGCAGTTTCTAGAGTCTTTCTTTGTCTAATTAATTGGTCATGTTATAGTCATTTTTAGGCCTAAGCTTCCCCATAGAAGTTGTTACCCTATGTCTTATAGTCACGTGAAAATTTTTATTATAAATTTTCAAGTTTTGTAGAATTAATTATGGCCAAATCACTAGCCTGGACTCATGTACGCTGTTCTACCAGAATTCATGTTCAAGTCAGAAACTTTGACTCTCCTTTAAGGGTTCTTATGTTCATAATTTAAGGAACAAGTCTAAAAGGAAGTTGGAGCCCTATTTCTTAGGGCTCTAGATCAGTAAGGCTTATCCTAATTAGAGCTTCCTAGTGGGAGATATGACTTAAATTCTGTTCTGGGGTCAAGTGTAGTTTGGTCAAACTCCAGGTTTTGATGTGCTAATTTTTTCTAACCATTTGACCTAATTCCTTTGGGTTCTAGCTTTTGGTCAAAAGGCCAATATTGTAGACCTATGTCTTATAAAAATTTTGCCACTGTTTTTATTGGATTTAGGTTTTTGTAGGCCAAGTTATGGCTATTTTGCCAAAACTGGTCGGGTGAGCTTTAGTCCAGGATTTTCTGGGCAGAACAATGCAGGTCAGTTTGGTATCCTAAATTGAGTCAACAATTTCATTTAGTTAGAGACATTTCTATGCTTGGTGTTCTCAATGATAGTTGTAGTCCTATGTCTAAGCTTTCCAATGGTATAAAATTCAGGTCATTTGGACTTGTCTAGAGGGAGTTATGGTCAAATGAACAGGTTGGTCATTTTTCTAGGTTCAGTGTTTGGATGCCCGGATTGGGACAGCAATTTCACCAAGATTTTGACAGAATTTGGGCAGGATTTCTTCATGAAAAATAGGGTATTTTGAGTCTAGTTTCACCTCCAATTGGCCTCACACTAATTGGAGTCACACAACATCATTTATAGGTCAAACAAGACACTGGACTCATAGATCCAAATTTCCTGCATAAGAGAAGCACTCCCAATATTCCATCCTCCTTACTCCCTACTACAATTTATCATTCATAACACTTCAAATGTTCAACAAACAGTCTCAACAAGATCAATCTCAAGCTATAACACCAGGGTACCAAAATTAATTCAAACCCTAACTCATGGTCTCAATTTATGCACACCACATGTAAATCAACATGTTAATCACATTTACTTGTTAATCAACACTTGTAACCATTAATATAACCTTCATGTCATCAAAATCCTATTAATTCTCATGGCTGTCAAAAATTTAATTCCTCACAAAGTTATCATTTTCTTTTTATTTCAAGTAATTTCAACTCTTAAGTCTAAATCAAGCATTAAACAAAAGAGATAATGAGATTAGGCACTAACCTCTTGTAATTCAATTTTTGACTTATGTAAACCATGGAATTTCTTCACTTTATACTAATCAAAAGCTTCCTCTTAGTGTGGGGATTAATTTTTGTGAAGGGTGTTTAGTGTTTTATGGTAGAACAAAGGGAGAATCAAGCTTGAGAAAAGAAAAAAAAAATGGAAGAAGAGAGGTTATGAGGTTCGGCCATGGCTCCCAAAAAGAAGAAGAAGACTCTTTTTTAATCAATTTTAGCTCTTCCTTATCTCTTATAAATGGGATGTTGAATTCCCATTGGTTGCCACTTTTTTTTATGATGTCATTATGACATCATATATATATATATATATATATATATATATATATATATATATATATTAAGCTTATTTCTATTCTTTTTTTTTCTTTTACTTTTTCTACCATCATTCATCATTTTAATTTATTTTATGTATTTTTAATTTCTCTCATTTTAATTGATATTTAGGTCAAAATTCAACTCTGGGGTTGAAATGACCAAAATGCCCTTCGTTAGGCTCATTAGGTTATTTTTGGTCTGTACCGATAAATAAATTTTTCTGAATTTTCTTTGGCATTTCTAATGTCATTTAGACCTCAATAACTGTTCATTGGAGTCCCAAAAATTATTTCCCTAGGGTTCCTCATGGGTCTGAGGTCAGCAACTATCTTCACAGTCGCTTCCCCTTACAGTCACCCATCGCTATGACCCCGGCTCATTTAACTCATTTGCAATTCATTTTTTTTTTATTTTTTCTTCATTTTTCTTGGTCTTTATTCAGTCAATATGTGCCTCCTCACTCTAGTTGGAGTGTAGTTCTAGTCATCCTGGCTGTCCGGATAGACATTTGTCATTGAAACAGTAGAATATATGAACTACCTAAAGTGAAGGCGTTACAGTTTTTGGGCATGGTCTCTTCATGAAAAATGGGAAATTTTGACCCTAGCTTCATCTTCAATTGGCCTCACACCAATTGGAGTAGCACAACTCTACGTATAACCTTAAAATCAGACTGGACTCATAGGTCCCAAAACCCACATGAAAATTCAGCACTCCCTATTTCAATTTCTCCTAACTCCCAAACTTCAATTGACATTCATAGCACTTCTAATAGTCAACAAATCATCTCAACATCATCAATTTCAAGTCATATACAAGATTCCCAAAGTTAGGTCAAAACTCTAACTTAACATTTCTCAATTCATGTAAACCCATATCTAATCATCATAGCCATCATATATATACTTCAAATACCATCCATAAGCAAGTTTTAATACCAATTAAACTCAACCTATGCTCATTTATCAAGGCTGCCGAATTTTAGGGTTCCCACTTATTAATGATTTTCTTTTGATTTCATGCAATTTCAACCTAATTTAGCATGTTTACCATACTTAGAAAAGAAAGGAAACATAATTAGTGCACTAACCTTATGTTGATCAAATATAACCTTGCTAAACTTGTAACACCCTCGCTGTAGCAACTCCGTACATTCTACTGTTTCGGTGACCGGTGTCGGTCCAGATAGCTAGAACATCTGGAAAAATATTTAAACTAAAGTGAGGAACCATAATTAACTCAAATGTTAATAAGAAAAATTTAGAAAAAATTTTAGAAATAAAATACAATCAAGTTAAACGAGCCGGTGCCCTAGTGATGGGTAACCCAGTGGGAAGTTGCAGTTCTCGCAACTAGGAGCCCTAGACCTGGGAGAAAATTCATAAAATAATTTTTGGGACTCCAGAGAAGGGTCATTGAGGTTCCTAAGGCATTAGAATGCCAAGAAAATGCTTAGAAAATTTTTTTAATCGATACAGACAATTTTAGTCTGTTAAGCCAAACGGAGGGCATTTTGGTCATTTTTCCCTCAGAGGTGATTTTTGGCCGACTTGTGCAGTTAAGTAAATAATTATTATGACATAAAATGTGAATAAATATTGCTAAAAGTTAAATTGAAAATGAGTAGAGAAGAAAAGAAAAGAAAATGTGATTAAATGTTAATTTTGATATCACATGATGTCATTAAACCCTTTTCCACCAATCATATTTAAAAGCCACTAAATTAAGTAATAAAAGAAGATAAGTAACACCAAAAAAAGAAAAAAACAATATGTTTCTTCCCCAAACCAAACCAGCTGAAACCCTTGCTCTCACCCCAACCAATATGAAAGCTTAAGGCAAGCTTGAAACCACCCACCAAATCACCTTGAAACCATAACCTAGCTTCACAAAAAATTGATCTTGCAACTTGAACATCCTCTAGGCAGCCAAAAGAGGAAGGAAAAAGAAAGTTTTTTTAGCTTAAAATTCTGCTCAAAGAGGTTAGTGTCCAATCTCTTACTATCTTTGATTTAATTCACGTTTAATGGCATGAAATAAGTAGGAAATGTAAGAAAACAAAATAAAAATGTGTGTGTATGCACTCTTATAATTTCAGCAGCTAGGGTTGGTTAGGGTTTGATGATTTTGCTTGATAGCAAAGTGGTTATGAGCTACCCTTGGTATGAGATGAGTGATTGAATATGTTTGTGTAAGTGAAATGCAAGTGGAATGCACGAAAGAACTTGAAAAAAAATGATGGCATTTGAACAACATTAGGGTTTGCTCATGTAATGGTATGTTAACCTTGTAATGGTCAATTAGTGACCATTTGAGTATGTGTGAGGAGGAATTGAAGTGAGTAAGGATGTTGGAGTTAAACTTAGGCATGCTGCCCTTGGTGACCTGCAGGACTGAGTGTGAGTCTAGTAGGTCTGGGCAGCTATAAATGGAGTTGTATAGGTTCAATTGGTGCAAGGCTAATTGGACATGAAACTAGACACATAATAGCACAACTTTAGTGTAGAAACCCTGCCCATAAACCAAACCAAGTTGATATAAAAATTGCCCTAATCCGGGTGACTTGCATTATGCCTGGGCAAAATGACCAAATGAACAGTGTTTATTCATTTGGTCATAACTCAGAGTAGAAAGGTCCAATTAACCTGAAATTTTACCAGCAGAAATATGAGACATATACCTACAACTTTCATGAAACCTAACCTAAATTTTGATCATAACATGCTCAAAAGTTGACCTGCAGTCAGTGCACAAAATACTGTAGATTTGGTTCTGTCCAGAAAATTCTGGAGGTTTGCAATCCGGCCAGTTATGGTGTTTAGGGCAAAACATGAGCTACAAAACTCCAAATGGAGTGATTCAAAAAAATAAATGTAACTAAACACAATAAGAAACAACTGTCATGAGGACAGCTTTGCCAAATTCCTACTGTATAAATGACCAACAGAATAGTAAACTTAGTGCTTAAAATCTGAAAATTGTGAATAACTAACACTAAGCTTTGAAATGGTATTGGCAACCAATACCAACAACTTTAGAATGCAAAATGTGGTATGTTGGGAATATTAGAACCAATGTACCTATTGTCTATGCAAAAGTCAATATTTTAGTTGACTAATGAAATGAATAGTAACACTTAAACTTCAATTTCAAGAATTGTAAAATTTAAAAGTGTAACATGCCCTAGTACACCTAGTAAGATTGGTTTGGATAGGTTGGCATGCCAATAGGGTTTAGTTAGCAGTACTGCACATGGCATTATGCCATTATGTGATTTTATGGCTTTGAGCCATTCTAATACTATGATGATACTTGGCCTTGTGCCTAATGTTTACTACAGCTTATCAGTTGTTCTGTTGCACACCTGGAGATACATATGTGACTGATGGTGTGACGGCCCGAGGTACTTAATACCCAGTGCCAGTTTACCCGTTTATCCAGTCCAGTGATCCAGTATAGGTTACTTGGGCAACCAAAAATGAAAATTGATAAATTTAATGAAATAATAAATATAACAAGTACCAAATAAATAAGACTATAAATAATTATCAAAAATTTGTCTGCCTGAGACATCAATACATTCACTGCATATTTATATTCTTTTAGTTCTTTTTATTTTATTATTGGTACCGCTAAGCATTATTGCTTAACGCATTGCTTTTTGCCATGCATAGGTTCTGGAGAGACCGACAGAGAGCCCAGTAGACCATAGATTGGGTGAGGCCCTCCACAGTTTTGCATAGTATCCGTGTCACCTCACCAACTTCAGTGCATTGGTAGGACACTAAGTTTCATTTTGGTATTTTGTAATTAACTTTTATTTTCTCATGTATAATTAAGACTTATGTAATATATTTTGGTATTAATGTAAATAGTGAAAAGTTGTGTTTATAAATAAAAAATTAAGTATTTATTTATGACTTGTATATGAATATCATGTGAAATGAATGAATGAGAAATGGTAGTATTGTTGAGAAATATTGAGATTTTGTCGATAAAACGGAGTTTGGGAATGATTGAAAACTTACTGGAAGTGTTTTTCACAGGTTCCGAAGAACTGTTTTCTCCATTTTCAACCGGTATTCTGCCGAATTTTCTATAAAATTTGTGGAACCTCAAATAAATTTATAATTTCAATAAATAACTTAAATGAATTATATTTCACAAATTATACTTCATAACTATGAATAAAAATAAATTAAGGAAGAATAAAAAAAAATGATTGAAATAAAATAGAGTGTTCAGGTACACTGTATGACATATCTTATTCGGCTATACTGTAGACGGGTAAGGGGTGTCACAAAACTTTAAGAATTTCTTCAATTCTTGGCTGCCACTAGCTTTCTCAAGGTATAGAAATAATTTTTAATGAAGGAACTTATAAAAAATATGGGAAGAAATTAGGGTTTAATGAGCTTAAGCAAACAAAAATGGAGGAAAGTGGCTAAGAAAGGGTTTCGGCCTTGAGGAAAATCAAATGAAGAAGAAGACTTCTTTTAATGTAAATTTGTCTCTTTTAATTCTCTTCTTATCTCTTATATGTGGTTGTTCAATTTGAATTGGTTACAATTTTTAATGATGTAATTATGACATCATGCTTAGGTTATAATTCTATTTTTATTTCCTTTTCTTTTTTTTTTCTCATTTCCATTGTATATTTCATGATTTTAATTCATTTTAGGTATTTTAATCTCTCTCATTTTGATTGAAATTTAGGTCAAAATTCATCTCTGTGGGTGAAATGACCAAAATGTCCTTCGTTGTGCTTATCGAGTTATATTTGTCTGTACTGATTGACTTAATTTTCTTGAATTTTCATTGACATTTTTAATGTCATTTAATCCTTATAAAACCTTCAATTTAATCCCAATATTTATCTTACAAGGTTTCCCCACGAGTCTTGGATTGACAATAGTCTTCATAGTCGCTTCTCATTAGGGTCACCCATCGCTGTGACTTTCGGCTCCCTTAACCTATCTGCACTTCTTTCCTTTTATTTTTTCTTAATTTTTCTTGGTATTTATTTAACCATCTCATGACTTTTGACTTTAGTTTGAGTATAGTTCCAGACATCTTGGCTGTCCGAACAGATGTTAGTCATCGGAACAGTAGATTGTACGGACTACCTAAAGTGAGGGCGTTACAGCACCACTAAGCTGTGAAGCATAGCGCATAGGTTTTTCCTTGCGTAGGTACAAAAGGTAAAGAGTAGATAACTAGAGACAGGAGAGGAGGGACTGGATCTATAGGAAAGTCTGAAGTCACCTCATACTTAGGCTTTGTGGTAGATGCACTACAAGCACTAGATAAAATTTTGATCACTTATTTTTGTATTTTAATTGTCATGTATCAAAATACTTGATGTAAATTTATTTTGGATGACTGTAAATTAAGTATAAATATACTTTGTCACATTTACAAATTTATTTCTAAATATATATATTATGTAAATATTTACATATGATGAGGAAATGAATTTGATTATAAGTATGATGAGAGTTGATTATTAATATTGTTGCAATTGAAAATATGATTATTAACAAGTGTTATTAATAGGTGGATGTTAAAAGTTTAGGGGAAACTCCTATAGTTTTCCCCTTTGAAATTTATAATTAAAAGTAATCATTAAGGAAGAAAATTATTCAAATACAAGTTTAGGTGCTCCGTGCACAGAATGTGGCATTCCTTGCTCGATTTCACTGCAGATTTGGTAGAGGGTATTGCAGATCTACTCTCTTGTCTATTTTAGGTTAAAGAATGGAGTCATAATCATAGAGGGATATTGATGAGGAGGTAAAAAGTCATGCCCTTGATAATAGAAGTAACAAATGTAACACCCTCACTTTAGCTAGCCCGTGCATTCGACTGTTTCGATGACCAATGGCTGTCCAAAAAGCCAGAATGTAAACTAGAGTGAGGAGTTATAAATAGACCAAATAATAGTAAGAAAAATTAAGGAAAAATTTTAGAAATAAAATACAATGAAATTAAATGAGCCGGTGCCTCGGTGATGGGTAACCCTAATGGGAAGTTGTTGTCTTCACAACTAGTAGCCCTAAACCCAAGGAAAATCCCGTGAAATGATTTCTGGGATGCTAGAGAAGAGTTACGGCACCCTAGATAGTATTAGAATGCTAAGAAAAGGTTAGGAGTATTTTTAAGATCGATACAAACAGTTTTGGCTCTTTAAGCCAAACAAAGGGCATTTTGATCATTTTGTCTTCAGAGATGATTTTTGACCAACTTGTCAAATTGAGTATATAAATTATATGACATAAAATGTAAATAAATATTGCTAAAAATTTAATTGAAAATGAGTAGAAAAGAAAAGAAAGGAAAATGAATTAAAAATGGAATTATCACATCATTATGATGTCATTATGAAGGCCTCCACCAATCAAAACTTAACAACCACATTTAAATCAAATAAAAAGAGATAAATGAGATAAAAATTAAAAAGCAAATCTGCCTTCTTCATCTTCAACCAGTCAGCCAACATAGGAAGAGAGAGAAAAGAGATAAAACCCCATTGATGCTTGTTTACAAGCTTGAGTTCACCCACCAAACCACCTCAAAACCCTAGCTTCCCTTCATAAAAATTTATCCTCACACCTATAGCAAGACTTGGACAGCAAAAAGAAAGAGAGAAGTGGAGTTGGCAAGCTTGAGAATTTCTTCAATGGAGGTTAGTGCATATTAATCTTCAAATCTTGTTTATTTCTTGGAATTTAGCTTAAATTTGAGCAAGTAATTAAGAAATTAGAAGAAATCATGTATAAAAGTGAGAAGTAAAATTCGGGAAGCAACCATAAGAGGAGGAATTGATGGGTTTTGTTGAATTAAAACTTGAATAAAAGCTTAGATAAGGGTATATGTGTGATTGATAACCTTAATTAGTGTGAAATTGCATGGAAGTTGATTATGGAAGTTAGGGTTTGGAGCAAACTTAGGGTTTTGCTCATGTGTTGGTGAATGGAAGTCCTAATGGTCAATTAGTGACCATTTGGCTACATTTGATGAGGAATTGAAGTGATTTATGCCAATGGAATTGAGGTTAGGTATGCTGCCTTAGATGAACTGCAGGGCTAGATGTGAGTCCAACATGTTTGGATAGCTGTAACTTGAGAGGTGTAAGTTCAATTGGTGCAAGGCCAATTGGAAATGAAATTAGACACATAATGGCACAACTTTGATGAAGAAACCTTTCCCAGAAAACAAACTTAGTATACCTTAAAAATTGACAAAATCTGAGTAACCAACTTGCTGGTCCTAAAACTTGACCAAATGAACAGTGTTTGTTCATTTGGCCATAACTCAGTGTAGAAATGTCCAAATGACCTAAATTTTATACCAATAGAAAGCTTAGAAAATTTAGAACAACCTTCATGTAGAACACAAACTCAAATTCTAGACTTAACCTGAAGGACATGTCCACCAAATTCAAGACACCAAATCTGGCAAAACCAATTCTGCCCAAAATTCTGGGTATAGGTCAATCCGGCCAGTTATGGTAAAATGGCCATAACTTGAGTTACAAAACTCCAAATGGAGTGATTCAAAAAGGGAAATTGAACTAGACACAACAAGGAACAATTTTAATTAAGAACATTTGGCTAAATTCTCACTGTAGAATTGCCTAATGGAACAGTGGTCTCTAGTACCCAAAACTAAAATTTTTTATTTATTTCCTATTGGTTTGAAGTATTGATTGGCAACCAATGCCAACACTTTTATGAACCAAAATGTGGTAATCTCATGTGGTTAGAACTCATGTAACTATTATGTATGAAAAAGTAAACTAATTGAGTGAATAGTAATGTGTGAATAGTAACCCCAAAAGCATAAAGAATAATAAAAGAAATTAAAGAAGTCATTATGATTGATAACATATATAATGTGATTAGTGAATTGTGATTTTTGAATTTGAGTGACCCTAAAGCATAGAAGAATGTTTTAAGTATAATGGTGCATGAGAACCATTGATGAGAATTGTGATCATATGAATGATCAAATGAATGCATAAATTATGTAGCATTATATTTTAGAAATTTATAATTCTGCTAGTAATAAAAATTAAAACGTTATAAATTATAATTGGAACATATAATGAAATAATGATACTTATGAACCCTTAATGGTACTAAAGTGCCCATGTAATGCTAGAAATGTATGCCAGATTGGATAAATTGGCATGCCAATAGTGTATTGTTTTAGCAGTACTGCGTAAGGCTTTATGCCTATATTCATGGTTTTATGGCAGCACTCATGGCTTTTATGCTCGATTACTTGTTATCATGGCTTTTAGCCATATTGATATGTTATCATGGCTTTTTAGCCATAATGACTGCATACGTGGTTGGCGTTCTGCATTTCACGTCCTATGGTATGACGGCCCAAGACACCGCAGTGTCCAGTGCCAACGACCTGTTATCCAATTTAGTCATCCTGTCATAGGTTACTTGGGCTGTGAAATTTATTGAAATGAGTTAAGAATATTAGCAACTAAAAATATTAGCAATTAAATAAATGAGAAAGAATATTTAAAATAAATTAGATTAGTTATTTAGTAGAAAGAATTGAAATGAATTGGAACGATATTAAAATTTAATTATTATGAAATAATCTGCAATAACCTAGAAAGTATTGAATGAAATGATAAAAAGATTTGCAAAAGAGATATAGGTATATTACTACTGTGAATTTAGGAATAAATTACTTCTTAAGAAGAATAAATTAGAACGAAAGATAGTTAATACTAGAAGTATTATATTAAATTAGATTAAATTCCAGAGTATCCAAAGTATAATACATTTTTTTTTCTTTATTTGTATATTATTTTCTTATTATATTATTGCACCACTAAGCAGCAATGCTTAGCGCGATGGATTTATTTCCTCGCGCAGGTACTAAAGATAAAGTTCAGTGGATATTAGACTGGGATTTTGGAGTCCGGATCTATAAAAGTGTCAAGGTTGTCACATCCTCAGCAATGCATGTAGATAGGGTCCATACAGATCATATTTTATATTTGTATAAAATGCTTAGATATTGTATTGTAATATAGATTATGAATAGGTAATTAATAGGAATGTGATGTAAATTAATGAAATTTGAAAATTTTGCTTATGTAATTTGAGCATGAATGAGAATGTATAGAAATGAATATGAGATTGTATTATATAGAGGATATTTGAATTGATGAGATAATTATGATTAGTATAAACAAGATTTTATTGTGAAAATATTGTTGAATTTTCAAGCAAGTAAATAGCGAGACACGCTAAATGGTATTAGAATAGGGGAAACTCCGTCGGTTTCTCCTTAGAAAAATAATTGATATTAAAATATAATGAGAACCAAAATCATTAAAGGAATGAAATAAGATAAAATAAGATAAAAATAAGGTGCTCCGGCATCGAGTGTGACATGCCTTGCTCGGCTAAACTATAGACGGGTGAGGGGGTGTCACATTTAGTGGTATCGGAGCACGGTTTAGGCGTTCTTAGGCATCGATAGATAGAATAAGATTGTTAGTGTAACATGCATTATATTCATATGAGTCGAGATGACACTAATGCAGATCTGTTTTCTCTGGTAAGGTGAAGAAATAAGGAGGTAGCAGTTCCTCAATTACTTACGTCATATAAATTTCGAAGATGAAATTTTTATTAGAGGGTAAGAATTATAATACCCTCACTTTAGCTAGTCCATGCATTCAAATGTTCCAGTGACCAATGGCTGTCCAGAAAGTCAGAATGTTTGGAACTACATGTAAACTAAAGTGAGGAGTCATAAATAGACCAAATAATAGTAAGAAAAATTAAGGAAAAACTTTAGAAATAAAATACAATGAAGTTAAATGAGCCGGTGCCCCGGTGATGGGTGACCCTAACGAGAAGTTGCTATCTTCACAGCTAGTAGCCCTAAACCCAAGGAAAATCCCGTGAAATAATTTTTGGGATGCCAGAGAAGAGTTACGGTGCCCTAGGTAGCATTAGAATGCCAAGAAAAGGTTAGGAGAATTTTTAAGATCGGTACAGACAGTTTTGGCTCCTTAAGCCAAACAGAGGGTATTTTGGTCATTTCGTCTTCAGAGATAATTTTTGACCAACTATTCCAATTGAGTAAATAAATTATATGACATAAAATTTAAATAAATATTGCTAAAAATTTAATTGAAAATGAGTAGGAAAAAAAAGAAAACAAATTAAAATTAGAATTATGACATCATTATGATGTCATTAAGAAGGCATCCACCCATCAAAACTTAACAACCACATTTAAATCAAATAAAAAGAGATAAATGAGATAAAAATTAAAAAACAAATCTACCTTCTTCATCTTCAACCATTCGGCCAACATAGGAAGAGAGAGAGAAGAGACAAAACCCCATTGATGCTTGTTTACAAGCTTGAGTTCACCCACCAAACCACCTCAAAACCCTAGCTTTCCTTCACAAAAATTTATCCTCACACCTATAGCAAGACTTGGACAGCAAAAAGAAAGAGAGAAAGTGGAGCTGGCAAGCTTGAGAATTTCTTCATTGGAGGTTAGAGCATATTAATCTTCAAATCTTGTTTATTTCTTGGAATTTAGCTTAAATATGAGTAAATAATTAAGAAATTAGAAGAAATCATGTATAAAAGTGAGAAGTAAAATTTAGGCAGCAACCATAAGAGGAGGAATTGATGGGTTTTGTTGAATTAAAACTTGAATACAAGCTTAGATAAGGGCATATGTGTGATTGATAACCTTAGTTGGTGTGAAATTGCATGGAAGTTGATTATGGAAGTTAGGGTTTGGAGGAGACTTAGGGTTTTGCTCATGTGTTGGCGCATGAAAGTCCTAATGGTCAATTAGTGACCATTTATCTATATTTGATGAGGAATTGAAGTGATATAAGCTAATGGAATTGAGGTTAGGTACGCTACCTTAGATGACCTACAGGGTAGGATGTGAGTTCAGCAAGTTTGGGTAGCTGTAACATGAGAGGTGTAAGTTCAATTAGTGCAAGGCCAATTGGAAATGAAACTAGACACATAATGGCACAACGTTAATGAAGAAACCTTGCCCAGAAAACAAACTTAGAATACCCAAAAAATTGACCAAATCTGGGTAACCAACCTGCTGGTCCTAAAAATTGACCAAATGAATAGTATTTGTTCATTTAGCCATAACTCAATGTAGAAATGTCCAAATGACCTAAATTTTATATCAATAGAAAGCTTAGACAATTTAGAACAATCTTCATGTGAAACACAAACTCAAATTCTGGACTTAACCTAAATAACTTATCCACCAAAGTTAAGACACCAAATCTAGCAGAACCAATTATGCCCAGAATTCTGGGTATAGGTCAATCCGGCTAGTTATGGTTAAATAGCCATAACTTGAGCTACAAAACTCCAAATTGAGTGATTCAAAAAGGGAAATTCAACTAAACACAATAGGGAATAATTTTGATTAAGAATATTTGGCCAAATTCTCACTGTAGGATTACCAAATGGAATAGTGATCTCTAGTACCCAAAACTAAAATTTTTTATTTATTTCCTATTGGTTTGAAGTATTGATTGGCAACCAATGCCAACACTTTTATGAACCAAAATGTGGTAATCTCATGTGGTTAGAACTCATGTAACTATTATGTATGAATAAGTCAACTAATTGAGTGAATGGTAATGTGTGAATAGTAACCCCAAAAGCATAAAGAATAATAAAAGAAATTAAAGAACTCATTATGATTGATAATATATATAATGTGATTAGTGAATTGTGATTTTTGAAATTGAGTGACCCTAAAACATAGAAGAATGTTTTAAGTACAATGGTGCATGAGAACCATTGATGAGAATTGTGATCATATGAATGATCAAATGAATGCATAAATTATGTAGAATTATACTTTAGAAATTTATACTTCTGCTAGTAATAAAAATTAAAACGTTATAAATTATAATTGGAACATATAATGAAATAATGATACTTATGAACCCTTAATGGTACTAATGCGCCCATGTAATGCCTAGACACGTATGTTAGATTGGATAGATTGGCATGCTAATAGGGTATTGTTTTAGTAGTACTACGTAAGGCTTTATGCCTGTATTCATGGCTTTATGCCTGCACTCATGGCTTTTATGCCCGATTACTTTTTATCATGGCTTTTAGCCATGCTGATATGTTATCATGGCTTTTTAGCCTGACTGCATACATGGTTAACGTTCCACATTTCACTTCCCATGGTATGACGACCTGAGGCATCGTGGTGTCTAGTGCCAATGACCCATTATCTAGTTGAGTCAGCCTGTCATAGGTTACTTGGGTAGTTAAATTTATTGAAATGAGTTAAGAATATTAGCAACTGAAAATATTAGCAATTAAATAAATGAGTAAGAATATTTAAAATAAATTAGATTAGTTATTTAGTAGAAAGAATTGAAATGAATTGGAACGATATTAAAATTTAATTGTTATGAAATAATCTACGATAACCTAGAAAGTATTGAATGAAATGATTTAAAGATTTGCAAAAGAGATATAAGTATATTACTATTGTGAATTAAATTGCTTCTTAAGAGGAATAAATTAGAATGAAAGATAGTTGATACTAGAAGTATTATATTAAATTAGATTAAATTCTAGAGTATCCGAAGTATAATCCATTTTTTTTCTTTATTTGTATATTATTTTCTTATTATATTATTGCACCACTAAGCAGCAATGCTTAGCGCGATGGATTTGTTTCCTCAGCGCAGGTACTGAAGATAAAGCCTAGTAGATATTAGACTGGGATTTTGGAGTTCGGCTCTGCAGAAGTGTCAAGGTTGTCACCTTCTCAGCAATGCATGTAGATAGAGTCTATATAGATCATATTTTGTATTTTGTATAAAATGCTTAGATATTGTATTGTAATATAGATTATGAACAAGTAATTAATAGGAATGTGATGTAAATTAATGAAATTTGAAAATTTTGCTTATGTAATTTGAGCATGAATGAGAATGTATGGAAATGAATATGAGATTGTATTATATAGAGGATATTCGAATTGATGAGATAATTATGATTAATATAAATAAGATTTTATTATGAAAATATTATTGAATTTTCAAGTAGGTAAATAGCGAGACACGCCAAACGGTATTAGAATAGGGGAAACTCCGTCGATTTCTCCGTAGAAAAATAACTGATATTAAAATATAACGAGAATCAAATCCTTAAAGGAATGAAATAAGATAAAATAAGATAAAAATAGGGTGCTCCGGCACCGAGTGTGACATACCTTGCTCAGCTGCATTGTAGATGGGTGACGGGTGTCACAACAAAGGCATGAGAGATCCAGCTACACAGGCATCTGGACAGCCTGCACAGCCGTAGTAGTTCTTTTTCCAACAAATGACTGGTTTCTTGAGATAGATGACAGGAGCCATCCCACAGGTTCAGCCTTCACAGAAGTCCCACATGGAGAAGCTTAGGAAATATGGGCAGTCGATTTTAAGGGAAAGAAAGAAGATGATCCAGTAGCTATTGAGTATTGGTTGAAGAGGATAGAGAGGATTCTATAGCAGTTGCACTGTACTCCTAAGAAGAGTTTAGAATGTGTAGTTGCCTTACTTCAGGAAAATGCATATCAGCGATGGGACTTAGTGTCACATATGGTCCAGCCTGCTGAGTTGACTTGGGAGTTATTCTGGCTGAGTTCAGAAAGAAATAAATCGGGCCATATTTATCTTTAAAATAGGAGGAGAGAATTCATTAACTTAAGGCAGAGACACCTCATTGTGGTACAATATGAGAGGGAGTTTGTTCTGCTAAGCAGATATGCTAGGGAGATTATGCCTACAGAGGCTGACAGATGTAGGAGATTTGTAGAAGGTCTTAATGATAACATTAAGTTGCACATCATAGCACTATAGATGAAGGATTTCACTCAGCTAGTTACAACAGCTATGAGTGTTGAGTGGGTCAGAGATAATGCACAGAGTAGGAGGACTCGAGAGCAACAGAAGAGAGGTCTTAGGCAGTCCAGTTCCATCTATACAGCTAGTAAGAGGCCCAAAGGACCCCAAAGACTGGCACAGTCCTAGAGACAAGGACAGAGGTCTACATTTAAGAGGAGTCAGCCAGTAGCTTCAGTGGCTAGTACTCTAGGGTCCACAGTGAGGGGACCAACCCCAGCCACATGCGGCCATTGTGGGAAGAGGCATACAGGTGAGTGTTGGCGA
Organism: Hevea brasiliensis; assembly: GCF_030052815.1. Taxonomy (NCBI): domain Eukaryota; kingdom Viridiplantae; phylum Streptophyta; class Magnoliopsida; order Malpighiales; family Euphorbiaceae; genus Hevea; species Hevea brasiliensis. The sequence goes on from NC_079504.1 coordinate 72,617,824, forward strand.
CTGACTGGAGCCTGTTACAGATGTTTTGCCACTGATCACTTTCAAAGAGATTGCCCCAGGAAGAGGACTACTACTGCATCACCAACAGAGGTGTCCATTCCTACAGCACAGAGGAGTAGGAGACTTGGCAAATCGAAGGTAGCTAGGGGTACTCAGAGAGTTGTATCTGAGATGGTAGAGAGACCTGACACACAGACACCAGCATGTGCCTATGTCATCAGAGCTCGTGAGGAGCAAGACACACCAGATGTGATTCTTGGTATATTTACTCTCTTTAACTCATCCATACATGCATTAATAGATCCAGGTTCTACACATTCATATATTTGTACCAGTATCTAGAAGAGAGGGGTTTATAAGAAGGTACAATTGAATAAGATATGCTTATCACAAACCCTTTAGGCCATAGTGTGACAGTGAATAGGGTTTGTAGGGATTGTCCTTTGAGAATTCAAGGACATGAGTTTCTAGCTGATTTGATAGCATTGCCTTTTCATGAGCTTGATGTTTTTTTGGGGATGGATTGGTTGTTAAAACACCTAGTTATGGTGGATTATTGCCTAAAAAGAATCACATTGAGAACTTTTGACAATGAAGAGGTGACAGTTATGGGTGAGAGAATAGATTTTCTCTCTAATTTTATACCAGCCATTACAACAAGGAAATTGATAAGGAAGGGTTGTGAAGCTTACTTAGCTAGTGTGATTAATACTAGGAAGGCAGGGCCTAGTATTTATGACATACCCATAGTGTGTGATTTCCCGGATGTATTTCCCAAGGAATTGCCTGGTTTGCCACCAAAGAGAGAAGTAGAATTCACCATTGAGGTCATGCCTGATACAACACCAATATCTATTGTTCCTTATAGGATGGCACCCACTAAGTTGAAGGAGTTGAAAATACAGTTGTAGGAGTTACTTGATAAAGGGTGTATACGCCTTAGTGTGTCGCCCTAGGGAGTACCGGTGTTATTTGTGATGAAGAAGGATGGGACTGTAACATCCTAAATTTCTAAGCTCTGAAAGTACTAGTTTCAGTCTATGAATAGTACTATTCAAAGCCAGTTTGAGAACTAAAAATAAGATGAAAATAAATTAAAATAAGCAGAATAAAAATCAAAGTGACCATCGGGTTATGGACTTAAATGTCATTATCGAAAAAGATAAACTAACCTAATGAAGGGCATTTTGGTCAATTTACTCATAGAGTTGACTTTTGACCTAAATGTCAATTAAAATTAGAGAGATTAAAGTATTGAAAAGGACTTAAAAATATGAAATGTGTATGGAAAAATAAAAAGGGACACATAGGGAATTAATAAAAAATTGTTAAAAAAATTATGATAATTAAAATAAATATTTAAATAATATATATATAGAGATAATTTTAAATGAAGACAAAATCATTAAATGAAAAGTCTTCTTCTTCCTTTTCTCTTCCCTCTTGGCCAACTAGTCTTCCATGCTCTTCCACTATTGCCAAACCTTCCCAAGCTCTATTTTCCTTGCATTCTTACCATAATTCCCATAGCCCCCAACATTAAACTTTGATATTTGACCTAGAAAAGAAGATTGGGAGCAAAAAGAACCAAGGAAAATGAAGTTTTAAAAAGAAGGAAAATTTATCAAGTGAGGTTAGTGCTAATTCTAACCTTATTTCTTCTTCTTTCCTTGAAATTTAGTTGAATTATGAAAGAATTGCATGAGAAATTAAAGGAATCATGTATGAATGGATGGATAGAAATTTCAGCCAGCCATGGTAGGAGGAGGATTTGATGTGTTTAATTGAATTTAAACTTGAATCCTAGCTTAGATAAGATGAAATATATGATTGGTATGTTGAATTGCAAATGATTGCATGAAGTTGGGATCATATGGAAGTTAGGGTTTTGGAAAATTGAGGGATTTTGTGCTATGATATGAAATTGATGTTGTTGAGGCCAAATATTGTCCAATTAATATGTATTGATTGTGAAATGAAGTTGGTGGTTAAGATGAATTAATGAATTGGAAGTGTGGCACTTGTGTAGAAATTCTAGACCCTTGAGTCCAGTAGGTTTGAATGAGTATAACTTGAGCTATGTAGCTCCAATTGGTGTGAGGCCAATTGGGGATGAAACTTAAGATATAATTCTAGAAATGTCATGCAAGAAGCTTGCCCAGAAACTAACCACAAGTTGCCCTAAATTAGGCTTGAATCCGAAACTGACATTCTGGACCTGGGCAGAATTGATTATATGAACAGTGTTTAGTAATTTAAGCATAACTCACACTAGAAAACTCTAATTGACCTGATTCTTAAACCTATGGAATTATGAGACATAGGAGAACATTTTTCATGAAGATTAGGAAACCTATTTTTGATCCTAACTCAACCAAATTGCAAGGTAAAATTAGTCCATCAAACCTACCCTAGACTAAACCTGAATATGAAAATCCTGAACATTAGGGTATCCGACCAGTTGTGGAAAAAATGCCATAACTTGAGGTACAAAACTACAAATGCAGTGATTCCAAAGCCAAAGCGCTCATAAAACATAAAACCACAATCTTTGTGCTTTGACCAGAACCCAAATCCTAAAGCAACTTAGGGAATTTGTTAGGAGAACCAGGAGTTCCTAACCTGGAATTCCTGCACTGGAACCATTTTGCCATTTGATCTCAAGACAGTAATTAAACCATAAATTCCACTATAAAATTCCAATTGGGATGAATAAAAATGATCTAAAAATCTAAGAATTAGGGCTACAACTTTGGTTTAGAAATCTTACTAAATTTTGGGTGTAAGACCCTTAAATATTAATTGTAAAATAGACCTGAAACTTGAAATCTTGGAATTACAGAATTCATGAGTCTAGGTTGGTTAATTAGTCATAACTTACCCTACACAACTTCAAATTTAGTGATTCTTGAACCTATGTAATCATGAGACATAGAGAACAACTCATATGAAGAATAACAAGCCAAATTATGACTGTAACTTGTCCAATTAGCTTGACTAAATTGAGTTCCAGAATCTACTCTGTTCTGGAACTGGTATTGGTCATTGGACCAGTACTTGGTAAATTAACCATAACTAGAGCTAAAAATCTTCAAATTAAATGATTTGAAAAGGAAATTAAAGCTAAGATATAAAGAAATAACTCTCATGAAGAAAGTGTAGTCAAATTACTATTGTAGCTTGGCCTAATAGAAGAGTAAAGTCAAGATGCAAATTTTGAAATTTATGAAGTACCCCTAAAATGACTTGAAATATGATTGGTAATTAATACTGGTGACTCAATGAACATGAATGTGTATTTGGAACTTATGTTCTCAACATGATTGGAACAAAAATATTATGAAGTATAAATGCAACATATGATGAAATTATGTGACTTAAGAATACTAATTGCCCATGTATGCCTAAACATGTGTGCATGGGTTGATAGATTGGCATGCCAAGAAGGTTGTGTTTTGTAGTACTGCCTATGGCTTTATGCCATTCTGTGATTATGGCTTCTATGCCATTCTGTTGCATTATGATGTATATGGCTTTATGCTCGAATTCCTATTATGGCTTTTTAGCCATTCTGTTGCATACCTGGTTGACATTATGTGTCCCAAGGTATGATGGCCCGAGGCACAAATGTGTTCAGTGCTAGTGATACCCGCTTATCCAGTCTAGTCATTCTGTATAGGGTACTTGGGCATTGAATTGAGTTGAAGAAAATTTGATGATAAATAAATGAACCAATTATTTCTAAAGATCAACAAAGTGAACAAGATTGAAATATTTATTAAAAATACATCCTTTATGATGATACAAACATGAATTATTTTATCTATTTAGTTTACTGCTACTCTATTATTGCACCACTAAGCAATATGCTTAGCACGATGAATTTTTCCACGAAGAGGTAGTGGAGATAAAGCCCAATAGACGTCAAACTGGGATTTAGAAGATTAAACCTGCATTATTGTCGAGTTGTGTCACCTCACTCTAGCAGTGCATTTTGGTAGGGTCCGCCAGACCATAGTAGTTTATTTTTGTACATTGTAATTAAGCATTCATTTTGTAATGTAAATTATGAATTTATGTAATTAATTTGTACATATTGTAATTTAATGAATTTGACAAATTCCATGGTTGAATGAGTTTGAATTTGATATGGATCAAATGAGAAAATGTTGGGAAAAATTTGATATAAATGAGATTATGATTTTGAAATATTAAGATGATGATAGAAATATTGGATTTGATATGAGATTATTTAAACAGGTGACTTATTAAACAGGTCAATTGTTAATAAAATAGGGAAAACTCCGCATGTTTCCCCACTCAAAAATATTGAGTTATAAATACAATGGCATTAAAATTAACAATGAATAAAGTAAGATAAGATAAGGTACTCTGGCACAGAATGTAGCATTCCTTACTCAGTTACACTGTAGATAGGGTAAGCGGTGTTACATTTAGTTGTATCAGAGCAGAGGTTTAGGCTTTCCTAGGCTTAGATAATTAGAAAAAGATAGTGTGCATAACATGCACTGCATCCAATGAGAGTAGAGGTGACACTAATACATATATATTTTTCTGTCTATTTTAGGTTAAGACGTGGACCCTGAGTCATAGAGGGCCATAGAGAAAGAGGTAGAAAGCCATGCCCCGGCTAGGGGTGATGTTGGAGGCAGGGGAGATCCTGCCATACCAGTGCCTAAAGAGCCTGCACAGCCTCAGCAAGCTCTTTTTCAGCAGATGACCGAATTTTTTAGGCAGATGACTTGGGCAATTCCACAACCTCAGTCACAACAGAAATCCCATTTGGAAAAGATTAGGAAGTATGGGGCAGTAGATTTTAAAGGTAAGAAGGAAGATGATCTTGCAGCAGCTGAGTATTGGTTAGAAAGGACAGAGAGGGTCTTTTAGCAGCTCCATTATACCCCTAAACAGAGTATGGAGTGTGTTGTGTCTCTGCTTTAGGAGGATGCCTACCACTGGTGAGATACTGTGTTACACGCAGTTTAGCGGGATCAGTTGACATGGAAATTCTTCTTGGCTGAGTTCAGGAAGAAATATATTAGTAATGTTTACCTTGAGGCAAGAAAAAGGGAGTTTATCAATTTGAGACAAAGGTAATTGATAGTATCAGAGTATGAAAGGGAGTTTGTACGATTGAGCCGATATGGCAGAGAGATAGTTCTCACTGAGGCTGATAGATGTATGAGATTTGAAGAGGGTTTAAATGAAAACATTAAGTTGCATATCATAGCCTTGAGGATCACTGATTTTTCTTAGTTGGCAGAGGCTGCATTAAATGTAAAGAGGGTTAGAATCAGTGAGCAGACTCGGAGAGATAGGTAGCATAAGAGAGAATCTGGACCAAGGCAGTCTAGCATGCTGACTTCTGCTAGCAAGAAGCCCAAGGATTCATAGGACCAGACACAGGGCTAGAGAGGCCAGTCTGGGGTATCTGTGGCCAATTCCCCAGGCACAGTAGCAAAGGAATCAACCCCAGTGCCAAAATGCACACACTGTGGTAGGAGACACAGAGGAGAGTATTGACTGTTCACTAGAAGGTGTTTTAAGTGTGGGGCTATGGATCATTACTTAAAAGATTGCCCCTAGAGGAGTGGTTCAATAGCTCTAGCACAAGTTGATAGATTTGCCCCTACAGCTTCAAGGGGTAGGAGACTTGGTAGAGTAGAGGCGGTTGGCAGTTCACAGAAAAGCTGCATTTGAAACAGTAGAGAGGCCAGAGGCTAGGGCACTGGCTTATGCATATGCCATGGAGGCTCGGGAGGAGCCGGATCCTGACACTGAAGAGGCAACTCAGGAAAGCGAAGAAATGAAGAGGTAGCAATTTCCTTGGCTATTTACACCAGGTAAATTTCGAGGACGAAATTTTATTTAGAGGGGAAGATTGTAACGTCCTGAATTTCTGAGCTCTGAATAGTACTATTCAAAGCCAGTTTGAGAACTAAAAATAAGATGAAAATAGATTGAAATAAGCAGAATAAAAATCAAAGCGACCATCGGGTTATAAACTTAAATGTCATTATCAAAAAAGATAAACTATAACCCAGTGAAGGGCATTATGGTCAATTCACTCCTAGAGTTGACTTTTGACCTAAATGTCAATTAAAATGAGAGAGATTAAATATTGAAAAGGACTTAAAAAAATGAAATGTGTATGGAAAAATAAAAAGGGACACATAGGGAATTAATAAAAAATTGTTAAAAAAATTATGATAATTAAAATAAATATTTAAATAATATATATAGAGAGATAATTTTAAATGAAGACAAAATCATTAAATGAAAAGTCTTCTTCTTCCTTTTCCTTTCCCTCTTGGCCAGCCACTATTCCATGCTCTTCCACCATTGCCAAACCTTTCCAAGCTCTATTTTCCTTGCATTATCACCATAATTCCCATAGCCCCCAACATTAAACTTTGATATTTGACCTAGAAAAGAAGATTGGGACCAAAAAGAATCAAGGAAATTTAAGTTTTAGTGACAAAGTCAAATTACATAGATATTTAAGGTTAATATTCATTGCATTTTGTTGGCATTTAGTCTCTTTTTATATTTATTTTTAAGTGTTTTGTAACATCCTCACTTTAGCTAGTCCGTACAGTCTACTGTTCAGGCAACCGATGTCAGTCTGGGTAGCTAGAATGTTTGAAATTATAAATAGACTAGAGTGAGGAGTTATAAATAAACCAAATAATGCTCATAAAAATTAAGGAAAATTTTTAGAAACCGAATACACTAAGGTTAAACAAGCCAAAACCCCAGGGATGAGTAACCCAAAAGGGAAGTGACGGTGAAGGCCGTTAGCAATCCTAAACCCGGGGGAAAAATTATAAAATAATTTTTGGGACTCCAGAGAAGGGTCGTTGAGGTTCTTATGGTATTAGAATACCAAGAAAATGCTTAGAAAAATTTTTCAATCGGTACAGACAATTTTGGCTCATTAAGCCAAACGGAGGGCATTTTGGTCTTTTTGTCTTCAGAGATGATTTTTGGCCAACTTGTCCAGTTAAATAAATAATTTATATAACATAAAATGTGAATAAATATTGTTAAAAATTTAATTGAAATTAAATAGACAAAAAAAGGATAGAAAATGAGAAAAAATGAGGATTATGACATCATTATGATGTCATTACTATTCTCCCACCCAATCAAATGTTGACACATGGCATTAATTTGTTTAAAAAAGACTTAATGGGTAGAAAACAAAAGAAAAAAAAATCAGAAAAGCCTTATCCATCTTCCTTGCCGTTTCACTCTTCCTCCATGGCCACCATTGTCAAGCTTTTCAAAGCTTGATTTCCATAGTTTTTCACCCACTAAACCCTATGTTCCCAACACAAAAAACTTGTTCTTATATCTTGGTGAGTCTTTTGGGAGCAAAAAGAAAAGAAAAAGAAGAACCCTAGCAAGTTGGAATTTCACTCCATTAGAGGTTAGTGACCTAAACATGATTTTCTCTTTAAATTCATGTTAAAGGAGTATGATTGAGTGCAAAAATTACAAAGAAATTTAATAAATACTATGTGTATGCCCATCCCATATTTTTGACAGCCTTGGTGTGGTAGATTTTGATGATTTTCATGGAGCTAAAATGGTAGTATGGCTGCCCTTGGTATTAATCTCTTAAGTGGAGTAATAAAATGCAAGTTATAATGCATGGTTTGAGATAGTTGAGTTAGGATTTGGGATGAAAATGAGACTTTGATCATGTGATGATGAAATTAGGTTTTAATGGTCAATTAGTGACCATTTGGTTTTGTTTGAATAAAAAATGAAGTGTTTTGTGTAGTGAGAATTGAGTTTGGTGTGGCTGCCCTTGGTGACATGCAGGACTGGGCATGAATCCAGCAGGTTTGGGCAGCAATAACTGGAATTGTAGAGGTTCAATTGGTGCAAGGCCAATTGGACATGAAACTAGACACATAATGGCACAACTTTGGTGAAGAAACCATGCCTACAAAACCAAACCAAGTTGACCTAAAGATTACCCTAATCTGGGTGACCTACATTCTTCCTGGGCAAATGACCAAATGAATAGTGTTTAGTCATTTAGTCATAACTCAGTGTAGAACGGTCCAATTGACCTGAAATTTTACCAGCAATAAGCTGAGATATAGACCTACAACATTCATGAAGAAACCTAACCCAAATTATGATCATAACATATTCAAAAAGTGACTTGCAGTCACTGTTCAAAATACTATAGATTTGGTCAGTTCAGAAATTCTGGAAAAATTATAATCCGGCCAATTGTGGTTTTTGGGCCATAACTTGAGCTCCAAAACTCCAAATGGAGTGATTCAGAAAAAGAAATGTAACTAGACAAAATAAGGAACAACTTTCATGTTGATCATTTTGCCAAATTCCCACTGCAAGACTGACCAATGGAATAGTAAACACAGGGCTTCAAATCTGAAAATTTTGAACAATTAGCAATAAGCTTAGAAATGGTATTGGTAACCAATATCAACAATTTTAGAATGCAAAATGTGGTATGTTGGGAGTATTAGAACCAATGTACCTATTGTCTATGCAAAAGTCAACATTTTAGTTGACTAATAAAATGAATAGTAACACCTAAACTTAAATTTCAAGAATTGTGAAGTTTAAAAGTGTAACATGCCCTAGTACACCTGGCAAGATTGGTTTGGATAGGTTGGCATGCTAATAGGGTTCTGTTAGCAGTACTGCATATGGCTTCATGCCATTCTGTGTTTCATGGCCTCCCATGCCATTCTGTGATAAAATAGCCTTTGGCTATGGTAATTGAGTTATTATACTTGAATTATATCCTTGATGATTATTACGGCTTATTAGTTGTTCTGTTGCACACCGGGAGACACAATGTGACCGATTGTGTGATGGTCCGAGGTACTTAGTACCCCGTGCCAGTTTACTCGTTTATCCAGTCCAGTCGACTAGTATAGGTTACTCAAGCAATGATAATAAATCTTACCAAATTTTAATCACATAATACTGCAATAAATATCAAAAATTAAGTCTACAAAAAATGTAAACATACATTCTGTATATTCACCCTATTTTAGTTATTTTGTTTTATATTGTCACCACTAAGCAGAATTACTTAGCGCATCACTTTTGCCACGCGCAGGTACTAGAGATATAGCTGGAGAGCCCAGCAAACATCAGACAGGGTAAACTTTCAGAGCTGCATACTGAGTCTAGAGTCACCTCACATTGCAGTGCATTTGGTAGGAATTAGGCCACTTTTGATATTTTGGTATTTTGTTATTTTGTAATTTGTCAACTTCTGTAAGGTATATTATAAACTCATGTAATTATGCGTTTGATGTAATTATCTATGAACTATGTTCAGTAATAAATGTGAGCATTTCTCATTGAATTGACTGTGATATGAATTAAATTTTGAGACACTAAAGTCATTTGAGAAATTGTTGAGAATATATTGGTGGTTGACTGAGAATGATGTGATGATTTTATTGGAAGTGTTTTTAACCGATTCAGAAGAACTGTTTTTCCAATTTACAGCCGGTACTCTATCAAATTTTCTATAAAATTTGCGGAAAAATTTAGATTAATTAAAAAATTATAAAAAATAAGTAAAATGGGTAAATTAAATTGAAATGTGATTTGGTGCTCTGGGACACTGTGTGCATATCTTTCTCGGCTACACTGTAGACGGGTAATGGGTGTCACATGTTTTCATTGTTATTTTAGAAAACATGTTATGTAACACCCCTCACTCATCTACAGTGTAGCCGACCAAGGCATGTCACACTCGGTGCCGGAGTACCCTATCTTATCTTACTTTATCCTTTTAAAATTTTGAACTTGTTATATTTTAAAATTATTTATATTCTAAGGAGAAATTGATGGAGTTTGCTTTATTTTATTATCATTTGGCGTGTCTCGCTATTTACCTATTTAAAAATCTCAGCAATAATTCAATTCACATTCACCATAATCATCTCATCATTCAAACATCATTATGAAATTCAATTTTCATACTCATTTGTACAAATCCATTCATGCCTAATTTATATATGAAAATTTTTAAACTTCATTAAGATACAAGATTTACACACTAATTAAATAAATTCATAGTCTACATGATATACAAATTAATTACATATAAAAGAGCTAATTTATTAATTTACATCACATACATATTAATTAGAATTCCATAATTTGCATAACATAATAACTAATTATAATATACAAACTACATAATATGACTTCTGTGAGCCCTATCTACATGCATTGCTGAGGAGGTGATAACCTTGAACACTTTTGACACTTCTGCAAATCTGGACTAAAAAAAAAAAATCCCAATCTAATGTCCAATGGGTTTTAACTTCAGTACCCACGCAAAGGAAACAAATCTATCGCGCTAAGCATTGCTACTTAGTGGTGCAATAATATAACAAGAAAATAATAAATACAAATAAAGAAAGTAATAAAGCATAATTTGGATACTTAGGAATTTAATTTAATTTAGTATGATATTTCTGATATTAATTATCTTTTATTCTAATTTATTCCTCTTTGGAAGCGCTTAGTTCCTAGATTCCCAGTAATAATATACAATATACAAAATTAATAAAAATACTAAGTTCATATTCATATGGTTATAGAAGGTACATTTTTTATATTTATTTAAGTTATACCTATTTTTGCTAATCTTTCATCACTTTACTTAACAATTTTTATGTGGTTTGGATCATTTCATAATAACTAATATTCTTAATTCTAACTAATTCTGTTCAAGTCTTTTTAACTCATTTATTTAATTTCTAATATTTTTAATTTTTAATATTCTTAATTTATTTCACTGCCCAAGTAACCTATGACAGGCTGACTAAACTGGATAAGTGGGTCTTTGGGCATTGGACACTATAATGTCTCGGGCCGTCATACCATGGGACATGAAATACGGAATGTCAACCACGTATGCAATCAATATGACTAAAAAGCCATGGTAACAGATAATCGGACATACAAACTATGAAGGCAGACATAAAGCCCTAAATACAGGCATAAAGCCTTATGCAGTACTGCTCAAATAATATCCTATTGGCATGCCAATATATCCATTCTGACACACGTGTCTGGGTAATACATGGGCACATTAATACCATTTAATATTCTTATAATTTATTATTTCATTATATATTTTTTTTATTTATATTTTATAGCATTTTAAATTCTAATTATGATGGAAGTATAATTTCCAACTTACATTAATACGTAATTTACACATTCATTATATTATCTATATTAATCACAATTCACATTAATTGTTTCATGTACCAACGTACTCAAAACATTGTTCCTTTCTCTAATAATGAGAACTAATGTCCTATTCATACCTTTATAAGATTCATTTATTCATTACAAAATTTATATAAATTATCATTTACCATTCAAAAAGTATTTTTGCTTACTAAGTATTTATGATTTACTTTATTTTCGCTCATGTACCATTTATTTCGTAGGATATTATTATTATTATTATTATTATTATTATTATTATTATTATTATTATTATTATTATTCTAACTACAATGAAACATAAATCCTCATGATAACTTCATCTCATTTATACATTTGACCATATACTTATATTAATTACAATTTTATATTTTAAGTTGAATTACTAATATATTATGAATTATATTAGTGATGGGCATATAAGCCCTAGCTACCTATTCACATAATTTAGGTGAATTACTATTCATATTTCAAGTAATTCATGAAAATTTCATAGATTTTAAATTTTTGGCCTTAATTTCTGATACGCTTGAATTGTATAAATGTTTCTAAGCACATTTGCATACTATTTCATAGCATTTAGGCAAGTATTTTCATGCATAATAGTTGATTTCATTAGTTTTTGTAATTTCTATTGTAAAGCCCTTAATTCCATATTTTCTGCATCATTTCAGATGTTTGGGTGAAGCCCTAGAAGTATAGGAGTACAAAGGAAAGCTTGGAGGAGTCAAGAGACAGAGAATTACTACCGATACAAAGTACACGGGTTGTGTAAACCAAGCCCCAGACCTGTGTAACTCTCTGCCAGAAGAAAGCTAAGAGAATCGATGAGAAACACAAGTACACGGGTCATGCAAGTAGACCCGTGTAATCTGTAGGGACTCGTGTAAGTCTCTACTAGGCACAAGCTTAAAGAACCTTATGGGAACAACAGTACATGGCCCGTGTAACTAGGCCCGTGTAGTTGGCACAGACCCGTGTAACTTTCTGTGCCAAAACAAGATTTCGCAATTCTCCTGCAGCAAGTTACACGGCCCTACATTACGGGACCCGTGTAGTGACACACGGGCCGTGTACTATGCTGCAGCCAGTTTTATAACTCGAATTTCCCTGTTGTTTTCGGATAAAAAATGAGACTTCTAAGGCCCTTTAGACTTAAAGTGACCTAACCCTAGAGCAACAATATAAATAGAAAAGAAAACATCAGAAGAGTGGGTGGTTGGAAAGGACGACTGTTGTGGGGAGTGCTGCTGAAGGCTGCTGCTATCGGGCTCTGCATTAGTACCAAAAGAAGTTCTCCAGCTGAAGCTCCACAAGATCAAAGCTACAAACTATCTTCGGTTTGTTTGTTTCATCTCCCTAGACAGATTTCTATTGCTTTATTTCTTTTACATGATTTTCTTTTTACTGTTTTTACCTTTTATCATGATGTTTGCTGAACTCACCATAAGGGAGTAGTTTCCTTATTCTGGATTTGGGAGAGTAATGCTTGTAAATATTATTATGGATGAACATTAAGTTTTATTTATTGGATTTGAGATTCATTTCTTGATTTAATTTCTTGTGATCCTAATGCATGCTATGTGATGGTACCCACTTAGACATGATTGTAGATATTGATTGAAGGACTGAAAGGTGAAGATTAACATTAGAAAATCAAGATCTTGAACCTAAGAATTCTGACCTAGATGTAGGCTGATGCCTTTGTTGAACCTAAAAATTGGTCAAAGGTCTTAAAGGATTTTAATTAATTTGATCACCACGAAAGTAGGGTTTGAGTTAATTAAAATAGACCCTAGATGCCTTGAGAGAGGATTTAGGATAACTTAGGGCTAATTTCCATCACGGAAAATGAACCTCAATTCAGTAAATAAACGAGATAACATCCCTAATAAGATTCAAGTGTAAAATCTTAACTCCAGAATTGTTCCAAAAATAAATTACTTCATTTAAGTTTACTATTCTAGTGTTTAAAGTTAACAAACTTCATTCCCTAAATATTTAATAGCCTAAACGGTCAAAATTACTGTGTAGATTGGTACTTGCTAAACAAAGGTCTTCGTGGGAACGATACTCTACTTATCACATTATTACTTGTTAGCGATCCGTGCACTTGCGGGGTTGTAAAACTAGGCAAACAAGTTTTTTAGTGCCGTTGCCAGGGATTTTTGATTTTAGTAATATCGAGCGATAGGCAATTTGGCTTATTTAGGCAAATATATTTATTATATAATTTTATTCTACTAGTTGTATTTTTTCTTCTTTTCTCTCAGGTGCTCAATCTGGTATATGACCAGAACAAGGCCAGAAGAAGAAATTTTGGATTGTGATCCAGAGATAGATAGAACTCTGAAAGCCATCAGGAGGGAAAGGAAACATCAAGAGCATAGTCAAGGAGATCCTGAATTTCCAACCATGGGCGATAATACTGACAGACCAAGATTCTTAAGGGATTACAGAGCTCCATCTGTCCAAGGATTTCAGCCCAGTGTCACTAGGCCCACAGTGGATGCCAATAACTTTGAATTAAAACCAGCATGGCTCCAAATGATTTAACAAACCCAGTTTGCAGGTTCACCAATTGAAGACCCACACTATCACCTCTAGTGCTTTCTTGCCCTATGTGAAACATTCAAGATGAATGGAGTGTCTGATCAAGCAATAAGACTCAGAGCATTCCCATTCTCCCTTTGGGACAGAGCAAGGAAGTGGTTACTTTCTCAACCAGCTGGAACGCTCACTACTTTGGAAAATCTATCTCAAGCTTTTCTAGCAAGGTATTTTCCACCTGCAAAGACTGCAAAACTGAGGCTTGAGCTCAACACCTTCAGACAAAAGGAAGGAGAATCACTCTATGAAATATGGGAAAAATACAAAGACCTGTAAAGGGAATGTCCACACTATGGCATAGAAGATTGGCTATTAGTGCAAAATTTCTATAATGGATTACTACCCTCTACAAGGAGCACAGTTAATTCAGTTGCTAAGGGTGATCTAATGGAGAAAACAGTGCCACAAGCACTTGAACTTCTAGAAAGGGTTGCATACCATAATTATGAGTGGTCAAATGAAAGAAGAAATGCAAGGAAAACTGCAAGGGTCCTGGAAGTAGACGCCCTAAGTATGATAAATGCTCAGTTTGATAAACTCACAAGGAAACTCGAAAGAATGCAAGCCAACGCAGTTGTTACAAATAGTTAACCTGAAAACAGCTATGGAGGAGGATACATGAATTCAGAATACAACAATTTCAATAAAAACCCCTTAGAATAGATGAACTATGTGAATAATGGAGGAAACTTCAACTAGAGGCAGCCCAATAATCCATATTCAAATAGTTACAACCCTGGATGGAGGAACCACCCAAATTTCTCATGGTCCAATCAGCAGAACCAGCCAATAAACAAGCAATAAGAGTACAAACCACCAGTATCTCCTGGATTTTAGAATAGAGGTTAAAACTTTGCACAATCATTACTAACTCTCCAACCTCAACAACTTGAACCGAAAATGACTATGGAAACCATGATGGAAGGATTCCTAGCAGCTCAACAACAACAAACTGAATTGATTAAATAGCTGACTTCCAGAGTGGACCAACTTGCTACTCACAACAAGATGCTAGAGAATCAAATCGCTCAGCAAGCAATCTCTTCAAGTAAGGCTGCTGGCAAACTGCCTAGCCAACTAGAAATGAACCCAAAGGAGCATTGTAAGGTAGTTACCCTAAGGAGTGGGAGAACTCTAGTACAACCAGAGGTAGAACTAACAAAGGAAACCATAGAAAAATCTAAAGACTAAGCAGAGAAAAAGGAGGAAGAAGCTAAGAAAGATCAGAAAGAGAAAGTGAGGAAGGCAAAAAAATTACCAGAGCCATATCAACCTCCCTTACCTTTTCCTTAGAGATTTCAGAAAGCCAAATTTGGACAAGCAGTTTGGGAAGTTTTTGGAAGTTTTAGAGAAACTTTACATCAACATCCCCTTTACTAAAGCACTTTCTCAGATGTCGTCCTATGCCAAATTTCTTAAGGAAATTATATCAAAGAAGAGAAAGCTAGAAGACTATGGAACAGTAACTCTAACAGAGGAATGCTGTGCCATATTGCAAAACAAACTACCTCCAAAGTTGAAAGATCTAGGAAGCTTCTCCATACCTTGCCTCATTGGTAACAAGAAAATAGATAAGGCCCTCTGTAATCTTTGAGCAAGCGTCAGTTTAATGCCTCTGTCAATATGCAAAAAGAAGAAGATCGGGGAACTGAAACCAACAACAATCTCATTGCAATTGGCTGATCGATCTGTTAAATACCCTGTAGGAATACTTGAGAACGTTCCTATTAAAGTGGGCAAATTCTTCATTCTAGTGGACTTCGTTGTCCTTGAGATGGAAGAAGATGTTAAAATTCCTATCATCTTGGGAAGACCATTTTTGGCAACCGCCGAAGCTATCATAGACGTCAAAAAATGGGTGACGAACTCTCAAAGTAAGAGAAGAAGAATTGGAGTTCAACTTGTTCGACACGATGAAACGCAAATTTGAACCTGATGAATGCTTTAAAGTTGACACAATTGATGAATATGTTGAAAAGGAATTTCATAAGACCCATCCTAAAGATCCTCTTAAAACATGCATTGTGCACAGCCACACAGTGGATGATGAAAATACAGAAATAGCAGCATGTGCACAACAGTTAGTAGCTCATCCACCCCTACCATTAGCTAAAGCTTCCGAGATGGAGAAGTTGAAGGAGGAACAAACCAAAGGTAAGCTCCAGGAAAATGCCAAATAGGTAGAGCTTAAACCTCTCCCGTCCTCACTAAGGTATGCATTTCTGAACTCAAATTCTAAATATCCTATTATAATCAATGCTAGCCTATCTAAGTTAGAAGAGGAAAAATTGCTAAGAGAACTTAGGATCCATAGCAAAGCCATAGGGTATAAAATAGAAGACCTGAAGGGAATCAACCCTTCGATTTGCATGCATAGGATACCCATGGAAGAAAATAGTTAACTCACAATCGAACACCAAAGAAGACTTAACCCAAGCATGAAAGAAGTAGTCAAGAAAGAAATCTTAAAACTATTAGATACAGATATCATCTACCCAATTTCTGATAGTAAATGGGTTAGTCCTGTACATATAGTTCCTAAGAAAGGTGGGACAATTGTTATCCAAAATGCAAGCAATGAACTGATCCCTACTAGAGTAGTCACTGGTTGGTGAATGTGCATAAACTATAGGAATTGAACAATGCTACCAGAAAAGACTATTTCCCTCTCCCCTTCATTGACCAAATGTTAGAAAGATTAGCGAAACACTCTTATTTCTGTTATCTAGATGGGTATTCGGGATTCTTTCAAATTCCTATTCACCCAGAAGACTAAGAAAAGACAACATTCACTTGCCCTTATGGAACATTTGCATATAGGAGAATGCCTTTTGGTCTTTGTAATGCCCCTGCTACCTTTCAAAGATGCATGATGGCTATCTTTTCTGATTATATTGAAGTTATCATGGAAGTTTTTATGGATGATTTTTTCGTCTATGGAACTACTTTTGATGATTGCCTAGCTAATTTATCTAAGGTGTTGCAAAGATGTGAAGAATCAAACCTGGTTCTAAATTGGGAAAAATGCCACTTCATGGTAAGGGAAGGCATGGTTATGGGACATTTGATACCAGAAAGAGGAATTGAAGTTGATAAGGCAAAAATTGAGATCATTGAAAACATGCCACCACCAACATCAGTCAAAGGAGTTCGAAGCTTTTTGGGACATGTAGGATTTTACAGCAGATTCATCAAGGACTTTTCCAAAATAGCTAAGCCACTTACTAACTCGTTAAGCCAAGATGTTCCCTTTGATTTTGATGAAAATTGCCTTGTTTCCTTTAACAGAATCAAAGAAGCCCTGATATCAGCACCAATAATATAGCCATCAGATTGGGAGCTACCATTCAAAGTGATGTGCGACGCGAGTGACTATGCAGTTGGAGCAATGCTTGGGCAAAGAAAGGATAAAAAGCTCCATGCTATTTATTATGCTAGCAAGACACTTGATGATGCACAAATCAATTATGCCACCACAGAGAAGGAATTCCTAGCAATCGTGTTTGCAATGGACAAGTTTAGATCTTACCTCATTGGGTTAAAAGTCATTGTATTCACAGATCATACTACAATCCGATACCTTTTGAACAAGAAGGAAGCAAAACCAAGGCTGATTCGATGGATTCTACTCCTGCAAGAATTTGACCTCAAAATAAAGGACAAAAAGGGATCCGAAAATGTAGTAGCTGACCATCTTTCCAGACTAAAATTGGAGTACATGGAGGACTTCGAAGATTTGCCAATTGATGATTTATTTCCTGATGAATAATTACTTGCATTCTCTAAGGCTCCATGGTACGCTGACTTTGTTAATTTTCTTGTATGCAGGGTACTGCCTCCAAACATGACTTATCATCAAAGGAAGAAATTCCTACATGATGTGAGATATTACTTATGGGAGGAACCTTTACTGTGCAAGAGATGTAATGATGAGCTGATAAGAAGATGCATACTAGAGGAAGATATGAAAAGTATCATTTATCACTACCATTCATCGCTATATGGAGGACATTTCGGCACCTAAAAAATCGCAGTAAAAATTTTGCAAGCAGGGTTTTACTGGCCACATTTGTTTAAGGATGTAAGATCCTTTGTGCTAGGTTGTGATCAATGCCAAAGAACAGGTAACAGTTCAAGAAGAAATGAAATGCCACTGCATGGTATACTTGAGATAGAATTGTTCGATGTATGGGGAATAGACTTCATGGGCCCATTTCCCTCTTCCCGTGGAAATAAGTATATTTTGGTTGGAGTTGATTATGTATCAAAATGGGTAGAAGCAATTGCGACACCAACCAATGATGCTAGAGTGGTCACAAGGTTCTTTAAAAAGAACATCTTCACAAGATTTAACACACCACGAGCAATAATCAGTGATGGAAGAAGTTACTTCTGCAACTAACAATTCGAAACACAACTGAAAAAGTATGGAGTGACTCACAAGGTGGCCATACCTTATCATCCTCAAACCAGTGGTCAAGTAGAAATATCAAATAGGGAACTAAAGTAGATTCTGGAGAAAACTGTAAACAGATCCAGGAAGGACTGGTGCATAAATTTAGATGATGCACTATGGGCATATTGCACTGCAGAAGCGGAAACATGAAAAACACAAGTTTATACTATTGAATTCAAAAATTTTCACCTAGGATCACATGCATCATGCAAGATTTATTTTTATCTATTTGATTTCAATGATAAACAACATATTAAAACTCTTTTAATATGTTTTTGGATCTGTATATACCATTTAAGATTTTAAAATTAATCAGATTAATTTTAGAACCCTAGATTAAATCAAGAATAAATAAACTAACCTTTTGATGCACTGCAGTGTATTTGCGCCTTTGAGATGCATCTTCAGGATACCAGATGTTGTCCCTCTAACTTGTCCACACCAAGAACACCTATGGTAGCCCTTCAACAGCTTCTAAAGCTTTTTCTATTATTTAGAAAATCAAGTTCTGCCTTTTAAGAGATTAAAGATGTAAATAGGACACTAGAAACGATTTCTAGTATTTTTAATTCAAGAGATTGCTTGCTTATCTCTTAGAATAGATGAGAGATGAAGAGGAAGAGAAGGGAGACTCTTGGGTGGTGGCACCAAGGATGAGGAGCTGCTGGTTGTATTATTTTCTTTTCATAACATCACTTATATAGCTAGGTCAACACATTAAACCCTTGCCACATGTCACCCTCTGATTAGTTTTAGGTTTAATTGACCCAATCACATTGTGCCAAGTGTCAAACCTATATTTAATCTTAATTTTAATCATCTTACATGATTAAAAGACATTTGGCAAGCTTATGTGTAGTGCCACGTGTCACCATCTCATGGTGCCACATGTCACCCTCTGAAATGACCAAAATGCCCCTATGTTCTAATTTTGAGTTCTCAACCCAAAATAATTATTTCTCTTCTTCTAATCAATTTACATCAAATATAAATTAACTAATTAATCTCTATTAATTAATTTCTCATAATTAAATTAATATTTAAACACTTTAAATATAAATTTAACTTATACTATACATTCAATAATCTAGATTTGGTTTCAAGTCATGCTAGGAACTTTGCAATATAATTGTAAACCAAACCTATTTAATTAATCAATTAAACTCTTTAATTAATTAATTAAATTATATTTAATTAGGTGATAACTTGTTTATGTGTGTGACTTACTAAGCTCATCACTAGTTGGCAATGAGATATGATATTAGCTCTTAATATCATCAGAACTCTTTCTTACCATAAATGATTTCTCTAAATCATTTTATGCACCTCATAGACCATGGTTAACACCTAGCATAGCATGCCATGGCCACCTAATCGGTAATAAGGTTTACCTTAAATGAACCTATAATCATATATTACCATGCACTAGAATCTCTCTGTTACAAAATCCCAACTCAAGCTGGAGTCATGGTTTATGTCAAACTCCATTTGCTATGAATATTATGTTCTCTTTTAATTCCAGTTCTTGATTAAAAGATTTTTCTCATCATAAACTCTTTTTTGATTAAATCTATCTGTCCTGGCCAGGAATTTGAAACATCAAGAACAATTAAATGAACATAGGATTTTATCTCTATTTACTTAGAGGAACAGATTCTATCTTGATCAACACCTATTTCCATATGTAACTAGTAGGAGCCAACACATGCCTGTATACCCATACACAGTACAAGTATGAAAGCAGTATTAAACTCAAACCACCTATATACAAGATAACTATGTTATCTTAGGTCTAAAGATTATATGTACTGATATGATATATGACAATGTGTTGATAAGAGTAAACTCCATGTGCTTGTTATAAGTGTCACTGGTTTGGCCTACTTATCATTTATAAGTGCCTATCATGTTTGTCATATAGCATGAGACTCACCATTCCATCTTATTTATATCTCATATAAATAACTTGGGAACAAACATGAATAAAATCTTTCTGGATAAGTCATGTCCTTATTATGAAGTATCCTCGATTGTGAACCTATTTATGATACTTTGTACTAGAAATACTATCACTCATATTCTTAACAACTTAAGAATAGAATTTCTAATAAAATATCAATGGACCTTTTTTATTACACATAAATATATTATGTAAACAGAAAAGTGAAAATGCCTTTTGTTAATAAAAATATGTACAAGATACATACTAAATTATATGCTCTAGGGCATACTACTAATAATCTCCCACTAGCATTAGAGTCATTCATTACAATATCTTAGACCCATCTTCTCAAGATGTCGGTCCAGCTGAGTCTGTGACATAAGCTTAGTGAATGGATCAGCTGGATTTTTAGCTGATGCTATTTTCTACATGGCTATATCGCCTCGTCCAACTATTTCTCTGATAATATGGTAATGCCTTTCTATGTGTTTGGATTTTTGGTGAGACCTTGGTTCCTTAGCCTGTATGACTGCTCCATTATTGTCACAGTGTAGTGGAACTGCTAACTCAATGGAAGGAACTATTGTAAGTTCTATCATGAACTTCTTTATCCAAGCAGCTTCCTTTGCAGCATCTGATGCAGCAATATACTCAACCTCAGTAGTGGAATCTGCAGTCATGCTCTGTTTGGAACTCTTTCAACTGACTGCACCTCCATTACAAATGAACACATATCCAGAGGTAGACTTTCTATCATCGATATCTGATTGGAAATCAGAATCAGTATAACCATCCAATTGCAAGTCTCCACCTCCATAGATCAAGAATAAATCCTTAGTTCTTCTCAAGTACTTAAGGATTTTCTTGATAGCTATCCAGTGTTCCAAACCTGGATTGGATTGATACCTAGTCAAACTAACAGCATATGCAATATCCCGCCTAGTACACAACATTGCATACATTAAACTTCCAATAGCCGAAGCATATGGAATCCTGGCCATCTTATCTCTTTCTTCAGGTGTCTTTGGAGACATCTCTTTAGAAAGATGGATACCATGTCTCACTGGT
Organism: Hevea brasiliensis; assembly: GCF_030052815.1. NCBI lineage: Eukaryota > Viridiplantae > Streptophyta > Magnoliopsida > Malpighiales > Euphorbiaceae > Hevea > Hevea brasiliensis. Next base: position 72,639,174 of record NC_079504.1, read on the forward strand.
AACAATCCTCTCTTGGAATCAAGCATGTTAAACCTCTTTAACACCATTTCCAAGTATAGACTTTGGGATAAACCAATTATTCTTTTCGCTCTATCTCTATAGATGTGAATCCCAAGAATATAGGTTACCTCCCCCAAGTCTTTCATGGAGAATGTATTTGACAACCATACCTTTACAGTTGTCAACATACCTGTGTCATTACCCATCAATAGTATGTCACCCACATATAAGATAAGGAAAGTGATAGCATTGTCACTAACCTTCTTATACACACATGGCTCATCCTCATTTTTTATAAAACCAAATGATTTAATAGCTTCATCAAAACGAATGTTCTAACTCCTCGAAGCTTGCTTCAACCCATAAATAGATCGCTTTAGCTTGTATACCTTGGAATCATTTTGGGATTCAAAACCCTTAGGTTGTTCCATGAAAATGTTTTCTTCAATATATCCATTGAGAAAAGTTGTTTTGACATCCATCTGCCAAATCTCATAATCATAGTATGCAGCTATTGCTAATAGAATCCTAATTGATTTAAGCATGGCAACAGGCGAGAATGTCTCCTCATAGTCGATTCTTTGCCTTTGGCGAAATCCTTTCGCTACTAACCTTGCCTTATAGGTCTCTATTTTTTCATCAGAACCAATTTTCTTCTTGAAAACCCATTTGTTCCCTATAGGTACAATACCTTCAGGTGGGTCAACAAGATCCTAAACTTGATTCTTATACATGGAATCAATTTCGGATTTCATAGCATCATTCCATTTTGAAGAGTCTATATCTGATATAGCTTCTTCATAGGTGAGTGGATCATCTCCATGATCTACTTCTTCATGAGTAGACAATTCTTGTTCTTCTTCATGAAGGAAACCATATCTCACTGGTGGGTGAGATACCCTAGTTATTCTACGAGGAATAGTTATAGATGTTTCATCAATGGGTGTAGGTTAACTAGATGGATCTATATCCATCTGATCTGTTGGTTGGTCAGAATTCTCCAATTCTAACTTCTTTTGCCTTCCTTTGCCTCCTTCTTGAACAAACTGTTGTTCAAGAAATGTGACATCTCTACTTATCACAACCTTTTGTGAAGTAGGCAAATAAAAATAATATCCAAAACTATCTTTTGGATATCCAACAAATCGACCCTTTTTTTATCTGGTTTCCAATCTATCATTGTTTAGCTTTTTAACATAAGCTGGACAACCCCAAATCTTAACATGCATAAGACTTTATTTTCTTCCATGCCATATCTCATAAGGTGTGGAAGAAACTGATTTTGATAGAACCCTATTCAGAATATACAAAGCTGATTCTAATGTAAATCCCCAAAAGGAGATTGGCATATCAGTATAGCTCATCATACTACGTACGATATCCAATAGGGTACGATTTCTCCTTTCACATACACCATTCAACTGTGGTGTTCCTAGAGGAGTCAGCTGGGAAACAATGTCATGCTCTCTTAAGTATTCATCAAATTCAGTAGTCAAATATTCTCCTCCACGATCTGATTAAAGAGCTTTAATACTCTTTCCTGTTTGATTTTCTACTTCAGATTTAAATTCTTTGAACTTTTCAAAGGATTCATGTTTGTATTTCATCAAATATAAATACCAAAACCTTGATTTATCATCAGTAAAGGTAATAAAATAATGAAAACCACCTCTAGCCATTTCCTTAAATGGACCACCTACATCATTATGTATTAGCTCTAAAATATTTTCAGCTCTTAGCCCTTGTCCAACAAAGGGTGATCTAGTCATTTTGCCCTAAAGGCAAGATTCGCAAGTTGGAGTAGGCTCAGAGCCCAATGAGGATAGAATCCCCATTTTCTCCAGTTTTGCAATCCTATCTTCTGCAACATGACATAACCTTAAGTGCCAAATATATTTTGAACTTGAGTTGATTTTCACCATGGCATTGCATTCTTTTAGATTGCTATACTCTGGGCAGTTCCTTCTCTAGTGCCCATCCTTCTGGCAGTGGAAACACTTTTCTTTGCCTCCATCAGCTTTAGTCTTCCCTTTTTGTTTAGCAATTTTATTGGAAGGACCAGGAATCTGAGGTTTCTTTTTCTTATTGCCCTTCTTCTTGTTGGACTTTCCAGCAGAAGAAGTTGCAATCAAAGCAACCTCTTTTCCTTTATTGCCCGACATTTTCTTTTGGGCAATAACCAGCATGTTGAGTAAATCAGCTAAGGTGCATTCCTGTTTAGTCATATGGAAATTTGTCACAAAATTCCCAAAAGACTCAGGAAGGGACTGAAGGATCAAATCCGTCTGTAGTTGGAAATCCATGTTGAAATCAAGATGTTCCAACTGCTCAATCAACCGAATCATCTTATGGACATGATCCCCAACATTTTGTCCCTCAGACATCCTCATGTGGAACAACTGCCTAGATATCTCATACCTAGCATTCCTGCTGTGCTCACCATACAACTCTTGTAGGTGAAGGAGGATCTCACTCGCACTCTACATGTTCTCATGCTGCTTCTGTTTCTCATTACTCATAGAAGCAAGTATGTAATACTTAGCTCTCATATCATGCTCCTTCCACTTGTCCAAAGTTTCATGTTCCTCTTGAGTGGCCTCTGGAGGTAAGGGACCAGGAACATTTGAATCTAGAACATATCCTATATGTTCAAGGTTCAGGAGAAGTTTCAAATTTTTTAGCCAATTAGACATATTAGGTCCTGCCAACCTATTGCGATCAAGTACGCTTGCAAGGATATTGCATGGTGGTGGTTGCTCTGTGCTCATTATTATCAGAAAATTAACTGCAGAAAATAACTAGATTAATTAGTAAATGTATCATGTAATTAACCAAAATGATTATGGTCTTTTAATCAAATTGGTCCTCCCACTAACTTAGCGAATCCTACACTTTCAAAGTAGAAAACGAAAATCCTAGTTGGATGGATTTCTAGTGGGTGATTGAATTCTTATAATTCTATTGATCATCCTCAGGTACATCCATTATTGGAATTACAATAAATTATAAGTGAGCAACTCCTTGCCCATCATATCTCATGTGAGGTTTAATCCTTTACCTAGCCCCTAATGCTCAAAATCTCAGGTACATCCATTATTGACTTATCTTGCATTAGTTAAGTAGATTCCATTGAGTCAGTAATTATGCAAATAATTTTAATGTCCTCAGGTACATCCAATATTGGCCACCAAACCATTTACATATTTACAATATCTCATGCTTAATAATTATTCTTAAGAAAATCTCTTAAATTAATTGCATCTTATACAAGTATTTAAAATTTCTTAAAATAATTGCCTCAATGGAGGGCCTATGTAACACCCTCCCGGTAGCAACTCCGTACATTCTACTGTTCCGGTGACCGGTGTCGGTCCGGACAGCTAGAACGTCCGGAAAAATATTTAAACTAAAGTCAGGAACCATAATTAACTCAAATATTAATAAGAAAAATTTAGAAATAAAATACAACCAAGTTAAATGAGCCGGTGCCCAAGCGAAGGGTAATCAGAGGGAAGTTGCGGTTCTCGCAACGAGGAGCCTTAGACCCGGGGGAAAAATTATAAAATAATTTTTGGGACTCCAGAAAAGGGTTATTGAGGTTCCCATGGCATTAGAATGCCAAGAAAATACCTAGAAAAAATTTTCAATCGGTACAACCAATTTTGACCCGTTAAGCCAAACGGAGGGCATTTTGGTCATTTCGCCTTCGGAGGTGATTTTTGACCGACTTGTCCAGTTAATTAAATAATTATTATGAACTAAAATATGAATTAATATTGATGAAAAATGAATTGAAAGTTAGTAGTGATGAAAAGAAAAGAAAAATACAATATATGCAAATTATGACATCATTGTGATGTCATTTAAAATTAGCCACCAATCACATTTAAACTATCATTTATCTAACTAATAAACGAGGTAAATAAAGACCAAAGGAAAAGAAAAAAACGTGGGCAGCCATCTCCTTCTCCATTTCAGCCACACCATAGCCAAGAAGCAAACCTCCATTTTTCTTCCTCACTCAAGCTTGAAGATCTCTCAAGCCTCACCCCAAAACCCTAAGTTATCTTCACAAAAATTAATCTACACACCCTAAGCAAGCTCTAGACAGCCACAAAGAAGAGGAATTCTAGAGTTTTCACAAGCTCAATAAGTTGAGCCAAGAGGTTAGTGCTATACTTTCACTCTCACTCCTTTAATCCTTGTTAGAGCATCATTTTAAGTTAAGAAATTGTAAGAAAATGAAGTAAATTATATATGTTAGGGCATCTTCAAATTTTCGGCAGCCCTAAGGAAGGATGAGTTTGATTGTTTAAATGAATTTAGAGTGGATAGAAATGATGTTTAAGGTATAAATATGCATGGATGTTGAACTAGTGTGCTAATTGAGGTTTATGGGTAAATTGAATTGGACATTAGGGTTTTGAGAAGTAAAAATTGAATTGGCTTATCAAACTGTTAAAGAACAATCTAATGGTCAATAAGTGACCATTTGAGGCATGTTGACCATAAATTGGACTGAAAAATAGTATGGCAAAGTGAAGGTGTAATCTGCCCTAGGACAGCAGCAATGGACTGAAATTTCAATCCAATTACACAGCCATAACTTTGGCTGTGTTAGTCCAATTGGTGTTTGGCCAATTGGACATGAAACTAGGCTTACAATGGCACATTTTTTCTGAAGAAACCATGCCCAAAAGACCAAAGCAAGAGGACCAAAACTTGGCCCCAATCCGGATACCCTGCAACTGATTCTGCAGAATTGACCAAATGAACAGTAACTGTTCATTTGGCCATAACTCACTGTAGATATGGTAAATTGACCTGAAATTTTTACAGCAACAATTTAAGACATAGACAAACAACTTTCATGAAGGAACCTTCCCCAAATTATGGCCAGAACCTAACCCAAATGACAGTGGCAGTCACTGTTCATGTTACTGTAGATATGGTAATTTCTGCAGAATGGAAATCCGGCCAGCTGTGGTTTTTGGACCATATCTGGGGCTACAAAACTCCAAATGGAGTGATTCAAAAAAGGAAATTCAACTAGACAAAATAAGGAACAACTTTCATGTTTGCCATTTCTTCAGAATTCCCACTGCAACAGTGCTTAATGGAACAGTAAACTTAGGCTTCAAAAACTGAAATTTCTGCCCTCTTGGTTTTAAGTTAGAAATGGTAATGGTGACCAATTCCAACAAGTTTTAAATGCAAAATGTGGTATGTTGGGAGTGCCAAAACCAATGTACCTAATTTCTACCTAAAAGTCAACATTTTTGTTGATTAAAGAGGTGAATAGTGACACCGAAACTTGAAATTCAAAGATTGAAGAATTTTAAAGTATCAAATGCCCTAGTATACCTAACAAGATTGGTTTGGATAGTTTGGCATGCCAATAGGGTTCGATTAGCGATCGCACATGGCAATATGCCATTCTGTGATTTTATGGCTTTTAGCCATTCTGACCTTGTATTGAGATTTGGCCTTGTGCCTGATGTATTTACAGCTTGTTAGTTGTTCTGTTGCATACCGGGAGATGCATATGTGACCGATGGTGTGACGGCCCGAGGTACTAGATACCTAGTGCCAGTTTACCCGTTATCCAGTCCAGTCGTTCAGTATAGGTTACTTGGGCAACCAAATGAATGAAAGTGAACAAAATTAATGAATATAATGGATATACCAATATCAAACAAATAAAACATATACATTCACTACATATTCATTTTCTACTATTTTCTTTTATTTTATTATTGCACCACTAAGCATTATTGCTTAGCGCGTTGCTTTTGCCACGCGTAGGTACTGGAGATACTGATCGTGAGCTCAGTAGACCGCAGACTGGGTGAGTCCATCCTGCAGTTCTGCACAGCGTCCGTGTCACCTCACCACCTGCAGTGCATTGGTAGGACACTAGGTGTCATTTTGTCATTTTGTAACTAAATTTTTATTTTCTCATATGTATTTAGAATTATGTAATGTATTTTAAAGTTCATGTAAATTATGAAAATTGTATTTGTGAATGGAAAAGTAAATATCTATCTACGACTTGGATATGTATGGAAGTAAATTGAGTATTTATCTGTTGCTTATATATGAATACCCTGAGAAATGATGATTGAGAAATGAGATTGGAAAATGTTGAGATTTTGATATTGAGACTTTGTTGATGAATTGAAGTTGGGATTGTTTGGAAATTATTTGGAAGTGTTTTTAAAAGGTTCCAAAGAAATGTTTTCTCCATTTTTTGCCGGTACCTTGCCGGATTTTCTATAAAATTTTCGGAACCTCAAATAAATTATAGTTTAAATAAATGACTTAAATAAATTATATTTCACAAGTTATATTCAAAATTATGATGAAAATTAATTAAGATAAAATAGAGTGTGCCGGTACACCGTGTGGCATAGCTTGCTCGGCTACACTGTAGACGGGTAAGGGGTGTCACATTTAGTGGTATCAGAGCACGGTTTAGGCGTTTCTGGGCCTAGATTGAGTCCATACCATGCATTGCATTTGTAAGAGTCGAGGTGACACTAACGCAGATCTGTTTATCTTTCTTATTTTGAATAGGATATGGACCCTTCATCTCAGAGAGCCGTTGAGGAGGAAGTGGAGAGTCATGCTCCACTGCGGCGGTGAGGCGGGGCATGAGAGAATCTGCTCCGCCAGCTCAAGCGAGCACCTCGGCCTCCACAGCCATGTTTCACAAATGGCCGACTTCTTTAGACAAATGGTCGGGTAATGCCAGCACCACCACCACCACCAGCTCCACAGCAGAAATCACACCTGGAAAGGCTAAGAAAGTTTGGAGCTGTGGACTTCTATGGCAAGAGAGAAGATGACTCTGTTGCAGTCGAGAATTGGTTGAACAGAACAGGCAGAGTCCTAAAACAACTCCACTGCACTCCAGAGCAAAACCTGGAAGCTGCCATATCCTTGTTGCAAGATGATGCCTACGAATGGTGGGACACGGTATCCAGTGAAGTGCAGCTAGAAGTTATAACTTGGGACTTCTTTCTCTCAGAATTCAAGAAGAAATATGTGGGTACTGTATACCTGGAAGAGAGAAGAAGAGAGTTCATTAATCTGAGGCAGAGACAGCTATCAGTGGCCGAGTATGAGAAGGAATTCGTCCGATTAAGCCGCTATGGAAGGGAGATAGTCCCTAATGAAGCTGAAAGGTGCAAGAGATTTGAAGAGGGACTAAATGACAACATCAAGATCCAGCTCACTGCCTTGGGAATCACAGAATTTACCAAGTTAGTGGAAGCTGCAATAAAGGTGGAAAAAGTAAGAATCAGTGAGCAGACCAGAAGGGATAGACAGCAGAAGAGGAGCCCGAGTCAGTCTAGTTCAGCTCCTGCATTTGGGAAGAAGTTCAAGGGTCCTCCTGCATAGAGTTCAGCTCAGCCACAGGGTCAGGGTCAGTCTCAGGGGCCCAGGCCACAGTTCACCCCTAGGAGAGGTCAGTCCACACCATCAGTGGGCAGCTCTCCAGGGATGGGGTTCAGGACGGACCCAACATCTTACGCATGTCCACACATGCGAAATGGCATAAGGGGAGTGTTGGAGTAATGGCGGTGCTGCTTGAGGTGTGGGTCGACATAACATCGGTGAACCGCCACGCAGAACTACTACTGTTGCTCCAACACAAGCGCATGACTGCTCTCTGCACTACGAGAGGTAGAAAATCTGGTAAGTCTGAGGCAGTGGAACCATCACAGAGGCCTGCATCTGAGCCAGCATAGAGGCCAGATAACAGACCACCTGCCAGAAATTATGCTATTAGAGCTCAGGAGGAGCAAGATGCCCCGAACGTCATCAGGGGTACGTTCTTCCTCTACACTACACCTGTGCATGCATTGGTGGATCCAGGATCCACTCATTCCTATATTTGCATCAACTTACCCGTAGAAAGGGGGATACTAGTAGGGGAGAGTGACCAAGACATTCTAGTCACTAATCCATTGGGTCACAGTGTGGTAGTGAACAAAGTATATAAGGGTTGCCCGTTAAGGATTCAGGGGTATGAATTCTTAGCAGACTTGATTGAGTTGCCTTTCCACGAGTTTGACATGATTTTGGGAATGGACTGGTTGTCACGTCATCAGGCAATAGTTGATTGCAAATTGAAGAGGATTTCTCTGAAAACTTCTGAGGGTAATGAGATCACTGTTGTGGGGGAAAGGACAGATTTTTTGTCCAATGTTATCTCAAACCACGATTGCAAGAAGAATGATGAGAAAAGGCTGTGAAGCCTACCTAGCACATGTGGTGGATACTAGGCAGGCTAAGCCAAACCTGAGTGACATACCCACAGTAAAGGACTTCCCAGAGGTATTTCCTGAAGAATTGCCTAGTTTGCCACCAGAAAGGGAAGTCGAATTTGCTATTGAGACACTGCCGGGTACAGCACCTATTTCCATTGCTCCTTATAGGATGGCACCCACTGAATTGAGGGAGTTGAAGACTCAGTTGTAAGAGTTGCTTGATAAGGGGTTCATACGCCCCATTGTGTCACCATGGGGAGCTCCAGTGCTGTTTGTGAAAAAGAAGGATGGGACTTTGAGGCTTTGCATTGATTACCGGCAGTTGAATAAAGTGACTGTGAAGAATAAATATCCGTTGCCTAGAATTGATGATCTGTTTGATCAGTTGAAGGGAGCATGAGTATTTTCTAAGATTGATCTCAGATCAGGATATCATCAATTGAGGGTGAAGGATGCAGATGTGCCAAAGACTGCATTCAGGACCCGATATGGGCATTATGAGTTTCTGGTGATGCCCTTTGGCCTAACTAATGCACCAGCGGCATTCATGGACCTTATGAACCGTATCTTCCATCCATACCTAGATTGGTTCGTAGTGGTCTTTATTGATGATATTTTGGTGTATTCCAAGACCAGGGAAGAACATGATGAGCATTTGAGGATTGTTCTACAAACCCTGAGAGAAAAGAAGCTGTATGCTAAGTTGTCCAAGTGTGACTTTTGGTTGAATGAGATTGCATTCCTTGGACACATAGTGTCAGCTGATGGGATTAGGGTGGATCCCAAGAAAATAGAAGCAGTGATGGAATGGAAGCCTCCCAGAAACACAACTGAGGTCAGAAGCTTCTTGGGGCTAGCTGGGTATTACAGAAGATTTGTGAAGGGATTTTCCTTAATAGCTGCTCCAATGACCAAGTTGTTACACAAGAATGTCCGATTTATTTGGAATGATAAGTGTCGAGACCAGTTTGAGAAGTTAAAGGCTATGTTGTGAGGCACCGGTGTTAACATAGCGATGTCGAGAAAGGACTTCGTGGTCTACAGTGATGCCTCTCATAATGGGTTAGGGTGTGTATTGATGCAAGAGGAAGGTGGTCGCCTATGCTTCCAGCGATTAAGGCCACATGAACAGAATTACCCTACCCATGATTTAGAGCTTGCAGCAATTATCTTCGCACTGAAGATATGGAGGCATTACTTGTATGGTGAAAAGTGCTATATTTACGCAGACCACAAAAGCTTGAAATACTTGCCAACCCAGAAGGAGCTCAACCTTAGACAGAGGCGATGGATTGAGTTCTTGAAGGACTATGATTGTGTAATTGACTACCATCCTGGGAAGGCAAATGTAGTTGCTGATGCTTTGAGCAGAAAATCCATGACAGCCTTGAGATCATTGAATGCCCGTCTAACTTTGATTCGAGATGGAGCTATTTTGGCTGAGTTGCAAGTGAGGCCAAACCTGCTATAGCAGATTTTAGATGGGCAAAAGGCAGATGAGAAGCTAATGGCTATTATGAGCAAAATCTCAGAGGGAAAAGCAACTGATTATGAGGTGAAAGCAGATGGGTGTCTGTATTACAAAGTAAGACTGTGTGTACCAAATGATGGGGAATTGAAGGCCAGTATTCTAAAAGAGGCACACACCAGTGTATATGCTATGCAACCAGGAAGTACAAAGATGTATCATGATCTGAAGCTTCAGTATTGGTGGCCTGGTATGAAGAAGGACATAGATGACTACGTGACTAAATGCCTGACATGTCAGCAAGTCAAGGCAGAACATCAAGTTCCATCAGGTTTGCTACAGCCTATACGCACACCTGAATGGAAATGGGATCGGGTCACCATGGATTTTGTAAGTGGTCTGCCTCTCACCCGGAAGAAACATGATGCAGCATGGGTGATAGTTGATAGATTGACAAAGTCAGCACACTTTACGCGATTAGGACTAACTACTCCTTTGGAGAAGTTAGCGAATTGTATATTAGTGAGATAGTTAGATCGCATGGAATTCCACTTTCCATCATATCGATCGAGACCAAGGTTTACATCAAGATTTTGGAAGAAGTTGCATGAGTCCTTGGGTACACAACTCCATTTCAACATGACTTTCCATCCTCGATGGATGGGCAATCGAGAAAAGAGTAATCGGGTAAACAATTGAAACCAATGGAATTGATACAAATATTGAATTGAAATGATAACAATAACATGAAATATATGTCGAGTTCTTGAGGATATCTGAGGAGTTGTGTCATTGAGTTTGAGGAAGTTGGGATAGATACCTCCCAATCGCGAATTTGCATACAATAATAGCTACCAAGCTAGCATCCAAATGGCCCCATATGAAGCCTTGTATGGGAGGAAATGTAGAACTCGGTGTCTTTGGGTGAATTGGGCGAAGACAAACTGGTAGGGCCAGACCTGGTGAAACAGACTGAGGAGAAGGTAAAACTAATCAAAGCTAATCTGAAGGTTGCCTCAGATAGACAGAAATCCTATGCCGACTTGAAGAGAAAAGAAATAGAATATGCGGTTGGCGACAAAGTATTCCTCAAGGTGTCACCGTGGAAGAAAGTATTGAGGTTTGGAAGGAAAGGTAAGTTAAGCCCTAGGTTCATTGGCCCATATGAAGTCATTGAACGTGTGGGTCCAGTGGCCTATAGGCTAGCTTTACCACCAGAGCTGGACAAGATCCACAATGTGTTTCACGTGTCCATGCTCAGAAGATACCGCTCAGATCCTTCACATGTCATCTCCAGGGAAGAAATTGAAATACAACCGGATTTGACATATGAAGAAGAACCTCTACGGATCTTGGCTCGGGAAGTGAAAGAGTTGAGAAATAAGCAGATTCCATTGGTGAAAGTGCTTTGGAGGCACCACAACACCGAAGAGACAACTTGGGAAAATGAAGAGACGATGAGGCAACAGTTCCCTCAACTGTTTGCATCAGGTAAATTTCGAGGACGAAATTTAAATTAGAGGGGAAGAGTTGTAACACCCTCCCGGTAGCAACTCCGTACATTCTCTTATTCGGTGACGATTATGTCGACGGCTAGAACGTCCGGAAAAATATTTAAACTAAAGTCAGGAACCATAATTAACTCAAATATTAATAAGAAAAATTTAGTAAAAATTTTAGAAATAAAATACAACCAAGTTAAATGAGCCGGTGCCCAAGCGAAGGGTAATCAGAAGGAAGTTGCGGTTCTCACAACGAGGAGCCTTAGACCCGGGGGAAAAATTATAAAATAATTTTTGGGACTCCAGAAAAGGGTTATTGAGGTTCCCATGGCATTAGAATGCCAAGAAAATACCTAGAAAAATTTTTCAATCGGTATAGCCAATTTTGACCCGTTAAGCCAAACGGAGGGCATTTTGGTCATTTCGCCTTCGGAGGTGATTTTTGACCGACTTGTCCAGTTAAGTAAATAATTATTATGAACTAAAATATGAATTAATATTGATGAAAAATGAATTGAAAGTTAGTAGTGATGAAAAGAAAAGAAAAATACAATATATGCAAATTATGACATCAATGTGATGTCATTTAAAATTGGCCACCAATCACATTTAAACTATCATTTATCTAACTAATAAAAGAGGTAAATAAAGACCAAAGGAAAAGAAAAAAACGTGGGTAGCCATCTCCTTCTCCATTTCAGCCACACCATAGCCAAGAAGCAAACCTCCATTTTTCTTCCTCACTCAAGCTTGAAGATCTCTCAAGCCTCACCCCAAAACCCTAAGTTATCTTCACAAAAATTAATCTACACACCCTAAGCAAGCTCTAGGCAGCCATAAAGAAGAGGAATTCTAGAGTTTTCACAAGCTCAATAAGTTGAGCCAAGAGGTTAGTGCTATACTTTCACTCTCACTTCTTTAATCCTTGTTAGAGCATCATTTTAAGTTAAGAAATTGTAAGAAAATGAAGTAAATTATATATGTTAGGGCATCTTCAAATTTTCGGCAGCCCTAAGGAAGGATGAGTTTGATTGTTTAAATGAATTTAGAGTGGATAGAAATGATGTTTAAGGTATGAATATGCATGGATGTTGAACTAGTGTGCTAATTGAGGTTTATGGGTAAATTGAATTGGACAATAGGGTTTTGAGAAGTAAAAATTGAATTGGCTTATCAAACTGTTAAAGAACACTCTAATGGTCAATAAGTGACCATTTGAGGTATGTTGAGCATAAATTGGACTGAAAAATAGTATGGCAAAGTGAAGGTGTAATCTGCCCTAGGACAGCAGCAATGGACTGAAATTTCAGTCCAATTACACAGCCATAACTTTGGCTGTGTTAGTCCAATTGGTGTTTGGCCAATTGGACATGAAACTAGGCTTACAATGGCACATTTTTGCTGAAGAAACCATGCCCAAAAGACCAAAGCAAGAGGACCAAAACTTGGCCCCAATCCGGATACCCTGCAACTGATTCTGCAGAATTGACCAAATGAACAGTAACTGTTCATTTGGCCATAACTCACTGTAGATATGGTCAATTGACCTGAAATTTTTACAGCAACAATATAAGACATAGAAAAACAACTTTCATGAAGGAACCTCCCCCAAATTATGGCCAGAACCTAACCCAAATGACAGTGGAAGTCACTGTTCATGTTACTGTAGATATGGTAATTTCTGCAGAATGGAAATCCGGCCAGCTGTGGTTTTTGGACCATATCTGGAGCTAAAAAACTCCAAATGGAGTGATTAAAAAAAGGAAATTCAACTAGACAAAATAAGGAACAACTTTCATGTTTGCCATTTCTTCAGAATTCCCACTGCAACAGTGCTTAATGGAACAGTAAACTTAGGCTTCAAAAACTGAAATTTCTGCCCTCTTGGTTTTAAGTTAGAAATGGTAATGGTGACCAATTCCAACAAGTTTTAAATGCAAAATGTGGTATGTTGGGAGTGCCAAAACCAATGTACCTAATTTCTACCTAAAAGTCAACATTTTTGTTGACCAAAGAGGTGAATAGTGACACCGAAACTTGAAATTCAAAGATTGAAGAATTTTAAAGTATCAAATGCCCTAGTATACCTAACAAGATTGGTTTGGATAGTTTGGCATGCCAATAGGGTTCGATTAGCAAGATCTTGCACATGGCAATATGCCATTCTGTGATTTTATGGCTTTTAGCCATTCTGACCTTGTATTGAGATTTGGCCTTGTGCCTGATGTATTTACAGCTTGTTAGTTGTTCTGTTGCACACCGGGAGATGCATATGTGACCGATGGTGTGACGGCCCGAGGTACTAGATACCCAGTGCCAGTTTACCTGTTATCCAGTCCAGTCGTTCAGTATAGGTTACTTGGGCAACCAAATGAATGAAAGTGAACAAAATTAATTAATATAATGGATATACCAATACCAAACAAATAAAACATATACATTCACTACATATTCATTTTCTGCTATTTTCTTTTATTTTATTATTGCACCACTAAGCATTATTGCTTAGCGCGTTGCTTTTGCCACGCGTAGGTACTGGAGATACTGATTGTGAGCCCAGTAGACCGCAGACTGGGTGAGTCCATCCTGCAGTTCTGCACAGTGTCCGTGTCACCTCACCACCTGCAGTGCATTGGTAGGACACTAGGTGTCATTTTGTCATTTTATAACTAAATTTTTATTTTCTCATATGTATTTAGAATTATGTAATGTATTTTGAAGTTCATGTAAATTATGAAAATTGTATTTGTGAATGGAAAAGTAAATATCTATCTACGACTTGGATATGTATGGAAGTAAATTGAGTATTTATCTGTTGCTTATATATGAATACCCTGAGAAATGATGATTGAGAAATGAGATTGGAAAATGTTGAGATTTTGATATTGAGACTTTGTTGATGAATTGAAGTTGGGATTGTTTGGAAATTATTTGGAAGTGTTTTTAAAAGGTTCCGAAGAACTGTTTTCTCCATTTTTAGCCGGTACCTTGCCGGATTTTCTATAAAATTTTCGGAACCTCAAATAAATTATAATTTAAATAAATGACTTAAATAAATTATATTTCACAAGTTATATTCAAAATTATGATGAAAATTAATTAAGATAAAATAGAGTGTGCCGGAACACCGTGTGGCATAGCTTGCTCGGCTACACTGTAGATGGGTAAGGGGTGTCACAGCCTATGTTATAATTACTTTAATTATAGTATTTCCAACTTAATCATTTGTTTGGAAGATTTTATGGTCATCCTAATTACTATTAAGGTCTCACTTTGCACATTATCCATTTAGCATGCATATATCACACAGTGCATATATTCCCATACATCTCATGCATTCATGGATAAGCAGTAAATATGGTATGATCATGGACTTTCTAAGGGATTCAATTCTGAGCCACCAAGAATTGAATCAGGGCATTCCTAAGTGCATTTCATTCATTCATTATACAAGAGTTGCTGAAAAAGTACATAATCAACACTTGATCTTGAATTCCTCCCACTGGTCCCACCAATGCTCTTGACCTCCTTGATCTTCTTACAACCAATTACATAGTAATCCTTGGCATACCAAGGCGAATTTACAAGAACTTAAATAAATGAAATTACAATCCAAAAATTATTACAAACTTAATAATACATACCCAAAATAAATTAAAATTAATTAATTAATTTACAATCCCAAAGAAACATAAAAGAAATTAATCCAATCACATTGGTCTTTTATAGTCCATGATCATCCATCATGCATATCACTATTTAACAATTAAATAAAACATACATACTTAAATTAAATTGAATATCTCATATTCAACTTAAAAATCCATATTTGAATATTATTCAAATAAATTTAAAAATTTAGATTTGAATCTCAATCAAACAAATTTAAAAATTCATATTTGAATCACATTCAAACAACCTTAAAAATTCAGATTTGAATCACATTCAAACAATTTTTAAAAAATCAGATTTGAATCACATTCAAATAATTTTTAAAAATTCAGATCTGAATATTATTCAAATAACTTTAAAAAATCAGATTTAAATATGATTCAAACAACTTTAAAAATTCAGATTTGAATCACATTCAAACAATTTTTAAAATTCAGATTTGAATTATAATTTAATTATGCAATTAAAACTACTAATTAAACACTTTAATTAGTGATAGGATGAGTTTTTAGATCATACAGCAATTGTAAATTAAAAAGCCAAACCTTGAGCCACTCATGGAAGCCAAAATTGGCGCACCAAAGATGGTGTTGTTCAAGCATGCCACCACACATCCATTGCAACCAGCAATGGATAAATCATCTCATGATCAAAACACATAATTAAATCATATAATCAACAATCTAAATGGCAAATATAGTAGCTCTAATACCAATTGCAGGAGCGGAAGCATGAAAAACACAAGTTTATACCGTTGAATTCAAAAATTTTCACCTAGGATCACATGCATCATGCAAGATTTACTTTTATCTATTTGATTTCAATGATAAACAACATATTAAAACTCTTTTAATGTTTTTTTAGATCTGTATTTGCCATTTAAGATTTTAAAATTAATCAGATTAATTTTAGAACCCTAGATTAAATCAAGAATAAATACACCAACCTTTTGATGCACTGCAGTGTATTTGCGCCCTTGAGATGGATCTTCAGGACACCAGATGTTATCCCTCTAGCTTGTCCACACCAAGAACACCTATGGTAGCCCTTCAACAGCTTCTAAAGCTTTTTCTATTATTTAGAAAATCAAGTTCTGCCTTTTAAGAGATTAAAGATGTAAATAGGACACTAGAAATGATTTCTAGTATTTTTAATTCAAGAGATTGCTTGCTTATCTCTTGGAATAGATGAGAGATGAAGAGAAAGAGAAGGGAGACTCTTGGGTGGCGGCACCAAGGATGAGGAGCTACTGGTTGTATTATTTTCTTTTCATAACATCACTTATATAGCTAGGTCAACATATTAAACCCTTGCCACATGTCACCCTCTGATTGGTTTTAGGTTTAATTGACCCAATCACATTGTGCCAAGTGTCAAACCTATATTTAATCTTAATTTTAATCATCTTACATGATTAAAAGACATTTGGCAAGCTTATGTGTAGTACCATGTGTCACCATCTCATGGTGCCACATGTCACTCTGTGAAATGACCAAAATGCCCCTGTATTCTAATTTTGAGTTCTCAACCCAAAATAATTATTTCTCTTCTTCTAATCAATTTATATCAAATATAAATTGATTAATTAATCTCTATTAATTAATTTCTCATTAATTAAATTAATATTTAAACACTTTAAATACAAATTTAACTTATACTATACATCCAATAATTTAGATTTGGTTTCAAGTCATGCTAGGGACTTTGCAATCTAATTGCAAACCAAACCTATTTAATTAATCAATTAAACTCTTTAATTAATTAATTAAATCATATTTAATTAGGTGATAACTTGTGTATGTGTGTGACTTACTAAGCTCATCACTAATACGCAATGAGACATGATATTAACTCTTAGTATCATCAGAACTCTTTCTTATTATAAATGATTTCTCTAAATCATTTTATGCACCTCATAGACCATAGTTAACACCTAGCATAGCATGCCATGGCCACCCAATCAGTAATAAGGTTTACCTTAAATGAACCTATAATCATATGTTACCATGCACTAGAATCTCTCTGTTACAAAATCCCAACTCAAGCTGGAGTCATGGTTTATGTTAAACTCCATTTGCTATGAATATTATGTTCTCTTTTAATTCCAGTTCTTGATTAAAAGATTTTTCTCATCATAAACTCTTTTCTAATTAAATCTATCTGTCTTGGCCAGGAACTTGAAACATCAAGAACAATTAAATGAACATAGGATTTTATCTCTATTTACTTAGAGGAACAGATTCCATCTTGATCAACACCTACCTCCATATATAACTAGTAGGAGCCAACACATGCCCATATACCCATACACAGTACAAGTATGAAAGCAGTATTAAACTCAAACCACCTATATACAAGATAACTGTGCTATCTCAGGTCTAAAGATTATATGCACTGATATCATTTATGACAATGTATTGACAAGAGTAGACTCCATGTGCTTATCGTAAGTGTCACTGGTTGGGCCTACTTATCATTTATAAGTGCCTATCATGTTTGTCATATGGCATGAGACTCACTATTCCATCTTATTTATATCTCATATAAATAATTTGGGAACAAACATGAATACAATTTTTCTGGATAAGTCATGTCCATATTATGAAGTATCCTCAATTGTGAACCTATTTATGATACTTTGTACTATAAATACTGTCACTCATATTCTTAACAACTTAAGAATAGAATTTCTAACAAAATATCAATGGACCTTTTCTATTACACGTAAATATATTATGTAAACAGAAAAGTAGAAATGCCTTTTATTAATAAAAACATGTATAAGATACATACTAAATGATTTGCTCTAGGGCATACTTCTAATATGCACTGCATATAAAACCCTAATTGGCACAACACCCTTCCAACTGGTTTATGGAAAATCATGTCATCTCCCTGTTGAACTTGAGCATAAAGCTTACTGGGCAATTTAGATCTTAAACTTTGACCTTAAAGCTGCTGGTGAGAAAAGGCTATTATAACTAAATGAGTTGGAAGAAATCCGACAGGATGCATACAAAAATGCCAAAATATTCAAGGATAAAACAAAAAGATGGTATGACAGGCGCATAGCAAGGAAAGAGATAAAAGAAGGAGATCTTCTCCTCTTATTCAACTATAGATTGAAACTCTTTCCAGGGAAGCTAAAATCAAAATGGTCTGGACTCTTTAAGGTCACCCAAGTCTTCCCACATAGAGAAGTAGAAGCGTGGAGCGAAACCTCAGGTGCATTTAAGGTCAATGGGCAAAGGCTGAAGCCTTACTTTCAGGGAGAACCCATAGAAATGGGAATCAATTGCACTCTCCACCATCCTACTGATAGACCATAAACAAGCAAAGTCCAGCTAAAGACTATAAATAAGCACTTTTTGGGAGGCAACCCAAAATTTTTCTGAACTTTTCTTCTTTTCTTTTTCTTTAATATTGATTTTTTTTATTTCGTACTCATTAGCATTTCATTTTATAGGATTTTTGAAAAAGGGAATAGAGATCAAGAGAGGAAAGGAATCACCAAGTCAAAACCACAAAAGGGAAATTGGAGAAAACCAGGGAAGTAGCCCTATTGCTAAACTTTGCATCCATTTCATGTGTTGTGATAATAATAATTTTCATTTGGAAAAGATTTGAAAAATCAGAAAATTACATGGGTCGTGTACTGGTTTTTCACGCCCCATGTAACTTTCTAGAAGTCCATAAATTTCATGCAATTTCAACTCTTCGGGAGACAGAAAGTTACACGGGTCCACATCCCAATTTACACGGACCGTGTAATGTCTCTAGCAGAATAACTTAGAGACAGAAAGTTATACGGGGCTCCTTGAATTTTACACGAGCCGTGTAACATATTCAGTAAAGCAACCCGAGAGACAAAAAGTTGCATGGGTCCTAGAGCTCATTTACATGGTCCATGTACTACGATAGATTTTGAAAATTTTGGGCAGAAATTTACATGGCCCTACATGTCAGGACCCGTGTAGTCATACACGACCCGCGTACTTTGTCATAGACGGGACTCCTAGGGCGCGAAACGCGTGAAAGGAAGAGTCCTAACGACTTTTTAAATGCACCCCTAGCATTAAAACCCTTCATAAATACAAAACCCTTCATCTCCTCCCTTCCTAGCCTATAAAAACCTCTCAAATCTCATCTCCCTTCATCAAAATCTTGCTCTTCTCCTTCCCAAAAACTCATCCATGGCTCCTGCAAAGAGATCTGCAAGAAGGGTTGGCTCTTCTTCAAAGCAAAGGGAAGAATCCTCACCTTCTCCACCCCAGCCTCTGACCCAATGCCCAAGAACAAGGGTAGCCACTCCCCAACCACCTCAATAAGCCCATCCTCCACCACAACCACAACCACAGCCACAACCCGCTGCATAACCCGAAATCTCCATTCTTTGGGGATTTAGTGATGATACCCATAAAGCAATGTGCACTAGATTTCATGCCCGAAAAATATCCTCCACCAAATACATGGATTTTCTGCTTTTGGAGCAAATCGGGCTACAGGATGAAATCAATGGGCTACTGGATAGCATCGGGTGGACAAGGTTTGCCCAACTCCAATTTTTGGCATACAAGGACACCATGCTGGAATTTTTAGGCTGCTTCAAGGCCACCTTATGGCCTACCAATAGGGAAGACAGGGGCAGGATTGAGTTTCGCCTCCTTGGTGTCAACCGGGTAAGGAACAAGGATAAGTTCAATGTCATCTTTAGCTTTGACAGCCCCGTCCACCAAGAGATTCCAAGGAACTGCAAGCTATACAACAACATCAGCTTCTGGAGTTCCATTACCCCGAACACAGAACCCTACAACTCCAGCAAATCTAAATCCACGGGCATTACTAGTCCAGCACTGCTATATATGCATAGGTTCGCCACCCACACTATCATGGGCCGTGGCGATAGCCTTGGCGTCGTAAATGCCAACGAGTTATTTTTCTTATGGTATATGGTCACTGGACAGCGTTGCAGCACCGACTTCTTCTTGTGCAACCATCTCCAGCACCTCTGTCAATAGTCTGCCTGGCACATTGTGGTTGGAGGCCTTGTCACAACCATTGCCCTCTACTTCGACTTCGTTTCAGGACATCACAGACTGCACTTTGTTACTGGAACATTAAGAATTGATCAAACTATCTGCATATCCAAGGGGATATGTAAGAAGGTGGGCAATAAATGCTACTTGTTGGATGCCGAAGGAAACACCATCCCTCGGAGAGACAAAGCAAGAGAAGGACCCGGCGAAACTTTGCATCCTCAAGAAGAAGGGCAAGGGCGGATGTTCAAAGAGTCCCTCGTTCGAGTGCCTCCATACACACCACCACTGACAGATCCGGTCCTTGCATACTTGCAGCACATGGAGACCATAATATACGACAGGATGTGAGCTATCGAGGACAGCCCCTAGGAAGCACACAACAACCTGGACATGCTAATGGACAAGCTAGATGAGGTGGAAGAGGAGCCAGGATCACCAGCATCATCATCAGAGGCCTTTTAGAGCTAGGACTATAGGATAGGATCTTTATTGTAATATCTTACATGCCTTAGTCCTAATTGCAACCATAGGTCTCTTTTATTTGCTTTATGCTCAAAAATTTTCATGCTTAATAAATAATATGCTTCCTTAAAATTTTTGTACATTTGCTCTGATTTTGCATATTATGTTAACATTGAGGACAATGTCTGTGACACCCCTTACCCGACTACAGTGTAGCCGAGCAAATTATGCCACTTAGTGTGCCGAGCACTCTATTTTATCTTAATTCATTTTTATTCTTCCTTTTGAATATAACTTGTGAAATATAATTTATTTAAGCCATTTATCGAAATTATAATTTATTTGAGGTTCCGAGAATTTTATAGAAAATCCGGCAAAGTACCGGCTAAAAATGGAGAAAACAGTTCTTCGGAACCTGTGAAAAACACTTCCTATGATCATATTCAATCATCTCATCACTCTCAAACTTCAATATCAAAATCTCAACATTTTTCACCATTCATTTCTCAATCATTCATCTCATGTGATATCATGTATAAATCACAGATAAACATTCACTTTTACATTCATTAATATGATTTTTCATTATTTACATGAACCTCAAAATACATTCCATAAGTTCAAATACATATGAGAAAATAGAAATTAGTTACAAAATGTCAAAATGAAACCTAGTGTCCTACCAATGAATTGTGGATGGTGAGGTGACACGGACACTATGCAGAACTGTGAACTGCCTTACCGAATCTGTGGTCTACTGGGCCCTCTGTCCAAATTTTCAGTACATATGCGTTGCAAAAGCGACGCGCTAAGCATAAAGCTTAGTGGTGCAAATAATACAAGAAAATATAATATGCAAATAAAAATAATAATTTCCTTGCTATTGTGTTCATAAGAAATGAATAATTACTAACTTATTGTTTAGTCGAGGGCTAATCATGTTTTATGATATTAACTTCTTCATGCATTTCGTTAATTATTTTCTTCATGATCTTGAGCTTCTTTGTATTTTTGTAATCATTCCTGATTCTTAATTTTCATATTTTCTTTAATAATCAGTTCAATCACAGTTATACTTTTCCATGACCAAGTAACCTATCTTTGGATGATTAGACTGGATAACGGTCGTTGGCACCGACACCGCGGTGCCTCGGGCCGTCATACCATGGGACGCAGAACGTCTACCACGTATGCAGTCAGTATGGCTAAAAAGCCATGATATCACATAATCGGGCATAAAAGCCATGAATACGGGCATAAAAGCCATGAATACGGGCATAAAGCCATGAATACAGGCATAAAGCCTTTCGCAGTACTGCTAAAACAATACCCTATTGGCATGCCAAACTATCCAAACCAATCTTGTTAGGTATACTAGGGCATTTGATACTTTAAAATTCTTCAATCTTTGAATTTTAACTTTTGGTGTCACTATTCATTTCATTGGTCAACAAGAAAGTTGACTTTTGCATAGAGAATATGTACACTGACTTTGGAACTTCAAACATACCACATTTTTCATTTAAAACTTGTTGGCATTAAGCATTAATACCATTTCTAAGCTTTAACCAAGGGAAACAAAATTTTCAGTTTTTGAAACTTAACTTTACTATTCCATTAAGCACTGTTGCAGTGGGAATTTGAGGAAATGGTAAACATGAAAGTTGTTCCTTATTTTGTCTAGTTGAATTTCCTTTTTTGAATCACTCCATTTGGAGTTTTGTAGCTCAAGTTATGGCCAAATTAAGTTTACTGTTCACGGGTACTGTTCCTGCTAAAATTTTGGGTTTTGGTAGATTTTGGTCCAACTTTGGTCAGTAATTTGACCAAGTAAAGTTCATAATTTGGTCTAACTTTCTTCATATGAAATGTTCTACCATGCCTTAGGTTTCCATTGGTTCAAGAATCGCCTAAATCCGAGTTTTCTAGAGAGAGTTATAGCCATCCAAACATTACTGTTCAAATGTAAATCTGCAGAGTTGCAGGTTTGATAACTCAACTTTGTTCAATAATTTGAATGGGTTAATGGCATAATTTGGGGTAGGTTCATGAAAGTTGTTTGTCTATATCATATCTTGTTACTGTAAAAATTTCAGGTCAATTGACCATATCTACAGTGAGTTATGGCCAAATGATTAGTTACTATTCATTTAGTCATTTATGCAGGTGCTGTTGCAGGGTATCCGGATTGGGGCCAACTTTTGGTCCTCTTGATTTGGTCTTTTGGGCATGATTTCTTCTGCAAAAATGTGCCATTATAAGCCTAGTTTCATGTCCAATTAGCCAAACACCAATTGGACCTACACAGCCAAAGTTATGGCTGTCTAAGTGGACTGAAATTTCAGTCACCCTGCTGCACTTACAAGGCAGCCTACTCATTCCCTTTGCCATGCTACATTTCAGTCCAAATTATGGTCAACTTACCTAAAATGGTCACTAATTGACCCTTATAAGGTTCATTCACAATTTCATAAGCTAAATCCAAGTTTCACACCTCAAAACCCTAATTTCCATTATAAATTTTCACAACTACCTTAATTAATCACTTTCATTCCTTACATATATATATATATATATATATTTTAAACATACTCTCTAGTTCACTCTAAGTCCATCAAGACACTCAATCATGTTCCTTCTTTAGGGCTGCCAAAAATCATGGTGGACATACACATAACTTTTATTCATTTAAGTTACAAATTCATACTTGTTTCAAGTCTCTAGCATGGGATTAAAGAGTTTTAAGTATATATGTGCACTAACCTCTTGTAGGGCAGAATTTTCCCAAGTTAATCTTCACTTTCTTTCCCTTTCTAGGCTGCCAAACACTTCCCAAGAGGTAGAGACAAGTTTTTAGTGAAGGGACTTAGGGTTTTGGGGTGAGGAAAGCATGGAAATTGAAGCTTTAGAAAGTTTGTTAATGGAGGAGTGAGGAAGGAGGTGAAAAACGTTTTTGAAGGAGAAGAAGAGCTGCTGTTTGCTTTTTAATTCTTTGGTCTCTTTTGACTCTTTTTATTAGTTAATTTGATGGTTACTTAATTGTGATTGGTGGACAATTTTAAATGACCTCATAATATGTCATAATTGGCATTTTATTGTATTTTCTTTTCTCTTCTTCTCTACTCACTTTCAATTAATTTTTTATCAATATTAATTCATATTTTATGTCATAATAATTATTTACTTAACTGGACAAGTAGGCCAAAAATCACCTCTGAAGGCGAAATGACCAAAATGCCCTCCGTTTGGCTTAACGGGTCAAAATTGTCTGTACCGATTGAAAAATTTTTCTAGGTATTTTCTTGGCATTCTAATGCCATAGGAACCTCAATAACCCTTCTCTGGAGTCCCAAAAATTATTTTAAAATTTTTCCCCCGGGTCTAGGGCTCCTCGTTGCGAGAACCGCAACTTCCCTCTGGTTACCCTTCGCTTGGGCACTGGCTCATTTAACTTGGTTGTATTTTATTTCTAAAATTTTTACTAAATTTTTCTTGTTAATATTTGAATTAATTATGGTTCCTTACTTTAGTTTAAATATTTTTTAGGACGTTCTAGCTGTCCGGACCGACACCGATCACCGGAACAGTAGAATGTACGGAGTTGCTACCGGGAGGGTGTTACAATGTCTGGTTTGAGTTTGGGGGAGGATACAATTGCATTTGCATATCATTACATGCACATCATTGCATTGTTTAAATTCAGCTACATTATTATTGTGTATCAAAATTTTTGAGAATTTTTGGATTTTAAATTGTGAAACTTAGCACTATAACCAAATTTTTAGTAAGCTAATAATTGGACTCCGGAATAGAGCAATGAACGTGTCTAGATAGGCAAAAAGGGATTCTAACATGTTGTTTGTGAAGAAACTAATCTCTTTAATGGAACTAGACTAGTTAACCTCTTCATAACTATTAATTTATCACATTGAACTTGTAAAATTAGGAGAACAATTTTTGAAATACAAGCAAACCTAAAAATTGCCTCACTAGCTCTAGAACATATCTCTTAGACCTATCAAGGCGAAATCCTAGCATATGCTTGATGAAGAAATGATTAAGGAATTCTTTGATATAACCTCACTAAGCCTTAGCCACACCTAATTAAAATGAATATCCCTTGTAGCCAACTTGAAGCCTATATTTATCCCTTAGAATTTATTGCTTACCCATGTTATTTACCTAGCCCCTAGCCTAAACACCTACCATAACCTTTTGAGGAAGCAAAATGCATAAAGAAAATGAAGAGAGGATGTGGAACCCAAGAAAGAATGTAAGTGTGCAATTGAAATCAAAGGAAAATTTTCCCTTCCAACCCAGCAAAAGCAGTGAGTTTGGGGGAGAGGACAAAAAGAAAAAAAAGAGAAGAAGTCCCAAGACAAGTATTATGGAAGCATGCTTGGCACTATAAAAACCCAAAAGCCCCTCTTCTCCATGCAAAATATGTAGAAACGAACTTAGTATACTTGGATTTTATGCATAGATGCTATCCTCATATTTACATTCCCTAAAAACCTTTCATTGGCAACTAAGTCATTATCCCTTTAGCCCCATTACAACCCTTTTAAAAACCTTTTGATCTTTCGAAAAGTGCATGTTATATTAGTGGAGATAGAAAATTGAGATATGCCTATGGAGTTGGAATTGAATTACTTCTTCACAATTACTCAAAAAAGAGGCAAATTTGAGGGAGTTAGTATTTCTCAAATCTGTCTCTATAAAATAGGTTATTTGTGACTTATAAATAATCTTGTACAGAGGAATAACTAGTTGAAGATCCATGAAAGGAGGTAAAGTTCTAAACGGGCAGCTATTAGAACCCTTATGCCTTGAAAGAGGGAAATTAGAATGAAGGTTGGAGGAGTTCAATTCTATGCTTAGTAAATTGATTGTTATATTCCTAAGTATCCCCTAAAATATGTTTTAAAACAAAGTTTTGTTTTGCTTGAGGACAAGCAAAAGTTTGAGTTTGGGGGTATTTGATACGCTTGAATTGTATAGATATTTTTAAGCACATTTGCATACTATTTCATAGCATTTAGGCAAGTATTTTCATGCATAATAGTTGATTTCATTAGTTTTTGTAATTTCTATTGTAAAGCCCTTAATTTCATGTTTTCTGCATCATTTCAAGTGTTTGGGTGAAGCCTTAGAAGTATAGGAGTACAAAGGAAAGCTTGTAGGAGTTAAGAGACAGAGAATTGCTGCTGATACAAAGTACACAGGTCGTGTAAACCAAGCCCCAGACCCGTGTAACTCTCTGCCAAAAGAAAGCTAAGAGAATCGATGAGAAACATAAGTACACAGTTCATGTAAGTAGACCCGTGTAATTTGCAGGGACCCGTGTAAGTCTCTGTCGGGCGTAAGCTTGAAGAACCTTATGGGAACAATAGTACACGGCCCGTGTAACCAGGCCCGTGTAGTTGGCCAGACCCGTGTAACTTTTTGTGCCAAAACAAGATTTTGTAATTCTCCTCCAGCAAGTTACATAGCCCTACATTATGGGACACGTGTAGTGACACACGACCCTTTTACTATGCTGTAGCTAGTTTTATAACTCGAGTTCCCCTCCTGTTTTCATATAAAAAATGAGACTCCTAAGGCCCTTTGGACTCAAAGTGACCTAATCGTAGAGTAACCAATATAAATAGAAAAGAAAACATCAGAAGAGTGGGTGGTTGGAAAGGATGACTATCGCGGGGAGTGCTGCTGCTATGGGGCTCTGCATCAGTACCAAAAGAAGTTCTCTAGCTGAAGCTCCACAAGATCAAAGCTGCAAACTATCTTCGGTTTCTTCGTTTCATCTCCCTAGACTGATTTCTATTGCTTTATTTCTTTTACATGATTTTCTTTTTACTGTGTTTACTTTTTATCATGATGTTTGTTAAACTCACCATGAGTGAGTAGTTTCCTTATTCTAGATTTGGGAGAGTAATGCTTATAATTATTATTATGGATGAACATTAAGTTTTATTTACTGAATTTGAGATTTGTTTCTTGATTTAATTTCTTGTAATCCTAATGCATGCTATGTGATGGTACCCATTTAGACATGATTGTAGATGTTAATTGAAGGACTGAAAGGTGAAGATTAACATTAGAAAATCAAGATCTTGAACCTAGGAATTTTGACCTAGACATAAGCTGATACCTTTGTGAAACCTAAAAATTGGTCATAGGTCTTAAAGGATTTTAATTAATTTGATCACCATGAAAGTAGGGTTTGAGTTAATTAAAATAAACCCTAGATGCCTTGAGAGAGGATTTAGGATAACTTAGAGCTAATTTCCATCAAGGAAAACAAACCTCAATTCAGCAAATAAATTTAATAACATCCCTAATAAGACTCAAGTGTGAAATCTTAACTCCAGAATTGTTCCAAAAATAGATTACTTCATCTTAAGTTTACTATTCTAGTGTTTAAAGTTAACAAACTTCATTCCCTAAATATTCAATAGCCTAGACAGTTAAAATTACTGTGTAGATTGGTACTTGCTAAACAAAAGTCCTCGTGGGAACGATACTCTACTTATCACTTTATTACTTGTTAGTGATCCGTGCACTTGCGGGGTTGTAAAACTAGGCAAATAAATTCCTTCTAACAATTTGGCCAAGATGCATAGTCCATTGGCCATACTTCCTTCATGGAAGTTATTGCTTCATGTGTTAATTTAAATCTTTCCTTTTAAATCATTCACCTTAAAATAGTATAATTTTAGCCATAATTAATTGATTAATGACCCTAGAGAGTCTATGAATTTCAGAAATTTCTATCTCCTTTGTCATACAATTCCAAGTGCTTAGGCTTAGAATTGGTTCTAGGTCCCTAAAATAAGGTTCTAGGCCTTCATCTTAATTTTTCATATCCTTAAGATTACTATTCACTTTACTATTCATTTAAAATTTGATTATTTAATAAATAATAGGTATGTAAGTTCTAAACACACTATCATACCACATTTTGGGTTCCAAATTTATTGGCATTAGTTGCCAATTAAAATTTAAAGCTTCCTAGAAGTATTTTCAAAATTTCAGATTTTGTCTCCTAAGTTCTCTATTCCATTGGACTAATCTACAGTGATAATTTGGCTAAACTTTCTTCATGAAAGTTATTCCTTAATGTATTTTCTTTAATTCCCTTTTTGAATCACTCCATTTAGAGTTTTGTCGATCAAGTTATGGCCAAATTACCATAACTGATCGGATTGGTCTATTCCAAGAATTTCTTAGCAAATTTGGTTCTGGCAGTTTTGGTGTCCTAAATTTGGCTAACAATTTGAATTGGTTATGGTTAGAATTTGGGTTTCTATTCTCCATGAAAGTTGTTCTACATTGTCTAAGCTTTCCATGGGTTCAAGAATCAGGTCATTTGGACCTTTCTACACAAAGTTATGGCCATTTGAACAAACACTGTTTATATGGTCAGTTTTCCAGATCCAGATTTTGATTACTCGGATTTAGGCAATTTTTAGGTCACTCTAAGTTAGTTTTCTGGGCAGAGTCTCTTCATCAAAAATATGGATTTATGTCCTACGTTTCTTCTTCAATTGGCTTCACACCAATTGGAGCTATGTAGCTCTACTTATGGCCATCCAAACCTACTAGACTCAAGGGTCTAGATTCTGCCTCAAAACACAACATTACACCCACTCAATAGTTTGGTCATCTCATCAATTCATACCAACAATTGGGTGTTAAATTGACTTAATTTAGGCATAATTACATCATTTAGAACACAATAATTAAAATTCCCAAATTTAGCAAACCCTATATCAATTTGGTACAACTTTAAAATCCAAGGGATTTGATAGCACTAACCTTGTCTTCAAGCTCTCCTTAGCTTCAAACAACCTTCAATCCAATCAAACTTCACTCCCCCTTATGGAACCCTCCTTGGCTGAAATTTTTGCTTTCTAAACTCTCAATTTCTTTTGATTTTTTTGAGTGCTCTTTTCAATTAAAAGCTAAGTTTAGTGATTTCTATTGATTTCCTAAAGAAATCATGTGAGAAACCTAGGATTTCAAGCTCAATTTGGTGTGTTAATGGAGGAAAATGTAAGAAAGAGAGAGGGAGCAAGGATGGATGGGAATAAGGATGAGAAAAGCTGAAAATTTCAGCTCAATAATTCATTTATATATTAATTTAATACCTAATGGCAATTTTGTAAATATAGAGAATGGCAATTTTGTAATTATTTTGAAGTTTCTAATAATTATAATTTGACTTTTCAATAATTATATTTAATTTTCATAATCTCAATTAATTAAACTAATCTAACTTTATTAAATTAATAACTCTCATTTTTTTAATTACATCATGCGCACCTCATGCTTATGTAATAATTCAATTTAATTTCATTTATGTTTTCTTATTTTCTCTACTCATTATTAATTAAATTTTCATCAATATTTATTTACATTTTATGTTATAATCCTCACTTACATGAATGGATAAGTTGGTCAAAAATTATCTCAGAAGGTGAAATGACCAAAATGCCATTTGTTTTGCTTAATGAGCTAAAATTGTTTGTACCAATTTAGAAAATTTTTTTAGCATTTTCTTGGCATTCTGTTGCCATCTAAGTCTCAATAACTCTTCAATGGAGTCCCAAAATTTATTTCACAGGGTTTCCCCATGGGTCTAAGATTGCTAATTGTCTTTACAGTCACTTCCCATTATGTCACCCATCACCGTAGGTTCGGCTCGTTTAACCTTTTTGCATTTCATTTTCTAAAATTTTTCCTTAATTTTTTCTTGTCATTATTTAAGTTATTTATGACTCCTCACTCCTGTTTAAATATAGTTCCAGACATTTTGGCTATCCAGACAGATATTGGTCACCGGAATAATAGAACGTACGGACCATCTAAAGTGAGGATGTCACAATTCTTCCCCTCTAACAAAAATTTAATCCTCGAAATTTATCTGATGTACATAGTTGAAGATCTGCTTCCTCTTTGCTTCTCCACTTCCTGGTGTTGCCTCTTCATTGTGTGGACCTGACTCTTCTTGAGCCTCCATAGGATATAGCCTCCTTTGAGGGCAATCCTTCATAAAATGGTCCATGGCCCCACATCTATAACAAGCTCTAGTTAATCCCCTGCATTCACCTTTATGCCACTTTTTACAATGGCCACATTTTCTTAGGATAGAACTTCCCACTATTATTCCTGGTGTACTCACTATTGGTGACTCTAGTTGGCCTACTCGGGACATAGGCCTGGGCCTCTGTCTCCTACTCTCATAAGCCATCTGACTTAATGATTCTCTAGGTCTCTTATTACTAGACTGTCCAAATACTTTCTTTTGTTGATCACCACTCCTATTCTGTTCTTCTTCATGGACACAACTAATATATTTCTTTCTAAATTCCATTAGAAAGAAATCCAAAGTCACCTTGGCTGACGCCACTACTTTAATTATAGCATCCCACCATCGATATGAAACTTCTTGTAACAGTGAAACTGCACACTCCAAACTCTATTATGGGGTATAATGGAGCTACTATAAGACTCTTTCAGTTCTTTTTAACCAATATGCAGCAGCAGTTGAGTCATCTTCCTTTTTACCCTTGAAGTCTATAGCCCCTTACTTCCTTATTTTTCCCGAAGATGACTTTTGCTGTGGTTGGGGTTGCGGAACTGCCCCAGTAATTTGTCTAAAGTACTCAGTCATCTACTCCAATAAAGCTTGTTCGACTTGTTTAGGCACCTCATGCACTGGTGGAGCAGGTTCTCCCCTGCTTCCAACATCACCTCCAGCCAGGGTGCGGCTTACTACTTCTTCCTCTATTGCTTTTCGTGACTTAGGGTTCATACCTAAATCTGAAATAACCGGAGAAAATAGATCTATATTAGTGTCACCTTGACTCTTATGAATGCAATGCATGTTATACACACAATCTTATTTTATCTATCGATGCATAGAAACTCCTAAACCGTGATCTAATACCAAAAAATGTAACACCCCTCACTCGTCTACAGTGTAGCCGAGCAAGGCATGTCACACTCGGTGCCGAAATACCCTATCTTATCTTACTTTATCCTTTTAAAAATTTTGAACTCATTATATTTTAAAATCATTTATGTTCTAAGGAGAAACTGATGGAGTTTCCTCTATTTTATTACCGTTTGGTGTGTCTCGCTTTTTACTTAGTTAAAAATCTCAACAATATTTCAATTCACATTCACCATAATCATCTCATCATTCAAACATCATTATGAAATTCAATTTCCATACACATTTTTACAAATCCATTCATGCCTAATTTATATATGAAAATTTTTAAACTTCATTAAGATACATGATTTACACACTAATTATTACACCCTACCCCTCTGTAAGGCATAACATGATCCCGTAGTATACCTAATGAATTGCCAACTTTGTCTACTGATAACCCATTAAATACACTATAAGGGATTTTAAAACTTTTCTTACTTCTTTTCCACAGGGGTGAGCACTATTTATAGGTGTTAAAAACTTTTTTTGAACTGAAGTGAAACAGCTAACACATTTGAATTATTAGTAATTTCTGTAAAAATTTTGGCGGAGTGCCATCTGTATTTTGAATAAAACAGTTCTTCAAAAACCTGTAAAAAACACTTCAAATATATTTCTCAATCTCAAACTCTAATATTTAATCAACACAATATGTTTCTCAACTCAAAACCACAATAATTTTTCAATATTTCCGAAGGCTAAGATAAAAGAAATATAGTACAAATTTTACAAGCCCAAAATAATTTACAATTTATTTTACAACTTCAATGTACAATTTTAATTTACAACTGCTCAAAACCAAGAACATTATATACATACAGTGATCATACATTATAATACAAAATGCAAAATATGGTATACTCAATATACCCGATGATCTATCACTGAAGCACTAGCAGCCTAGTCTGCTGCCCTGTCAGTCTGTCTACCTGCGACAGCAATGAAAAGCTATCGCTGAGTAGAATTTACTTAGTGGTGCACAA
This sequence comes from Hevea brasiliensis, assembly GCF_030052815.1. Taxonomy (NCBI): domain Eukaryota; kingdom Viridiplantae; phylum Streptophyta; class Magnoliopsida; order Malpighiales; family Euphorbiaceae; genus Hevea; species Hevea brasiliensis. Next base: position 72,670,579 of record NC_079504.1, read on the forward strand.
TAACAATTTAAAATGCAATATATAAATCTTTTATTGACAATTCATAAATCAAATGATTCACAATTCCATTTCACAATTTACTAAGTTCATATAACACAAATTTGATCAAATAACTGAGTAACACAGTTTTGCCAATTAATAACACAATTTGATCAAATAACTGAACAATACAGTTTTGCCAATCAATAACACAATTTGATCAAATAACTGAATAACACAATTTTATCCATCAATAACACAATTTGATTAAATAACTGAGGAATACAGTGTTGCCAATCAATAACACAATTTGATCAAATAACTGAATAACACAGTTTTGCAAATCAATAACACAATTTAAGCCATGACACAATTTTTTTCGCACATGCCGTGTTGTACACCATGACAAGACACACTCACCCCAATAATCGAAATCAATGAGGGAGGAAGCTAGCTAGACAATGAGTACTCATCCACACTCACCTCAGACTGGCAAGTCAAAGAGGGAGGAATATAGTGTACCTATCAGAGCACTTGCAGGCGTTACGTATCGCCATCCCTGCAAGCTCCTGAGTTCATGCGTGAGAGTTCCTAGGAATCATAGGCGTTACGTATCGTCGTCCCTACTTTGCTCCGATATCACTAAACACAATTTATCTCAAAATTTCCATTTACAAAGTAGGCAACACAATAATTTCCAAATAATATTCCCAAAATGAAAACAATAAAAAATTATTCGTAACTCATTTCTCCAAATAAATTTGCTAGTAAAAGCAGTGAATATAAAAGTATTGTGCACGGACACAATTTAAAACTATAATGTTCAATTAAATTTTTAAGTAGAAAATGAGAAGTCAAAATTATTGTGCACAAACACAATTTAAAATAATAACATACAAATAATCATAATTTATTTCAATTGAAAAATTCAAAAGATATAACAATTGTGCACAAACCTCTGATAACTGTCTTTTGGCTCTGACTCAGTGTTTCCTTCCCTTTTCCTGAGTCTTTGCTAATTGAAACACACAATTTGAAGTGTTTCAGTACTCATTTAAACTGTTTCTAAGAATAAGGTTCAATAATTAATTTATCGAATTCTATTATTTCCTTAGTCAACCTAAGATGTCGACCCTCGATGCAGTCTAGGTGAATTAGGTTTCAATGTTACCAATATGTCACATTTTATAGTCTTTTAGTGTTGGTACATGTTACCCAATTCATTTCCATGTATAGTGCACTTTAGTGCAATTTGTCGGATTCCGGTATACTAATTTGACCTAATCGGACGACCTAGTTACCTCAGTTTTTGGGTTTCGGTCAAAACTACAAACTTGTAGATCTATGTCTCATTGCACTCAGGGAAAAATTTCAGGTCATTCTGAGTTTACTAGACCAATTTATGGTCATTTTACTATTACTGGTCAAAGTGCATCAAAATTGGTCACTTTAGGTCATTTTAGGTTCAGCTAGTTTTTGGACCCGAATTTGTACAAGCTATTTGACTTGCTTATGGTCATTTCTGGGATTTGGTGTCTCCATAAGACTTGTAGATATATTTCTCAACTATTCAAGTTAAAAATTTCAGGTCAATTGAACCTGTTTTGAGTGTGTTATGGCCAATACACTAACTACTGCACAAATGGTTAATTTTCAGGCCTTAAATGCACTAATCCGAATTTGGTCTTTTTTCAAGTTACTTTCCAAGCAGAATTTTGGTAAGCTTCCTTCATAAAAGTTGGCACTTTTTGTGCCTAGTTTCACCTCCAATTGGTCTCATACCAATTGGAGCCACACACTTAAGGTTATAAGCCAAAACACACACTGCCCTATTGCACATTGTCCATCACTCATCAGAGGACACTTTTAACACTTACCAAATTACTCATTCATGCCCATTTCTGTTTTGTACCATAACCTAAACACATTTTACTTCACATTATTGGTCATTTTGGCAACTTATAATCACACTCAATATGCACCTTATAGTACAGAATTTTTCAAGTTCAAATTACAAATAATTCAATCACCTAACCTAGCTCATTTATATGTCCAATCTCACACCTTGATACACATACACAAGCTTTTCCATAACAAGTACCACAGTTCAAAAATAATATTCCATAAACTAAACCATGAAACAACATTTTTATGGTCCACAATTCAAGCTGCCGATTTGTACCTCACTTTGAATAAAGTTCCAAGCTTCCAAATTCAAGTATATATTCACATATACTTAGTATACATCACCTAATTTATTCTTACACATATAAACACTTAATCAACCCTTTAATCTACCATTTACAAGCAAGAATAAACTACCTTAAGGAGTTTCCATGGCTACCAAAAATAAACATCTCCCTTAATAAATCAATCTCCAAAAATCTCTCCACAATTCAAGTACCCTTAACATCCTCACAAACTTTAATGAAGCAATAATCAAAAACACATACTTACCACTTTGGAAACTCTTCAAAACCTCTCCAAAACTTGGTCTTCTTGTTGCCTATCTACTGCCCAAGGTGTATGGACAACTTTTAATGAAGGGAAGTGGAGAGAAAGAAGCTTGGATCACACTTGCATGGAGCTCCAAAACCATGCGGCAATGGAGTTTTTCCTTTCTCCATTTTCGGCAAGTTCTCCAAGGTTGAAGAAGAAGATGAATCTGCTGTCCAAATGCAGATTAAGTGGTCCACTTTAGTGAGTTAGTGGAGCACTATTGCAAATTTAATGTTTATTTAATCATAACCTTCCTTATTCCCACATTAAGCTCCTAACTTTAGCTATTTACATTAGGTACCACTAATTTAATTTTTCATGACATTTTCCAAGTGTAATATCATTTATTTTTAATGGAAATTTAGGTCAAAAGACAACTAGGGGTGTCAAATGACCACAATGCCCCTGTTCGGGTTGCATTACCGATTTTTTGGTAACACCGGGTTTTGTCCGTTTTTCGATTTCTCACTTTCCTTTGTACTAATTAATTAATTTTTCTTTGATATTTCTAATAGTATTTACACTTCAATAGACATTTATTTAAGTCCTAAAAATATTTTTCAAGGTTCCCTGTGATCCAGGGCTAATCAACGGTCCACGCCGCGACTTCCCATTGTGATCACCCATCGCTAGGGTTCTCGGCTCGTTTAACTTGGTTACATTTCATTGCTATTATTTTTTCTTTGTTTTTCTTGTATTTTCTTTTCTTGTATTTCTTTATTTTATGTCTCCTCATCCATATCTAAGTGTAGTTCTAGGCATCTTAACTGTCCGGACAACACTGGTCACCGGAACAGTAGAACGCACTACCGAACTTAGGGGTGTTACAATTCTCCCCCCTTTAAAATAAATTTCGTCCATGAAATTTTACCCAATAGCCATCTTACAATGGTCATACGTTTATTTTCTCCTTTCTATATGATCGTATAATCTTCTTTCCCTCGAATTTGTATAAGACTTTTAACAATCTAATACAACATTTAATTTGTTTGTATAACACCAATCTTCTCTTACTAATGTGTTGTCTAATATTTCGTTCATGTTCCTTCTTGAACGACCCTTGAGGTCATGTTAGAATGATTTATCTAGTCATTGGTCCTCTGACCATTCTAGTCAATAGTCTTCCTCACATTCGTAACATTTCTTTGTTATATCTGAACCAATTGTTCAAATTTTTGCCTCCACAATTCTTTTTATCTATTAATATTCTATAACTTACTTCTTTTTGTACTAAACTATAACCTTTCGATTTTCTAACTTTGAGTTTTAAATCCCTAAGTAGGATTTTCAAACTTATTTCTAACAATTAAATTCTGGCCTAGCATAACTATACCAAAATAGATGCTGTTGGCAACTATTCTCATCTTGGTGTACTATCAGGTAGTACGTAGCTCTACACAATAATCTCAAGTCAGTACTGTAATCTGTAGCTTACAGTACAACATCAAGAACATTGCATAGTTACTATGATATATCCCAATAGATCAAATTTTTCGATATTTTATCCTTTTCGAATTTACTGATATTCGAATCTTATTCTGATTACAATATCCATTAACAATTACTAACAGTAACATCCTTGCCTTCATCTAGAGCAATTCTATTACCGTAACTTACTTTTACGTCCTCTTGCCTTACATTAAGTAGGCTTGCCATTTAGCTTTATAATTTATGGTGTGTTGGAAAATACTTGTCGCCAATAAACTCTTTCAAAACTAATTTCACTTATTATCACAATCCTTATCTTAAAGGACTAATCACTAATGCATCAAAATTTATTCCCCTATAAAGGAATAACAACAGAACATATAATTCTAACACTAACATAAAAGTATGCAGATTCCAGGTCAAACAATACATAAACGAAGAGTGCCATCCTTCTTCTTAACAAACAATACTGGCACTCCCCATGGTGACACACTAGGGCGGATGAAGCCCTTTTCAAGTAGTTCTTGCAATTGTATCTTCAACTCCTTCAACTCTACTGGTGCCATTCTATATGGTGTTATGGAGATTGGATTCATACCAGGCATAACATTAATTTCAAACTGCACCTCTCTTTCCGGAGGTAATCCTGGCAATTCATCAGGAAACACATCTGGAAAGTCATATACTGTAGGGATGCCCTCAATGCTGGACTCCCCACTTGGGTGTCTACCATATGTGCCAAGTATGCTTCACAGCCCTTTATGATCATTTTTTTCTGGCTAGTGCAGCCAAAATGATGTTTGATGGAAATAGCTGCCTCTCCCCTTGTATTACCACATCACTATACTGAGGGAGACCAAAGGTGACTGTTTTCAATCTACAGTCAATCATGGCATGATGCCTAGCTAACCAATCCATGCCCAAGATGATATCATAATCTCTGAAGGGCATTTCAATGAGATCAGACAGAAAAGTATGTCCTTGGATCACCAAAGGATAATCCCTATACATTCTATTAACCCTGACCTCTTGTCCTAACGGACTGGTTATTAGCACCTCAAAGTTCATTTTTTTGTATATGGAACAGCAATGCAATCAATGATGCTAGCACTCACATAAGAATGGGTAGAACCCGGATCAAATAACACAAACACATCTTGATTAAAAATTGAGACGATACAAGCCACAACATCAGATGTCTCGACTTCTTCTCTCTGTCTCATTGCGTAGACTCTTACTGGAGCACTATCTTGCTCTGATTGTTTCACTGTGCCTTGGCTGCCTGCTGGGTTACCTCTACCCCTGCCTCTACCTCTGCTGGGTGGTTGTGAACCTCTAGTGACAGGGCTCTGAACTGACCCTTCAGCAGAAGTAAGAGGTGGTCCAACTATACGGGCACTGGTGCAATCCTTGGCAAAGTGTCCTATGCCTCCACAGTTATAACAGGCTCCTATGGCCTTGTAGCATACCCCACCATGATTTTTACCACAAATTTCACATTGGCAGGGAGGGTAGGAACTTCTAGTTGTTTGATGACTGGACCTTGGTGGTCTCTGCCTTGATGATCCACCTCTGTTATATCCCTTAGCTAGGGGCTCGTCAAATTCTTTTCTCTTCCTCAAATTACTACTTAAACTCTGACCCATAGGTTTCTCCCTCTTCTCAATTTCACGTTGCCCTTGTGGGGGTTGGGTCTATACTTGGGCTTGGGCTAACAGATTATTAGCCATTTGTTGAAAGAAATTGGCCATTTGCTGGGCCATTTGTGCAATAATTTGTACTGGTAAAACTGGTACAGTCAGGCCTTCGACACTTTGTGGAGCTGAGGCCTCAACTTGTACCTCAGCCTCTATCGGTTGATCGACTAAACGATCACCCTTTTCCATAGTCAATTTGAGGATCTTAGACCTCCTGATCAAATAGCATAAGGAGATTTCCTCTCGTTAGTACATATTTATAATGTAATGTACTGTATGTATCAAACAATGACATTAAGCAGTTGTACTATGAAGAAAGAATATTCAAATTATAGGTGAAAACAAAATTTAAAAACTAGCTCTGATACCACTAAAACATGTCACACCCTACCCCTCTGTAAGGCATAACATGATCCCGTAGTATACCTAATGAATTACCAACTTCGTCTACTGATAACCCATTAAATACACTACAAGGGATTTTAAAACTTTTCTTACTTCTTTTTCACAGTGGTGAGCACTATTTACAGGTGCTAAAAACTTTTTTGAACTGAAGTGAAACAGCTAACACATTTGAATTATTAGTAATTCCTGTAAAAATTTTGATAGAGTGCCATCTGTATTTTGAATAAAACAGTTCTTCAAAAACCTGTAAAAAGCACTTCAAATATATTTCTCAATCTCAAACTCCAACATTTAATCAACACAATATGTTTCTCAACTCAAAACCACAATAATTTTTCAATATTTTCAAAGACTGAGATAAAAGAAATATAGTACAAATTTTACAAGCCCAAAATAATTTACAATTTATTTGACAACTTCAATGTACAATTTTAATTTACAACTACTCAAAACTAAGAACACTATATACATACAGTGATTATACATTATAATACAAAATGCAAAATATGGTATACTCAATATACCCGATGATCTCTCACTGAAGCACTAGCAGCCTAGTCACGCTCACTACCTATCTACCTGCGACAGTAATGAAAAGTTATCGCTGAGTAAAATTTACTCAGTGGTGCACAATAACAATTTGAAATGCGATATATAAATCTTTTATTCACAATTCACAAATCAAATGATTCACAATTCCATTTCACAATTTACCAAGTTCATATAACATAAATTTGATCAAATATCTGAGTAACACAGTTTTGCAAATTAATAACACAATTTGATCAAATAACTGAACAATACAGTTTTGCTAATCAATAACACAATTTGATTAAACAACTGAATAACACAGTTTTACCCATCAATAACACAATTTGATCAAATAACTGAGGAATACAATGTTGCCAATCAATAACACAATTTGATCAAATAACTGAATAACACAGTTTTGCAAATCAATAACATAATTTAAGCCATGACACAATTTTTTTCGTAAATGCCATGTTGTACACCACGACAAGACACACTCACCCCAATAATCGAAATCAATGAGGGAGGAAGCTAGCTAGATAATGAGTACTCATCCACACTCACCTCAGACTGGCAAGTCAAAGAGGGAGGAATATAGTGTACCTATCAGAGCACTTGCAGGCGTTACGTATCACCATCCCTGCAAGCTCCTAAGTTCACGCGTGAGAGTTCCTAGGAATCATAGGCATTACATATCGCTGTCCCTACTTTGCTCCGATATCACTAAACACAATTTATTTCAAAATTTCCATTTACAAAGTAAGCAACACAATAATTTCCAAATAATATTCCCAAAACGAAAACAATAAAAAATTATTCGTAACTCATTTCTCCAAATAAATTTGCTAGTAAAAGCAGTGAATATAAAAGTATTGTGCACGGACACAATGTAAAACTATAATGTTCAATTAAATTTTTAAGTAGAAAATGAGAAGTCAAAATTATTGTGCACAAATACAATTTAAAACAATAACATACAAATAATCATAATTTATTTCAATTGAAAAATTCAAAAGATATAACTATTGTGCATAAACCTCTAATAACTATCTTTTGGCTCTGACTAAGTGTTTCCTTCTCTTTCCCTGAGTCTTTGCTAACTGAAACACACAATTTGAAGTGCTTCAGTAGTCATTTAAACTTTCTCTAAGAATAAGGTTCAAAAATTAAATTATCGAATTATATTATTTCCTTAGTCAACCTAAGATGTTGACCCTCGATGCAGTCTAGGTGAATAAGGTTTCAATGTTACCAACATGTCACATTTTATAGCCTTTTAGTGTTGATACATGTTACCCAATTCATTTCCATGTATAGTGCTCTTTAGTGCAATTTGTCAGATTCCAGTATACTAATTTGACCTAATCGGATGACCTAGTTCCCTCGGTTTTCGGGTTTCGGTCAAAACTACAAACTTGTAGATATATGTCTTATTGCATGCGGGGCAAAATTTCAGGTCATTCTGAGTTTACTAGACCAAGGTATGGTCATTTTACTATTACTGGTCAAAGTGCATCAAAATTAGTCACTTTAGGTCATTTTAGGTTCGGCCAGTTTTTTGGACCCGAACTTGTGCAAGCTATTTGACTTACTTATGGTCATTTCTGGGCTTTGGTGTCTTCATAAGACTTGTAGATATATTTCTCAACTATTCATGGTAAAAATTTCAGGTCAATTGGACCTGTTTTGAGTGAGTTATGGCCAATACACTAACTACTGCCTAAATGGTCAATTTTCAGGCCTTAAATGCACTAATCCGAATTTGGTCATTTTTCAAGTTACCTTCCAAGCAGAATTTTGGTAAGCTTCCTTCATGAAAGTTGGCATTTTTTGTGCCTAGTTTCACCTCCAATTGGTCTCATACCAATTGGAGCCACACACTTAAGGTTCTAAGCCAAAACACACACTGCCCTTTTGCACATTGTCCATCACTCATCAAAGGACAATTTTAACACTTAACAAATTACCCATTCATGCCCATTTCTTGTTTGTACCATAACCTAAACACATTTTACTTCACATTATTGGTCATTTTGGCAGCTTATAATCACACTCAATATGCACCTTATAGTACAGAATTTTTCAAGTTCAAATTATAAACAATTCAATCACCTAACCTAGCTCATTTACATGTCCAACCTCACATATTCATACACATACACAAGCTACCATAACAAGTACCACAGTTCAATAATAATATTCCATAAACCAAACTATGAAACAACATTTTTATGGTCCACAATTCAAGCTGCCGATTTGTACCTCACTTTGAATAAATTTCCAAGCTTCCAAATTCAAGTATACATTCACATATACTTAGTATACATCACCCAATTTATTCTTACACATATAAACACTTAATGAACCCTTTAATCTACCATTTACAAGCAAGAATAAACTACCTTAAGGAGTTTCCATGGCTGCCAAAAATAAACATCTCCCTTAATACATCAATCTCCAAAAATCTCTCCATAATTCAAGTACCCATAATATCCTCACAAACTTTAATGAAGCAATAATCAAAAACACATACTTACCACTTTGAAAACTCTTCAAAACCTCTCCAAAACTTGGTCTTCTTATTGCCTATCTACTGCTCAAGGTGTATGGGCAACTTTTAATGAAGGAAAGTGGAGAGAAAGAAGCTTGGATCACACTTCCATGGAGCTCCAAAACCATGCGGCAATGGAGTTTTTCCTTTCTCCATTTTCGGCTAGTTCTCCAAGGTTGAAGAAGAAGATGAATCTGCTGTCCAAATGCAGATTAAGTGGTCCACTTTAGTGAGTTAGTGGAGCACTATTGCAAATTTAATGTTTATTTAATCATAACCTTCCTTATTCCCACATTAAGCTCCTAAATTTAGCTATTTACATTAGGTACCACTAATTTAATTTTTCATGACATTTTCCAAGTGTAATATCATTTATTTTTAATGGACATTTAGGTCAAAAGACAACTAGGGGTGTCAAATGACCACAATGCCCCTGTTCGGGTTGCATTCTTGATTTTCGGTAACACCGAGTTTTGTCCGTTTTTCGATTTCTCACTTTCCTTTGTACTAATTAATTAATATTTCTTTGATATTGATAATAGTATTTACACTTCAATAGACATTTATTTAAGTCTTAAAAATATTTTCCAGGGTTCCTCGTGGTCCAGGGCTAGTCAACGGTCCATGTCACGACTTCCCGGTGCGGTCACCCATCGCTAGGGTTCTCGGCTCGTTTAACTTGGTTACATTTCATTGCTATTATTTTTTCCTTTGTTTTTCTTGTGTTTTCTTTCCTTGTATTTCGTTATTTTATGTCTCCTCATCCATATCTATGTGTAGTTCTAGGCATCCTAGCTGTCCGGACAATACTGGTCACCGGAACAGTAGAACGCAATATCGAACTTAGGGGTGTTACACTAATTACATAAATTCATAGTTTACATGATATACGAATTAATTACATATAAAAGAGCTAATTTATTAATTTAAATCACATACATATTAATGATAATTCCATTATTTGCATTACAATATAATAACTAATTATAATATACAAACTTCGTAATATGACTTTTGTGAGCCCTATCTACATGCATTGTTGAGGAGGTGATAACCTTGAACACTTTTGACAATTCTGCAGATTTGGACTCTAAAAAAAAAAAAAATTCCAGTCTAATGTCCACTGGGTTTTAGCTTCAGCACCTGCATGAAAGAAATAAATCCATCGCGCTAAGCATTGCTACTTAGTGGTGCAATAATATAATAAGAAAATAATATATACAAATAAAGAAAGTAATGAAGCATAATTTGGATACTCAGGAATTTAATTTAATTTAGCATGATATTTCTGGTATTAACTATCTTTTATTCTAATTTGTTCCTCTTTGGAAGCTCTTAGTTCCTAGATTCGCAGTAATAATATACAATATACAAAATTAATAAAAATACTAAGTTTATATTCATATAGTTATAGAAGGTACATTTGCGATATTTATTTAAGTTATATCTATTTTTGCTAATCTTTCATCACTTTACTTAACAATTTTTATGTGGTTTGGATAATTTTATAATAACTAATATTCTTAATTTTAACTAATTCTTTTCAAGTCTTTTTAACTCATTTATTTAATTTCTAATATTTTTAATTCTAATATTCTTAATTTATTTCACTACCCAAGTAACCTATGACAAGCTGACTAAACTGGATAAGCGAGTCTCTGGGCACTAGACACCATGGTATCTTGGGCCATCATACCATGGGACGTGAAATATGAAACATCAACTATGTATGCAATCAATATGGCTAAAAAGCCATGATAATAGATAATCGGACATACAAGCCATGAAGGCGGGCATAAAGCCTTACGCAATACTTATCAAACAATACCTTATTGGCATGCCAATCTATCTAATCTGATACACGTGTCTAGGCAATACATGGGCACATTAGTACCATTTAATGTTCTTATGTTTTATTATTTCATTACATATTTTTTTTATTTATATTTTATCGCATTTTAAATTCTAATTACGATGGAAGTATAATTTCCAACTCACATTAATACTGATGGTTGTTGATTCTACCAAAAATTAAATTAACTGAATTTACCAGTAATGAAATATTTTCTGCAGTAAGGGGTAATCCAGGTTGAATCCTAGAGACTGTGTTATTAAATTTCATGCACTTGTGTAATAGGAAAAGAAAAGGTGGGAGGGGGTTGTAACACTAAATCAGAAAAAAGAAATCATGATAAGAAAGTAAAGAACTAAATTTAAATATGAAACTCTCAAATTAAACAAACTTCAGTCCAAGGTAATTAACATTCCAATGCATGACTCGATCATAGACAAAAGAAATACAATTATCTCTTATTGAATACTTAACGTAGATTTACCAAATAGCGAGGTAAAACTCCTAACTTCCCTATACTCATCAATTCAAGCCTAACACCCTTGCTTACTCTAATTATTAACTGAATTGGTATTAAGCAATCCTCATCAAATTAATAACTGCTTTAAGAACAGGAAGTAGTTAAGTTGAACAACGATTTATAAAGCATAAACCATTTAATTCATCGTATTGTTTCCTTAGGTTACTATCAAAAACTTGAATCATAATCAATAAAACCTAATTGCTACTCACATTCAATCTTACACAATAATTACAGAATATAAAGATGAACTAGCAATTGATCAAATCCAACAATTAACTAATAGGCCTTTTTAGCAAATCATTCAATAGATAAAAAATAATTAAATCAGGAAAAAAATAGATATTCAAAAAGACATAATTTAAATTAAAAACCTGATCTCACAAATCATGCAATAGAACTAGAATCCCTTGAACTAAATTTAGAACTTAGCCACTCATGTTCATGGCTTACAAAAAATTGAAGAAAAATAAAGAATAAAACTAAAAAGAGAATGGAGAATGAATGTCTTCTATGGTGTTCAAAGCTGCTGAATGATGTATGTCGGCTACTGCCCAAAGATGGTCTTTATAATAAAAAACCTAATCCCAAAGATGAGAGCCAAACTTGGAAAAGTTTTGAAATTCAAAAGACAAATTTTCTGCTGTGCAATCACGATAGTTTTTCAGCCACTTCCCTTTCGAATCTGCCTCTGCCTTCTTCAAGAAAGTTGTAGCCCCATTTCTTAGCTTTCTAACAGGTACTAATTTTCCCGAATTTGAGGTCTGCAGCCCAAGTTATGGGCTAAAAATGGAGACTGGTTCTGATAGAGTATCCAATCCATAATGACAACTTCATTGCCATTGTTGACAATTAAAATGGCCTTATCTTGCTTCTAGCCCTTCATAGAAATTGTGGAGGTGGCTCTTAAGGTTCAATTCGGCTTGGTTTGCTTTATTTGGACCTCTAGAGCTCCAGATACAAAATAAATACTGAAACTGGTTGTGACATATCAATTCTGGGCTTTTGCAATAGATCCATAGCTCATTTTGTCAACCTTGAAGACTGATTTGAGCTTTCGTCTCTCTTTGTCATTTGTAGTGCTCCGACTTAGCTTTTCAATGAATTAAATAGCAATTAATTCTGAGACCCATAACTTTAGAAACACCTGAAAAATATAGCAAAGGTCAAATTAATGCACATGCTGAAAATTTTTTCATTTAACACAATTATTCCAATAACTATCTAAAAATATGCCTAAATGATAATTATACTTTAATTAACTAAATTAGGCATAAAAATACACTAGAAACACTAAATGTGATGAGAGTAAAATTAATATATTATGCACTTATCAAATTCCCCCACACTTTTTCCATGCTTGTCTTCAAGCATGACTTAAACTCTCAATCAACTCCACTTAGAAGTTCACTTAACTTCACCCTATTATAACATTTTCTAACAAAAAATTAAAAGTTTGAAAGAAGAGGCAAGTAAGGTAATAATTATCACAACAAATTCCATCAACACCATACCAATATATCAACAATTCTCCAGCACAAAACAAAAGGCTTGAAATCAATTAAGCTCACACAATTAAAGTTCCATAAAATTTTAAATCAATACATACTAAAACACAAGGCTAATTTATTAAGGCACAACACTTATAGCTCTTTGCAAATCTTAGGGGAGATAGAAATGGCTTTTTTTATATATTTAAAATTGGTACTTCTCTCTCGTCACAATTACCCCTTTTTTTTTCTTTATTTTAACCGTCACCTTTAGAAAAGCACCTTGCTCATATCCTAGCTAGCTTTTGGCTTGAGAATCGACATGGAATTTATGAAGACCCCTGGTTACTTTGCTTAACTAAAATAGTGGAGCAATTTTCAAGTTCAGCCTTTTATTTCCCCAAATTTATGCATCTACATATTATAAAGTGCCCTGATAGATTAAACAAAGTTTTGAAATATGCATGACAGTAGTTTAAAACACACATAACTAATCATTTCACCATTAAATCAAGCTTAAATGATTTATGCAGGAAAAAAAATTGCTCTATGGAATGGAAAAGAGAGAAAATCCATCATTAAAGTTACTATTACCTTGCCTAAAATCTCAAAAATTCAATCTAAAATAGAAAAGTCATTTCAAGGCCAAAACACTTTTGTCCAAGAGTTAATATAGAATCATGAATTAAGCTTATGGGAATGATTTTTTTTTTTTTAACATAATTGCAGTAACAAATTTCTCTTCCCCCACACTTAAAACTTACATTGTCCCCAATGTAAAGCCCAAATGCAAAAGAAAAGGAAAAAAATGCTAGAAAATAAAATAAGATAAGGGAAAGAAAACAAATCTGATTGTGGCTAACAAGCCACCTATGGGTTGCCTCCCAAGAAGCGCTTTTATTTATTATCAGCTCGACATGACAAAGCTCCTTAATCCACATAAATTGGGTTACTCAATTTGAACTCCTCCACTGTATGCTCCTGAAACCCCTCATAAAATGGCTCAAGTCTATGACCGTTGACCTTGAAGACTTTGTTAGTTCCTAAACTTTAAATTTTAACTGCACTATAAGAAAACACATTAGTAACAACAAAGGGTCCAATCCAATGAGAACTCAACTTACCAGGAATCAATTTCATTATGGAATTATATAATAAAACTTTTTGTCTAATCACAAGCTGCTTCCTTAGTTTGTCATGGAATGCCTTGGTCTTTTCTTTATAGATTCTAAAATTCTCATAAGCCTCAAGTCGAATTTCCTCTAATTCATGCCATTGTAATTTTCTTTCTAACTCATCCTCCATGCTTAACTCAAAAACATCCTGCACAAATGTATCAACAACATCAATAGAAAAGACAAAATGATTTTCAGCAGGATACTTCATGGCATCAAAGATATTAAATTTGACGGTCTCTCCATTAAACTTAATAGTTAAGGTACCCTCATCTACATCAATTTTTGTTTTAGCAGTTTTTAGAAAAGGTCTTTCAAACAAAATCAAAGCTGATTTTGATATGAGAGCACTATCCTCAATATCCAGAATGTAAAAATTTGTAGAAAAAAATCAATTCTCCAACTTGCACTAACACATCCTTAACTACTCCCAATGGGTAAGCATTAGAACGATCAGCTAACTGAATAATGACACTGGTTTCTTTCAAAGGACCTAAATTCAAAGTCTGAAAAACTGAATATGACATGACATTAATAGATGCTCCTAAATCTGCCATTGCACTTTCAAACCTAGAATCACCTATTTTGCAAGGAATAGAAAATGAACCTGGATCCTCACACTTAAGGGGTAATTTTCGCTGAATTAATGCTAACACTTTTTTTCCCACACTGATATTCTCATCATTTCTCAACTTGCGCTTTGTAGTGCATAATTCCTTAAGGAATTTAGCATACCTGGGGATTTGTTTGATTGCATCAAGTAAACGTATATTAACCTCTACCTTCCTAAAAGTCTCCAAAATTTCTTTCTCTTGTTCTTCTTTCTTAGTCTTGGCCAACCTGCATGGGAATGGAGGAAGAACAGAATTATTAACCTTATTCAGTTTAGGTTCAGTATTTACCTCAACTTCAGGAACTTCAGACTCTTTTACTCCTTGCTTTTTCTTTTTCATTGACTTATGTGGAGTCTGGTTATCAACTTCTTTCCCACTTCGCAACATTATAGCCCTGGCATTTTCTCTGGGATTCATTACTGTTTGGGATGGAAGCTTTCCAGAACCTTGAGCTTCCAGCTTACTCACAAATGAAGCTAATTGACCAATTTGCTATTCTATGTTTTGAATGCTATTTCTGGTCTCCTATTGAAACTATTGTGTATTGTTAGCCAAAGCCTTAATAATTTCATCAAGTGACATACCTTGATTTGAGGGAGGCAGAGGTGGTAGATTCACTTTTCTCTGTTACTGGTATTGGTTTTGCACCGGTTGATTCCCATAACTCATATTATGATGATCTTGCCATCCTGGATTATAAGTATTAGAAAAGGGATCATACCTGCATTGTGGCTGTCCATAATTTCCTACTGCATTAACATGTTGCATTGATTCATCCTCTTGTAACGCAGAACACATGTCAGTAGCATGACCCGAACCCGAACAAATCCCACATACCTTAACAGTTTGCATGTTTCCTACAGCCAATTGCCTCACCAAAGAAGTTAAATCAGAAATCTATTTCTCAAGGTTGGATGTACTTACCTCATTAACCTTCTTAGGTGTGTGATCCATTCTCATTCCAAACTGTTGAGAGTTTGCTGCCATGTTAGCAATCAGCCTCCTTACTTCTTCTGGTGTTTTGTCAACCAAAGCTCCTTCACTAGCAGCATCTATCATACTGTAGTCCATTGATAGAAGTCCCTCATAGAAATACTGAATCAATAGCTGCTCACTTATTTGATGTTGGGGACAACTTGCACATAGCTTCTTAAATCTCTCCCAATACTCATATAAACTCTCCCCATTGTACTGTCGGATCCCACAAATTTCTTTTCTTATGTTGGCAGCACGGGAAGCAGGAAAATACTTTTCCAAAAATATCTGCTTCATCCCATTCCATGAGTTGACAGATCCAGAAGGAAGGTAATACAACCAATCCTTAGCTATGCCTTCCAAGGAGAAAGGGAAAACTCAAAGCTTGATTTGATCCTCTGAAACTCCTTGACGTTTCATGCTGGAACACACAACATGAAATTCCTTTAAATGCATATGTGGATCCTCACCTGCAAGACCATGAAACTTAGGCAACAAATGGATTAGTCTAGATTTTAACTCAAAAGCAACATTTAAAGCAGGGTATTGAATACACAAAGGCCATTGGTTTAGATCAAGAGCAACCAACTCTTTCAAAGTCCTAACAGCCATGGTTTTGTTTTTTGAATTTAAATCTGAATCCAAATCTGAACTTAATTCCCTTGGAGATTGGACTCCTTCAGATGTACTCAAAATCTGCTTAGCTTACTTAGCCAATTTTCTCAACTGTTTACCTATTTTTTCTACTTCTGGATCAAAGATCAACTCACCAGATTGAGAAGTTCTTTTCATAAACAAAAAAAAAAATCAAAGTAAAAATAGAAAAATGCCTCAAAACTCTAGAAAATGATGGAATTTGGCCTCAAGACATAGATTCATTGGCCTTGATCAGAACGTCGTTTCCTTAAAAAAAAAAAAATATAGAGCACCCTCCAAACTCAACTAAAAATCTATCGATGAATAATAACACCGTAATTTTTTCTGAAAATCTGAAAACAACAATACTTCACAAACAAAAGTTCTAATAGAATATCCTAACACTAAAAACACGAAATCCAATAAACTTCAGTATCCGGTAACAGTGCCAAAATTTCTTGATGGTTGCCAATTCCACCAAAAATCAAATTAACTGAATTTACCAGTAATAAAATATTTTCTGCAGTAAGTGGTAATCCAGGTCAAACCCTAGAGACTGTGTTATTAAATTTTATGCACTTGTGTAACAGGAAAAGAAAAGGTGGGAGGGGGTTGTAACACTAAATCAGAAAAAAGAAATCACGTTCAGAAAGTAAAGAACTAAATTTAAATGTGAAACTTTCAAATTAAACAAACTTCAGTTCAAGGTAATTTACATTCCAATGCATGACTCGATCATAGACAAAAGAAATACAATTATCTCTTATTGAATACTTAACATAGATTTACCAAATAGCAAGGTAAAACCCCTAACTTCCCTATACTCATCAAATCGAGCCCAGCACCTTTGTTGACTCTAATTATTAACTGAATTGGTATTAAGCAATCCTTATCAAATTAATAACTGCTTTAAGAATAGAAAGTAGTTAAGTTGAACAACGATTTATAAAGCATAAACCATTTAATTCATCCTATTGTTTTCTTAGGTTATTATTGAAAACTTGAATCATAATTAATAAAACCTAATTGCTACTCACATTCAATCTTACACAACAATTATGGATTATGAAGATGAACTATCAATTGATCAAATCAAACAATTAACTAATAGGCCTTTTTAGCAAATCATTCAATAGATTAGAAACAATTAAATCAAGAAAAAATTAAATCAGGAAACAAATAGATATTCAAAAAGACATAATTTAAATTAAGAACCTGGTCTCACAAATCATGCAATAGAACTAGAATCCCTTGAACTTAATTTAGAACTTAGCCACTCATGTTCATGGCTTACAAAAAATTGAAGAAAAATAAAGAATAAAACTAAAAAGAGAATGGAGAATGAATGTCTTCTATTGTGTTCGAAGCTGCTGAATGATGTATGTTGGCTGCTGCCCAAAGATGGTCTTTATAATAAAAAACCTAATCCCAAAAATGAGAGCCAAACTTGGAAAAGTTTTGAAATTCAAAAGATAGATTTTCTTCTCTGCAATCACGGTAGTTTTTTAGCCACTCAACTTTCGAATCTGCCTCTGCCTTCTTCAAAAAAGTTGTACCCCCATTTCTTAGCTTTGTAACAGGTACTCTTTTGCACAACTTTGAGGTCTGTAGCCCATGTTATGGGCTAAAAACTGAGACTCATTCTGACAGAGTATCCAACCCATAATGACAACTTCATTGCCATTTTTGACAATTAAAATGGCCTTATCTTGCTTCCAGCCCTTCATATAAATTGTAGAGGTAGCTCTTAAGGTTCAATTGGGCTTAGGTTTGCTTCATTTGGGCCTCCGGAACTTCATACACAAAATAAATACTAAAACTAGTCGTGACACATCAAGTCTAGGCTTTTGCAATAGATCCATAGCTCATTTTGTCAACCTTGGAGACTGATTTGGGCTTTGGTCCCTCTTTGTCATTTGTAGTGCTCTGACTTAGCTTTTCAATGAATTAAACAGCACTCAATTTGGAGACCCATAACTTTAGAAACACTTGAAAAATACAGCAAAGGTCAAATTAATGCACATGCAGAAAATTTCTATATTTAACACAATTAATCCAACAACAATCTAAAAATATGCCTAAATGATAATTATACTTTAATTAACTAAATTAGGCATAAAAATACACTAGAAGCACTAAATGTGATGGGATTAAAATTAATAAATTATGCACTTATCAAATATGTAATTTATACATTCATTGTATTATCTATATTAATTATAATTCACGTTAATTGTTTCACGTACCAACATACTCAAAACATTGTTCCTTTCTCTAATAATGAGAACCAATGTCCCATTCATACCTTTATAAGATTCATTTATTCATTACAAAATTTATATGAATTATCATTTGCCATTCAAGAAATATTTTTGCTTACTAAGTATTTATGATTTACCTTATTTTCGCTCATGTACCATTTATTTGGTAGGATATTATTATTATTATTCTAAGTACAATGAAACATAAATCCTCATGATAACTTCATCTCATTTATACATTTGACCATCTACTTATATTAATTACAATTTCATATTTTAAGTTGAATTACTAATATATTATGAATTCTATTAGTGATGGGCATATAAGCCCTAACTACCTATTCACATAATTTAGGTGAATTACCATTCATATTTCAAGTAATTTATGAACATTTCATGGATTTCAAATTTTTGGCCTTAATTTCCCTCTAACAATTTGGCCAAGATGCATAGTCCATTGGCCATACTACCTTCATGGAAGTTATTGCTTCATGTGTTAATTTAAATCTTTCCTTTTAAATCATTCACCTTAAAATAGTATAATTCTAGCCATAATTAATTGATTAATGACCCTAGACAGTCTATGAATTTTAGAAATTTCTATCTCCTTTGTCATACAATTCCAAGCACTTAGGCTTAGAATTGGTTCAAGGTCCCTAAAATAAGGTTCTAGGCCTTCATCTTAATTTTTCATATCCTTAGAATTACTATTCACTTTACTATTTATATGAAATTCTATTATTTAATAAATAATAGGTATGGAAGTTCTAAACACACTATCATACCACATTTTGGGTTCCAAATTTATTGGCATTAGTTGCCAATTACAATTCAAAGCTTCATAGAAGTATTTTCAAAATTTCAGATTTTGTCTCTTAAGTTTACTATTCTATTGGACTAATCTACAGTGATAATTTGGCTAAACTTTTTTCATGAACGTTATTCCTTAATGTGTCTTCTTTAATTTCCTTTTTGAACCACTCCATTTGGAGTTTTGTAGCTCAAGTTATGGCCAAATTACCATAACTAGTCGGATTGGTCTATTCCCAGAATTTTTGGGTAAATTTGGTTCTGGCAGTTTTGGTATCCTAAATTTGGCTGGAAATTTGAATTGGTTATGGGCAGAATTTGGGTTCATGTTCTCCATAAAAGTTGTTCTACATTGTCTAAGCTTTATATGGGTTCAAGAATCAAGTCATTTGGACCTTTCTACACAAATTTATGGCCATTTGAATGAACACTATTCATATGGTCAGTTTTCCAGGTCCAGATTTTGGTTATTCGGATTTAGGTAATTTTTAGGTCACTTTAAGTTGGTTTTTTGGGCAGGGTATCTTCATAAAAAAATATGGCTTTATGTCCTAAGTTTCACCTCCAATTGGCCTCACGCCAATGGCCATTCAAACCTGCTAGACTCAAGGGTCCAAATTCTGCCTCAAAACACAACATCACACCCACTCAATAATTTGGTCATTTCATAAATTCATATCAACAATTGGGTGTCAAATTGACTTAATTTAGGCATAATTACATCATTTAGAACACAACAATTAAAATTCCCAAATTTAGCAAACCCTATATCAATTTGGTACAACTTCAAAATCCAAGGGATTTGATAGTACTAACCTTGTCTTCAAGCTCTCCTTAGCTTCAAACAACCTTCAATCCAACCAAACTTCACTTACCCTTATGGAACCCTCCTTAGCTTAAATTATTGCTTTCTAAACTCCAGTTTCTTTTGGTTTTTTTGAGTGCTTTCTTGAATTCAAGGCTAAGTTTAGTGATTTCTATTGATTTCCTAAAGAAATCATGTGAGAAACCTAGGATTTCAAGCTCAATTTAGTGCGTTAATGGAGGAAAATGTAAGAAAAAGAGAGGGAACAAGGATGGATGGGAATGAGGATGAGAAAAGCTAAAAATTCTAGCTCAATAATTCATTTATATATTAACTTAATACCCAATGGCAATTTTGTAAATATAGAGAATGGCAATTTTGTAAATATTTTGAAGTTTCTAATAATTATAATTTGACTTTTCAATAATTATATCTAATTTTCATAATCTCAATTAATTAAACTAATCTAACTTTATTAAATTAATAACTCTTATTTTTTTTTTAAATTGCATCATGCTCACCTCATGCTTATGTAATAATTCAATTTAATTTCATTTATGTTTTCTTTTTTCTCTACTCATTTTTAATTAAATTTCTATTAATATTTATTCACATTTTATGATAATCCTCACTTACTTGAATGGACAAGTTGGTCAAAAATCATCTCTGAAGGTTAAATGACCAAAATGTCATTCGTTTTGCTCAATGAGCTAAAATTGTTTGTACCGATTTAGAAAATTTTTTTAGCATTTTCTTGGCATTCTATTACCATCTAAGTCTCAATAACTCTTCACTAGAGTCCCAAAAATTATTTTACAGGGCTTTCCCATAGGTCTAGGATTGCTAACTATCTTTAGAGTCACTTTTCGTTAGGTCACCCATTGCCATAGGTTCGGCTCATTTAACCTTCTTGCATTTCATTTTCCAAAATTTTTCCTTAATTTTTCTTGTCATTATTTAAGTTATTTATGACTCCTCACTCTAGTTTAAATATAGTTCCACACATTCTGACTGTCCAGATAGACATTGGTCACCGGAATAATAGAACATACGGACTATCTAAAGTAAAGATGTCACATGTTAATCTAACTCAATTCATTGATTTTTATATTTTATCAAGTGTTTTTATGTGGTTCTATAATCAAAGACGAGTTTGAAAGAGATTTGGAGGTTAAAACGTGAAGAAAATAGGGCCAGAAGCATTACACGGGCCGCGTAACTTGCCCCGTGTAACTTCCTGGAACCCGTGCAACTCTATGGACTGAAGAAAACTTAAGAGACGAAGTGGCAAAAAGTTACATGGGGTGTGTATCACTACATGGCCCATGTAAAGTCCCCTGACAGCAATTCTAATGCAACTTTTCTTGCTTCCAACCCGACCCAGATGGACTCCTAATGCTTCTAGGACTCTGAAATTAGGGTTTTTACACTAGATATAAATATAACAAGTCAAGAATTAAGAGAGAGCCAATTTACATTCAAGGATGCACATCAACTTCAAGAGAGGCAAGGGAGAAACAAGATCTACAAGATTGCTAGAATAAATTTTCAGCTAAAGTTCCAAAAGTCTAAGGCTGCAACTCTCCTTCTAGGTTCTTTCACTCTATTTTCTTCTCATGTCTTCTCTTTATCTTTTCATAAACTTGATTGTAAAACTCACCATGTATGAGTGGTTTCTTTGTTATAAGGTTAGGGTGTAGCATTGTCAATTTAATTGTGGATCTTGTTTGATTTTATTTAATACATTGGGAATTTTATTCTATGATTCAATTTCTTGTGCTCTTAACGCATGCTATGTAATGGTACCCACCTAGCCATGATCTAAGATACTGATTGATGAACTGATAGGTGAAGATTAGTATTAGAAAATCAAGATTTTAAACATAGGAAATTGGACTTTGAGATAGGTTTATGACCTTTGTGGAGTTCCAAAATTAATCAAAGATCTTAAAGGGTTTTAATTAATTAAATCACTACGAAAGTAGGGTTTAGGTTAATTAAAATACACCTTGAGTGTCTTGAGAGAGGACTTAAGATAACATAGGAATAATTTTCATCAAAGTAATAATCTCTTAATTATTGAATGAATTAGATTGATTTTATAGTTGAATGAAGTGTGAACCCATAGCTCTAGAACGTTCTCATCCATTGGTATTTTAGTTTAGATAATTATTTTACACTATATTTCTTTTACCTTAGATTTAATTATTATTTCTCTATAACTCGATTGTCAAGATAATTAAAACCACTATAGTTTGGTACTTAACACGGTCCTCATGGAAATGATACACATGTATCATATAAATATTTTTAAGTACAATTGTATAGTGTTTCATAGCATTTAGATAAGTAATCTCATGCATAATCATTGACTTCATCAACTTTTGTAAATTCCATTGCCAAGCTCTAAGTTCTATGTTTTCTGTGTGTTTCTAGGTGTTTCAAAGAAGTTTCGAGGCATAGGAGTAAAGAAGAAAGCTTGAAAAGACAAAAGGACAGAAAAGTATTGCTAATGCACTTTACATAAGTCGTGTATATAACACCCCTATGTTCGGTAGTGCGTTCTACTGTTCCGATGACCAGTGTCTATCCGGATAGCTAGGATGCCTAGAACTACACTTAAATATTGGTAAGGAGACATAAAATAATGAAATACAAGAAAATAAAATACAAGAAAAACAAAGGAAAATAATAGCAATGAAATGTAACCAAGTTAAACGAGCCGAAAACCATAGCGATGGATGACCGCACCGGGAAGTTACGGTGTTGGCCGTTGACTAGCCCTGGACTGCGGGAAACCCTAAAAAATATTTTTTAGACTTAAATAAATATCTATTGAAATATAAATGACATTAGAAATGCCAAAGAAAAATTAAGTAATTAGTACAAAGAAAAACGAGAAATCGAGAAAACGACAAAACTCGGTGTTACCGAAAAATTGGGAATACAACCCGAATAGGTACATTGTGATTAATTGAAACCCTGAGTTGCCTTTTGACCTAAATGTCCATTAAAAATAAATGATATTAAACTTTGAAAATTGTCGACACCATATTTTGGCCGATCCCCGAAGTCAATGGACTTTGAAATCGATCCCCACCCGACATTCTTCGATTACAGATTACTCGATCAGGAAATAAACCGATCCCCCATCTAGTCGATTGCTTTCCGATCTCTCATCAAAGGAGGTCAAACCAATGTCAAGTCTCCATGTCATTCAACCTCAGTTTCGATCTCTCGTCAAACGGAATCAAACCAATACTAAGTCTCCATGTCATTCAATCTCAGTTCCAATCTCTCAAACCAATATCAAGTCTACATGCCATCCAATCCCCTTTCCGATCTCTCATCAAAGGGAATCAAACCAACACTAGGTCTTCATGCCATTCGGTCTCATTTTCGATCTCTTCTTTATAAAATATAGTCGAAAGTCATTTAGCTAACACTAAGATCAGGTTCCTCACTCGTATATCTTAGACATTACTTAAAATAAGGTTAAAATCTCAGTCAGACTTAATGGTGATTCCGATCTAATTCAAATCCAGCCTTTCCAATTTTAATGTCTTAAAAGTTCTACCCGGTGTTTGTGCTCGGCTTAGGCCGATCTCATGTTTACAATGTTTTTCCGACCTCTTATACTTGGATTAATAATTGCTGTTAAGTTTGATGCTCTAATATGTTCAAACAATCAAGCACTCATAAAATTTGGATACTTTCTGATCTCATCAAGACATTGAACAAAAGGGATTTCATTTCATCTTAAAGTAAAGAGTTACAATTCATTCGGCTGGAGGGTTACCCCCAGCCTGGTCTCCGGGTACATTTCGCTCATTCTCCCTCTCTCCCTCGGGCTCCTCTTCGCTCCCCTTGTCGTCCCTAGGTACAAGGTCCACCATCCAAGAGAAGTCCTCCCTAGGGTAACGCCCCTCAAGCTCGGCTAAAAGATCGCTTTGGGCATTCACATAAGTACCAGCTTCCCTCGTTACGGCCTCTTCTTCTTTTGCTTTGAGTTCTTCGATGAGGCGAGCGATGTCAGCAGTTCAGAGAGCCCGAGCTTCGCTGAGTTCATGAGCCTGTTCGGCCAATTTATCCTCATAAGACTTCATTCGACCTTCGAGTTTGGTAATGTAATCCTGGGCGGATGAAAGTTGAGCTTGGGCAGATGCTGCGTCCTAGACCGCTTTTAGAATTTCCTACCTTAGAAGATGTGCCTTTTCCCTAATTATATGTTGATTTACCAAGCTCTCTATGCTCAAACTCATCGTCTAGGCTAGGAGATCGTCGATGCTACCCGGGGTCAACCTATTCCAATCCTCCTGGAGGCATATGGTAGCGCCTAGAACTTTGGCCAAGCCCGGATTCTCCCGAACAGATCGGTTCTTCTCCAGAGAGTGAATGAGGACCTGAGCACCACGGGAAAGGGTCCTCATAGTAGGTTGGGAAGGTCCTCCTTCTGCACTTGTAGGGACAGGTGGAGGCAGTGGCTCTTCTTGTCGAGGGGGTTGGAAGGAGCTACCTCTACTTTCGGGACCGGTTGTCTCGAAGATTGGGACGAGTCTCCCGGCACTTCTCCTGAATCTCACCTCGGCGTCTGTGATGCTACAGCGATATTCATTTCCCGCACCTTTCTAGAGATCTCCTTCTTTCGCTTATGGCTCTCTTTGGAAGCCTCGCCGCCCGCCATACCTGCACAAAGAAAAGTCAGTAAGTTCGCTAAGGTTCAGAGATCAGATATAGGGAAGGTACCAGGGCTGAGGTCAGAGAGTTGAAGCTCGTATTCTTCATCGGTGATTAGTCGCATCATCCAATATTTCAGTTCGGCCATCACCACGTCTAAGCATGAGAACTTCTGGGTGGCCGCCTGATCCTTTAGTTCCATTACCATGGCACCCTCGTCCTTACTCAGGGCGACCTTCTTTGGAATCAACGGGACCAGATATTACCAGATACGAGGGAAACCCTCGAAACCATTCAGAATCTTGCTCCTCAACTTGAAGAAGCGATTTTTCCAATTCTTCAGTGAAGAGGGGAGATCGATAAAAAGCCCACAGTGCGATTTTGATTTGAAGAACCAGTATTCATCGTCCTTTCGACGAGTAAGCCTATGCAGCTTGGCAAAAACCTTTGCTGTGGGATCGAGTTTTTTGGCCTGGCATAAGCCTCTGAAAGCCACCAGGATTCGCCACGAGTTCGGATACACTTAGGCTGCACATACCTGGTGAAATTTCAGAACGTCCTTGAAGAAGTCATTAAGGGGAAACCGAAGCCCGGCCTTTAATTGCTCTTCATACACCATGATTCCATCATTTTCATCGAAGAAGTGATTGGCTCGGAGATCGCTATGGCATCTGATAAGCTCGGAGGAGTCGGTTCGAAGGTTGTATTCTTGACTAATGGATTGCAGATCGGTTTCCTGAAGGACTGACGGCAACTCGTCCACGGGAAGATTTTCTCTACCAGAGGAAGAAGTCTGTCGTGATTGGGTTGCTCGACCATGAATGAAGCGGAAGTAGTAGGAGGCTCGGGTCTCCCACTTGGCCCGACTACCTCAACATCATCCGATGTCCACAAGATATGGATGGAAGGGGGGCTCGCCGCTCTCTGACCCTCGGCGCCGCTCATTTTCAAAGAAATAAAGGAAGTTTGAGTAAGAGAAGGATTAAAGTCCTTACCGGAGTGTGATCGGTGCCAGAAAAACTTGAAGAAAAGAGAGAAAGTTGAAGTTGCAAGTAGAGTGCTGAAAATGACATAGGGGAGCAACTGATGGACCCTCCCCCTATTTATACACGTTCGAGCATTCAATGCTCACAGAGCCCCAAGCAATGCATCAGTTAGCGGAATCTACCCGCTTTACTGACACGTAGTGGGAAGGTTTTAAAAACTCCATAAATAAAATAAAATGAGATCGGTTAGCTAAGGTCGTCGGATTAGGGCAAATGTTCAGAGTCACAGGTCGGCTAAGGGTGATCTAGTTAGGAACCAGATCGAGTAGGCACATCAGAGATCGGAAATTTCACCATGCAATAATTAAATAATGACCTTCAAATAAAATTTCATTTCATTTCCACAAGGTCAGATTTCACCATTTGGGCGATCCCAAGGGATAGGATTACATCATTGAGAGAACCTTTAAAGATCAAACTTCATCATTTGAGCGATCTCAAATCGAGAAGTGATGAGGGACCTGATGTGAGAGAGATCAAAAAAGAGTCATAACTGAGAGATCGGAAGGAATAGAGATCGGAAAAGAGGACAAAAGACTTCCAATAAGTTTCTTCATAATCAGAGCTGAGGTAGTTAAAGCATTGCAGGCAAGATCAAATCTTTACCGCACGCCTTATTTGTAGAATCGCCCACATTGTTGACAGACGCTAGGACAGTTATGACAGTCCTGTGCTTCTCAATCTCAAATGTTGATCTTACTCGTAAAGACAAACCCAGAGCCCTTGGATCAAAAAGTAGACGACAGGACCTGCGCCTTTTATTCTCGGCCTTCGGATCCTTCTTGACAGGAAGATCCTGAGCCGTTGGATTGAAAAAGAGAAAGGACAGATATTTTGAATAGGATCTCAACCGTCTATTTTGATTCTCTTCAATTCTCAGGCATCAGATCACGTCCTTTTAAATCCAAACCTTCCATCTCCCCAGAAGAGATCCTGACCCTTCATTAGGAGCACCCGTTCCCTATAAATACCTGCATGCAATACTGTTGAGGGAGGACAAAAAAGGTGGTGGTGATTATAGTGGAAAGACTCTGAAATTTAATTCAGTCTTACTACTTTGAGCTTACATAAAATAGAGGAACTTCAGAAACTGGTTTTCTTAAGTATCTCCATTGATAGAGTTTTCAAACCCTGAAATTCTTCATTTTCAGTTTGTTAATCACTCTGCTATTACCATTTTCGTTCAATCCCGTCTGCATCACCCCAATATCAACACATTATCCTTTCCCCCTGATCTTGCTCTGACCCTATTTTGTCGCTTTAGCTCTACTACATCTCAACCTGACTCTCGCAACCTCAAAGCGAGCATTGGTCCCTATACTGCTAGCCTTCAACGCAACAATATTCGTAATCTCCAGGGTTAGTTTGATAGCCTCGACCTCACACAGGTAAGTGTCCAGACTATCACCTTGCCGAACGCTCTCGTTTTACTCTCTCTGTTTTTATTTTTGTAATTTTCATTAAGTTCAGTTATGCTAAAGATCCCCACACAGATCTTTCAGGCCGATAGTTATTCTCTTGAGTTTACTTTCTTTTCTATTCATCAGTTCACGTTATTTATTTGTTCTTAGCTTTTATTTCCTTCGAATATATGTGTTCCGGTTATGGGTAACTTGTAGGTAGTTTAACAAAATGTTGATAGCAGTATCTTAATACGAGAGTTTCTTTGAATAAATGAAAATAATCAAAGAGTGAACAGGAAATTTGAGGAAAAGTTATGAGGTCAAGTGGCTAAACGGTGTCTAGGAACTAGCATAATAGAGCAGGAATCGAGATAAGATTGGACCCCAGATTAGTAACTGAAAAGATCAGATATAATCAGACAAAGAACTCAGGCAAGGTAGTCATACGCGAGATCGGTGAAAAGCTCGGTCTTAAGCCGAACATTCAAATAAAAACACGGAGATCGGAGGAGAGTTCTTATTCGAAATCCTTCGTTAAAATTTCAAACCGAACACCTTAAGAGGTCAGGGGAGAGTTCTTACCTGATCCTCATCCAAATAAAACACGGAGATCAGAGGAGAGTTCTTATCCGAGATCCCCCCATTTAAAATTTTAAACCGAACATTTTAAGAGGTCGGGGGGGAATTCTTACCTGATCCTCATCTAAATAAAAACTAGGAGATCGGAGGAGAGTTCTTATCCGAGATCCTCCACTTAAAATCTTGAACCTAACACCTTAAGAGGTTGGGGGAGAGTTCTTACCTGATCCTCATCCAAATAAAACTCGGAGATCGGAGGAGAGTTCTTATCCGAGATCCTCCATTTAAAATCTTAAAACAAACACTTTAAGAGATCGAGGGAGAGTTCTTACCTGATGCTCATTTAAATTAAACATGAGGAGATCGGAGGAGAGTTCTTATCCAAAATCTCCTGCTTGAAACTTTAAATAAAACATATCTAAAGATCGGGAGAAGCTCTATCCCGAGCTATCTTAATGAAATTCAAATTAAACAAAATACACAAGGCAACTCTATATGAACACCTATTTACTAAAGAGCCATCTCATGAACTTGTGTTATTGGGCAACCCAAAAATAAGTGAAATATCAAGCACTCCCTTATTTTTGCACAAAGGATTAACATTATCACCATCCCAACCCCCTAATTACCCTTTTAATTTATGGAAGAGCATAAAATTAAATCTGTTTACCTTCATTGAGGGACGAGGCGATGTGCTTAACACCTTCCCCGCCTGTATAAGGACCCCGAACCTAGAATCTTTATTTTCAAAGTGGTTTCTTTCAAATTTATTTTCACAAATTGTTTTCTTTGATTTTTCTCAAAATTAAAGTGGCGAATCCTCACTTTTTCCACTTCAGTGAAGAGCTATCGTCCAGGTGACCGCAAAATACTTTGTGACAGCTTGGTGACTCCACTGGGGACTTGGTATGTTTTTACCATCCTTTTAGAGGTCTAAGGATAGATTTAGTTTTATGCTCATATAAATTGAAATCATGATTAGGGAGGGGTTTTTATTTGCAATATTCAAAAATCGTGATATATTGACTTGTTATTATTCTAACCATCTTTGTCTTGTCTTATTTCCCACATCAACTGTTGTCAAAACAAAAAAACGCAAACAAAAACTCCCACATGAAGGGAAAAGGTAAATGTGTCCCTTCACACACTGAGTACTTACACAATGTCCTCACACACTTCAACCCTATACCCGGGCTTTCTTACCCTTTAGGAAAGTAGGAGGGAGTCATTTAGCGATACCCGTGGGTTTTACCCCGTTAGTATCCGTGAAGGCTTCTGCTCAGATTGAAACTTGTTCCATCTACTGTGATACCCGTGGAATCCTCCCGTTAGTATCATGGTGATGGAATGAGGCTCTACTGTTTACAGTAGGGGTAAATTGGGGACCTGTGGCTTTTAGAAAATTAGACCTTGAGCTAAACCATCAAAATAGCTGGAAGCCGTAGCAAATTTCCTCATAAGATAGAACTATCCAATTAGGTAGCACTTACCTGGTACTAGGATTTTCCCTATTTTAGGACAAAAGGGACATGCTTACTCTCACCCTACTTTGTTTATGTTTTCTTATGTTTTTACCCTTAAGGGAAATTTTGGATCATACTGTTAGGAGGATCTACACATTTTCCTACTTTGATAAATGTGTAGGTATCGCCCTGCCAACAGTGTAATTCAAAATTACCTGAATTCGTCCTGCTAATAAGTTTTCTCCACAGGCATCACAGAATTGAGGTTTGTCAAAAAATAGACATCAATTTTAACATGGCATCCTTGAGTCAGTCGGCGGAGGAGGTTCCTACACAAGAACAGAATGCTAGACCATGGTCCAAACCGCTTTATAGTTCAGCACCCCCGTAAAGTGATATCACCGGGGCAGATGCTAGCCTGTTACCTCCATTAGACCCAAGCAAAGTCGAAGTCAGAATGACCGGTCTCAAGGGTCTATCCAGTAGCTGGAGGTCGCTTCCCGATCACGTTAAGGCAAAGTTTGAAGAAAAATATGCAAGGATTGTGACCTTGATATGGGTTAAAGTCCAGGTTCCGGCATTAAAGGCCATGCTGTTAGTTTGGAATCCCAAGTATGGGTTGTTCTCCTTCAACGACATCGATACGACCACTACTGTGGAAGAATATCAAGCGTTGCTAGAAATTCCTTATGTTGCACAGAATCGGATCTACCTACACCTTACATAGGCAGACTTGAAAACGGTTCACGCATATGTTAGGGATTCCCTCAGAGGAAGCAAAGGCAAGAGAAACTATCAAAGGGAACACGCATGGGTGGTATTGGACTTACCTCAAGAAGTGGTTGGACCTATACATCCAGAATGATCAATGGGAGCAAGCTTCATTGGCACTAGCTTTGGGGATCTATAGCCTGATCTTGTTCCCTGGGCCTTCGGGAGTTGTAACCTGCAGTGTCATGGAGATGTTCTGGGCCGTAGAAAAGCAGAAGGTCAACCCAATACCAGCAATCCTTGCAGAGACTCTATTGACTCTTACTTACTGTCGACAACAAGGAAGGGGATCTATTAAGTGCTGTTCTCAATTGTTGCACCTCTGGATCATCAGTCACATGTGCCCTATAGAGATAAAGGGGTTAACTTGGTGCCCTGACCAACCTCTTATTGAGAAAATTACCAGATTAATAATCAGCCCAAAGGATGAGTCGCAGTGGCAAGAGCAGATTCTAAGCTTCAACAGCCATAATTATTGCTGGAAGAAATTGTGGACGTTAAGTCAACCTATTTTGTTCAGCACAGGGGGTAATTATTTAGTATCTCTAATCGGAGTGACTGGATACGCGAGTTACATCCCAGTATTGGTAATGAGGCAGTTCGGCTCAAGCCAGTCCGCGCTCAGTATTGAAGAATACCATCAAGGTCATTTCTATCATGAGCTCGGTAGTGAGGAGGAATTGAAAGTAGTCTGTAAATCCTAGGAAAACATCACTATAATGGAGAGATCGCCTAAAGGTCCAGGAGCCACGGAAGATTACCTTAAATGGAGGGTCAGCAGGGATCAAAGACACCCAATTGCCGAGCCAATGGAACTCAAAGGTAGCATCCCCCATCAGAACATCCTTTTAGAAGAAGCTAATGCTCGACCGGACACCGAGAACTAGCAATTATAAGAACGAATAAGGCAGTTGGAGGACCAACAGTGGAACCTCAAAAAAGAGGCAAAAAGGCTCAGGGAAGAGGCAATGACTGAGAAAGCAGAGTTTGAGGAGTAAGAAACGTGGTGGGAAAGGGAAAAGATCTCCCTCTAAGCTGCAATAAAAGAGGCAGAAGTTTGGAATGGCAAGCTGCAAGAGAAAATGGAATACCAAGAGATACTCATGGAAGAGTATAAATAAGAGAGCAAAAAGAAGAAGCTTGAACTGAAAGAGCAAGCACAACTTATCAATGATATTTTGAAGGAGTGTGCTAAAGAGAGAAAGGAAAAAGACAGATAAGCTACTCTCCATCAAGAGCTGAGGGGAAATGTTGATCAGCTAGAGAGAATGATGGCACAAGAGAAACAAGAGTTCTTGCCAGAATCAGAATATGCCTTGAAGACATTCAACCCCACTAGATAAGAAGAAAGACTCTATGAGTATCTCAAGAGATGTCATTGTATTATAAAAAGTTTCCCTGAGCCTAGGCCAATGTAAAAAATGCTATGTATGAACTATTCAATTAATAAAATCACTTCGGGCCATTGTTTCGCAAAATTATAAATGAATAGTATGACTCCCATAGGAACTATCCTCGCTAGGGTTATGCGAAAAGACGAATGCGCCATATGGACAAGTATCATAGACACGCATTCGATCCAGTCATTCACCGTCAGACTATCGAGTGATGCCATGATAAAATTGACGCAATTATCCTTCTACAGATCTCATTCTGGCTTTCAAATGCCACCATATCCTTTGTCCAAATTTGGACCTTTAAATTTTAATGAAATTTGAAATTCATTAATGACTTCTTTTCACATAGGAAATCAATATTGCTTCAAGAAAAGTAAGCCTGACCGAACAAGTAGTTCGACCGAGACGAGTGTACTTAACAAGATCACGAGTGAAGAAACTAATGGAGGATCAGGAATAAGTCTAGAACCTGCAGGGACAAGTTTCCAAATTAAGAGACCAAGTTTCAGAGCTCATGAAATTGATGAGGGAGATGTCCCAAAATAAGCTTGCATCAGAGCCAAACTTGCCACTACCTCTCCCACCTCCTACAATGGTTGATTCTCACCAAGCTTCAACCTCTTTTACTTTCCAGCCACCTATTCCGGATCTGACGATCACTGTCAATCTGGCCCCCCCCAAATAATGACTTGTCTTTCCCCTACTACCCGGCTGCCTCAAATGCTGAGCCACATCTTTCAATCCTGGTCCCTCCTATTCACCCTGCCCCTTATTTCCCAACTGGGGGAATAGCTCATGCAGTAGGAGGAGAAAGTAAAATAAGAGAGAATAAGAAGTTATCTACTCTAGAAGAGAGATTAAGAGCAATAGAGGGATTGAATATGTATGGTTCAGTCAATGTGGCGTCACTAAGATTGGTGCCAGATGTGGTTGTGCCACCCAAATTCAAAGTCCCGGACTTCGACAAATACACCGGGAACTCAGACCCTCGCATTCACCTAGCTACTTACATTGCCAAGATGTCCGCCCTGAAGGAAGATGATAGGCTCCTGGTCCATTTCTTCCATGAAAGTCTCTCCGGGGCAGCCTTGAGATGGTGCATTCAGTTAGACAGAAGCAAGCTGCGCTCCTAGAAAGATTTGGCTGACGCCTTCCTAAAACAGTATAAATTCAACTGTGATGTCTCCCTCACAAAGAGAGACCTCCAAAATCTAGTGCAGAGAGAAAGGGAAAGCTTCAAGGAGTATGCCCAGAGGTGGAGAGAGAAAGCAGCGGAGGTGTATCCTCCAGTTACTGATAATGAACTCTACTCCTTATTCATTGAGACATTAAAGGCTTCGTATTTCAATCTGATGATTAGAAACACCTCCAACAGCTTTCAGACATCATTCAAGCTGGAGAGAGAATTGAAGCTAACCTCAGGTTAGGATGATTGCAAGAGTTGACTGAGAATCCTGCAAAGAAGATCGCCAGTTTTGGCAAAAAGAAAGAAGGTGATGTGCACTCCATCACCCGACAAAGCACCCATTCTTTATTCCCTCAGAATAATTACCGGCCATATCCTTTGGCTCATGGCTCGACAATTGCAAACATTCCACCCCCTTTCCCAAATTATCCTCATCCACACCCCCATTATCCACCACCAACAACTTACCAACCCAGACCACCTCCTCAACCTATTCAATCAAGACCACCCCAAAACAACCCTAGACCACAGAGAAATCCTGATCCACCTCTTTCTCTCCCACTTGGCAAAATATACCGATAGCTCCTCGGTATAAATCAAATAGTGCCAATTCCCCTTGACCCAATCCAGCCACCATACCCCAAGTGGTTTGATGCTAGTGCCCGATGTGAGTATCATGGAGGGGCACTCGGGCACGCAACTGACAACTGCGGGGCACTTAGGGGAAGAGTAAGGGCCCTGATTAGAAACGGGTGGTTGAAGATCGAAGGAAATGGCTCTCTCCCCAACGTCACTTCAAACCCTCTGCCCAATCATGGTACGGGCAATGGTGTGAACATGATAGAGTTCGGGGATGAAAAATCAACCATGGAGATAGATCGGTTGATTCCCTACTTTGAGGAAATCTTTTTTATGGCAGTAAGGGAGGGATACCTTTTCCCTCAGACATCTGAAGTAGAAAGGGATACGGGATGTCCCTACCATGGAGGAGCAGCTGATCATGAGCTGTGAGACTGTGAGGGATTCCGACAAGAGGTCCAGAACTTGCTGTCCCTCAAAATTTTAAGATGCTATGAAAGGGCAAAAGTGGAGGGCAAAGTAAATACTGCCAGATTTAGCTAGAATGCCTCAACCCCCAATCCTAGATTAACCTTCTCTGCCCCCAATGGCCCAACACCACCACCACCAGTAACAGTCATCTGAACCCCTCCTCAGCTCCTGATCACAAACACTCATGCTGTGCCTTGGAACTATAATGTCCAAGTCTTCACTCAAGAAGCATCCAGTAGTACATCAGCTCCTAGCCTTACCTATACTCCACCCCTGACACCTCCTAAACCGTGCTTCGCTCCCTACGAGCATTTCAAAATGACTTATACCAGACCCTCCGACAATGCTACTCTCCAATCAAATCTCAAACCTGCCACAACCAGTAACACCTCCCTACTTGAGCAAGAGGTTGAATTTATAACCCAAAGTGGGAGATGTTACGGGAATGAGGAGAAGGAAAAGAAAAAGAGGAAAGTAAAAATGGGAAAGACACAAGAGAACACAGAAGAAGAGGTTGAGAAAGTTGAGAAAGGAGAACCTACTGGATCAAGTGGAGAAGACGAGCTCTTGCTTTAGATAATGAAGTAAAGTGAATATGATGTTGTTGAGCAACTGAGGAAGACACTCGCCCGGATTTCGTTGCTGTCACTAATTTTGAGCTCAAAAGTGATGCCAAGCCTTGCAAAAGAATTTGGATCAGGCCTTTGTAAACCCCGATATCACACCGGGACAATTTGAGAAAATAGTGGGACAAATTCAGAAATCTAGTTTCGTCACTTTCTCGGAGGAGGAGATAAACCCGACTGGCTTGAAGCACACTAAGGCTTTACACGTGACTGTCAAATGCAAGGGGTGCATAGTCACTAAGGTTCTTATTGACAATGAATCTGCCCTTAATGTCTTGCCCAATGCCACCTTGGCAAGGCTACCTATCGATCGATTAAACATATGCCAAAGTGCCATGGTGGTAAGAGCCTTTGACAGCACAAGGAGGGAGGTGCTGGGAGACATCGACTTGCCGCTTCAAATTGGGGCATGCACTTTCAACATCACATTCCAAGTGATGGACATTGAACCTGCATACACCAAGCTGTTAGGGAGACCTTGGATCCATTCAGCAAATGCCGTACCTTCGACCCTGCTCTAGAGGATTCAATACATCATGGATGGCAGAATCATCACTGTAAGGGGGGAAGAAGCCATGTTGGTTACCAAGCCGCAATCACTTCCTTATGTGGAAGCAACTGAAAAGTCCTTGGAAAGTTCTTTCCAGGCTTTAGAATTGCAAGAAACTACCTGAGGGATGAAGGGGCTACAGCCATGGTTGCAAAGGTGATGCTGAAGAACGGATACGAGACAGGCAAGGGATTGGGCGCCGCTTTGCAGGGAATTATTGAACCCCTACCGGCTATTCAAAAGATTAGCCGTTTCGGCCTGGGATATGAGGGGGATGCTCTCATGGATGGGCGATTCTGGAGGAGGAACATGCTTCGGGATCAGAGATTTGACTAGAAAGTCGAGAAAACGAAATTTTTCCCAAAAATCACAGATGTCTTCATCAAACCAATCATTGAAAATCCCGAGAAGGGCTAAGAATCACCCGAAGAACCATCTGTAGATGTCATACAATTGAACTCCCTATATAAAGCCCTGATCTCGCTAATCGCTGAGGGACAGGAGCTGGATAATTGGGAAGCAGAAGATATTCCTGTGCTCAATCTCGAGTAAAGTGCATTTTGTTATCTACACTTGATCATTTTGTCCATGATGGCAAGTGTAATGTTGTAAATGGACCCTTTTTTATGATTCAAATATTAATGAATTAATAGCGCATTTTGCATCCAATTCTCTTTTCTTTTTCCTCTTGAAATCCATTCTTATAATATACTCCACTTTCGTTTCTTCAGGACCATTCATCAATTAATGCCTAATAATTCAATAGACTCAGAAATTTCTCACGTTAATTTTGAAACTCCCATAACTGCCATTACTTCAAGTGATTCTGAAGAAGAACTAGCTGAAGAAAAAAGTGAGAGGGATGAACCTTCCCTGGTGCCTTACGGGGATGAAACGCATACCATCAATCTAGGCATAGAAGAAATAAAAAGGGAACTTAAGATTGTAGGGAGTGGGGAATTAGAAGATATGGTCAGTTTGCTCAAAGAATTCTTGGATGTATTTTCATGGAACTATGACGATATGATTAGTTTAGACCCTCAGATTGTGACACACAAGATTCCCCTAATTCCCAGGGCAATTCCGGTAAAGCAAAAGTTAAGAAGGATGAACCTTGACACGCTACTCAAAGTTAGAGATGAAGTCAAAAAGCGGTATGATGCTGGGTTTTTGGAAGTGGTCAAGTACCCTCAATGGATAGCTAATGTTATCCCGGTAATGAAGAAGGACGGGAGAGTCAGGGTGTGTGTTGATTACAGGGATCTCAATAAAGTAAGCTTGAAGGATGATTTCCCTCTCCCACGTATAGATGTGCTAGTAGACAATGCTGCAGGATTGGGCAGATGTTTGTGTATTGATGGGGCATTTGGGTACAACCAAATCCCCATGGATGAAGAAGACAAGGAGAAAACCGATTTTATCACTCAGTGGGGAGTATTCTGTTATCAGGTCATGCCATTTGGCTTAAAGAATGCTGGGGCTACCTACCAACGTGCTATGGTCACATTATTCCACGATATGATGCACAAAGAAGTAGAGGTGTATGTGGATGATATGATCATCAAATCTAGAGAGGGAGAAAGTCATGTACAAGTGCTGAGGAAAGTATTCGAAAGGCTCAGAAAGTATCAGCTAAAGTTGAACCCTGCCAAATGTGTGTTCGGAGCTAGATTTGGAAAATTGTTGGGATTCATAGTGGGTGAGAAGGGAATAGAAGTGGATCCAGACAAAGTTCGAGCCATTCAAGAAATGCCATCCGCAAAAATAGAGAGGGAGGTGCGTAGTTTCTTAGGGAAGTTGAACTACATCTCGAGATTTATTTCCAACCTCACTGCTAAAGCCGAGCCCATCTTTAAGTTACTCAGAAAGAACAACACCACTCAATGGGATTCAGTTTGTTAAGAGGCTTTCAAGAAAATTAAACAGTACTTGTCAAACCCGCCAATATTGGTCCCTCCAGTGGCAGGAAGGCCATTGATTCTATACATGGAAGTTTAACAGAGCTCAATGGGATGTGTTTTGGGGCAGCATGATGACACGGGCCGAAAGGAGAGGGCCATTTATTACCTAAGCAAGAAATTCAATGATTGCGAGACCAGGTACTCTTTCCTAGCGAAAACTTGTTGCGCGTTGGCTTGGACGGCTAATCAGCTCAAACACTACATGTAGAATCATAAGACATGGCTCATCTCCTGGATGGATCCCATCAAGTATGTATTTGAAAGCCCATTCATGCTAGGGAGGATAGCAAAATGGCAAGTCATACTCTCTCAATATAATATTATCTATATGACCAGAAAGGCGGTAAAAGGGAGCGTAATTGCTGATCTCCTAGCAGAAAACCCTATCCAAGATTATGAAGCCTTGGATTTCGAATTCCCTGATGAGCATGTTAACGAGGTAGGCAGCGAACA
Organism: Hevea brasiliensis; assembly: GCF_030052815.1. Classification (NCBI taxonomy): domain Eukaryota; kingdom Viridiplantae; phylum Streptophyta; class Magnoliopsida; order Malpighiales; family Euphorbiaceae; genus Hevea; species Hevea brasiliensis. Next base: position 72,707,969 of record NC_079504.1, read on the forward strand.
GAGGGAATCAGCTGACATATGGGAAATTTATTTTGACGGAGCTGTCAATTTGTCTGGTAATGGGATTGGAGCTATTTTGGTATCCCCTGACGGAAAGCACTTCCCAATAGCTATCAAGTTAAGATTCGACTACACCAACAATGTCGCGGAATATGAAGCTTGTGTGATGGGTTTACAGGCTACCATAGAAATGAAAGTTAGGAAGTTAGAGGTGTATGGCGATTCGACCTTGATCATTTATCAAGTCAAGGGAGAGTGGCAGACCAAGGACCCAAAGCTGATCCCATATCAAAAGTACCTGGTGGAATTGATCAACAGGTTTGAGGAAATTTCTTTCACTCACCTCAGTCGGGACAAGAATCAATTCGTGGATGCCTTAGCCACTCTGGCTGTCATGGCTCAAATGGAGGAGGGGGCAGACGACTCAGGTATTGCAGATCAAAGCAAGGGGTGAACCAGCTTATTGTTTCATGGCCGAGGAAAAAATCGATGACAAACCCTAGTACCATGATATCCAGGTCTACATCAAAACCAGAGAGTTCCCTCCGGGGGCAAGCTGGAACGAAAGGAGAATGATTAGGAGATTGGCTTTGGGATACTTCCCCAGTGGCGAAATTCTGTACAAAAGGAGCTCCAATGGTGAATTGTTGATATGCGTAGATGCAAAAGAAGCAAGGAAGATCCTTTTCGAGACTCATGAGGGGAATTGTGCAACCCATGCTAATGGACATATGATGGCTAAGAAAATCATGAGACGGGGATACTTCTGGACTACTATGGAGAAAGATTACATCGAGTACTTTCGGAAGTGTCATAAATGTCAAATCTATGCGGATCCGATAAACATTTCGCCTCATCAATTGTTCAATCTCGTCTCGCCCTGGCCTTTTACAATGTGGGGGATTGACGTGATTGGTCCCATTAATCCCAAGGCATCCAATGGGCATAGGTTCATCTTGGTAGCTATTGATTATTTTTCTAAATGGGTCGAAGCGACATCATATGCTCACATCATGCAGAACACATTCCTCAAATTTCTCCGAAATAATGTCGTCTGTCGACACGGCCTCCCCAGTGAGATCGTCATTGACAACACTAAGAATTTGAATGGTTCGAAGATCCGAAGTTTATGTGACCAATACAAGATCCGACATCTCAATTCTTCACCATATCGTCCCCAGATGAATGGATCGGTGGAAGCCGCCAATAAAAATCTCAAGAGAATCATCCGGAAAATGACCGTCACCTATAGAGACTGGCATGATATGCTTCCCTACGCCCTTCATGCATACCAGACCTCCGTAAGGAAATCAACTGGGGCAACTCTATACTCGCTGGTTTACAAAATGGAAGCTGTTTTGCCTATTGAAGTAGAAATACCTTCCCTAAAAATTCTAAAAGAATCAAGAATCGATGAGTCAGAATGGATCCAATCAAGGTTAGACCAATTGAATTTGCTAGACGAGAAAAAGCTAGCAGCAGCATGTCATGGGCAACCAGAGAAGAATGGCTAGGGCATTTAACAAGGGCATTCACCCATGAGAATTCCAACCAGGGGATCTAGTCCCGAAAAAGGTGCTTCCGAATCAAAATGATGCCCGGGGCAAATGGTCGCCAACCTATGAGGGACCCTATGTGGTTAAAAGGGCATTTTCTGGTGGGGCCCTAATCTTGCCCACATGGACGGTGAAGAATTCCCAAGAACCGTGAATGCTGACTCAGTCAAAAGGTATTATGCCTAAAAGAAAAAAAAGGGGAGGGGGTAGGGGTGAAAACCCGAAAGGGCGCTCCTAGCAAAATGTGCGAAAGAAAGTGAAAACCCGGAAGGGCGCTTTCTGTAAAATGAGTGAAGGGTAAAAACCCGAAAAGGCACCCTGAAAAAGCGATAAAAAAAATCTAGGGGTAAAAACCCAAAAAGTTACCTTTAGGACCAGAAGAGGGAGAAATAAGGAGGGAAATGCGGGACCAGGAAAGGAAATAAGCCGCCACAGCATGAATGTTCGTCGATAGAGTACTTCGAATAATTGCAGTTAAGGGACTTCAAAGTTAATAATAAAGAATCTATGAGATCCCTTCTTGTACCCTTTTTCTGTACCTTTTTCTCTCAAGCCATAATAAAGTCATTCTTTCTCCTTGATTTATCTTCTTTATATATTTACACTTTTATACTTACACACAGATCCATCTTTCTTATATACCGACGTTCTGATGTTATTTTTCTTCTACAACTTTATTTTATGCACTATTAATCTGTTAAATTTTTGTCATAAGATTGGGATTTGGATATTGATAACCTCATGTACTTTGCTATGAGATTTGCAGGAAATGATCAATGCTCAAAAAAAAAAAAAAAACTAGGGGTGAAAACCCAGAAGGGCACTTCTAGTCAAATATGAAGAGGGGAAAGTGAAAACCCGGAAGGGCACTTTCCACAAAATAAGAAGAAAGTCGAGAACAAAAAAGTGCATCCGGGGAAGTGAGTAAGAGAGGGGAAGTTGTAAGTCAAGTCTTGTAACTCGTCCTCCATTAATTGTTTATCTTCGGGATCCTATTAAGTACACTTCGTCGCGGAAGAACTCCTCGTGTCAGGGTAGGCTTACTTTGTCAGCATTTTAATTTCTCACATTTAAATTTCTGCTATCAACCTCTGGTTCCTTGATCCAAGTTGATTTTAATTTCTCGCATTTAAATTTCTGCTATCAACCTCTGGATCCTTGATCTAAGTTGATTTTAATTTTTAAGCATTTAAATTTCTGTCATCAACCTCTGGATCCTTGATCTAAGTTTATTTTAATTTTTAAGCATTTAAATTTTTGCTATCAACCTCTAGTTCCTTAATCCAAGTTGATTTTAATTTTCAGCATTTAAATTTTTGCTATCAACCTCTGGTTCCTTGATGTAAGTTGATTTTAATTTCCAGCATTTAAATTTTTGCTATCAATCTCTGGTTCCTTGATCTAAGTTGATTTTAATTTCCAGCATTTAAATTTCTGCTATCAACCTCTGGTTCCTTGATCTAAGTTAATTTTAATTTTCCAGCATTTAAATTTCTGCTATCAACCTATGGCTCCTTGATCTAAGTTGATTTTAATTTCCAGCATTTAAATTTCTGTTTTCAACCTCTGATTCCTTGATGTAAGTTGATTTTAATTTCTAGCATTTAAATTTTTACTATCAACCTCTGATTCCTTGATCTAAGTTGATTTTAATTTCCATCATTTAAATTTCTGCTATCAACCTCTGGTTCCTTGATCTTAGTTGATTTTAATTTCCAGCATTTAAATTTTTACTATCAACCTCTGGTTCCTTGATCTAAGTTGATTTTAATTTTCAGCATTAAAATTTCTGCTATCAACCTCTGGTTCCTTGATCTAAGTTGATTTTAATTTTCCAGCATTTAAATTTCTGCTATCAACCTCTGGTTCCTTGATCTAAGTTGATTTTAATTTTTCAGCATTTAAATTTCTGCTATCAACCTCTGGATCCTTGATCTAAGTTGATTTTAATTTCTGTCATCAACCTCTGGATTCTTGATCTAAGTTGATTTTAGTTTCCAACTTTGACTTTCAAGCCAAATTCTCTATTCCCAAACCCAATTGCCTAAATTATGGGTCTGAATCTTTACATAATTCTTATACGGGAAAATGTCATTCCTTTCAATAGAAATTATGTAAAGAGGGGCAACTGTTGACACCATATTTTGGCCGATTCCCGAAGTCAATGGACTTTGAAATCGATCCCCACCCGATATTCTTCGGTTGCAGATGACTCGATCAGGAAATAAATCGATCCCCCATCTAGTTGATTGCTTTCCGATCTCTCGTCAAAGGAGGTCAAACCAATGTCAAGTCTCCATGTCATTCAACCTCAGTTCTGATCTCTCGTCAAAGGGAATCAAACCAACACTAAGTCTCCATGTCATTCAATCTTAGTTCTGATCTCTCAAACCAATATCAAGTCTCCATGCCATCCAATCCCATTTTCGATCTCTCGTTAAAGGGAATCAAACCAACACCAGGTCTCGGTGCTTTTCGGTCTCATTTTTTATCTCTTCTTTACAAAATATAGTTAAAAGTCATTTAGCTAACACTAAGATCGGGTTCCTCACTTGTATATCTTAGACATTACTTAAAATAAGGTTAAAATCTCAATCCGACTTAATGGTGATTCCGATCTAATTCAAATCCAGCCTTTCCAATTTTAATGTCTTAAAAGTTCTACCAGGCGTTTGTGCTCGGCTTAGGCCGATCTCATGTTCATAATGTTTTTCCGATCTCTTATACCTGGATTAATAATCGCTTTTAAGTGTGATGTTCTAATATGTTCAAACAATCAAACACTCATACAATTTGGATACTTTCTGATCTCATCAAGACATTGAACAAAAGGGATTTCATTTTATCTTAAAGTAAAGAGTTACAATTCATTCGGTTGGAGGGTCACCCCCAGCTTGGTCTCTGGGTACATTTCGTTCATTCTCCCTCTCTCCCTTGGGCTCCTCTTCGCTCCCCTCGTCGTCCCTAGGAACAAGGTCCACCATCTAAGAGAAGTCCTCCCTAGGGTAACGCCTTTCGAGCTCGACTAAAAAATCGCTGTGGGAGTTCACATAAGCACCAGTTTCCCTCGTCACAGCCTCTCCTTCTTTCTCTTTGAGTTCTTCGGTGAGGTGAGAGACGTCAGCAGTTCGGAGAACCCGAGCTTCGTCGAGTTCATGAGCCTATTCGGCCAATTCATCCTCATAGGACTTTATCCGACCTTCGAGTTCGGCAATATAATCCTGGGCAGATGAAAGTTGAGCTTGGGTAGATGTTGCGTCCTAGACCGCTTTTAGAATTTCTTGCCTCAGAAGATGAGCCTTTTCCCTGATTATATGTTAATTTACCAAGCTCTCTACGCTCAAACTCATCGTCTGGGCTAGGAGATCGTCGATGCTACCCAGGGTCAGCCTATTTCGATCCTCCCGAAGGCATATGGTAGCGCCCAGAACTTTGGCCAAGCCCGGATTCTCCCGAACAGATCGGTTCTTCTCCAGAGAGTGAATGAGGACTTGACCACCACGAGGAAGGGTCCTCACAGTAGGTTAGGAACGTCCCCCTTCCGCACTTGTGGGAACAGGTGGAGGCGATGGCTCTTCTTGTCGAGGGGGGGAAGGAGCTACCTCTACTTTCGGGATCGGTTGTCCCGAAGGTCAGGACGAGTCTCCCGGCACTTCTCCTGAATCTCGCTTCGGCGTCTGTGATGCCGCTGCAATCTTCATTTCCCACACCTTTCTGGGGATCTCCCTCTTCTGCTTACGGCTCTCTTTAGAAGCCTCGCCGCCTGCCATACCTGCACAAAGAAAAGTCACTGTGTAACATCCTCCCGGTAGCAACTCCGTACATTCTACTGTTCCGGTGACCGGTGTCGGTCCGGACAGCTAGAACGTCCGGAAAAATTTTTAAACTAAAGTGAGGAACCATAATTAACTCAAATATTAATGAGAAAAATTTAGTAAAAATTTTAGAAATAAAATACAGTTAAGTCAAATGAGCCGATGCCCAAGCGATGGGTAACCCAGAGGGAAGTTGCGGTTCTCGCAATGAGGAGCCCTAGACCCAGAAAAAAATTCATAAAATAATTTTTGGGACTCCAGAGAAGGGTCATTGAGGTTCCTATGGCATTAGAATGCCAAGAAAATATTTAGAAAAATTTTTCAATCGGTACAGACAATTTTGACTCGTTAAGCCAAACAGAGGGCATTTCGGTCATTTCGCCTTCAGAGGTGATTTTTGGTCGACTTGTCCAGTTAAGTAAATAATTATTATGACTCAAAATATGAATAAATATTGCTAAAAATTAAATTGAAATGTGGTAGAAAAGAAAAGAAAAGAAAAATAAAAAATTAAGCAAATTATGACATATTATGATGTCACTCACTTACTTCCAACCAATCACAATTAAACAACCTATTAATTAATAAATAAAAAGAGATAAATATGGCCAAAAACAAAAGAAATCAGCAGCCCTTCTTCTCCTTAGAAAAACGTTTTACACCCCCTCCCCTCTTCCTCCATTGAATCTCAACCAAAGCTCCATTTTCATCCTTATTTCATCACAAACTCTCCTAAGTCCTTTCACTAAAAACTTGTCTATGCCTCTTGGGAAGTGTTTGGCAGCCAAGAAGAAGAAAGAAAGTGAAGATTGGGACTTGGAAAAATCTGCCTACAAGAGGTTAAAGTGAGGTTAGTGCACATATGTATTTAAAACTCCTTAATTCCATGTTAGAGATGTATAATAGGTAAGAAATTGTGAAATAAATGAACTAAACTCATGTGTATGAAGCCCATGAATTTTGGCTGCCCCTAAGGAAGGAACAAGATTGAGTGTTTGGATGGAGTTGGAGTGCACTAGAGATTATGTTTAAAGTGTATGAACATAAGGATAATGAAGTAGTTGGTTAATTAAGGTAAATTGTGTAAATTTTGAATTTAAGCTAGGGTTTTGGGAGTGAAAATTTGATTTGGCTTATGGAATGATTAGTGGACATTCTAATGGTCAATTAGTGACCATTTAAGGCAAGTAAATCATAATTTGAAGTGAGCTAATGCATGGTAAACTGAAATGGGGAGGCTGCCAAGAGACAGCAGAAATGAGGCTGTGAGTCCAGCATGTTTGGACTTCCATATCCTTGGATGTGTAGGTCCAATTTGTGTTTGGCCAATTGGACATGAAACTAGGCTTATAATGGCACATTTTTACTGAAGAAACCATGCCCAAAAGACCAAAGCAAGAGGACCAAAACTTGGCCCCAATCCGGATACCCTGCAAACAGCCCCTGCAGAAATGACCAAATGAACAGTAACTGTTCATTTGGCCATAACTCACTGTAGATATGGTCAATTGACCTGAAATTTTTACAGCAATAAGATAAGATATAGACAAACAACTTTCATGAAGGAAACCAATCTAAATTATGCCATTAACCTAATCAAATCATTGAGCAAAGTGAAGTTTACTGTACTGAGATTTCCAGAATTTTCATTTGAGCAGTAATGTTTGGATGGCTATAACCCTCTCTAGAAAACTCGGATTTAGGCGATTCTTGAACCGATGAAAACCTAAGGCATAGTATAACATTTAATATGAAGAAAGTTAGGCCAAATTATGAACTTAACTTGATCAAATTACTGACCAAAGTTGGACCAAAATCTGCCAAAACCCAAAAGTGCAGCATGAACAGTGCACGTGAACAGTAAACTTATTTTGGCCATTACTTGAGTTACAAAACTCCAAATGGAGTGATTCAAAAAAGGAAATTCAACTAGACAAAATAAGGAACAACTTTCATGTTTACCATTTCCTCAAATTCCCACAGTAAAAATAACAAATGTAACAGTAAAGATGAAGCACCAAATCTGAAAATTTTGTTCAATTAGCATTAAGCTTAGAAATGGTATTGGCAACCAATACCAACAAGTTTTAAATACAAAATGTGGTATGTTTGGGGTGTTAAAACCAATACACCTATTTTCTATCCAAAAGTCAACATTTTTGTTGACCAATGAGGTGAATAGTGACACCAAAACCAAAAATTAGCAATTTTGCCAAAATGACCTAAACTTTGAGAAAGTGACCAAAACCAACAAGTTTTGAATACAAAATGTGGTATGTTGGGAGTACTAAAACCAATGTACCTATTGTTTATGCAAAAGTCAACATTTTAGTTGACTAATGAAATGAATAGTGACATGAAAACTTGAAATTCAAAAATTGTGAAACTTAAAAGTGCAAAATGCCCTAGTAGGCCTAATGTGATTGGTTTGGATAGGTTGGCATGCCAATAGGGTATTGTTTTAGCAGTACTGCGAAAAGGCTTTATGCCTGCATTTATGGCTTTATGCCCGTATTCATGGCTTTTATGCCCGTATTCATGGCTTTTATGCCCGATTATGTGATATCATGGCTTTTTAGCCATCTTGTATCACGTGGTAGGCGTTACTGCGTCCCATGGTATGACGGCGAGGCACGCGGTGTCGGTGCCAACGACCCGTTATCCAGTCCAGTCGTCCAGTATAGGTTACTTGGGCATGGAAAAGTATAACTGTGATTGAACTGATTATTAAAGAAAATACGAAAATTAAGTATCAGGAATGATTACAAAAATACAAAGAAACTCAATATCATGAAGAAAATAATTAACGAAATGCATGAAGAAGTTAATATCATGAAACATGATTAGCCTCGACTACACAATAAGTTAGTAATTATTCATTTCTTATGAACACAATAGCAAGGAAATTATTATTTTTATTTGCATATTGTATTTTCTTGTATTATTGGCACCACTAAGCTTTATGCTTAGCGCGTCGCTTTTGCAATGCGTAGGTACTGAAGATTTGGACAGAGGGCCCAGTAGACCACAGATTGGGTAAGGCCGTTCACAGTTCTGCATAGTGTCCGTGTCACCTCAACTTCTGCAGTGCATTGGTAGGACACTAGGTGTCATTTTGGCATTCTGTAATAAATTTTGATTTTCTCATATGTAATGAAACTTAGGTAATGTATTTTGATTTTCATGTAAATAATGCAAATTTGTGTTTGTAAATGGAAAAGTGAATACTGATCTGTGATTGTTACATGACTATCAAATGAGATGAATGATTGAAAATTGAAATTGAGAAATGAATGGTTGACAAATGTTGAGATGATGATTATTGGAGTTTGAGAGTAATTGAATACGAATATATGAATATTGGAAGTGTTTTTCACAGGTTCCGAATAACTGTTTTCTCCATTTTTAGTCGGTACTCCGCCGGATTTTCTTTAAAATTTTCAGAACCTTAAATAAATTATAATTTTGATAAATGGCTTAAATAAATTATATTTCACAAGTTATATTCAAAAGGAAGAATAAAAATGAATTAAGATAAAATAGAGTGCTCGGCACACTGAGTGGCATAACTTGCTCGGCTACACTGTAGTCGGGTAAGGGGTGTCACATTTAGTGGTATCAGAGCACGGTTTAGGCGTTTCTGGGCCTAGATTGAGTCCATACCATGCATTGCATTTGTAAGAGTCGAGGTGACACTAATGCAGATCTATTTATCTTTCTTATTTTGAATAGGATATGGACCCTTCATCACAGAGAGCAGTCGAGGAGGAAGTGGAGAGTCATGCTCCACCTCTGGCGGTGAGGCTGGGGCATGAGAGAATCTCCGCCCGACTCAGCGAGCACCTTTCGGCCTCCACAGGCCATGTTCCAGCAAATGGCCGATTTCTTTAGACAAATGGCCGGAGTAATGCCACCGCCACCACCACCAGCTCCACAGCAGAAATCACACCTGGAAAGATTAAGAAAGTTTGGAGCAGTGGACTTCTATGGCAAGAGAGAAGATGATTCTGTTGCAGCCGAGAATCGGTTGAATAGAACAGGCAGAGTTCTAAAACAACTCCACTGCACCCCAGAACAAAACCTGGAAGCTGCCATATCTTTGTTGCAAGATGATGCATACGAGTGGTGGGACACGGTGTCCAGTGAACTACAGCAGGAAATAGTAACTTGGGATTTCTTCCTCTCCGAATTCAAGAAGAAATATGTAGGTAGTGTATATCAGGAAGAGAGAAGAAGAGAGTTCATTAACCTGAGGCAGAGACAGCTGTCAGTGGCCGAATATGAGAAGGAATTCGTAAGATTGAGCCGCTATGGAAGGGAGATAGTCCCTAATGAGGCCGAGAGGTGTAAGAGATTTGAAGAGGGATTGAACGACAATATAAAGCTCATGATCACTGCCTTGGGAATCACTGATTTCACCAAGTTAGTGGAAGCTGCATTAAAAGTGGAGAAAGTGAGAATAAATGAACAAAATAGGAAAGATAGGCAGCGTAAGAGGGAATTTGGATCAGGACAGTCAAGTATTCCAACTGATAGTAAGAAGTTTAAGGGTTCTAGTTTACAAGATCAGACACAGGGCCACAGAGGCCAGATTGGAATCTCTATAGCTAGTTCCCCGGGCACAATAACAAGGGGATTAACCCCAGTGCCTGAATGTATGCATTGTGGTAGAAGACACAGAGGGGATTGTCGACTGTTAACTGGAGAGTGTTTCAAGTGTGGGGCTATGGATCATTTTATAAGAGATTGCCCTCAGAGGAGTGGTTCAATAGCCCCGGTACAAGTTGATAGACCTTCCCCTATAGTTCAAAGGGGTAAAAAGATCGGGTAGAGCAGAAACGGCTGACATTTCACAGAAGATTATTTCTGAGACAGTTGAAAAGCCTAAAGTCATGGTGGCACCACAAGTATATGCTATGGAAGCTCAGGAAGAGCCAAACCCAGACACTGATGAGGCGATACAAGGAAGTGAAGAAACAAGGAGGTAGCAACTCCCCGATTACTTAAGTCAGGTAAATTTCGAGGACGAAATTTAAATTAGAGGGGAAGAGTTGTAACATCCTCCCGGTAGCAACTCCGTACATTCTACTGTTCCGGTGACCGGTGTCGGTCCGGACAGCTAGAACGTCCGGAAAAATATTTAAACTAAAGTGAGGAACCATAATTAACTCAAATATTAATGAGAAAAATTTAGTAAAATTTTAGAAATAAAATACAGTTAAGTCAAATGAGCCGGTGCCCAAGCGATGGGTAACCTAGAGGGAAGTTGCGGTTCTCGCAACGAGGAGCCCTAGACCCGGAAAAAAATTCATAAAATAATTTTTGGGACTCCAGAGAAGGGTCATTGAGGTTCCTATGGCATTAGAATGCCAAGAAAATATTTAGAAAAATTTTTCAATCGGTACAGACAATTTTGACCCGTTAAGCCAAACGGAGGGCATTTCGGTCATTTCGCCTTCAGAGGTGATTTTTGGTCGACTTGTCCAGTTAAGTAAATAATTATTATGACTCAAAATATGAATAAATATTGCTAAAAATTAAATTAAAATGTGGTAGAAAAGAAAAGAAAAGAAAAATAAAAAATTAAGCAAATTATGACATATTATGATGTCACTCACTTACTTCCAACCAATCACAATTAAACAACCTATTAATTAATAAATAAAAAGAGATAAATATGGCCAAAAACAAAAGAAATCAGCAGCCCTTCTTCTCCTTAGAAAAACGTTTTACTCCCCCTCCCCTCTTCCTCCATTGAATCTCAACCAAAGCTCCATTTTCATCCTTATTTCATCACAAACTCTCCTAAGTCCTTTCACTAAAAACTTGTCTATACCTCTTGGGAAGTGTTTGGCAGCCAAGAAGAAGAAAGAAAGTGAAGATTGGGACTTGGAAAAATCTGCCTACAAGAGGTTAAAGTGAGGTTAGTGCACATATGTATTTAAAACTCCTTAATTCCATGTTAGAGATGTGTAATAGGTAAGAAATTGTGAAATAAATGAACTAAAGTCATGTGTATGAAGCCCATGGATTTTGGCTGCCCCTAAGGAAGGAACAAGATTGAGTGTTTGGATGGACTTGGAGTGCACTAGAGATTATGTTTAAAGTGTATGAACATAAGGATAATGAAGTAGTTGGTTAATTAAGGTAAATTGTGTAAATTTTGAATTTAAGCTAGGGTTTTGGGAGTGAAAATTTGATTTGGCTTATGGAATGATTAGTGGACATTCTAATGGTCAATTAGTGACCATTTAAGGCAAGTAAATCCTAATTTGAAGTGAGCTAATGCATGGTAAACTGAAATGGGGAGGCTGCCAAGAGACAGCAGAAATGAGGCTGTGAGTCCAGCATGTTTGGACTGCCATATCCTTGGCTGTGTAGGTCCAATTGGTGTTTGGCCAATCGGACATGAAACTAGGCTTATAATGGCACATTTTTTCTGAAGAAACCATGCCCAAAAGACCAAAGCAAGAAGACCAAAACTTGGCCCCAATCCGGATACCCTGCAAACAGCCCCTGCAGAAATGACCAAATGAACAGTAACTGTTCATTTGGCCATAACTCACTGTAGATATGGTCAATTGACCTGAAATTTTTACAGCAACAAGATAAGATATAGACAAACAACTTTCATGAGGACACCAATCTAAATTATGCCATTAACCTAATCAAATCATTGAGCAAAGTGAAGTTTACTGTACTGAGATTTCCAGAATTTTCATTTGAGCAGTAATGTTTGGATGGCTATAACCCTCTCTAGAAAACTCGGATTTAGGCGATTCTTGAACCGATGAAAACCTAAGGCATAGTATAACATTTAATATGAAGAAAGTTAGGCCAAATTATGAACTTAACTTGATCAAATTACTGACCAAAGTTGGACCAAAATCTGCCAAAACCCAAAAGTGCAGCATGAGCGATTGCGTGAGCATAAACTTATTTTGGCCATTACTTGAGTTACAAAACTCCAAATGGAGTGATTCAAAAAAGGAAATTCAACTAGACAAAATAAGGAACAACTTTCATGTTTACCATTTCCTCAAATTCCCACAGTAAAAATAACAAATGTAACAGTAAAGATGAAGCACCAAATCTGAAAATTTTGTTCAATTAGCATTAAGCTTAGAAATGGTATTGGCAACCAATACCAACAAGTTTTAAATACAAAATGTGGTATGTTTGAGGTGTTAAAACCAATACACCTATTTTCTATCCAAAAGTCAACATTTTTGTTGACCAATGAGGTGAATAGTGACACCAAAACCAAAAATTAGCAATTTTGCCAAAATGACCTAAACTTTGAGAAAGTAACCAAAACCAACAAGTTTTGAATACAAAATGTGGTATGTTGGGAGTACTAAAACCAATGTACCTATTGTTTATGTAAAAGTCAACATTTTAGTTGACTAATGAAATGAATAGTGACATGAAAACTTATAATTCAAAAATTGTGAAACTTAAAAGTGCAAAATGCCCTAGTAGGCCTAATGTGATTGGTTTGGATAGGTTGGCATGCCAATAGGGTATTGTTTTAGCAGTACTGTGAAAGGCTTTATGCCTGTATTCATGGCTTTATGCCCGTATTCGTGGCTTTTATGCCCGTATTCATGGCTTTTATGCCCGATTATGTGATATCATGGCTTTTAGCCATCGATCGCATACGTGGTAGACGTTCTGCGTCCCATGGTATGACGGCCTGAGGCACCGCGGTGTCCAGTGCCAACGACCCGTTATCCAGTCCAGTCATCCAGTATAGGTTACTTGGGCATGGAAAAGTATAACTGTGATTGAACTGATTATTAAAGAAAATATGAAAATTAAGTATCAGGAATGATTACAAAAATACAAAGAAACTCAATATCATGAAGAAAATAATTAACGAAATGCATGAAGAAGTTAATATCATGAAACATGATTAGCATCGACTACACAATAAGTTAGTAATTATTCATTTCTTATGAACACAATAGCAAGGAAATTATTATTTTTATTTGCATATTGTATTTTCTTGTATTATTGGCACCACTAAGCTTTATGCTTAGCGCGTCGCTTTTGCAATGCGTAGGTACTAAAGATTTGGACAGAGGGCCCAGTAGACCACAGATTGGGTAAGGCCGTTCACAGTTCTGCATAGTGTCCGTGTCACCTCAACTTCTGCAGTGCATTGGTAGGACACTAGGTGTCATTTTGGCATTCTGTAACAAATTTTGATTTTCTCATATGTAATGAAACTTAGGTAATGTATTTTGATTTTCATGTAAATAATGCAAATTTGTGTTTGTAAATGGAAAAGTGAATATTGATCTATGATTGTTACATGACTCTCAAATGAGATGAATGATTGAAAATTGAAATTGAGAAATGAATGGTTGACAAATGTTGAGATGATGATTATTGGAGTTTGAGAGTAATTGAATACGAATATATGAATATTGGAAGTATTTTTCACAGGTTCCGAAGAACTGTTTTCTCCATTTTTAGCTGGTACTCCGCCGGATTTTCTTTAAAATTTTCGGAACCTTAAATAAATTATAATTTCGATAAATAGCTTAAATAAATTATATTTCACAAGTTATATTCAAAAGGAAGAATAAAAATGAATTAAGATAAAATAGAGTGGTCGGCACACTGAGTGGCATAACTTGCTCGGCTACTCTGTAGTCGGGTAAGGGGTGTCACACACTGAGTTCGCTAAGGTTTAGAGATCAGAGATAGGGAAGGTACTAGGGCCGAGGTCAGAGAGCTGAAGCTTGTATTCTTCGTTGGTGATGAGCCGCATTATCCAATATTTCAGTTCAGCCATCACCACGTCTAAGCATGAGAACTTCTAGGTGGCCGCCTGATCCTTTAGTTCCATTACCATGGCATCCTCATCCCTACTCAGGGTGACCTTCTTCGGAATCGACGGGACCAGATATTGCCAGCTACGGGGGAAACCCTCGAAATCATTTGGAATCTTGCTCCTCAACATGAGAAAGTGATTTTTCCAATTCTTCAGTGAAGAGGGGAGATCGGTAAAAAGCCCACAGTGCGGTTTTGCTTAGAATAACCAGTACTCATCGTCCTTTCGACGAGTAAGCCTATGCAGCTCGGCAAAAACCTTCGCTGTGGGATTGAGTTTCTTAGCCCGGCATAAGCCTCTGAAAGCCACCAGGATTCGCCATGAGTTCGGATGCACTTGGGCTACATATACCTGGTGAAATTTTAGAACGTCCTTGAAGAAGTCATCAAGGGAAAACAGAAGCCCGGCTTTTAATTGCTCTTCATACATCATGATTGCATCATTTTCGTCAAAGAAGTGATCGGCTCGGAGATCGCCATGGCATCTGATAAGTTCGAAGGAGTCGGTTCGAAGGTTGTATTTTTGACTAATGGATTGCATATCAGTTTCCTAAAGGACTGACGGCAACTCGTCCATGGGAAGATTTTCTCTACCAGAGGAAGAAGTCTGTCTTGATTGGGCTGCTTGACCGTGAACTGAAGCAGAAGTCATAGGAGGCTCGAGTCGCCCACTTGGCCCGACCACCTCAACATCATCCGACGTCCACGAGATATGGACGAAAGGGGGGCTAACCGCTCTCTAACCCTCGGCACCGCTCATTTTCAAAGAAATAAAGGAAGTTTAAGTAAGAGAAGGATTAAAGTCCTTACCGGAGTGTGATCGGTGCCGGAAAAACGTGAAGAAATGAGAGAAAGTTAAAGTTGCAAGCAGAGTGCTGAAAATGACATAGGGGAGCAGCTGATGGACCCTCCCCCTATTTATACACGTTCGAGCATTCAATACTCACAGAGCCCCAAGCAATGCATAGGTTAGCGGAATCCGTTCGCTTTGCTGACATGTAGCGGGAAGGTTCCAGAAACTCCATAAATAAAATAAAATGAGATCAGTTAGCTAAGGTCATCGAATTAGGGCAAATGTTCAGAGTCACAGGTCGGCTAAGGGCAATCTAGTTAAGAACCAGATCGGGTTGGCACATCAGATATCGAAAATTTCACCAATGCAATAATTAAATAATGACCTTCAAATAAAATTTCATTTCATTTCCGCAAGGTTAGATTTCACCATTTGGGCGATCCCAAGAGATCAGATTACATCATTGAGAGAACCTTTAAAGATCAAACTTCATCATTTGGGCGATCTCAAATCGGGAAGTGATGAGGGACCTGATGTGAGAGAGATCAAAAAAGAGTCATAACTGAGAGATCAGAAGGAATAGAGATCGAAAAAGAGGACAAAAGACTTCCAATAACTTTCTTCATAATCAAAGCCGAGGTAGTTAAAGCGTTGTAGGCAAGATCAAATCTTTGCCGCACGCCTCATTTGCAAATTCGACCACATTGCTGACAGACGCCAGGACAGTTATGACAGTCCTGTGCTTCTCAATCTCCACCGTTGATCTTACTCGTAAGGACAAACCCGGAGCCCTTGTATCAAAAAGTAGACGACAGGACCGGCGCCTTTTATTCCTGGCCTACGGATTCGTCTTGACAGGAAGATCCTGAGCCGTTGGATTGAAAAAGAGAAAGGATAGATATTCTGAGTAGGATCTCAGCCATCCATCTTGATTCTCTTCAATTCTCAGGTATCAGATCACGTCCTTTTAAAACCTTTCATCTCCCCAGAAGAGATCCTGACCCTTCATTAGGAGCACCCGTTCCCTATAAATACCTGCATGCAATATCGTTGAGGGAGGACAAAAAAGGTGGTGGTGATTATAGTGGAAAGACTCTGAAATTTAATTCAGTCTTGCTACTTTGAGCTTACATAAAATAAAGGAACTTCAGAAACTAGTTTTCTTGAGTATCTCCATTGATAGAGTTTTCGAACCCTAAAATTCTTCATTTTCAGTTTGTTCATCACTCTGCTATTACCATTTCCATTCAATCTCGTCTGCATCACCCTAATATTAACACATTATCCTTTCCACCTGATCTTGCTCTGACCCGGTTTTGTCGCTTTGGCTCTACTGCATCTCAACCTGACTCTCGCAACCTCAAAGCAAGCATTGGTCCCTATACTTCCAGCCTTCAATGCAATAATATTCATAATCTCCAGGGTCAGTTTGATAGCCTCGACCTCACACAGGTAAGTGTCCAGACTATCACCTTGCCGAACGCTCACGTTTTACTCTCTCTGCTTTTATTTTTGTAATTTTCATTAAGTTCAGTTATGCTAATGATCCCCATGTAGATCTTTCAGACCGATAGTTATTCTCTTGAGTTTACTTTCTTTTCTATTCATCAGTTCACGTTATTTATTTGTTCTTAGCTTTTATTTCCTTCGAATATAGGTGTTCCGGTTGTGGGTAACTTGTAGGTAGTTTAATAAAATGTTGATAGCAGTATCTTAACACGAGAGTTTCTTTGAATAAATGAAAATAATCAAAATGTAAATAGGAAATCCAAGGAAAAGTTATCAGGTCGGGTGTCTAAGCAGTGTCTAGGAAATAGCATAATAGAGCAGGAACCGAGATAAGATTGGACCCCAGATTAGCAAGGTAGTCATACGCGAGATCGGTGAAAAGCTCAGTCTTAAGCCGAACATTCAAATAAAAACATGGCAATTGGAGGAGAGTTCTTATCCGAGATCCTTCGTTAAAATTTCAAACCGAACACCTTAAGAGGTCAAGGGAGAGTTCTTACCTGATCGTCATCCAATAAAACACGAAGATCGAAGAAGAGTTCTTATCCAAGATGCCCCATTTAAAATTTCAAACCGAACATTTAAAAGGTCGGGGGAGAATTCTTACCTGATCCTCATCCAATTAAAAACTCAGAGATCGGAGGAGAGTTCTTATCGGAGATCCTCCACTTAAAATCTTGAACCTAACACTTTAAGAGGTCGGGGGAGAGTTCTTACCTGATCCTCATCCAAATAAAAACTCGGAGATCAGAGGAGAGTTCTTATCCGAGATCCTCCACTTAAAATCTTGAACCTAACACCTTAAGAGATCAGGGGAGAGTTCTTACCTGATCCTCATCCAAATAAAACTCGGAGATTGGAGGAGAGTTCTTATCCGAGATCCTCCATTTAAAATCTTAAAACAAACACTTTAAGAGATCGGGGGAGAGTTCTTACCTGATTCTCATTTAAATCAAACATGAGGAGATCGAAGGAGAGTTCTTATCCGAAATCTCCCGCTTGAAACTTTAAATAAAACATATCTAGAGATTGGGATAAGCTCCATCCTGAGCTCTCTTAATGAAATTCAAATTAAACAAAATACACAAGATAACTCTATCCGAACACCTATTCACTAGAGGGCCATCTCATGAACTCATGTTCTTGGGCAACCCAAAAATAAGTGAAATATCAAGCACTCCTTTATTTTTGCACAAAGGATTAACATTGTCACCATCCCAACCCCCTAATTACCCTTTTAATTTATGGAAGAGCATAACATTAAATCTGTTTACCTTCATTGAGGGACAAGGTGGGGAGCCTAACACCTTCCCCGCCTGTATAAGGACCCCAAACCTAGAATCTTTATTTTCAAAGTGTAACACCCTCCCTGTAGCAACTCCGTACATTCTACTGTTCCGGTGACTAGTGTCGGTCCGGACAGCTAGAACGTCCGGAAAAATATTTAAACTAAAGTGAGGAACCATAATTAACTCAAATATTGATAAGAAAAATTTAGAAAAAATTTTAGAAATAAAATACAACCAAGTTAAATGAGCCGGTGCCCAAGTGATCGGTAACCTAGTGAGAAGTTGCGGTTCTCGCAACTAGGAGCCCTAGACCCAAGAGAAAAATTATAAAATAATTTTTGGGACTCCAGAGAAGGGTCATTGAGGTTCCTATGGCATTAGAATGCCAAGAAAATATTTAGAAAAAATTTTCAATCGGTATAGACAATTTTGACCCATTAAGCCAAACGTAGGGCATTTTGGTCATTTCGCCTTCAGAGGTGATTTTTGGCCAACTTGTCCAGTTGAGTAAATAATTATTATGACATAAAATGTGAATTAATATTGATGAAAAATTTATAAAAAAAATGAGAAATGAAAATAAGAAAACAAAAGTAAAAAGAAATGTAAGTTAATGAGAATTTTGACATCATAATGATGTCATTTAAAATTGTCCACCAATAACCATACAACAAATACATATAAAACAAATAAAAGAGGCTGAAAATAAAAGAAAAAAAAATCATCTTCCTCCTTAGAACCAAACCAGCCGAAACCCTCCTCCCCTCTCCCTCCATTGATTTTCAACCAAAGCTTCATTTCTATCCTCATTTCACCATAAACCCTCCTACTTCTTTCACTAAAACTCATCCTTGCACCTTGCATAACCCTTAGGCAACAAAAAGAAAGAGAAAAGGTGAAGAATTAAAGCTCTTGAAAAGCTCTTAAGTGAGGTTAGTGCTATATTTTCCCTCTCACTCTTTTTAATTTTGTTAGAACATCAATTTAAGTTAAGAAATTATAAAAATTTGAAGTAAATTATGCATGTTAGAGTATCTTCAATTTTCAGCAGCCATGAACTTTCTTGAGGTTGATGGCTTGAATGGAATTAAAATCTATGGATGTTCCTTGATGTGTATAAGTGAATTAAAAACCTTAATGGCATGTATATTGTAAGATTTGAGAACTTAGGAATTAGGGTTTTGAGGGAAATTTGAGTTTCACTTATGTAATGGTGAATGAACATCTTAAGGGTCAATTAGTGACCATTTGAGGTAAGTTGACCATAATTTGGAGTGAAGTATAGTGTTACAAATTGATTTGGTAGGCTGCCTAGTGAGAGCAGCAGGTGAGGCTGTGAGTCCAGCCTGTTTGGACAGCCATAACTTTGGCTGTGTAGGTTCAATTGGTGTTTGGCCAATTGAACATGAAACTAGACACATAATTGCACAATTTTGGTGAAGAAACCATAGCCAAAAGACCAAAGCAAGTGGACCAAAAACTGGTCCCAATCCGGATGTCCTGCAACCAGATTCTGCAGAATGACCAAATGAACAGTAATTGTTCATTTAGCCATAACTCATTGTAGAATGGCCCATTTGACCTGAAATTTTTACAGCAACAAGTTAAGATATAGAAAAACAACTTTCATGAAGAAACCTACCCCAAATTATGACCAGAACCTATCCAACAAAGCAGTTGCAGTCACTATTCACTGCACTGTAGATATGGTCAATTCTTCAATTTTTCAATCCGGCCAGCTGTGGTTTTTGGACCATAACTAGAGCTACAAAACTCCAAATGGAGTGATTCAAAAAAATAAATTCAACTAGACAAAATAAGGAACAACTTTCATGTTTATCATTTTCTCAAATTCTCACTGCAACAGCAACTAATGGAACAGTAAAGTTTAGGTATGAAAACTGAAAAATTCTGCTCCCTTGGTTTAAGCTTAGAAATGGTATTGGTGATTAATGCCAACAAGTTTTGAATGAAAAATGTGGTATGTTGGGAGTGTCAAAACCAATGTACCTATTTTCTATGCAAAAGTCAATATTTTTGTTGACTAATGAAGTGAATAGTAACATCAAAACTTGAAATTCAAAAATTGAAGAATTCTAAAGTATCAAATGCCCTAGTATACCTAAAAAATTTTGGTTTGGATAGTTTGGCATGCCAATAGGGTTCAGTTAGCAGTACTGCACATGGCATTATGCCATTCTGTGATTTTATGGCTGTTAGCCATTTTGACATTGTGTTGAGACTTGGCCTCGTGCCTCATATTATTTACAGCTTGTTAGCTGTTACATTTACCTGCCGGAGATACATATGTGACCGATGGTGTGACGGCCCGAGGTACTTGATACCCAGTGTTAGTTTACCCGTTTATCCAGTCCAGTCATTCAGTATAGTTTACTTGGGCAACCAAAAGAATGAAAGTGGATAAAGTTAACGAAATAAATGATTATAACAAGTACAAAACAAATAAGACATCGATACATTCAATGCATATTTATTTCTGTTATTTCCTTCTATTTTATTATTTACACCACTAAGAATTATTGCTTAGCGCGTTGCTTTTGCCACGCGTAGGTTCTGGAGATACTGATCGAGAGCCCAGTAGACCGCAGACTGGGTGAGACCCTCCTGCAGCTCTGCATAGTGTCCGTGTCACCTCCCTATCCACAGTGCATTGGTAGGACACTAGGTTTCAATTTGGTATTTTATAACTAACTTTTATTTTCTCATATGTAATTGAACTTATGTAATGTATTTTGATGTTCATGTAAATAATGAGAATTGTGTTTGTGAATAGAAAAGTGAATATCTATCTGTGACTTGTACATGATTATCACATGAGATGAATGATTGATAAATGAAATTGAAAAATATTGAGATTTTGATATGGGAGTTTGAAATGATTGAATATGATTATAGGAAGTGTTTTTCACAGGTTCCGAAGAACTGTTTTCTCCATTTTTAGCTGGTATTCTGCCGGATTTTCTATAAAATTTTCGGAACCTCAAATAAATTAAAATTTCAACAAATGACTTAAATAGATTATATTTCACAAGTTATATTCAAAATTATGATGAAAATTAATTAAGATAAAATAGAGTGTTCCGGTACACCGTGTGACATAGCTTACTCGGATATACTGTAGACGGGTAAGGGGTGTCACATTTAGTGGTATCAGAGCACGGTTTCGGCGTTTCTGGGCCTAGATTGAGTCCATACCATGCATTGCATTTGTAAGAGTCGAGGTGACACTAATGCAGATCTGTTTGTCTTTCTTATTTTGAATAGGATTTGGACCCTACATCACAGAGAGCAGTTGAGGAGGAAGTGGAGAGTCATGCTCCACCTGCAGCAGCTGAGACTGGGGGTATGGGAGAGAACCTGCTCGCTGACTCAAGCGAGCACCTTTCGGCCTCCACAGGCCATGTTCCAGCAAATGGCCGAATTTTTCAAATAAATGGCTGGGGTAATGCCACCACCACCACCACCTCCACAACCAAAATCACACCTGGAAAAATTGAGAAAGTTTGGAGCAATGGACTTCTTTGGCAAGAGAGAAGATGATTACATTGCGTAGAAAATTGGTTGAACAGAACAGGCAGAGTTTTAAAACAACTCCACTGCACTCCAGAGCAAAACTTAGAAGCTGCCATATCTCTGTTACAAGATGATGCATATGAATGGTGGGATACTGTGTCCAGTGAAGTACAGCCAGAAATAGTAACTTGGGACTTCTTTCTCTCCAAATTTAAGAAGAAATATGTGGGTAGTGTATACCTGGAAGAGAGAAGAAGAGCGTTCATTAATCTAAGGCAGAGACAGCTATCAGTGGCCGAGTATGAGAAGGAATTCGTCAGATTGAGCCGTTATGGAAGGGAGATAGTCCCTAATGAGGCCGAAAGGTGTAAGAGATTTGAAGAAGGATTAAATGACAATATAAAGATCATGATCACTGCCTTGGGAATCACAGACTTCACCAAGTTAGTGGAAGCTGCAATAAAGGTTGAAAAGGTTAGAATAAGTGAGCAGACCAGAAGAGAGAGACAGCAGAAGAGGGGCCCAGGTCAGTCTAGTTCATCTCCTGCATTTGGGAAGAAGTTCAAGGGTCCACCGCACGAGTTCAGTCAACCACAAGGTCGTGGTCGGTCCTCGGGGCCCAGGCCACAGTTTACCCCTAGGAGAGGTCAGTCCACAACATCAGTGGGCAGCTCTCCAGGGATGGGGTTCAGGGGACCAGCCCCAGCATCTTCTGCATGTCCACATTGCCTGAAGTGGCACAAGGGGGAGTGTTGGAGAGTGACCGGTGCCTGCTTAAGGTGTGGATCAACAGAGCATCAATTGAAGAACTGTCCACGCAGAACCACTACAGCTGCTCCAACGTAAGCAGACAGACCTGCTCCTGCACCACAAAGGGGTAGGAAATTTGGCAAATCTGACGCAGTGGGACCATCACAGAGGCCTGCATCTGAGCCAGCAGAGAGGCTTGATAACAGACCACCTGCCAGAGCCTATGCCATTAGAGCTCAGGAGGAGCAAGATGCCTCGGACGTCATCAGGGGTACGTTCTCCCTCTACAATACATCTGTGCATGCATTGGTGGATCCAGGATCCACTCATTCATACATCTGCATCAACCTACCTGTAGAAAGGGGGATACTAGTAGGGGAGAGTGACCAAGATATTCTGGTCACTAATCCATTGGGCCACAGTATAGTGGTGAACAAAGTATACAAGGGTTGCCCGTTAAGGATTTAGGGGTATGAATTTTTGGCAAATCTAATTGAGTTGCCCTTCCATGAGTTTGACGTGATTTTGGGAATGGATTGGTTGTCACGTCATCAGGCAATAGTTGATTGTAAACTGAAGAGGATTTCTTTGAAAACTTCTGAGGGTAATGAGATCACAGTTGTGGGGGAAAGGACAGATTTCTTGTCCAATGTCATCTCAGTCACAGTTGCAAGAAGAATGATGAGAAAAGGCTGTGAAGCCTACCTAGCACATGTGGTGGATACTAAGCAGGCTAAGCAAAACTTGAGTGATATACCCACAGTAAGAGACTTCCCAGAGGTATTTCCTAAAGAGTTGCCTGGTTTGCCACCAGAAAGGGAAGTTGAATTTGCTATTGAGACACTGCCGGGTACAACACCCATTTCCATTGCTCCTTATAGGATGGCACCCGGGAGTTGAAAACTCAGTTGCAAGAGTTACTTGATAAGGGGTTTATACGCCCCAGTGTGTCACCATGGGGAGCTCCAGTGCTGTTTGTAAAAAAAAAAGGATGGGACTTTGAGGCTATGCATCGATTACCGGCAGTTGAATAAAGTGACTGTGAAGAACAAATATCCGTTGCCTAGAATTGATGATCTGTTTGATCAGTTGAAGGGAGCAGGAGTATTTTCTAAGATTGATCTCAGATCAGGGTATCATCAGTTAAGGGTGAAGGATGCAGATGTGCCAAAGACTGCATTCAGGACCCGATATGGGCATTATGAGTTTCTAGTGATGCCCTTTGGCCTAACAAATGCACCAGCGGCATTTATGGACCTTATGAACCGTATCTTCCATCCATACCTAGATCGGTTCGTAGTGGTCTTTATTGATGATATTTTGGTGTATTCCAAGACCAGGGAAGAACATGATGAGCATTTGAGGATTGTTCTGCAAACCCTGAGAGAAAAGAAGCTGTATGCTAAGTTGTCCAAGTGTGACTTCTGGTTGAATGAGATTGCATTCCTTGGACACATAGTGTCAGCTGATGGGATTAGGGTGGATCCCAAGAAAATAGAAGCAGTGATGGAATGGAAGCCTCCCAGAAATACAACTGAGGTCAGAAGCTTCTTGGGGCTAGCTGGGTATTACAGAAGATTTGTGAAAGGATTTTCCTTAATAGCTGCTCCAATGACCAAGTTGTTACACAAGAATGTCAGATTTGACTGGAATGACAAGTGTCAGACCAGTTTTGAGAAGTTGAAGGCTATGTTGATAGAGGCACCAGTGTTAACACAGCCAGTGTCAGGAAAGGACTTTGTGGTCTACAGTGATGCCTCTCATAATGGGTTAGGGTGTGTATTGATGCAAGAGGGGAAAGTGGTTGCTTATGCTTCTAGGAAGCTAAGGCCACATGAACAAAATTACCCTGCTCATGATCTAGAGCTTGCAGCAATTATCTTCGCACTGAAGATATGGAGGCATTACTTGTATGGTGAAAAGTGCTACATTTACACAGACCACAAGAGTCTAAAATATTTGCCAACTCAGAAGGAGCTCAACCTTAGACAGAGGCGATGGATTGAGTTCCTAAAGGACTATGATTGTGAAATTGACTACCATCCTGGGAAGGCAAATGTAGTTGCTGATGCTTTGAGCAGAAAATCCATGACAGCTTTGAGATCATTGAATGCCCGTCTATCTTTGGTTCGAGATGGAGCTATTTTGGCTGAGTTGCAAGTGAGGCCAAACCTGTTACAGCAGATTTTAGATGGGCAGAGGGTATATGAGAAGTTAATGGCTATTATGAGCAAAATCCCAGGGGGAAAAGCAACTGACTATGAGGTGAAAGCAGATGGGTGTCTCTACTACAAAGGAAGAGTATGTGTACCAGATAATGGGGAATTGAAAGCTAGTATTCTGAAAGAGGCACATACCAGTGTTTATGCTATGCACCCAGGAAGTACAAAGATGTATCAAGATCTGAAGCTTCAGTATTGGTAGCCTGGTATGAAGAAAGACATAGCTGACTATGTGACTAAATGTTTGACATGTCAGCAAGTCAAGGCAGAACATCAAGTTCCATCGGGTTTGCTACAGCCTATACGCATACCTGAATGGAAATGGGATCGGGTTACCATGGATTTTGCAAGTGGTCTACCTCTCACCCAGAAGAAACATGATGCAGTATGGGTGATAGTAGATAGATTGACTAAGTCAACACACTTTCTCGCGATTAGACCGACTACTCACTGGAGAAGTTAGCAGAATTGTATATCAGTGAGATAGTTAGACTGCATGGAATTCCACTTTCCATCATATCTGATCGAGACCCAAGGTTTACATCGAGATTTTGGAAGAAGTTGCATGAGTCCTTGGGTACACAACTCCACTTTAGCACAGCTTTCCATCCTCAGACGGATGGGCAATCAGAAAGAGTAATCCAGTTAAATAATTGAAACCAATTGAATTAATACAAATATTGAACTAAAATGATAATAATAATATGAAATATATGTCAGGTCCTTGAGGATATGCTGAGGAGTTGTGTCATTGAATTTGAGGGAAGTTGGGATAAATACCTCCCACTGGCAGAATTTGCATACAACAATAGCTACCAAGCTAGTATTCAAATAGCCCCATATGAAGCACTGTATGGGAGAAAATGTAGAACTCCAGTGTGTTGGACTGAATTGGGCAAAGACAAACTGGTAGGCCCAGACTTGGTGAAAAAGACTGAAGAGAAAGTGAAACTAATCAAAGCTAATCTGAAGGTTACCTCAGATAGACAGAAATCTTATGCTGACCTAAAGAGAAAAGAAATAGAATATGCGGTTGGCGACAAAGTGTTCCTCAAGGTGTCACCATGGAAAAAAGTACTGAGGTTTGGAAGAAAAGGTAAGTTAAGCCCTAGGTTCATTGGCCCATATGAAGTCATTGAACGTGTGGGTCCAGTGGCCTATAGGCTAGCTTTACCACCAGAGCTGGACAAGATCCACAATGTGTTCCACATGTCTATGCTAAGAAGATATCGCTCAGATCCTTCACATGTCATCTCCATGGAAGAAATTGAAGTACAACCGGATTTGACATATGAAGAAGAACCCATACGGATCCTGGCTCGGGAAGTGAAAGAGTTGAGGAATAAGCAGATTCCACTGGTGAAAGTGCTTTGGAGGCACCACAACATCGAAGAGGCAACTTGGGAAAGTGAAGAGACGATGAGGCAACAGTTCCCTCAACTGTTTGCATCAGGTAAATTTCGAGGACGAAATTTAAATTAGAGGGGAAGAGTTGTAACACC
The DNA here is from genome assembly GCF_030052815.1 of Hevea brasiliensis. NCBI lineage: Eukaryota > Viridiplantae > Streptophyta > Magnoliopsida > Malpighiales > Euphorbiaceae > Hevea > Hevea brasiliensis. Next base: position 72,733,780 of record NC_079504.1, read on the forward strand.
CTCCCTGTAGCAACTCCGTACATTCTACTGTTCCGGTGACCAGTGTCTGTCTAGACAGCTAGAACGTCCGGAAAAATATTTAAACTAAAGTGAGGAACTATAATTAACTCAAATATTAATAAGAAAAATTTAGAAAAAATTTTAGAAATAAAATACAACCAAGTTAAATGAGCCGGTGCCCAAGTGATGGGTAACCTAGTGAGAAGTTGCAGTTCTCGCAACTAGGAGCCCTAGACCTTAGAGAAAAAATATAAAATAATTTTTGGGACTCCAGAGAAGGGTCATTGAGGTTCCTATGGCATTAGAATGACAAGAAAATATTTAGAAAAAGTTTTCAATCGGTACAGACAATTTTGACCCGTTAAGCCAAACTGAGGGCATTTTGGTCATTTCGCCTTCAGAGGCGATTTTTGGCCGACTTGTCCAGTTGAGTAAATAATTATTATGACATAAAATGTGAATTAATATTGATGAAAAATTTATAAAAAAAATGAGAAATGAAAATAAGAAAACAAAAGTAAAAAGAAATGTAAGTTAATGAGAATTTTGACATCATAATGATGTCATTTAAAATTGTCCACCAATAACCATACAACAAATACATATAAAACAAATAAAAGAGGCTGAAAATAAAAGAAAAAAAATATCATCTTCCTCCTTAGAACCAAACCAGCCGAAACCCTCCTCCCTTCTCCCTCCATTGATTTTCAACCAAAGCTTCATTTCTATCCTCATTTCACCATAAACCCTCCTACTTCTTTCACTAAAACTCATCCTTGCACCTTGCATAACCCTTAGGCAACAAAAAGAAAGAGAAAAGGTGAAGAATTAAAGCTCTTGAAAAGCTCTTAAGTGAGGTTAGTGCTATATTTTTCCCTCTCACTCTTTTTAATTTTGTTAGAACATCAATTTAAGTTAAGAAATTATAAAAATTTGAAGTAAATTATGCATGTTAGAGTATCTTCAATTTTCAGCAGCCATGAACTTTCTTGAGGTTGATGGCTTGAATGGAATTAAAATCTATGGATGTTCCTTGATGTGTATAAGTGAATTAAAAACCTTAATGGCATGTATATTGTAAGATTTGAGAACTTAGGAAATAGGGTTTTGAGGGAAATTTGAGTTTCACTTATGTAATGGTGAATGAACATCTTAAGGGTCAATTAGTGACCATTTGAGGTAAGTTGACCATAATTTGGAGTGAAGTATAGTGTTACAAATTGATTTGGTAGGCTGCCTAGTGAGAGCAGCAGGTGAGGCTGTGAGTCCAGCCTGTTTGGACAGCCATAACTTTGACTGTGTAGGTTCAATTGGTGTTTGGCCAATTGGAACTGAAACTAGACACATAATGGCACAATTTTGGTGAAGAAACCATAGCCAAAAGACCAAAGCAAGTGGACCAAAAACTGGTCCCAATCCGGATGTCCTGCAACCAGATTCTGCAGAATGACCAAATGAACAGTAATTGTTCATTTGGCCATAACTCATTGTAGAATGGCCCATTTGACCTGAAATTTTTACAGCAACAAGTTAAGATATAGAAAAACAACTTTCATGAAGAAACTTACCCCAAATTATGACCAGAACCTATCCAACAAAGCAGTTGCAGTCACTGTTCACTGCACTGTAGATATGGTCAATTCTGCAATTTTTCAATCCGGCTAGCTGTGGTTTTTGGACCATAACTGGAGCTACAAAACTCCAAATGGAGTGATTCAAAAAAAGAAATTCAACCAGACAAAATAAGGAACAACTTTCATGTTTGTCATTTTCTCAAATTCTCAATGCAACAGCAACTAATGGAACAGTAAATTTTAGGTATGAAAACTGAAAAATTCTGCTCCCTTGGTTTAAGCTTAGAAATGGTATTGGTGATTAATGCCAACAAGTTTTGAATGCAAAATGTGGTATGTTGGGAGTGTCAAAACCAATGTACCTATTTTCTATGCAAAAGTCAACATTTTTGTTGACTAATGAAGTGAATAGTAACATCAAAACTTGAAATTCAAAAATTGAAGAATTCTAAAGTATCAAATGCCCTAGTATACCTAACAAGATTGGTTTGGATAGTTTGGCATGCCAATAGGGTTCAGTTAGCAGTACTGCACATGGCATTATGCCATTCTGTGATTTTATGGCTGTTAGCCATTTTGACATTGTGTTGAGACTTGGCCTCATGCCTCATATTATTTACAGCTTGTTAGCTGTTCTGTTGCACACCGGGAGATACATATGTGACCGATGGTGTGACGGCCCGAGGTACTTGATACCCAGTGCCAGTTTACCCGTTTATCCAGTCCAGTCGTTCAGTATAGGTTACTTGGGCAACCAAAAGAATGAAAGTGGATAAAGTTAACGAAATAAATGATTATAACAAGTACAAAACAAGTAAAACATCGATACATTCAATGCATATTTATTTCTGTTATTTCCTTCTATTTTATTATTTGCACCACTAAGCATTATTGCTTAGCGCGTTGCTTTTGCCACGCGTAGGTTCTGGAGATACTGATCGAGAGCCCAGTAGACCGCAGACTGGGTGAGACCCTCCTGCAGCTCTGCATAGTGTCCGTGTCACCTCCCCATCCACAGTGCATTGGTAGGACACTAGGTTTCAATTTGGTATTTTGTAACTAACTTTTATTTTCTCATATGTAATTGAACTTATGTAATGTATTTTGATGTTCATGTAAATAATGAGAATTGTGTTTGTGAATAGAAAAGTGACTATCTATCTGTGACTTATACATGATTATTACATGAGATGAATGATTGAGAAATGAAATTGAAAAATATTGAGATTTTGATATGAGAGTTTGAAATGATTGAATATGATTATAGGAATTGTTTTTCACAGGTTCCGAAGAACTGTTTGCTCCATTTTTAGCCGATACTCTGCCGGATTTTCTATAAAATTTTCGGAACCTCAAATAAATTAAAATTTCAACAAATGACTTAAATAGATTATATTTCACAAGTTATATTCAAAATTATGATGAAAATTAATTAAGATAAAATAGAGTGTTCCGGTACACCGTGTGACATAACTTACTCGGATATACTGTAGACGGGTAAGGGGTGTCACACAAAGTGGTTTCTTTCAAATTTATTTTCACAAATGGTTTTCTTTGATTTTTCTCAAAATTAAAGTGGCGACTCCTCACTTTTCCCACTTCCGTGAAGAGCTATCATCCAGGCAACCACAAAATACTTTGTGACAAAAATGTCATAAAAAAATTAAATTGTGGTACATAATGTAAATAGTGGAAGAATGGTGACAAAATTACAAAATTGGAAACTTTGGATTATTAAATCTTAAAACTAAGTTAGTGCTCCACTAAGGGGAATTAAGGGACATTAAAATACAATATTTTGGGATAGAAAATCTGTCATCTTCAACCTCACAAACAGACCAGCCGAATCCATCCTCCCAAAAGAAAATCCTCCATAGCCAAACCTCATTCTACCTCCATGCACTCCACATTTAGCCCTCTTTTACACTAAGTTTCTTCATTAAACCTTGCATACTCAGCTTGGGGAAGACATTGGCAGCAAAAAGAAGAAGTTTGGGTGAGGTTTTAGTGAGCTCCAATAAGAGGTAAGTGCTTATTTTCTTCCCTTCCTTAATTAAAACTTGTGTTGAGGTTATGGAAATTATTTTGGGCGAAGAAATTTGAAGAAATGGTTGAGTTATGGACTGTCCATTTTTGGCGGCCATGAAAGTGTAAGGTAAGTGGTTTGTTCTTATATGAATTTGATGGGTAGTGATGTTAAATCAAGTGCTTATATGTATTGAAGTTGAATTCCATGTGTAAAGTTTGATTTGTAAGATTGAAAAGTGAAAATGGAAGTTCATGGGTATGTGTAAACTTGTAGCAGCCTCATGAAGAAGATTGAAGTATTTAAGTTCATGAAATATTATTGAATTATGTTGCTTATGGTGGCAGCATGTGTATGTGAATAATTATTTGGATTTGGACATGTAAATGAGGTATGTTCATGTGGTTAAATTATTGTAATTGGACTTTGAAAATTATGAGTTATAATGTGCATGTTGAGAGTGGTTACAAGTTGCCCAAAATGACCAAATGTGATGTAAAGTGTGTTAATGTTATGGTACCAAATTAGAATTGGCATGAAAGGTAAACTTGGTAAGTATTGAATGTGTAATTGGTAAGTTTGAATAATGTGTAACAGGGCAGTGTACACTTTAGCTTAAAACCTTAAGTGTGTGACTCCAATTGGTATGAGACAAATTGGAGGTGAAACTAGGCACAAAATGTGTCAACTTTCATGAAGGAAGCTTACCTAAATTCTGACTAAAAGGTGACTTGAAAAATGACCAAACCCGGATTAGTGACTTGAAAGCCTGAAAATTGACCATTTGAGTAGCAATTAGTGTTTTGACCATAACTTACTCAAAACAGGTCCAAATGACTTGAAATTTTTAACATGAATAGTTTAGACATAGATCTACAATTCTTATGAGACACCAAAGCCCAAAAATGGCCAGAACCAAGCCAAATAGCTTGCACAAATTCGGGTACCAAAATTGGCCGAACCAAAAGTGACCTAAAAAAGACCTAAGCTTACCATTTTAGTGCATTCTGTCCAGCATTGGTAAATTGACCATATCTTGGTCTACACAAATCAGAATGACTTGAAATTTTGCCCCGCAGGCAATAAGACATAGACCTATAAGTTTGTAGTTAGGACCAAAACCCGAAAATAGAGGAAACTAGGTCATCCGGCTAGGTCAAAATAGTACACTGAAATTCGGTAAATTGCAATAAAATGCAGTACACTTGGAAATGAAATTGGTAATATATACCAACACTAAAGGGCTATAAAATGTGACATATTGGTAACATTAGAATTGACTCACTTAGAGTGCATTAAGGGTCAACATTATAAGTTGACTAATGAAATGAATTGAAGGGAATAGTATTAAAAAAATTTAGATACTGGATTTTATGGTTGGAAACAAATTCGTTGAATACTGAAACACTTTAAATTGTGTGTTTCAGTTGATAAAGATATTGAGAAGCATAAAGAACATTGAGTCAAGGCCTAGGAGCGACTTAAATCAGGTTTGTACACAACTAGTTTTTAACTGATTTTGTTTTGAATATTTCATATGATTAAATGACATATTTTTCTTATGTATTATGTTTAACAAGCATTGGATTTAATTCAATGATTATTGAAATAGTTACAGTATGTATGAATTTAGCTTTGTGAAATGGTATTTCCACAAGTATTAAGCATTGTTGTGAATTGAATAAATTATGTTTTGGAAAATTGTGATAGAACATGTTTTGAATTATGATGGGTAATTTGCATGGAAAAATGCAAATTTATGATTTGAATTGTGATGAGCATAAAAATTATTGGATATTGGAATTAACTTTGAATCAAATTGTATTTTGATTTATGCTCACTAAAAGGATTGTGATATTGTTTTATATCTCACTATAGTTGCTTGACTAGGTTATTACCCGTCTCTCTCATTTGTTGAGAAGACAATGGAGTTAGTTGTGTTTTGATTACCATGGTACGTGCACAGGCTTAGATTCTCCTCTTATTAGAGGTTAGATCTAAGTTTTTTTATGTTATGGCCCTTTCGAAAGGTTCATTATTGTGATGTGTATTGTGCACGATGATTCGACCTCCCCAACCATAGGGAGTTAGAATCACCCTGAAGATTGCCCTTTTCGGATTAGTCTTGCATAGTTAGTGAGATAAAGAATGGTTTTTGAGATAAAGAATGGCTTTTGAGATAAAGAATGGTTTTTGAGATAAAGAATGGTTTTCGAGATAAAGAATGGTTTTTGAATAGTAAAGAATTGTGATTTCAATTATGATTTATGTATAATTAATTTTGTTGGAATTACCTTAAATGGTTAGTTATGATTTGATAAATTGAATTTCGTGATCAAAGTCATTTTATACAAATGATTTATATTATTGGCAATGAATATTTTGAGTTTTGGAATTTGATAAGTATTCAGATTTCCAAATTATTTGCTGTAAATTTTGTCAATGTATATTGTACTATGTTTTAAATTATAGTTGTGCACCACTGAGTTCACCACTCAGTGATAGCTTTGTATGCTGTCGCAGGTGAAAAGAGTATGGAGCAATTGAGTAAGCTTCTTTGAAGAGACATTCAGATCAGCTCTAGGTATACCCATGTACACAGGTTTTGATGTATGCATGTAATAATATGTATGTAAATTATTTGAGCAGTTGTATAAAAACTCTTGTAAAATATTTTGGTATGTAATTAAATACAAATTATGGTAATGTAAATTTGAGATTTCATTTACCTGTATAGTTTTCTAACATTAATTTTTTGAGTCTTGTAATCAATGAAATGTTTCTTTTATGATGAGGTTAGTTTGAAAATGAATTGATTTGTTTATTGAGATTTGAATTGTGAGTTGAAATGAAGTTATTGGAGTTGTATTTGAGAAAACATATTGGGAGTATTTTCCTTTGCAGGATTGAAAAACTGTTTTCTCAAAATACAGCCGGCACTTTGCCGAAATTTTGAAAAATTTTTATAACACTATATTTTAAGTGATGATTTAAATTTCACAAAAATTGTTTCAAAATCCCTTGTAGTATATCTAATGTGTTATCGGTAGGCGAAGTACGGTAACTCATTAGGTGTACTGCGGGATCATGTTACATCTTACGGAGGAGTAGGGTGTGACAGTGTAATCAAAGCCACAGACCCATGTAACTTACTACCAGGAGAAAGACAAAGAGCTAAGGAATAATTAAAGTACACGGGCCGTGTAACATGCTCCGTGTAAAACATGAAGACCCGTGTAAGTCTCTGCCGGGCCAGGATTGAAGATTTACTCGAAGTACAACAGTACACGGGCCGTGTAATCTGGCCTGTGTAACTACCTGAGGTCCGTGTAAAGTCTTGTCTCAATACAAGATGCAACAATTCAAGCTCCAGTAAGTTATATGGCTTTGAGCCATGTAGTGACACACGAGCCGTGTATCACGCAATAGCCAGTTTCTTGATTTAGCTCCAGTTCCAGTTTTTGACAAAAAAAAAGAGACTTCTAATGCTGTTAGGACTCTAAAAACCTAACCCTAGACAATGTATATGAATAGAAGCAGTAGAAAGCAGAGAAGGGGGGGGGGGGGGCGGGGGAGAAGATTGCCTTCACTATTTTCACTCAGCCATTTAAAAGAATAATGCATCGGCATCAAGGAGGAACCCTCAACTGAAGTTCCACAAGATCAAAGTTGCAGATTCTCTTCAGTTCTTTAGTTTTATTTCTTTAAGCAGACTTTTTATGTTCTTTCATTTTATTTTCATTATGTTAGGAGAGTAGCACTTGTGATTGTTATTATGGATCAATATTAAGTTTCTATTTATTGGATCTGAGTTTTGCCTTTTGATTTAACATTATGTGTTCTTAACGCATGCTATGTGTTAGTACCCACCTAGACATGATAAAAGATACTAATTGAAGAACTGAGAGGTGAAGGTTAGTGTTAGAAAATCATAATATTGAACTTAGGAAATCTGACCTAGAGATAGGCTGAAATCCTTCGTGGAGTTCCATAATTAATCATAGATCTTAAAGAGTTTTAATTAATTTAATCACCATGAAAGTAGAGTTTAGGTTAATTAAAATACACCTTGGGTGCCTTAAGAGAGGACCTAGGATATCTTAGGATTAATTTCCATCAAAGCAACGATTCTCAATCCGATGAATAGACAAGATCAAAATCCATAGTAAGGTTGCAGTCTGAAATCTTAATTTTGGATTTACTTTTATGAATAGTTTAATTCAAAATTTACTTTTAGCGTCCAAAATAGATTTATCTCACTCTTCATCTATATTTAGTAGCCTAAATAGTCAGAATTGTTGTGTAGCTTGGTATTTGCTAACTAAATTCCTCATGAGAATGATACTTCACTCACTACTTTATTACTTGTTAGTGATCCGTGCACTTGTGGTAGTTGTAAGACCAGTAAATAGGGAACGATACTGTACTCATCACTTTATTACTTGTTAGCAATCTATGCACTTACGGTGGTTTTAAAACCAACAAACAAGTTTTTGGCGCCATTGCCGAGGACTGGTGCTTGATATTGAATGAATAGTGATTTGATTACTCTAAATATTCTTATTTCTTTTATAGTTTATTTGTTGTTTAATTTTATTTTTACTTATTTTTCTTATGAGGTACATTGAGATGTTTCATAAAAAAATCTTCATAAGTTTTATTCAAAAACACAATGAACCATTTTACAATGCTTGGAGAAGATTCAATGAATTGGTAGAGCAATTTGCCAATTATAGTCTTTCAAATTATGAACTCACTCTCAATTTCTACAATGGTCTGGATGAAGTGACAAGGAATTGGGTAGATTATGGAGCTTAGGCTACCGGTGATCACGTTCTTCAAAGAAACCATGAGGATGCCATTCACTTTTTGAATGACATAGCAGATTTTGATTACCATTAGCATTGGGATCCTTCACTGTAGTGTTAGAGTCACTAATATCCCCCATACATCTATCAACCTAACTTTTCACATCAACCATTCGAGCTACAAGTAGAGAGGAGAGTGGGACTTGAGGAAGCGGTAGCTTCATTGAAAAATTTTGACAACCAAATGATGAATAATGAGCTATCACTTTATGAGGACGAATTAAACGAATAAGGTTGGGAAAATGAAGAAGCTTCATGGGAATTTGAACCTATGGAAGAAGTTGAGCTCAAGAACAAAATTCCTTTGAAGATGACTTACCAGTGGAGTTCCCACAAGAACAGGAGTTACTTGAAGAAGAAATTGAACTTAAAGTTAAAGAAAACAACTCTTTTATTATTGGAGGTTCATTGGAAGAGTGCTTACATGAAGACAAATCAGAATGAAAGTGGTAGATGAAGAAATTAATGAGACTATCAATTTAAGTTCATTAATGATGCGTACACATACACCACCAGAAGACCCCTTTCTATCATAGACACCTCCTGTATCATTTCATGTCCTCCATGAGCTAAAGCAATCCTCTTCCCAAGCATATCACTCTAAGCCATGTGTTGCTTGTGCTATGCACAATCCTATTCCAATTCTTACCAATCTTGAGGAAATCACAAAGCAAGAGCCATATGTGGTATTACATGATAACTACTATGGGCGAAAACCACTTTTTGATTAGCACTTCTAAAAGGGTTCAAGCTAAAGACCTTAAATTAGCGCTTCTTAGGAGGCAACCCAAGTTTTAAATTTAATCATTGCATTTTTTTTTCTTTTATTACCCTCCCAAACTTTATTTTGATATTTGTTCACTTTGTAGGTTCAAGAAGCACTTGAAAGGAGCAATGGAGATCAAACTCACAAATCCTTGAGGGAAGGCACACTTCAAGGGGGAGTATTTTGTATCCATTAGCTTTTCCTTGTTATTACATTTATGATGTTGCTCTTGACCTGATTATGCTATCTTAAGGACATTGAGGATAATGTCAAATTTAAGTTTGGGGGTATTGATGCATTTTATGCATTGCATTCATATATTGCATTTCATTTTGCATCACCTTATTATGTCTATATTATATTTGTGTATTAAAAATCTAGAAAATTTTTACAAATTTTGAAAATTTTGGACTTTTCAAAAGGCTTTTAACTTAGAATTATAACTAAAACCTTGATAAGCTAATGATTAGACCCTCTAGGAAAGAGGAATGAATGTAACTAAATGGGCAAAAAGGCTTCGATATGTTGTTTGTGAAAAACTTAATCACCTAAGTGGAGTTAAACTAGTTAAACCCTTTCATAGCTATTAATCTATCACATTGAACTTGCAAAATTAGGAGAAATTTTTTGAAATGGAAGTAAACCTAAAAATGCCTCACTAGCTCTAAAACATATCTCTTGGACCTATCGAGGCAAAATCCTAGAATATGCTTGATGAAGAGATGATTAAGGCATTCTTTGATATAACCTCGCTAAGCCTTAGCCACCCCTAATTAAAATATATATCCCTTATAGCCAACTTGAAGCCTATATTTATCTGTTAGAATTTATTGTTTACCCATATTATTTACCTAGCCCCTAGCCTAAACATGCACCCTACCCTTTTGAGGAAGCTAAATGCATAAGTAAAAAGTATATTAGGTGCAAAAGAAAAAATTTGGAGAGAGGATATAAAACTCAAGAAAGAGTGTAAGTGTGCAATTGAAATCAAAGAAAAATTTGTCTTTCCAACCCAGCAAAAGCAATGAGTTTGGGAGAGAGGATAAAAGGGACATAAATTTAAAAAAAAAAAAAAAAGAGAGAAGAAGAAGAAGTCCTAAGGTAAGTATCATAAAAGCCCCTCCTCTTCATACAAAATCAGTAAAATAAACTTAATATACTTGGTACTTTGTGCATAGATGCTATCCTCATACTTGCATTTCTTAAAACCCTTCATTGGTAACCAAATCATTATCCCTTACCCCCATTCAACCCTTTTAAAGACCTTTTGATCTTTGGAAAGTGTATGCTACATTAGTGGAGATAGGGAATTGAGATATGCCTATGGAGTTGGAATTAAATCAAACTCACTACAATCATCCTCAATAGAGGCAACTTGGGGGAGTAAGTGTTTCTTAAGTCTATCCTAATAACACAAGTTATTTGTGACTTATTAATGGCCTTGGATAGAGGCATAATTAGTTAAAACACCATAAAGGGTGTGAGGTTCTAGCGGGCAACCGTTGAGGTCTTTATACCTTGAAAGTGGGAATTGGTATGAAGGTTAAAGTGTATCTAATTATGTACAAGTTAAGTTTTTAGTTATATTTCTAAGTACCCCAATGAGTTTTTATAAAGCTTTATTTTGCTTGAGGACAAGCAAAGGTTTGAGTTTGGGAGTATTTGATGAAGTTAAATTATATAGAAATTTAAGGTTAACATTCATTGCATTTTATTGGCATTTAGTCTCCTTTTACATTTATTTTTATGTGTTTTTATTGTTATTTTAGATAACATGTTAATCTAACTCAATTCATTGATTTTTATATTTTATCAGGTGTTTTTATGTGGTTCTATAATCAAAGACGAGTTCGGAAGAGATTTGGAGTTCAAAATGTGAAGAATACAGGGCCAAAAGCATTACACGGGACGTGTAGCCTATCTTGTGTAACTTCCTGGAACCCGTGCAACTCTCTGGACTGAAGAAAACTTGAAAAATGAAGTGGCAGAAAGTTACATGGGGCATGTATCACTACATGGCCCGTGTAAAGTCCCTTGATAGCAATTCTGATGCAACTTTTCTTGCTTCCAACACGATCTAATTGGACTCCTAATGCTTCTAGGACTCTGAAATTAGGGTTTTTATTCCAGATATAAATATTACAATTTAAGAATTAAGGGAGATCCAATTTATATTTAAGGATGTACATCAACTTCAAGAGAGGCAAGGGAGAAACAAGATCTACATGATTGCTAGAAGGGATTTTTAGCTAGAGTTCCAAAAGTCCAAGGCTGCAACTCTCCTTCTGGGTTCTTTCACTCTGTTTTCTTCTCATATCTTCTCTTTATCTTTTCATAAACTTGATATTAAAACTGATGGGTGTCAAATCCACCAGAAATTAAATTAACTGAAATTACCAACTATGAAATATTTTCTGTAGCAAATGGTAAATCCAGGTCGAACCCTAGAGACTGAATTATTAAATTTCGTGCACTTGTGTAATGGAAAACAAAATAGACAAAGATTGGGAGGGTTTTGTAACACAGAATTAAAAGAAAGTAGAAATTCAAGAACAAAATATGAAAATCTCAATTTAAACAAACTTCAGTCCAAGGTACTTCTCATTCCAATGCATTAATTTGATCATAGATAAAAGAATACAATTATCTCTTATTGAATACTTAACATAGATTTACCAAACAGCGAGGTAAACCCTGACTTCCCTATACTCATCAATTCGCGCCCAGCGCTCTTATTGACTCTAATTATTAATTGAGTTGGTATTAAACAATCCTCATTAAATTAATAACTGCTTTAAGAAAAGGAAGTAGTTAAGCTGAACAACAATTTATGAAGCATAAATCATTTAATCCACCCTATTGTTTCCTTAGGTTATTATTGAAAACTGGAATCATAATCTATAAACCTAATTGCTACTTATGTTCAATCTTGCACAACAATTACGGATTATGAAGATGAACTAGCAATTGATCTCATCAAACAATCAACTAATAGGCCTTTTTAGCAAATCATTTAATATATCAAAGACAAATAAATTAGAAAACAATAGATATTCAAAAAGACATGAATTAAATTAAGAACTGGTCTCACAAATCAAGCAAAAGAACTTGAATCCCTTGAACTGAATTAAAAACTTAGCCACTCATAGCTTACATAAAATAAGGAAGAATTCTAAAAGATGAATGGAGAGGCTGCTGAATGATTTTTGGAGAGGTCTGAATCTCCCTTGAGTCGATTGCTATCTCTTCTATTTATAATAAATGGTCTAGGGTTAGGTTTTCTTAGAGTCTCTGTTAAAAACTGCAACTTGAGCAAAATCAAGAATTTGACTATCAATGGATACACGGCCCGTGTATCACTACATGGCCTAGGGCCGTGTAATTTACTGGAGCTGAATGGGCATGTTTCGCATGGGCACAGAAAGTTACACGGGTCTCCAAGACTTACACGGGTCAAGTTACACGGCCCGTGTACTTCATTTCATCCTTGGTTCTCTGGATTCCTTCTGGTAGAATGTTGGACGGGTCTCTAGTTATGCTTACACGACCTGTGTACTTTGTATCAATAATGCTTCTCAATCCTTCAACCTTTCCAAGCTTCCTTCCACACTATATTACTCTGAAACTTCACCAAAACCTTGAAAAAATACAGCAAGAGTCAAATTTCTCCATTTAACACAATTATTTCAACAACTCTCTAAACATATGCCTAATAGTTAACTATACTTAACTAACTAAATTAAACATAAAAACACATTAAAAATATTAAATGTGATGGGAGTAAAATTAATAAATTATACACTTATCAAATTCCCCCACACTTATTTCATGTTTGTCCTCAAGCATGACTTAAATTCTCAATCAACTCCACTTAGAAGTTTCTTAACTTCACCCTATCACAATCATTCTCTAATAAAAGATTAAAAGTTTGAAATAAGAGGCAAGTAAGATAATAGCCATCACAACAAATTCTATCAATACCATACCAATATATCAATAATTTTCCAACACAAAACAAAAGGCTTGATATCAATTAAACTCACACAAGTAGAGTTCCATAAAATTTTAATTCAATACATACCAAAACACAAGGCTAATTTATCAAGGCACAACAATTATAGCTCTTTGCAAATCTTAGGGGAGGTAGAAAGCCCTTTTATATATATATATATATATATATATATATGAAATTGGTACTTCTCTCTTGTCACAGTTATTTTTAACCGTCACCTTCATAAAAGTACCTTGCTCATATCCTAGCCAGGCTTTGGCCTAAGAATCGACATGGGGTTCATGAAGACCGCTGGTTATTTTGCTTAACTAAAATAGCAGAGCAATTTTCAAGTTCAACCTTTTATTTCCCCCAATTTATGCATCTACGTATTATGAAGTGCCCTGATAGATTAAACAAAGTTCTGAAATATGCATGACACTAGTTTAAATCACACATAACTAATCATTTCACCATCCATCGTTAAAGTTACTATTACCTTGCCTAAAATTTCAAATTTTCAATCTAAAATAGAAAAGTCATTTCAAGGACAAAGCACTTCTCTTCGAGAGTTAATAAAGAATCATGAATCAAGCTTATAGGAATTTATTTTATTTTATTTTATTTTATTTTATTTTTATTTTTATTTTATTTTATTATTTTATTATTTTATTATTTTATTTTTATTTTTTTTTTAATTTAAAGCAACAAATTTCTCCTCTCCCACACTTAAAACTTACATTGTTCCCAATGTTAAACCTAAATGCAAAAGAGAAGAAAGAAGAAAAAAAATGCTAGAAAATAAAATAAAATAAGGGAAAGAAAACAAATCTGATTGTGGCTAACAAGCCACCCATGGGTTGCCTCCCAAGAAGCGCCTTTGTTTATCGTCATTAGCTCGACATGTCAAATCTCCTTAATCCTCATAAATTGGGTTACTCAATTTAAGTTCCTCCACTGTATGCTCCTGAAACCCTTCATAAAATGGCTTGAGTCTATGACCGTTGACCTTGAACACCTTATTAGTTTCTAAACTTTGAATTTTAACTGCACCATAAGGAAACACATTAGTAACAACAAAGGGTCCAATCCAATGAGAATGAAACTTACCAGGCATCAGCTTCAATCTGGAATTATACAATAAAACTTTTTGTCCAACCACAAACTGCTTCCTTAGAATTAGTTTTTCATGGAATGCCTTGGTCTTTTCATTATAGATCTTAGAGTTCTCATAAGCCTCAAGTCGAATTTCCTCTAATTCCTGCAATTGTAATTTTCTTTCCACACCAGTAGTATCCAAATCCAAATTATATTGTCTAGCAGCCCAATAAGCCTTATGTTCTAGCTCAACAGGAAGGTGACACAACTTACCAAATACCAATATGAAGGGGGACATACCTATGGGTGTCTTATAAGCAGTCCTATAAGCCCACAATGCATTATCAAGTCTAAGACTCCAATCTTTTCTATTTGGCTTCACTATTTTTTCTAAAATAGACTTGATCTCTCTATTAGACACCTTTGCTTGCCCACTTGTTTGAGGATGATAAGCTATAGATACTCTATAAAAAACACCATATCTCCTCAATAATGCCTCAACAGTTTTATTATAAAAATGAGTGCCCCGATCACTGATTATAGCTCTAGGAACTGCAAACCTATAAAAAATGTTGGACTTGATAAAACCTATGATAGCTTTAGAATCATCAGTCCTGATGGCTTTTGCTTCCACCCATTTTGAGACATAATCAACAGCAAGTAATATATAAATAAAGCCAAAAGAAGAAGGAAATGGACCCATAAAATGAATACCCCACACATCAAAAATCTCACAAACAAGTATTGGATTCTGAATCATCTCATTCCTACGAGTTAAACTTCCTATTTTTTGACATTGTTCACAATATTTTACAAATCAAATATGAATCACGAAATATAGTGGGCCAGTAAAAATCACAATCTAATATTTTTCTACCTGTTCTCTTGGGTCCAAAATGACCTCTACATGCATAGGCATGACAAAAAACAAGAAGAGATTGAATCTCATTATCAGGAACACATCTTCTAATAATTTGATATGAACAAAATTTCCACAAATACGGGTTATCCCACACATAATACTTAGCCTCACTTTTCAATTTCTCTTTCTTAGCTCTACTCAAATCAAAAGGCACAATCTTAGTAACCAAATAATTCACTAAATCAGCATACCAAGGGATCATACATTGCAATTTAAATAACTGCTCATCAGGAAAAAGTTCCTGCAAAGGAAGTGGATCTTTTTGTGTCACTAACCTGCTCAAATGATCTGCTACCAGGTTCTTAGCTCCTTTCTTATCTTTGATTTAAAGATCAAATTCTTGCAGCAGAAGGATCTATCTAATCAACCTTGGTTTTGCTTCCTTCTTTGCTAAGAGATACTTCAATGCTGCATGATCAGAGAAGAAAATTATTTTAGAAGTAAGCAAATATGATTGAAATTTATCTAAAGCAAAAACTATAGCCAAAAACTCTTTTTCGGTTGTAGAATAATTGCACTGAGCTAAATTTAGTGTTCTGGATGCATAATAGATCACATGAAAGAGCTTCCCAACACGCTGCCCAAAAACTGCTCCCACTGCATAATTACTTGGGTCATACATAATTTCTAACGGTATTGTCCAATCAAGAGTCTGGATAATAGGGGGTGATGTTAATGCAGATTTCAATTTGTCAAAAGCCTCCTTGTAATCTTCACTGAACTCAAAAGGAACCTTTTTTAGTAAGAGTCTGGACAAAGGCAATGCTATCTTAGAGAAATCCTTAATGAACCTGTGATAGAAACCTGCATGACCAAGAAAAGAGCGTACTTCCCTCACATTTGTGGGGTAGGGTAAGTTCACAATTAAATCAATTTTAGATTTATCAACTTCAATACCCCTATTAGAGACAACATGACCTAAAACAATCCCCTATTCTAGCATAAAATGACACTTCTCATAGTTCAAAACAAGATTTTTCTCTATGCATCTCTTAAGAACAGAAGTCAAATGATGTAAACATGCATAAAATGAATCACCATACATAGTAAAGTCATCCCTGAATACCTCAATACAAGTATCAATGTAATCTGAAAATATGCTCATCATGCATCTCTGAAATGTGGCAGGTGCATTACAAAGCCCGAAGGGCTTCCTTCTAAAAGCAAAAGTTCCAAAAGGGCAAGTGAAGGTAGTCTTCTCTTGATCCTCCGGTGCAATCACAATTTGATTATATCCAGAAAAGCCATCAAGAAAGCAAAAATAAGACTTACCTGCTAACCGCTCAAGCATCTGATCAATAAATGGCAGTGGGAAGTGGTCCTTCCTTGTTGTTGAATTCAGCTTGCGGTAGTGTATGCACATTTGCCATCCACTCTGAATCCTTGTTGTAACAAGTTCATTATCTTGATTTGCTACCATAGTGACTCCTGATTTTTTTGGCACTACTTGGACTGGACTTACCCATTTGTCTGAAATTAGGTAAATAACTCCTGCATCCAGTAGCTTTAAAATCTCCTTCTTCACAACTTCCATCATCTGTGGGTTCAACCTCCTTTGACTTTCTCTACTTGATTTAGCCTCATCCTCTAGTAAAATCCTGTACATGCACACTGATGGGCTTATACCTTTGATGTCAGCTATTGTCCATCCAATTGCTTCCTTGTGTACTCTCAGAACCCTAATCAATCTGTCCTCTTGAGTCTTTGTTAAATTACTTGAGATGATAACTGGAAGTGTCTCATTGTCTCCCAAGTAAACATACTTCAAATGCTCAGGTAAAGGCTTGAGTTCAAGAGCTGGTGCCTGCACCACAAAAGGTAATAATTTTATGTGAGATATAGGTAAGTCAATCTTTGATACTTCATACCTTTTTGGAATAGGAGATAATGACTGCAATGCCATTACTGCCTCTTGAACCTCTACACTTAATGGTGGATTGGTACTGATTTCTTGAATTCCTTGACTAATCACCACTTCTAACTCATCCTCTATGCTTAACTCAAAAACATCATGCACAATTGTATCAACAACATCAGTAGAAAAAACAAAATGATCATCAGCAGGATACTTCATAGCATCAATGATATTAAATTTGACAGTCTCTCCATCTAACTCCATAGTTAAGGTGCCATCATCCACATCAATTTTTGTCTTGGTAGTTTTTAGGAAAGGTCTTCCAAACAGAATCAAAGCTGACTTTGATGTGGGAATACTATCCTCCATATCCAGAATGTAAAAATCGGCATGAAAAATCAATTCTTCAACTTGCACCAACACATCTTCAACTACTCCCAATGGGTAAGCATTAGAATGATCAGCTAACTGAATAATGACACTGGTTTCTTTCAAAGAACCCAAATTTAAGATTTGAAAGATTGAATTTAACATAACATTAATAGATGCTCCAAAATCTGCCATTGCCTGTTCAAATTTAGAATCATTTATTTTGTAGGGAATAGAAAACAAATCTGGATCCTTACACTTAAGGGGTAATTTTTACTGAATTAATGCTGACACATTTTCTCCCACACTGATCTTCTCATTATTCCTCAACTTGCGCTTTGTAGTGCATAGTTCTTTAAGGAATTTAGTATACTTGGGAACTTGTTTGATCACATCAAGTAAACGTATATTCACCTCCACCTTCCTGAAAGTCTCAAAAATTTCTTTCTTTTGTTCTTGTTTCTTTGTCTTGGCCAATCTGCAAGGAAATGCAGGAAGAATAGGACTATTAACCTTATTTAGTTTAGGTTTAGTATTTACCTCAATTTCAGGAACTTCAAACTCTTTTTCTCCTTGCTTCTTCTTTGGCTCATGTGGAGTTTGGTTATCAACTTCTTTCCCACTTCGCAATAGTATAGCACTTGCATTTTCTCTGGGATTCATGACTGTTTGTGATGGGAGCTTTCCAGAACCTTAAGCTTCTAGTTTACTCATAGATGAGGCTAACTGGCCAATCTGCCTCTCTATGTTTTGAATGCTATTTTCTGGTCTCCTGTTGAAACTGTTGGGTATTGTTAGCCAAGGCCTTAACAATTTCATCAAGTGACATACCTTGATTTGAGGGAGGCAGAGGTGGAGGTGGTTTTGGTTGATTCACTTGTGGTCTTTACTGTTGGTATCGGTTTTGCACCGGTTAATGCCTATAACTCAAATTTGGATGATCTCGCCATCCTAGATTATAAGTATTCGAATAAGGATCATACCCGCGTTGTGGCTGTCCATAATGTCCTACTGCATTAGCATGTTGCATTGATTCATCCTCTTGTAATGCAGGATGCATAGCAGTAGCATGACCCGAACCCAAACAAATTACACATACCTTAACAGTTTGCATGTTCCCTACAGCCAACTGCCTCGCCAAAGAAGTTAAATCAGAAATTTATTTCTCAAGGTTAGATGTACTTACCTCATTAACCTTCATAGGTGTGTGATCCATTCTCATTCCAAACTGTTGAGAATTTGCTGCCATGTTAGTAATCAGCCTCCTTGCCTCTTCTGGTGTCTTGTCAACTAAAGCTCCTCCACTAGCAGCATCTATCATACTGCGATCCATTGGTAGAAGTCCCTCATAGAAATATTGAATTAACAGTTGCTCACTTGTTTGATGATGGGGACAGCTTGCGCACAGCTTCTTGAATCTCTCCTAGTACTCATATAAGCTCTCTCCATTGTACTGTCGGATGCCACAAATTTCTTTTCTTATGTTGGCAGCACGGGAAGTAGGAAAATGCTTCTCCAGAAATATCTTCTTCGTCCCATTCCATGAGTTGACAGATCCAGACAGAAGGTAATACAACCAATCCTTAGCTGTTCCCTCCACTAAGAAAGGAAAAGCTCGAAGCTTGATTTGATCCTCTGAGACTCCTTGAGGTTTCGTGCTAGAACATATAACATGAAATTCCTTTAGATGCTTATGCGGATCCTCACCTGCAAGACCATGAAACTTAGGCAACAAATGGATTAGTCCAAATTTTAACTCAAAAGTAACATTTAAAGCAGGGTATTGGATGCACAAAGGCTGTTGGTTTAGATCAGTAGCAGCCAACTCTTCCAAGGTTCTAGCAGCCATGGTTTCATTTTTAGAATTTGAATCTGAATCCGAATCCGAACTTAGCTCCTTTGGAGATTGGACTCCTTCAGATGTACTCGGAATCAGCCTACCTTGCTTAGCCAATTTTCTCAACTGTTTAGCTATTTTTTCTACTTCTGGATCAAAGATCAACTCACCAGATTGAGAAGTTCTTATCATAAACAAAAAGAAATCAAATTAAAAACAGAAAATGCCTCAAAACCCTAGAAAACAATGGAATTTGGCCTCAAGAAGGTGGGGCCAATGAAAAATTGGTTCTGATCAGAACGTCATTTTCTTCAAAATAAGTATAGACTGCCCTCCAAATTCAACAAAAAATCTGCCAATAAATAGTAACACTGTAATTTTTTTTTCAAAAACCTGAGAATAACAGCACTTCACAAATAAATTTAATAACAAAATACCCTAACAAAAAAATAAAATCAAATAAGTCCCCGGCAACGGCGCCAAAATTCTTGATGGGTGTCGAATCCACCAGAAATTAAATTAACTGAAATTACCAACTACGAAATATTTTTTGTGGCAATTGGTAAATCCAGGTCAAACCCTAGAGACTGAATTATTAAATTTTGTACACTTGTGTAATGGAAAACGAAATAAACAAAGATTGGGGAGGGGGGGTGTTTGTAACACAGAATCAGAAGAAAGCAAAAATTCAAGAACTAAATATGAAAATCTCAATTTAAACAAACTTCAGTCCAAGGTACTTCTCATTCCAATGCATTGATTTGATCATAGATAAAAGAAGTATAATTATCTCTTATTGAATACTTAATGTAGATTTACCAAATGGCGAGGTAAACCTCTGACTTCCCTATACTCATCAATTCGAGCCCAGCACTCTTATTGACTCTAATTATTAACTGAGTTAGTGTTAAGCAATCCTCATCAAATTAATAACTACTTTAAAAAAAAGAAAGTAGTTAAGCTGAACAACATTTTATGAAGCATAAATCATTTAATCCACCCTATTGTTTCCTTAGATTATTATCGAAAACTGGGATCATAATCAATAAAACCTAATTGCTACTTATGTTCAATCTTACACAATAATTACGGATTATGAAGATGAACTAGCAATTGATCTCATCAAACAATCAACTAATGGGCCTTTTTAGCAAATCATTCAATAGATCAAAGACAAATAAATCAGAAAACAATAGATATTAAAAAAGACATGAATTAAATTAGGAACCTGGTCTCACAAATCAAGCAAAAGAACTTGAATCCCTTGAATTGAATTAAAAACTTAGCCACTCATGGCTTATAGAAAATAAAGAAGAATTCTAAAAGATGAATGGAGAGGCTGCTGAATGATTTTTGGAGGAGTCTGAGTCTCTCTAAAGTCGGCTGCTATCTCTTCTATTTATAATAAATGGTCTAGGGTTAGGTTTTTTTAGAGTCTCTGTCAAAAACTGTAACTAGAGCAAAATCAGGAATCTAATTGTCGACGGATACACAGCCCATGTATCACTACACGGCCCAAGGCCGTGTAACTTACTGGAGCTGAATGGGCATGTTTCGCATGGGCACAAAAAGTTACATGGGTCTCCAAGATTTACACGGGTCAAGTTACACGGCCCGTGTACTTCGTTTCGTCCTCGATTCTCTGGATTCCTTCTGGCAAAATGTTACACGGGTCTCTAGTTATGCTTATACGACCCGTGTACTTTGTATCAACAATGCTTCTCAATCCTTCGACCTTTCCAAGCTTCTTTCTACACTATATTGCTCCGGAACTTCACCAAAACCCTGAAAAAATATAGCAAGAGTTAAATTTCTCCATTTAACACAATTATTTCAACAACTCTCTAAACATATGCCTAATAGATAACTATACTTAACCAACTGAATTAAACATAAAAACATATTAAAAACACTAAATGTGATGAGAGCAAAATTAATAAATTATGCACTTATCACATTGCATTCATTTAGATCACTTGCATTCATTTTGTGTTTGTCATTATTTTCCAAATAATAAAGACCATCATTCATATAACCCGAACCAACATATTTATTTCCAAAATAAATATTGCCAACATCATCTGTGAACAGAAATTCATAGCCATTTCTAGTCAAACTAGATATAGAAATGATGTTCTTAAAAGCATCAGGTACATATAAAATATTATCCAAACACCAAACATGTCCAGACATGTAAAAAGATTTAGATCTTGTGGCTAAAGCTTCAACAGTTAAGCCATCGCCAATCCAGAGTCTAACATCTCAAAAACGCAAGCTGCTACTATTTTCTAGTTCCTGCATATCATCAGAAATGTGTGAACTGGCACCAGTATCTAAAACTCAAGCTGTAGATGAACTATGAGTATCATCAGAATCTAAATAACAAGATATGGACATAACTTCTGAAGATGTATCCTTCTTGTCCTTCAGAGAAGCAAGATACTCTGAGTAGTTCCTTTTCTAGTGCCCATCCTTCTAGCAGTGGAAACACTTTCCTTTGCTTACATCAGCTTTAGTCTTCCATTTCTATTTAGCTATTTTCATGGAAGGACCAGGAATCTGAGATTTCTTTTTCTTATTGCCCTTTTTCTTGTTGGACTTTCCAGCAAAAGAAGATGCAATCAAAGCTACCACTTTTCCTTTATTACCTGGCATATTCTTTTGGGCAATAACTAGTATGTTGAGTAAACCAGCCAAGGTGCATTCCTGTTTAGTCATATGGAAATTTATTACAAAATTTCTAAAAGACTCAGGAAGGGACTGAAGGATCAAATCTTTCGGTAGTTGGAAATCCATGTTAAAGTCAAGATGTTCTAGCCGCTCAATCAACTGAATCATCTTATAGACATGATCCCCAACATTCTATCCTCAGACATCCTCATGCGGAACAACTGCTTAGATATCTCATACCTAGCAATCCTGCTGTGCTCACTATACAACTCTTGTAGGTGAAGGAGGATCTCACTCGCACTCTGCATATTCTCATGCTGCTTCTGTAACTCATTACTCATGGAAGCAAGCATGTAACACTTAGCTCTAATATCATGCTTCTTCCACTTGTCCAAAGTTTCATGTTCCTCTTGAGTGGCCTCTGGAGGTAAGAGACTAGGAACATTTGAGTCTACAACATATCCTATATGTTCAAGGTTCAAGACAACTTTCAAATTTCTTAGCCAATCAGATAAATTAGGTCATGTCAATCTATTGCAATCAAGTATGCTTGCAAGGATATTGGATGGTGGTAGTTGTTCTGTGCTCATTATTATTAGAAAATTAAAAGCAAAAAATAACCAGATTAATTAGTAAATGTATCATGTAAATAACCAAAATGATTATGGTCTTTTAATCAAATTGGTCCTCCCACTAACTTAGCAAATCCTACACTTCCAAAGTAGAAAACGGAAATCCTAGTTGGATGGATTTCTAGTGGGCGATTAAATTCTTATAATCCTATTGATCATCCTCAGGCACATCCATTATTGGAATTACAATAAATTATAAGTGAGCAACTCCTTGCCTATCACATCTCATGTGAGGTTCAATCCTTTATCTAGCCCCTAATGCTCAAAATCTCAGGCATATCCATTATTGACTTATCTTGCATTAGTTAAGTTGATCCCATTGAGCCAGTAAACATGCAAATAATTTTAATATCCTCAGGCACATCCATTATTGGCCACCAAACCATTTACATATTTACAACATCTCATGCTTAACAATTATTCTTAAGAAAATCTCTTAAATTAATTGCATCATATGCAACTATTTAAAATTTCTTAAAATAATTGCCCCAATGGAGGGCCCATGTTATAATTACTTTAATTATAGCATATCCAACTTAATCATTTGTTTGGAAGATTTTGTGGTCGTCCTAATTACTATTAAGGTCTCACTTTGCACATTATCCAATTAGCATGCATATATCATATACTTGCATACATTCCCATACATCTCATGCATTCATGGATAATAAGTAAATATGGTATGATCATGGACTTTTCTAAGAGATTCAATTCTGAGCCACCAAGAATTGAATCAGGGCATTCCTAAGTGCATTTCATTCATTCATTTTACAAGAGTTGCTGAAAGAGTACATAATCAATAGTTGATCTTGAATTCCTCCCACTGGTCCCACCAATGCTCTTGACCTCCTTGATCTTCTTGCAATCCAATTACATAGAAATCCTTGGCATACTAAGGCGAATTTACAAGAACTAAATAAATTAAATTACAACCTTAATAATACATGCCTAAAAATAAATTAATTAATTTACAACCCAAAGAAACATAAAAGAAATAATTCCAATCACATTGATCTTTTTATAGTCCATGATCATCCATCATGCATATCTCTATTTAACAATTAAATAAAACATACATACTTAAATTAAATTGAATATCTCATATTCAACTTAAAAATTCAGATTTGAATATGATTCAAACAAATTTAAAAATTTAGATTTTAATCACATTCAAACAAATTTAAAAATTTAGATTTGAATCACATTCAAATAAATTTAAAAAATTCAGATTTGAATGACATTCAAACAAATTTAAAAAATTCAGATTTGAATCATATTCAAATAACTTTAAAAATTCAAATTTGAATCACATTCAAAAAACTTTTAAAATTTAGATTTGAATCTCATTCAAACGACTTTAAAAATTCATATTTGAATCACATTCAAACAACTTTTAAAATTCAGATCTGAATCAAAATTTAATTTTGTGATTAAAACACCTAATTAAACATTTTAATTAGTCATAGGCTGAACCTTAGATCATACAACAATTGTAGATTCAAAAACCCAAACCTTGCGCACACCATTGAAGACCACAAAGTGTGCGCACCATTGGTGTTCATCACCATGCCGCCACTTTTCCTTTGCAACCAGCAATGGATCTATCATCTCATGATCAAACCACACAATTAAATCATATAATCAACAATCTAAATGGCAAATACAGTGGCTCTAATACCAATTGAAGAAGCGAAAGCATGGAAAACATAAGTTTATATCATTGAATTCAAAAAATTTTCACGTAGGGTCACATGTGTCATGTAAGATTCATTTTTTATCTATTTGATTTCAATGATAAACAGCATATTAAAACTCTTTTAATATGTTTTTGGATCTACATTTGCAATTTAATATTTTAGAATTAACAGATTAATTCATTAGAACCCTAGATTAAATCAAGAACAAGTGTACTAACCTCTTGATGCATTGCAATGTGTTTGACATCTTTGGGATGCGTTTAGCACACCAAATGTTGTTCCTCAAGTTTGTCCACACCAAGATCATCTATGGTAGCCCTTGAACAGCTTCTAAAGTTTTTTCTATAAATTAGAAAATCAAGTTTTGCCTTTTGAGAGGTTACAGATGTAAATAGGACACTAGAAACGATTTCTAGTATTTTTAATTCAAGAGATTGTTGTCTAATCTCTTTGAATTGATGAGAGATGAAGAAGAAGAGAAAGGATGGCAGCCAAGGGTGGCGGCACAAAGATATCAATGACAGCTTGTGTTTTTGTTCTTTCATCCTTACACTTATATAGCTAGGTCACCACTTTAAACCCTTGCCACATGTCACCCTCTGATTGGTTCTAGGTTTAATTGACCTAATCACATTGTGCCAAGTGTCAAACCTATATTTAATCTTGACTTTAATCATCTTACAAGATTCAAAGACATTTGGCAAGCTTATGTGCAGTGCCATGTGTCACCATCTCATGGTGCCACATGTCACCCTGTGAAATGGCCAAAATACCCCTGTGTCTTAATTTTGAGTTCTCAACCCAAAATAATTATTTCTCTTCTTCTAATCAATTTATATCAAATATAACTTAATTAATTAATCTTTATTAATTAATTTCTCATTAATTAAATTCATATTTAAACACTTTAAATATAAATTTAACTTATACTATACATCCAATAACCTAGATTTGGTTTCAAGCCATGCTAGGGACTTTACAATCTAATTGCAAACCAAACCTATTTAATTTATCAATTAAAATCTTTAATTAATTAATTAAATCATATTTAATTTGGTGATTACTTATGTATGTGTGTGACTTACTAGGCTCATCACTAATTGGCAATGAGACATGATATCAACTCTTAATATCATCATAACTTTTTCTTACCAAAAATGATTTCTCTAAATCATTTTATGCACCTCATAGACCATGGTTAACACCTAGCATAGCATGTCATGGCCACCCAATTAGTAATAAGGTTTACCTTAAATGAACTTATAATCATATGTTACCATGCACTAGAATCTCTCTGTTATAAAATCCCAATTCGAGCTGGAGTCATGGTTTACGTCAAACCCCATTTGCTATTAATATTATGTTCTCTTTTAATTCCAGTTCTTGATTAAAAAGATTTTCTCATCAGAAACTCTTTTCTGATTAAATCTATCTGTCCTGGCCAGAAACTTGAAACATCAAGAACAATTAAATGAACATGGGATTTTATCCCTATTTACTTAGAGGAACAGATTCCATCTTGATCAACACCTACCTCAATATATAACTAGTAAGAGCCAACACATGCCCATATACCCATACACAGTACAAGTATGAAAGCAGTATCAAACTGAAACCACCTATATACAAGATAACTGTGCTATCTCAGGTCTAAAGATTATATGCACTAATATGATTTATGATAATACATTGACAGGAGTAAACTCCATGTGTTTATCATAAATGTCACTGGTTCGGCCTACTTATCATGTATAAGTGCCTATCATGTTTATTATATGGCATGAGACTCACCATTCCATCTTATTTATATCTCATATAAATAACTTGGGAACAAACATGATTACAATCTTTCTGGATAAGTCATGTCCTTACTGTGAAATATTCTCGATTGTGAACCTATTTGTGATACTTTGTGCTAGAAATACTATCACTCATATTCTTAACAACTTAAGAATAGAATTTCTAATAAAATATCAATGGACCTTTTCTATTGCACATAAATATAATATATAAATAGAAAAGTGAAAATGCCTTTTATTAATAAAACATATACAAGATATATACTAAATGATATGCTCTAGGGCATACTACTAACAGTTATTTATTTAGCCCATAACCTAAACACCTACCATACCCTTTTGAGGAAGCAAAATGCACAAAGAAAATGAAGAGAGGATGTGGAACCCAAGAAAGAATGCGAGTGTGCAATTGAAACCAAAGAAAAATTTGCCTTTCCAACCCAGCAAAAGCAATGAGTTTGGGGGAGAGGACAAAAGGGAAAAAAGAAAAGAAGTCCTAAGATAAGTATCATGGAAGCATGCTTGGCAATATAAAAAGCTAAAAGCCTTTCCTCTCCATGCAAAATATGTAGAAACAAACTCAATATACTTAGATTTTATGCATACATGCTATCCTCATATTTGCATTCCCTAAAAACCTTTCATTGGCAACCAAGTCATTATCCTTTTAGCCCCATTACAACCCTTTTAAAGACCTTTTAATCTTTTGAAAAAGCACATGCTATACTAGTGGAGATAGAAAATTGAGATATGCCTATGGAGTTGGAATTGAAATACTTCATCTCAATTACTCATGAAAAAGGCAGATTTGGGGGAGTTAGTGTTTCTTAATTCTATCCTGATAAATCAGGTTGTTTGTGGCTTATTAATGGTCTTGTATAGAGGAATAATTAGTCGAAACACCATGAAACGAGGTAAAGTTTCAAATAGGCAGCTATTAGAACCCTTATATCTTGAAAGAGGAAAATTGGTATGAAGGTTTGAGGAATTCAATTCTATGCTTCTCAAATTGATGGTTGTATTCCTAAGTATCCCCGGAAATGTGTTTTAAAATAGAGTTTTGCTTTGCTT
This sequence comes from Hevea brasiliensis, assembly GCF_030052815.1. Taxonomy (NCBI): domain Eukaryota; kingdom Viridiplantae; phylum Streptophyta; class Magnoliopsida; order Malpighiales; family Euphorbiaceae; genus Hevea; species Hevea brasiliensis. Next base: position 72,760,955 of record NC_079504.1, read on the forward strand.
GAGGATAAGCAAAAGTTTAAGTTTGGGGGTATTTGATACACTTGAATTGTATAGATGTTTTTAAGCACATTTGCATTCTATTTCATAGCATTTAGGCAAGTATTTTCATGCATACTAGTTGATTTCATTAGTTTTCATAATTTCTATTGTAAAACCCTTCATTCCATATTTCCACCCGAGAAGTATAAAAGTATAAAGGAAAGTTTAGAGGAGTCAAGAGACAGAGAATTGATGCTGATACAAAGTACGCAGGTCGTGTAAACCAAGCCTAAGACTCGTATAACTCTCTGCAAGAAGAAAGCCAAGAGAATCGATGAGAAACACAAGTACACAGGTCATGTAAGTAGACCCGTGTAAGTCTCTGCCAGGCGCAAGCTTGAAGAACCTTATGGGAACAACAGTACACAGCTCATGTAACCAGGTCTATGTAATTGGCGTAGACCCATGTAACTTTCTGTGTCAAAATAAGATTTTGTAATTCTCCTCCAGCAATTTACATGGCCCTACATTATGGGACCCGTGTAGTGACACACGGGCCCTGTACTATGCTGCACCATTTTTATAACACGAATTCCCCTCCTGTTTTCGGATAAAAATGAGACTCCTAAGGCCCTTTGGACTCAAAGTGATCTAACCCTAAAGCAATCAATATAAATAGAAAAGAAAACATCAGAAGAGAGGACGATCGCAGGGAGTACTGTTGAAGGCTGCTGCTGTCGGGTTCCACATCAGTACCAAAAAAAGTTTTTCAACTGAAGCTCCATAAGATCAAAGCTGCAAACTATCTTTGGTTCCTTCATTTCATCTCTCTAGACATTTTTCTATTGTTTTATTTCTTTTACATGATCTTCTTTTTACTGTTTTTACCTTTTATCATGATGTTTGTTGAGCTTACCATGAGTGAGTAGTTTCCTTATTCTGGATTTGGGAGAGTAATGCTTGTAATTATTATTATAGATGAAAATTATGTTTTATTCACTAGATTTGAGATTCGTTTATTGATTTAATTTCTTGTGATCCTAATGCATGCTATGTGATGGTACCCACTTAGACATGATTGTAGATGTTGATTGAAGGACTAAAAGGTGAAAATTAATATTACAAAATCAAGATCTTGAACCTAGGAAATCTTACCTAGACATAGGCTAATACCTTTGTGGAACCTAAAAATTGGTCAAAGGTCTTAAAGGATTTTAATTAATTTGATCACCATGAAAGTAGGGTTTTGGTTAATTAAAATACACTCTAGATGCCTTGAGAGAGGATTTAGGATAACTTAGGGCTAATTTCCATTAAGGAAAATGATCCTCAATTTAGTAAATAAACGAGATAACATCCCTAATAAGATTCAAGTGTGAAATCTTAACTCCAAAATTATTCCAAAAATAGATTACTTCATTTTAAGTTTACTATTCTAGTGTTTAAAGTTAACAAACTTCACTCCCTAAATATTCGATAGCCTAGACAGTCAAAATTACCATGTAGATTACTACTTGCTAAACAAAGGTCCTCATGAGAATGATACTCTACTTATCACTTTATTACTTGTCAACAATCCGTGCACTTGCGGGGTTGTAAAACTAGGCAAACAGACTTTTCAGCATAAGAAGATGCAATCAAAGCTACCTCTTTTCCTTTATTGCCCGGCATATTCTTTTGGGCAATAACCAGCATGTTGAGTAAACTAGCCAAGGTGCATTCCTGCTTAGTCATATGGAAATTTGTCACAAAATTCCCAAATGACTCAGGAAGGGACTGAAGGATCAAATCCATCAGCTGTTGGAAATCCATGTTAAAGTCAAGATGTTCCAACTGCTCAATCAACTGAATCATCTTGTGGACATGATCCCCAACATTCTGTCCCTTAGACATCCTCATGCAGAACAGCTGTCTAGATATCTCATACCTAGCATTCCTACTGTGCTCACCATACAACTCTTGTAGGTGAAGGAGGATCTCACTCGCACTCTGCATGTTCTCATGCTGCTTTTATAACTCATTACTCATAGAAGCAAGCATGTAACACTTAGCTCTCATATCATGCTCCTTCTACTTGTCCAAAGTTTCATGTTCCTCTTGAGTGGCCTCTGGAGGTAAGGGACCAGGAACATTTGAATCTAGTACATATCCTATATGTTCAAGGTTCAGGACAAGTTTCAAATTTCTTAGCCAATCAGATAGATTAGATCCTGTCAACCTATTTCGATCAAGTATGCTTGTAAGGATATTGGATGGTAGTGGTTATTCTGTGCTCATTATTATTAGAAAATTAACTACAGAAAATAACCAGATTAATTAGTAAATGTATCATGTATTTAACCAAAATTATTATGGTTTTTTAATCAAATTGGTCCTCCCACTAACTTAGTGAATCCTACACTTCCAAAGTAGAAAACGGAAATCCTAGTTGGATGGATTTCTTGTGGGTGATTGAATTCTTATAATTCTATTGATTATCCTCAAGTACATCCATTATTGGAATTACAATAAACTATAAGTGAGCAACTCCTTGCCCATCACATCTCATGTGAGGTTCAATCCTTTACCTAGCCCCTAATGCTCAAAATCTCAAGTACATCCATTATTGACTTATCTTGCATTAGTTAAGTTGATCCCATTGAGCTAGTAATTATGCAAATAATTTTAATGTTCTCAGGTACATCCAATATTGGCCACCAAACTATTTACATATTTACAACATCTCATACTTAACAATTATTCTTAAGAAAATCTCTTAAATTAATTGCATCTTATGCAAGTATTTAAAATTTCTTAAAATAATTGCCTCAATGGAGGGCCCATGTTATAATTACTTTAATTATACCATTTCCAACTTAATCATTTGTTTGGAAGATTTTGCAGTCATCCTAATTACTATTAAGGTCTCACTTTGTACATTATCCAATTAGCATGCATATATCATATACTTGCATACATTCCCATACATCTCATGCATTCATGGATAATAAATATGGTATGATCATGGACTTTCTAAGAGATTCAATTCTAGCCACCAAGAATTGAATCAGGGTATTCTTAGGTGCATTTCATTCATTCATATTACAAGAGTTGCAGAAGAAGTGCATAATCAACACTTGATCTTGAATTCCTCCCATTGGTCCCACCAATGCTCTTGACCTCCTTGATCTTCTTACAATCTAATTACGTAGTAATCCTTGGCTTACTAAGGCGAATTTACAAGAACTAAATAAATGAAATTACAATCCAAAAATATTACAACCTTTATAATACATGCCCAAAATAAATTTAAATAAATTAATTAATTTACAATGCAAAGAAACATAAAAGAAATAAATCCAATCACATTGGTCTTTTATAGTCCATGATCATCCATCATGCATATCACTATTTAACAATTAAATAAAACATACATACTTAAATTAAATTGAATATCTCATATTCAACTTAAAAATCTAGATTTGAATATGATTCAAATAAATTTAAAAATTCATATTTGAATCACATTCAAACAAATTTTAAAATTCATATTTGAATCACATTCAAACAAATTTAAAAAATTCATATTTGAATCAAAATTTAGTTGTGTGATTAAAACTCCTAATTAAACACTTTAATTAGTCATGGGCCTCATTATGGGGCTTGGAACCAAGCCCACAAACAGCCATGCGCATGGTTGAATGGATCAAACCATGCGCACCATGGTGTTCTTCCTCAAGCCGCCACCTTTGTTGATCCAACCAGTAATGAAACAATCATCTCATGATCAAATCACACAATTAAATCATATAATCAACAATCTAAATGGCAAATATAGTGGCTCTGATACCAATTGAAGGAGCAGAAGCATGAAAAACATAAGTTTAGATCATTGAATTTAAAAATTTTTCATCTAGGGTCACACGCATCATGCAAGATTCATTTTTATCTATTTGATTTCAAGGATAAACAATATATTAAAACTCTTTTAATATGTTTTTGGATCTACATTTGCCATTTAAGATTTTAGAATTAACAGATTAATTCATTAGAACCCCAGATTAGATCAAGAATAAGTGCACTAACCTTTTTAATGCACTGCAGTGTGTTTGGCACCTTTGAGATGCGCCTAGGACACCAAATGTTGCCCCTTTAGCTTGTCCACACCATGATCACTAATGGCAGCCCCTTGAACAGCTTCTAAAGCTTTTCCAATCAATTAGAAAATCACGTTTTGCCTTTTGAGAGATTACAGATGTAAACAGGACACTAGAAATAATTTCTACTATTTTTAATTCAAGAGATTGTTGGCAAATCTCTTTTAATTGATGAGAGATGAAGAAGATGAGAAGGAGAGCAAGGCAAGGGTGTCAGCACCTTTGGATGAATGAGCAGTTTGTATTTTGTTACTTCATCCTTTCCCTTATATAGCTAGTTCACCACTTAAAACCCTTGCCACATATCACCTTCTGATTGGCTCTAGGCTCAATTGACCCAATCACATTGTGCCAACTGTCAAACCTATATTTAATCTTGACTTCTGATATGGTAAGCTTATGTGTAGTGCCATGTGTTACCATCTCATGGTGCCACATGTCACCCTGTGAAATTACCAAAATACTCTTGTGTCTTAATTTTGAGGTCTCAACCCAAAATAATTATTTCTTCTAATCAATTTATATCAAATATAAATTAATTAATTAATCTCTATGAATTAATTTCTCATTAATTAAATTCATATTTAAATACTTTAAATATAAATTTAACTTATATTATACATCAAATAACCTAGATTTGGTTTCAAGCCATGCCAGGGACTTTGTAATTTAATTGCAAACCAAACCTATTTAATTAATCAATTAAACTCTTTAATTAGTTAATTAAATCATATTTAATTTAGTGATTACTTGTGTATGTGTGTGACTTACTAGGCTCATCACTAATTGGCAATAAGACATGATATCAATTCTTAATATCATCAGAACTCTTTCTTACCATAAATAATTTCTCTAAATCATTTTATGCACCTCATAGATCATAGTTAACACCTAGCATAGCATGCCATGGCCATCCAATTAGTAAGGTTTACCTTAAATGAACCTATAATCGTATGATACCATGCACTAGAATCTCTCTGTTACAAAATCCCAATTCGAGCTGGAGTCATGGTTTATGTCAAACCCCATTTGCTATGAATATTATATTCTCTTTTAATTCCAGTTCTTGATTAAAAAGATTTTCTCATCAGAAACTCTTTTCTGATTAAATCTGTCTGTCCTGGCCAGGAACTTGAAACATCAAGAACAATTAAATGAATACAGGATTTTATCCCTATTTACTTAAGGTAACAGATTCCATCTTGATCAACACCCACCTCCATATATAACTAGTAGGAGCCAACACATGCCCATATACCCATACACAGTACAAGTATGAAAGCAGTATCAAACTCAAACCACCTATATAGAAGATAACTATGCTATCTCAAGTCTAAAGATTATATGCACTGATGTATTTCTAGAAGAGTTGTCAGGTTTGCCACCAGAGAGAGAGGTGGAGTTTGCTATAGAGGATATGTCGGGTACTGCACCAATTTCCATTGCTCCATATAGGATGGCACCCACTAAATTGAGAGAGTTAAAAGTTCAGTTATAGGAGCTACTGGATAAGGGTTTCATATGCCTTAGTGTGTCATCATGGGGAGCACCAGTGCTATTTGTGAAGGAGAAAGACGGCACACTATGGCTATAAATAGACTATCGGCAGCTGAATAAGGTGACTGTAAAAAATAAATATCCTTTACCACAAATAGATGATCTGTTTGATCAACTAAAGGGAGCCGGTGTATTCTCGAAGATAGATCTCAGATCAAGCTATCACCAGATGAGGGTAAAGGAGACAGATGTGCCTAAAACTACTTTTAGGACCCAGTATGGACACTATGAGTTCTTAGTGATGCTATTTGGGCTGATGAATGCACCAGCAACTTTCATGGACCTAATGAACTGTATCTTTCATCCTCACTTAGATCGGTTTGTAGTGGTCTTTATAGATGACATTCTGGTGTATTCTAAAAACCGGGAGGAGCATAATGAACACTTGAGAGTAGTATTACAGACACTGTAGGAAAAGGAGTAATATGCCAAGTTGTCCAAGTGTGATTTCTAGTTAGATGAGATATCTTTCCTTGGACACATTATATCAGTAAATGGGATTAGGGTAGATCCAAAGAAGATTAAAGCAATAGTTGAATGGAAGCCTCCCAGGAATGTAATAGAGGTCAGAAGCTTCTTGGGGTTAGCTAGGTACTACAGGAGATTTGTGAAGGGATTTTTCCTTATAGCTACTCCATTGACCAAACTGCTGCATAAGAATGCAAAGTTTGACTAGAATGACAAATGACAAACCAGTTTTAAGAAACTGAAGGCTATGCTTACAGAAGCTCCAGTGTTGACAAAGCCAGAGTTAGGGAAAGACTATGTGATCTATAGTGATGCCTCTCATAACGGGCTTGGGTGTGTTTTCTGATGCAAGAAGGTAAAGTGGTTGCTTTTGCTTCCAGACAGCTAAAACCACATGAAAAGAACTACCCAACTCATGATCTAGAACTGGCGGCAAAAATATTTGCATTGAAGATATGGAGGCATTACCTATATGGTGAGAAGTGCTACATATATACAGATCACAAGAGTCTGAAGTATTTGCCAACCCAGAAGGAACTCAATTTAAGACAGAGGAGATGGATTGAATTCCTTAAAGATTATGATTGTGCGATTGACTACCACCATGGGAAGGCAAATGTAGTGGCTAACGCATTGAGCAGAAAGTTCATAATGGCATTGAGAGCATTGAATGTTCACTTATCCTTGGCATAAGATGGAGCTCTTTTGGCTGAGTTGAATGTAAAGCCATGTTTGCTACAGTAAATACAAAAAGTACAGATGAGGGATGAAAAGTTAGTAATTGTGATGAGCAGAGTTAAGGAGGGGAAGGAGACTGATTATGAGCTAAAAGGAGATGGATGCCTACATTATAAAGGCAGAATCTGTGTACTAGGAGATGAAGAACTGAAGAAGAATATCTTGAAAGAGGCACACAATAGCTTCCATGCTATGCACTCAGGAAGTACTAAGATGTACCATGACCTGAAAGTACATTATTGGTGGCCTGGAATGAAGAAAGAGATTGGTGATTTTGTGATAAGATGTTTGACATGCCAACAGGTTAAGGCTGAGCATCAGGTTCTATCAGGGTTGTTGCAACCCATATCCATACCAGAGTGGAAGTGGGACCGCATCACCGTGGATTTTGTTACTGGGTTACCATTGACACAGAAGAAGCATGATACTATATGAGTGATTATTGATTGATTGACTAAGTCAGCTCACTTCCTACCAATTAGAGTCGACTGCTCACTGGAGAGATTAGTAGAAATCTACATAGCTGAGATAGTATGGTTACATGGAGTGCCAACATTGATCATATCTGACCAAGACCCGAGGTTTACTTCGAGGTTTTAGAAGAAGCTACAGGAGTCATTGGACACTCAACTGCACTTTAGTACAGCTTTTCATCCTCAGACAGATGGACAGTCAGAACGGGTGATTGAGATAAATCTTAAAACTCAATAACTTGTTATAAATGTTAAAGAAATGATAATAATAAAGAAATGATAATAATAACATGAAATGAATAATATGATAGGTATTGGAGGATATGCTTCGGAGCTGCATTATTGACTTTGAAGGAAGTTGGGAGAAGTACCTTCCTTTGGTAGAGTTTGCTTATAATAATAGCTACCAAGCTAGCATAAAAATGGCTCCATACGAAGCATTGTATGGGAGGAGATGCAAGACTCCCTTATATTGGACAGAATTGGATGAGGAGAAAGTAGTGGGCCTAGACTTGGTGAGCTAGACTGAGGAAAAAGTGAAGCTCATCAGAGATAATTTAAAAGCCACCTCAGATAGACAGAAGTCATATGCTGATCTGAAGAAGAAAGACCTAGAGAATGAGGTTGGCGATAAGGTATTACTCAAAGTGTTACCCTAGAAGAAAGTGCTGAGATTCGGCAAGAAGGGTAAGTTAAGCCCTAGGTTTATTGGTCCATACGAGGTCATTGAACGTGTGGGTCCAGTAGCCTATAGGCTAGCTTTACCACCTGAGCTAGACAAGATTCATAATGTATTCCATGTGTCGATGCTTAGGAGATACAGATCAGATCCTTCACATGTCATCTCAGCATAAGAGATAATTCTGTAACCTGATTTAACATATGAGGAAGAACCAATCAAAATCGTGGCATGAGAAATCAAAGAACTCAAAAGCAAGAGGATCCCACTAATAAAAGTATTATGGAGACACTACAACACGGAAGAGGCGACACGGGAGAGTGGGGAGACGATGAGGCAGCAATTCCCTCAACTCTTCACATCAGGTAAATTTCGAGGACGAAATCTTATTTAGAGGGGAAGAATTATAATGCCCTCACTTTATGTAGTTCATACATTCTACTATTTCAATGAATAACGTCTGTTCAGATAGCCAGAATGTTTGGAACTACAATTAAACTAGGTTGAGGAGACACAAAATGATGGAATAAAGGCTAAGAAAAATTAAAGAAAAATATAAGAAATGAAATGTTCATAGGTTAAAAGAGCCAGAGTCACGGTGATGGGTGACCTTAGTGGGAAGTGACTGTGAAGATAGTTGCTGATCCCAGACATGTGAGGAACCTTATGAAATAAATAATTTGGATTCAATTGAAGGTTTGTTGATGTGTAAATAACATTAAAAATGTTAAAGAAAATTTAAGAAAATTTAGTTAATCAGTACAGACGAATATAACCCGATAAGTATAACGAAAGGCATTTTGGTCATTTCAATCGAAGAGTTGAATTTTAACCTAAATATCAATTAAATTGAGAGAGATTAAAACACATAAAATAAACTAAAAATTGAAATTATGCAATGGAATGGGAAAAGAAAAGAAATAAAAATTTAGTACCTAAGCATGATGTCATAATGACATCATTAAAAATTTTAGCCAATTAAAATAGAACAACTACGTACAAAAAGAGATAAGAAAGAGATGAAATGAGACAAAAATTCATTAAAAGAAATTATTTCTTCTTCTTCTTCCTCACCTTGTTGTCCACCATGGTTACCTTGCTCCCACCATTTTTCAAGCTTTAAGCTTGAAATTCCCCCTTTTTTCCACCATAAAAACCCTAAGTCACCTTCATTAAAAATCATCTCCACACCATAAGAAAGCTCTAGGCAGCCATAAGGAGTTGAAAATTGAGATTTTTCAAAAGCTCTAGGCAGCCACAAGGAGTTGAAAATTAAGAGTTTTCACAAGTTCAAGAAGTTAATCAAAGAGGTTAGTGCAAGATTACTCTCCCTCTCTTTTTTTAAGTATGTTAATCATGTCTAAGGGAGTGGAAATTGTGAAATTGAAAGGAATTATTGACTAAATGCATGACACAAATTTTGGCTAGCCTAGGGAAGTGAGGGATATTGAATTTAATTGAATTAAAATCTCAATCCTAGTTTAGATTGAAGGAACGGAAGCGTGAAAAACACAAATTTATACCATTGAATTCAAAAATTTTCACCTAGGGTCACATGCATCATGCAAGATTTATTTTTATCTATTTGATTTCAATGATAAACAACATATTAAAACTCTTTTAATATGTTTTTGGATCTGTATTTGCCATTTAAGATTTTAAAATTAATCAGATTAATTTTAGAACCTTAGATTAAATCAAGAACGATTACACTAACCTCTTGATGCACTCGCAATGTGTTCGCGCTTTGAGATTCGTCTTGAGGACACGGATGTTATCCCTCTAGCTTGTCCACACCAAGAACACCTATGGCAGCCCTTGAACAGCTTCTAAAGCCTTTTCTATTAATTAGAAATTCAAGTTCTGCCTTTTAAGAGATTAGAGATGTAAACAGGACACTAGAAACAATTTCTAGTGTTCTTAATTCAAGAGATTGATGGCTAATCTCTTTGAATTGATGAGAGATGAAGAAGAATAGAGGGAGGGCTGCAAAATGGCATGACCAAGGAGTGTGGCTGCTGGTTGTATTTTATTTTCTCATAACAATACTTAAATAGCTAGGTTAACACATTAAACCCTTGCCACATGTCACCCTTTGATTAGCTCTAGGTTTAAGTGACCCAATCACATTGTGCCAAGTGTCAAACCTATATGTAATCTTGATTTTAATCATCTTACATGATTAAAAAACATTTGGCAAGCTTATGTGTTATGCCATGTGTCACCATCTCATGGTGCCACGTGTCACACTGCAAAATGACCAAAATGCCCCTGTGTCTTAATTTTGAGTTCTCAACCCAAAATAATTATTTTTCTTCTTATAATTAATTTATATCAAACATAAATTAATTAATTAATCTCTATTAATTAATTTCTCATTAATTAAATTCATATTTAAACACTTTAAATATAAATTTAATTTATACTACACATCCAATAATCTAGATTTGGTTTCAAGTCATGCTAGGGACTTTGCAAACTAATTGCAAACCAAACCTATTTAATTAATCAATTAAACTCTTTAATTAATTAATTAAATCATATTTAATTAGGTGATAACTTGTGTATGTGTGTGACTTACTAGGCTCATCACTAATTGGCAATGAGACATGATATCAACTCTTAATATCATCAGAACTCTTTCTTACCATAAATGATTTCTCTAAATCATTTTATGAACCTCATAGACCATGGTTAACACCTAGCATAGCATGCCATGGCTACCCAATTAGTAATAAGGTTTACCTTAAATGAACCTATAATCATATGTTACCATGCACTAGAATCTCTCTGTTACAAAATCCCAACTCAAGCTGGAGTCATGGTTTATGTCAAACTCCATTTGCTATGAATATTATGTTCTCTTTTAATTCCAGTTCTTGATTAAAAAGATTTTCTCATCAGAAACTCTTTTCTGAATAAATCTATCTGTCCTGGCCAGGAACTTGAAACATCAAGAATAATTAAATGAACATAGGATTTTATCTCTATTTACTTAGAGGAACAGATTCCATCTTGATCAACACCTACCTCCATATATAACTAGTAGGAGCCAACACATGCCCATATACTCATACACAGTACAAGTATGAAAGCAGTATCAAACTCAAACTACCTATATACAAGATAACTGTGCTATCTCAGGTCTAAAGATTATATGCACTGATATGATTTATGACAAAACATTGACAAGAGTAAACTCCATGTGCTTGTCATAAGTGTCACTGGTTCGGCCTACTTATCATTTATAAGTGCCTATCATGTTTGTTATATGGCATGAGACTCACCATTCCATTTTATTTATATCTCATATAAATAACTTGGGAACAAACATGAATACAATCTTTCTGGATAAGTCATGTCCTTATTATGAAGTATCCTCGATTGTGAACCTATTTATGATACTTCGTGCTAGAAATATTGTCACTCATATTCTTAACAACTTAAGAATAATATTTCTAATAAAATATCAATGGACCTTTTCTATTACACATAAATATATTATATAAACGGAAAAGTGGAAATGCCTTTTATTAATAAAAATATGTACAAGATACATACTAAATGATATGCTCTAGGGCATACTACTAACATAGATAACATGAAAGATGTGATATATGTGTTTAATTGTATGTGATATGCATAAATTGAGAACTTTGAGTTAGAGCTTTAACCTAACTTTGGGGCTTTGGTGTTATTACTTGAAATTGGTGTTGTTGAGATTAATGTTTGATCAATAGAAGTGCCATATATGCCAAATTGTAGTTTGGGAGATTGGAGGAAATTGAATTGGGAGTACACTTTCTATGCAGGTTGTGGGACTCTTTGAGTCCAATGTGGTTTTTGACTTATAACTAGATTTGTGTTGCTCTAATTGGTATGAGGATAATTTAAGATGATACTAGGGCCAAAATACTCCATTTTTTATGGAGAAACTATGCCCAAATTCTATCCACAAATTGACCTAATTACTATTTGAATCCAACTTACCAATTCCTGAATCCAGATAAATGACCATATGAATAGTACATGTTTATTTGGTCATAACTTCCTCTAGAAAGCTCCAAATGACCTGATTTTTGTGGCATTCGAAAGGTTAGACATAGGAGTACAACTTTCGTGAAGAACGCATAACTCATAATTGCCTCTAACCAAACCAATTTGCTAGTATAAGTTAGGTCACAAAACTATCCAGAACCAAACTGCCCAGAATTTTCTGGACATAGGCCTACCCGACCATTTTTTGCTAAAAGGCCATAACTTGGTCTACAAAAATCCAAATGCAATGAAATAAGTGGCAAAATTTTCATAGGACAAAAATCTACAATATTGGTGTTTTGACCAAAACTCAGAAACTAAAGGAACTAGGTCAAATGGCTAGAACAAATTAGCACATCAAAACCTAGAGTTTGACCAAACTTCACTTGACCCCAGAATAGATTTTTTATAGCATATCGCCTACTAGAAAACTTCAATTGGGATGATCCAAACTGTTCTGGAAACCTACAAAATAGGGCTCCAACTTTGATTTAGAAACTTTTCTCAGATTGTGAGTGTAAGTACCTCAAAATAGGAGTTAAATCTACTGACCTGAACCTAAACCCTAATGGTATAGGGTATATGAGTCCAGGCCAGTAAATTGACTATATCTCAGTCTATACAACTCAAAAAATTGTAATTAAAAAATATGAGTGATCATAAGACATAGGATAACAACTCCTATGAAGAACATTAGGCCTAAAAGTAGCTGTAGCATGTCCAATTAATTAGACAAAGATGGACTCCAGAATCTTCCTGAATCTGGACCCAGAAAGAGACCATGAACCAGTTGTGGTTATTTGACCATAACTTGAGTTCTAAAACTCCAAATGACATGATTCAAAAAGAAAAACAAAGAGAAGACATGAAGGGGCAACTTCCATGAATGAAATCTGGCTAAACAGCAGCCACATCTTGATCAATTTGTTAAGTGAAATTAAGACACTAACAACTAAACCTAAAGAAAAGTTCAAGAAATTATTTAATACATGATATGTAAATTACTTACATGAGCTACCAAATGCATAAATTACGTGAGAATGCATGTGGGACCCATTTCCCACTACAAATTGACATGACAAAATAATAATCAGTTCATAAGTAAGTAACAATACTAAATTGCCCAAAGTATACCTAGACTTATGTATATAGCTTAGATACTAATTTGAGACTACAGATTGCAGTACTGCTCACTTGAATGATCATTAGTAGACAACAAATGTCTAAGATGGTTGTTCTACTGGCTTTATGCCTGCTCGTTGGCCATAATACCTATTATTATTTCTGGCTTTATGCCTGCTCGCTGGCCTTGTGCCTGACATGACTGATGTATACTTGATAGACATATGAATGTCTCATTAGTATACTCCTGGGTATCCAGCCTTTATAAATTGTTATAAGCTACTTAGGCACTGATATGAATTTAATTAGACGAAATATGAGAGGAATGAATATGAAAGATCCTGATAAATTTAATTATTTCCAAAGATCAATAAAATATGTAAAAGACCATAATGTTACAAAAGTATATATAGATTAATTATGTTAGATTATTTTGTTTCTATTATTTTAAATTATGCACCGCTAAGCAATTTGTTTAACGCGTTGATTTTCCATCACATAGGCACTGAAGACCAGTCATAGTCGCAGCAGCTGTGACACCCCTTACTCGTCTACAGTGTAGCCGAGCAAGATATGCCACACATTGTGTCGGAGCACCATATCTTATTTTAATACAATTTACCCTTTTCTTAATTTATTTATTCATTTATCACAAAGTAAAATTTATTTCATTTAATTATTTTATTGAAATTTTGAATTAATTTAAGGTTTTGAAAATTTTACAAAAAATCCGACAGAGTGTCGGCTAAAAATGGAGAAAACAGTTCTTTAGAACCTGTAAAAAACACTTCTAATAATTGTTCAAATCCACAACTCCAAATATATCATCAATTCTCATCAATTTCTCAATAATTTCTCAATTTGTCATTCATTCAATTCATATTATAATCATACTCCATTTGTAAAGAAAAACTCATATGTTATTTATAAACACAAATTTACAAATGATTATATTAATACAAAATTTCAATAAATAAATTAAATGACATAAATTTCACTTTGTGATAAATAAATAAATTAAGAAAAGGTAAATTGTAATAAAATAAGATATGGTGCTCCAGCACACTGTGTGGCATATCTTGCTCGGCTACAATGTAGACGGGTAAGGGGTGTCACAGTAGCAGCCACAGCAGTAGTGGTCTGACGTTTGACCAGATCTGCCATTGTCTGCTAGTCACCTCAGCAGTTGTATTTTGTTGGTAGGGCCCATGTATTAGATTCTATATTTTTGGATTATTGTACAAAAACATAATGTAATTATATTTTGGGTTATAAATAAAATTGTAAATTATTGTATATGACTTTTTATATGAATGAAATATATATCATTTTCTTAAAATTACATGAGTAATTGTGGATAACATGATACATAAAAAAGTGAATGGAATATGAATTATATTAACAGGTGAATAGTAAAACCCACCATATGCTCATATAACAGAGAAAACTCTGTCCGGATTTTCACAAAAATGAATTATGATAAAAAAAAAATTCACACATGGATAAAATGAATAAAAAGGATTTCAAAATTTATAATGGACATGACAAGATAAAATAGGGTGCTCTGGCACCGAATGTGGCATGCTTTTGTTCGGCTATACTGTAGTCGGGCAAGGAGCGTCACACTAATAGTCTAATGAACATGAATGTGATATGAATATGTATTTGGGACTTATGTTCCCAATATGATTGAAACCAAAAATGCTATGAAGCATGAATATAAGATTTGTTGAGAATATGAGATCTATGAATGCTTAACAATGCTAATTGCCCATGTATGCCTAAACATGTGCGTATGGGTTGGATAAATTGACATGCCAGTAGGGTTTTGATTTGCAGTGCTACTTATGGCCTTGCGACATTCTGTTATCATGGCTTTCATGCCATTTTGTTATCATGGCTTCCATCCATTCTGTTACATGATGATGCATATGGCTTTATGCCCGATTGCTACTATGGCTTTTTAGCCATTCTGTTGCATACCTGGTTGACATTATGTGTCCCACGGTATGATAGCCTGAGGCACAAGTGTGTCTAGTGCTAATTTACCCGCTTATCCAGTCAAATCAGTCTGTTATAGGTTACTTGGGCATTGAAAAATATAAATGAGATTAAATATGTGTTGAAATAAAGTAAGGAAATTGAATATCAAGATAAAGAAAAAGAAAGATCCTAACAGAATAAATGTTCCCAAAGATCAGTAAAATGAGAAAAATGAAAAATGATATTTAAGATCATTATAGGATCAACCAATAAGATGTTAAAAAGAATTGCTATCCTAAATTTGAATTAGCCTCTAACTAGTTTATAATTCATTAAATACGCATTTTTCTTATAAGTACTACAACCATAAAAATTACTACTTTTATTTGTATATTATATTTTCATTGTATTATTGCACCACTAAGTAGAAATGCTTAGCGCGTTGCATTTTTTTTTTCCACACGTAGGTATTGAAGATAAAGCCCAGTAGACATCAGACTGGGAGTTGGAGATTTTGGATCTACATCGGTGTTGGATAGTGTCACCTCCTTAAGCAGTGCATTTTGGTAGTGTCCGCCAGATCATAGAAGTGTATTTTGTACATTGTAAATATTCATTAAATTTTGTAATGTAAATTATGAATTTATATAATTAAATTTGCATATGATGTAAATTAGTAAATTTGAAATTTTCATGTACAAATTGAGTGTGAATGAATGAGAATTTGAATGGTTTGATGATTTGGATTTGAGAATTATGATGAGATTATGAATTAGGGATATGATATTATTGATGAAATTTTTTAATAGGTAAATAGTATAATACGCCAAAAGTTAATAAAACAGGAAAAACTTCGTTAGTTTCTCCAGTTGTAAATTTTGATTTTTTGAAATATAATTAGAATTTAAATTAATAAGGAATTAAAATGGATATGATAACGTGCTCTGGCACAAAATGTAGTATTTAGTGCTCGATTACACTGTAGTTTAGGCAAGGGGTGTTACAAATCCCATCAGCTGACACTATATGCCCAAGGAAAGAGATCTCATTCAACCAGAACTCACACTTTGTCACACCTTACCCCTCTGTAAGGCATAACATGATCCCGTAGAATACCTAATGAACCACCGAACTTCACCTACCAATAACTCATTAAGTACCCTACAAAGGATTTTAAAACAATTTTCTTACTTTTATAAGTGGTGAGCATTTTCTAATAGGTATTAAAATCATTTAATTGAAGTTTTAAAACTAGTAAAAAATTTTAACTCGTAAAAAATTTTAACTCATTTTGTTTTTCCGCAAATTTTATAAAAATTTCGGCAGAGTACCGTCTGTATTTTGAGAAAACAGTTCTTTAAATAACTGAAAAAAAAGCACTTCCAATAATTTTTCTCAACAACTTCTTCAAATTCAAAATCAATTCCAACCAATTTCTCAAGTTTCAAAATTCAACAATCCTCATTTCTCAATTTCCAAAAATTCAGTAATCATCAAGATACTGTCAATCAATTTCATTCATTCATATTTCATTAAAGATAAACAATTTATATATACATCATACTAAAAATTTACATTAGGAAAATCCAAACTAAAATTTATTACAAACTTTATACAAGCTGCTCAAGCCCAATTTTACATGTCCATACATTTACGTGCATTACATACATCAAAATAAATATTTACAGTCAGGGTATAAATTATACCCGATAACTTCAAGCAGGTAGGTCCTCAATCCTCAGTAGCTCAGTCTGCTGCTCCTCTAGTCTCTAAATCTGCGACAGCAATAACAGCCATCGCTGAGTACTAGGACTCAGTGGTGCACAACATACTAAAAATAATCTTTATGCAGAATTTAAATCATATTTATTCAAAAATTAGACTGAACATAAGAATTAAATACAAAACATGAATTATGAGATTTTAATCCAAAAAATTTCATTTCGAAGTATCAAAACCAATTTCATAATACCCACAATTATATCATGCCATTCGAAACAAATATAATCTCAATAGCCAGAGGCTAAGGAGAAGCCACATCACAAGGCTAGCTAGCTCAAATATATGGATATCCATTCAATTTCTTCTTCTACTGGCACACACCTCAACACTTCAGCCAGAGAAGGAATCAAAATTCGAAACTGATTACCCCCACTACTCATGCTAGTGAGGTGCTCAAATATATGGTCATGACACTGTGGTTTCAAAACTTATCTTAATAATTTACTAAACATTTCATCATAATGATATCACAATTCAATATTTCAAATTATTCAAAACAATATGCAGAAGATAATTTACAAAAATTGTACGTTGTGCACAAATCTTAAGCGAGTCACCTCTTGGCCTGGACTCGATTCCTCGGGTTCTTTCCCGGTGTTCTTTTCCACTGAAACACACAGTTTCACAGTGTTTCAGTATCATAACTCATCATTAGTCTAAAACTAAATTTACATTCACTTATACCTAGCTCTAATGTGCTAAACTTGACGTTCTTTAAATTTTGTGTTTCGGGGTTACTATTCACTACACTATTCAAGTCAATTTGTTGACTTTCTAAGACTTAATAGGTATGGGAATTCCAACTTCACCCACATACCACATTTTGGTCACTAAATTTGTTGGTTTTGGTTGTTTACTCAAATTCTAAGTCTTTTAGGCAAATTTTCAGTTTTGGTGTCTTAAGTTGCACTGTTCCATTGGTCATTTTTCTGTTAAAATTTGGCAGAACTTCCTTCATAGAAAATGTTCCCTATTGTCTTAACTTAATTTTCCTTTTTGAATCACTCCATTTGGAGTTTTTTAGCTCAAGTTATAGCCATTTGAATCATGGCTGCCGGATCGGACTTAACCTAGATTTCTGGGCAAATTCTGGTTTTGGCAGTTTTAGGTTACCAATTTTGGGTGGCCAAATGACTTGGTTAATGGCATAATTTGGGTTTGTATTCTTCACGGAAGTTTTAGGTCTATATCTCAACTGTCCACTGGTAAAATTTTAGGTCATTTAGACCTGCCTATCTCAAGTTATGGCCAAATGAACAAACACTGTTCATTTGGTCATTTTGTACAAGTCAGACTGAGAAAATCTGGATTTGGTCAATTTGTTCACTAGGTTTTGGTCACTTTTTAGGCATGATTCCTAAATGAAAAATGTGTCATTTTGTGTCTATTTTCATTCCCAATTAGTCTCATACCAATTGGACTTGTAAATTTTCAGTTTTGGTCCCTCAAAGGGACCTTGGTCCTGCTGTCTGCAGCATAACCACATTCAATCCGAATTTAATCTCAATTCCAACACTTCCAACACACTTCATTTGGTCACAAATGACCATTTCTCACCTCAAACTAGGTCAAACACATCATTTCACCATTTGTCCAAATTTTTTCTCCCAAACCCTAGGTCCAAAATCCTAACTTCCATGTTTAGCTCATTTGTTGAATTCTAAATGCATATTTAGAATTTATACACTCATTCACACTTAACTAATTCATAATTTGTATCAAAATTATTCATCCTCAAACCTAAACCCTAGTTGCCCACATTTCAATTTGGTCCACCATGCTTGATTTTATTCACTTATTTGTTAATTACAAGTGTAACTTAGCTACTTAAACATAAATTCAAAGAGAGAATGAAGGAAGAATACCAACCTTAAGTGAGCAGAATTTTTCTCTCCAAATCTTCAAACTTTGCTTGATTTATTTACTCCCAACCTTCTTATCAAAGCTCAAACACAAGTTTTAGTTAAGGGATGTAGAGATTTCATGGCAAAATTTAGGGTCTAAGGGAGCTTTAGGTGGGCTTCAATGGAGGTTTCATGAAGGAAATGAAAGGGATGGGAGAGAGAGAGTGGACGGCATTGAAGATAAAGAAGAAGACCAAATTTTTTCTTTTCTCTTTTTTTCTTTTTAATTGTTAGAAATTATCCCAAAATTTCAATTTTTAAAAATAAAAATTTATTGCATCATGCTTATGTCACCACATGATGTCATTACCTTTTCAACTTTTCTTTTTCTTTTTTTTATTTTTCTATTAGTTCTTTAATTTAATTCTTGACTTTGAAATTTTCTTTTCTCCAATTTTATTTGACAGTTAGGTCAGGAGTTAGCTCTCAGGGTCAATTGACCAAATTACCCCTCGCCAGTTCAACCCGATTTGCAAATAATTCAATATTTCTTCCGGCTCCCTGACCTAATTATTTGACTGACTTAACAATTTTTTTTTTGTGATTTTCTCTTTTCCACTGTGTTCGTAATAGTCTTAAGGTCCGCGGCGTCACATTTTACGATTCGAAATTTTATTTTAAATCGACTTCACAGTCCTTCCCGAGAAGGTCACCCATCGCTGTGACTCTCGGCTCGTTTAACTTCTTATGTTATGTTTTTCTTATTTATACTTAACTAATTGACAATTAATAATTATTTGTGTTTATGGCTTATCTATTTGTCTTAAGTGTGGTTCTAATCCCCTTAATTGTCCGGACTGTAACACCCCTATGTTCGGTAGTGCGTTCTACTGTTCCGGTGACCAGTGTTGTCCGGACAGCTAGAATGCCTAGAACTACACTTCGAGATGAGTGAGGAGAGATAAAATAATGAAATACAAGAAAATAAAATACAAGAAAAATAAAGGAAAAATAATAATAAAGAAATGCAACCAAGTTAAACGAGCCGAGAACCCTAGCGATGGGTGACCGCACCGAGAAGTCACGGCGTGGACCGCTGACTAATACTGGATCATGGGGAAACCCACGGAAAATATTTTTAGGACTCAAATAAATATTTATTGAAGTATAAATATCATTAGAAATATCAAAGAAAAATTAAATAATTAGTACAAAGAAAAGTGAGAAATCGAAAAATGGACAAAACCCGGTGTTACCGAAAAATTGGGAATGCAACCGGAACAGGGGCATTGTGGTCATTTGACACCCCAAGTTGTCTTTTGACCTAAATGTCCATTAAAAATAAATAATATTACACTTGGAAAATATAATGAAAAATTAAATTTGGGGTACCTAATGTAAATAGCAAAAATGGAGGGTAAATTGACTAATTAACACATTTAAACATATAATATAGTTTATAATTGGTGAGTGGAGCACTAAGGATTATAATAACCATTAAATGGGCAGATTTCTCCACTAACTAACTCATTTTCTTCAAGCTTCCAACAATGGCCGATTGTCACTCCCAATTCTCCATCGAAAATTTTCCATGCAAAGCTTAATTCTCTCCCATTTTCAACATAAAACCATAAATTCTCTCCATTAAACTTGGTCCACACCTCTTGGGCAGATTATAGGGAACAAAAAGGAAGAAATTTGGTGAAGATTTAACAAGCCCCAACCATAGGTAAGTGTTTAAATTATGTTTTTTCTTAAGTAAAGTTTATGGGAAGCTTGAGATAAAATGATTGATGAAGAAATTTTGAGTTGTTGGTGAGTTACGATGGTGTGTACTTTTGGCAGCCATGGAAGCACCTTGAAGGCAGTTTAATTGTGCTTGTAAATGGTGAATTAAATGATTGATTAAATGTATATTGTGTAGGAAATTGTTTGGGTGATGTATACTTAGTATATGTAAATGTAAAATGAGATTTAAAGCTTGGAAAGTAATGGAATGTAAGTGTACCATTGTGGCAGTTTGCTAACTCTTGAAGAATGTTGGAATTCATGCGTGGTTTATGGAATAATAATGTTAAAATGTGTTGGTTGTTATGGCAGAGTGTGTGTAAGGTGGTGTGAAGTGGGACATGTAAATGAGCATAAAAAGGTGATTGAATTGTTGTAAATTGGATTGAAAAATTCTGCACTTGTTGGTGTATGTTGAATGTAATTGTAAGCTGCCAAAATGACCTATAATGTGTTGTGAATTATGTTTAGGTTGTGGTACAACCAGAATTGGTTTGAATGTTAAGTTTGGTGAGTGTTAAAAGTGATGCTTGATGTGTATGCAAGAAATGCAATAAGGCAGTTTGAGTTTTAGGCCTATAACTTTAAGTGTGTAGCTCCAATTGGTATGAGACCAATTCGAGGTGAAACCAGGCACAAAATGTGCCAACTTTCATGAAGGAAGCATTCCAAAATTATGCTTGCAAGGTAGCTTGAAAAATGACCAAATCCGGATTAAGTGCAATTGAGGCCTGAAAATTGACCATTTTGGCAGCAGTTAGTGTTTAGGCCATAACTCACTCAAAACAGGTCCAATTGACCTGAAATTTTAACCATGAATAGTTAAGACCCATGTCTACAAGTCTTATGAAGACACCAAAGCCCAGAAATGGCCATAAGCAAGTCAAACAGCTTGCACAAGTTCGGGTCCAAAAACTGGCCGAACCTAAAATGACCTAAAGTGACCTAAAATGACCAATTTTGGTGCAATTTGACCAGAAATAGTAAAATGACCATAACATGGTCTACATAACTTAGAATGACCTCAAATTTTTCTCCGCGTTCCATAAGACATAGATCTACAAGTTTGTAGTTTTGACCGAAACCCGAAAACCAAGAGAACTAGGTCGTCCGGCTAGGTCAAACTAGTATCCCGGAATCCAGCAAATTGCAAGAAAATGCAAAATACATAGAAATGAATTTGGTAACATGTACCAACCCTAAAAGACTATCAAATGTGACATATTGGTAACTTTAAAACCTAATTTACCTAGAACGCATCGAGGGTCGATAAATTAGGTTGATTAAGCAAATAATAACATTCAGTGAATTATTTATCATACATTATCGTTAGAGACAGTTTAATTTAGTACTGAAACACTTCAAATTGTGTTTCTCAGTTAGCAAAGACTCAGGAAAAGGGAAGGAAACACTGAGTCAAGACCAGGAGACAGTTATCAGAGGTTTGTGCACAACAGCTATTTCTTTTGAAATTTTCAATTGAAATGAATTATGACTATTTGTATTTTATTGTTTTAAATTGTGGAAATGTGTTTGAATGAATAATTATTGCTTGAAAAGCATTGTAAATGGTTTGAAACTATGAAAAATTGTTTGAATGATATTGATGGATACTTATTGATTGAAAAACATTGGAAATGGTTTGAAACCACAGCTATCATGTATATTGATTGTATTCCTCGCTAGCTTGTCTAGTGGGATGAATTGAATTCCCTCTCTGGCTGAAGTATTGAGGTGTGTACCTGTTGAGGATGAATTGGATGAGTACTCATATTTTTGCTAGCTAGCTATGTTATTCCTCATTAGTCATCGACTTTTGGGACGAATTGAATACCTCATTAGCCATCGGCTTTTGGGACGAATTGAACTTTGGAACATGATGAAGCTGTGTGTGATTTATTGATATGTATTGTGAGATTGTGAAATGAATTTAAACTCTTATTGACATACACTGTCTTTTGAATTTAACCATGATCTGACTTATTGAAATTTATTGTGATATTGAGAAATGGAGTTTAAATTCTTGTTGACAATTACTGTCTTGAAATTAACTACGGTTTTAAGTATCCACTATTTATATGATTTATGAATTGTGATTTAAAGTTGTATTTGGTTAATGTTGTGCACCACTAAGACATTGTCTCAGCGATATCTTTTTATTGCTGTCGCAGGTAGACAGACAGACAGGGCAGCAGACTAGGCTGCTAGTACATCCAGCGAGAGATTATCGGGTATAACGAGTATACCCCATTTTGCATTTTATACTGTAATGTATAACCACTGTATGTATATATTGTTTTTGGTTTTGAGAAGTTGTAAATTAAAATTGTACATTGAAGTTGTAAGTAAATTATGAGTTATTTTGACTTGTAAAAATTGTATTATGTTTCTTTTATCTCAGTCTTTGAAAAATTTCTGTGCATTTGAGTTGAGAAATATGTTGTGTTGAGAAATATATTGGAGTTGAGATTTGGAAATTTTGAGTTTTTGGTGAGTTACGATGGCGTGTACTTTTGGCAGCCATGGAAACACCTTGAAGGCAGTTTAATTGTGCTTGTAAATGGTGAATTAAATGATTGATTAAATGTATATTGTGTAGGAAATTGTTTGGGTGATGTATACTTAGTATATGTAAATGTAAAATGAGATTTAAAGCTTGGAAAGTAATGGAATGTAAGTGTACCATTGTGGCAGTTTGCTAACTCTTGAAGAATGGTGGAATTCATGCTTGGTTTATGGAATAATGATGTTAAAATGTGTTGGTTGTTATGGCAGTTTGAGTGTGTGTAAGGTGGTGTGAAATGGGACATGTAAATGAGCATAAAAAGGTGATTGAATTGTTGTAAATTGGATTGAAAAATTCTGCACTTGTTGGTGTATGTTGAATGTAATTGTAAGCTGCCAAAATGACCTATAATGTGTTGTGAATTATGTTTAGGTTGTGGTACAACCAGAATTGGTTTGAATGTTAAGTTTGGTGAGTGTTAAAAGTGATGCTTGATGTGTATGCAAGAAATGCAATAAGGCAGTTTGAGTTTTAGGCCTATAACTTTAAGTGTGTAGCTCCAATTGGTATGAGACCAATTCGAGGTGAAACCAGGCACAAAATGTGCCAACTTTCATGAAGGAAGCATTCCAAAATTCTGCTTGCAAGGTAGCTTGAAAAATGACCAAATCCGGATTAAGTGCAATTGAGGCCTGAAAATTGACCATTTTGGCAGCAGTTAGTGTTTAGGCCATAACTCACTCAAAACAGGTCCAATTGACCTGAAATTTTAACCATGAATAGTTAAGACCCATGTCTACAAGTCTTATGAAGACACCAAAGCCCAGAAATGGCCATAAGCAAGTCAAACAGCTTGCACAAGTTCGGGTCCAAAAACTGGCCGAACCTAAAATGACCTAAAGTGACCTAAAATGACCAATTTTAGTGCAATTTGACAAGAAATAGTAAAATGACCATAACATGGTCTACATAACTTAGAATGACCTCAAATTTTTCTCCGCGTTCCATAAGACATAGATCTACAAGTTTGTAGTTTTGACCGAAACCCGAAAACCAAGAGAACTAGGTCGTCCGGCTAGGTCAAACTAGTATCCCGGAATCCAGCAAATTGCAAGAAAATGCAAAATACATAGAAATGAATTTGGTAACATGTACCAACCCTAAAAGACTATCAAATGTGACATATTGGTAACTTTAAAACCTAATTTACCTAGAACGCATCGAGGGTCGATAAATTAGGTTGATTAAGCAAATAATAACATTCAGTGAATTATTTATCATACATTATCGTTAGAGACAGTTTAATTTAGTACTGAAACACTTCAAATTGTGTTTCTCAGTTAGCAAAGACTCAGGAAAAGGGAAGGAAACACTGAGTCAAGACCAGGAGACAGTTATCAGAGGTTTGTGCACAACAGCTATTTCTTTTGAAATTTTCAATTGAAATGAATTATGACTATTTGTATTTTATTGTTTTAAATTGTGGGAATGTGTTTGAATGAATAATTATTGCTTGAAAAGCATTGTAAATGGTTTGAAACTATGAAAAATTGTTTGAATGATATTGATGGATACTTATTGATTGAAAAACATTGGAAATGGTTTGAAACCACAGCTATCATGTATATTGATTGTATTCCTCGCTAGCTTGTCTAGTGGGATGAATTGAATTCCCTCTCTGGCTGAAGTATTGAGGTGTGTACCTGTTGAGGATGAATTGGATGAGTACTCATATTTTTGCTAGCTAGCTATGTTATTCCTCATTAATCATCGACTTTTGGGACGAATTGAATACCTCATTAGCCATCGGCTTTTGAGACGAATTGAACTTTGGAACATGATGAAGCTGTGTGTGATTTATTGATATGTATTGTGAGATTGTGAAATGAATTCAAACTCTTATTGACATACACTGTCTTTTGAATTTAACCATGATCTGACTTATTGAAATTTATTGTGATATTGAGAAATGGAGTTTAAATTCTTGTTGACAATTACTGTCTTGAAATTAACTATGGTTTTAAGTATCCACTATTTATATGATTTATGAATTATGATTTAAAGTTGTATTTGGTTAATGTTGTGCACCACTAAGACATTGTCTCAGCGATATCTTTTTATTGCTGTCGCAGGTAGACAGACAGACAGGGCAGCAGACTAGGCTGCTAGTACATCCAGCGAGAGATTATCGGGTATAACGAGTATACCCCATTTTGCATTTTATACTGTAATGTATAACCACTGTATGTATATATTGTTTTTGGTTTTGAGCAGTTGTAAATTAAAATTGTACATTGAAGTTGTAAGTAAATTATGAGTTATTTTGACTTGTAAAAATTGTATTATGTTTCTTTTATCTCAGTCTTTGAAAAATTTCTGTGCATTTGAGTTGAGAAATATGTTGTGTTGAGAAATATATTGGAGTTGAGATTTGGAAATTTTGAGTTTTTGGTGAGTTAGGATGGCGTGTACTTTTGGCAGCCATGGAAACACCTTGAAGGCAGTTTAATTGTGCTTGTAAATGGTGAATTAAATGATTGATTAAATGTATATTGTGTAGGAAATTGTTTGGGTGATGTATACTTAGTATATGTAAATGTAAAATGAGATTTAAAGCTTGGAAAGTAATGGAATGTAAGTGTACCATTGTGGCAGTTTGCTAACTCTTGAAGAATGGTGGAATTCATGCTTGGTTTATGGAATAATGATGTTAAAATGTGTTGGTTGTTATGGCAGTTTGAGTGTGTGTAAGGTGGTGTGAAATGGGACATGTAAATGAGCATAAAAAGGTGATTGAATTGTTGTAAATTGGATTGAAAAATTCTGCACTTGTTGGTGTATGTTGAATGTAATTGTAAGCTGCCAAAATGACCTATAATGTGTTGTGAATTATGTTTAGGTTGTGGTATAACCAGAATTGGTTTGAATGTTAAGTTTGGTGAGTGTTGAAAGTGATGCTTGATTTTTATGCAAGAAATGCAATAAGGCAGTTTGAGTTTTAGGCCTATAACTTTAAGTGTGTGGCTCCAATTGGTATGAGACCAATTCCAGGTGAAACTAGGCACAAAATGTGCCAACTTTCATGAAGGAAGCATGCCAAAATTCTGCTTGCAAGGTAGCTTGAAAAATGACCAAATCCGGATTAAGTGCAATTGAGGCCTGAAAATTGACCATTTGGGCAGCAGTTAGTGTTTAGGCCATAACTCACTCAAAACAGGTCCAATTGACCTGAAATTTTAACCATGAATAGTTAAGACCCATATCTACAAGTCTTATGAAGACACCAAAGCCCAGAAATGACCATAAGCAAGTCAAACAGCTTGCACAATTTCAGGTCCAAAAACTGGCCGAACCTAAAATGACCTAAAGTGACCTAAAATGACCAATTTTGGTGCAATTTGACCAGCAATAGTAAAATGACCATAACTTGGTCTACATAACTCAGAATGACTTGACATTTTGCCCCGCGTTCCATAAGGCATAGATCTACAAGTTTGTAGTTTTGAACGAAACCTGAAAACAAAGGGAACTAGGTCGTCTGGCTAGGTCAAACTAGTATCCCGGAATCCAGCAAATTGCAAGAAAACGCAAAATACATAGAAATGAATTTGGTAACATGTACCAACCCTAAAAGACTATCAAATGTGACATATTAGTAACCTTAAAACCTAATTTACCTAGAACGCATCGAGGGTCGATATATTAGGTTGATTAAGCAAATAATAACATTCAGTGAATTATTTATCAAACATTATCGTTAGAGACAGTTTAATTTAGTACTGAAACACTTCAAATTGTGTTTCTCAGTTAGCAAAGACTCAGGAAAAGGGAAGGAAACACTGAGTCAAGACCAGAGACGATTATCGAGGTTTGTGCACAAATACTATTTCTTTTGAATTTTTCAATTGAAATGAATTATGACTATTTGTATTTTATTGTTTTAAATTGTGGAAATGTGTTTGAATGAATAATTATTGCTTGAAAAGCATTGTAAATGGTTTGAAACTATGAAAAATTGTTTGAATGATATTGATGGATACTTATTGATTGAAAAACATTGGAAATGGTTTGAAACCACAGCTATCATGTATATTGATTGTATTCTCGCTAGCTTGTCTAGTGGGATGAATTGAATTCCCTCTCTGGCTGAAGTATTGAGGTGTGTACCTGTTGAGGATGAATTGGATGAGTACTCATATTTTTGCTAGCTAGCTATGTTATTCCTCATTAGTCATCGACTTTTGGGACGAATTGAATACCTCATTAGCCATCGGCTTTTGGGACGAATTGAACTTTGGAACATGATGAAGCTGTGTGTGATTTATTGATATGTATTGTGAGATTGTGAAATGAATTTAAACTCTTATTGACATACACTGTCTTTTGAATTTAACCATGATCTGACTTATTGAAATTTATTGTGATATTGAGAAATGGAGTTTAAATTCTTGTTGACAATTACTGTCTTGAAATTAACTATGGTTTTAAGTATCCACTATTTATATGATTTATGAATTGTGATTTAAAGTTGTATTTGGTTAATGTTGTGCACCACTAAGACATTGTCTCAGCGATATCTTTTTATTGCTGTCGCAGGTAGACAGACAGACAGGACAGCAAACTAGGCTGCTAGTACATCCAGCGAGAGATTATCGGGTATAACGAGTATACCCCATTTTGCATTTTGTACTGTAATGTATAACCACTGTATGTATATATTGTTTTTGGTTTTGAGCAGTTGTAAATTAAAATTGTACATTGAAGTTGTAAGTAAATTATGAGTTATTTTGATTTGTAAAAGTTGTATTATATTTCTTTTATCTCAGTCTTTGAAAAATTTCTGTGCATTTGAGTTGAGAAATATGTTGTGTTGAGAAATATGTTGGAGTTGAGATTTGGAAATATATTGAAGTACTTTTTACAGGTTTTCTGAAGAACTGTTTTATCCAAAATACAGATGGCAC
The DNA here is from genome assembly GCF_030052815.1 of Hevea brasiliensis. Taxonomy (NCBI): domain Eukaryota; kingdom Viridiplantae; phylum Streptophyta; class Magnoliopsida; order Malpighiales; family Euphorbiaceae; genus Hevea; species Hevea brasiliensis. The sequence continues at coordinate 72,789,012 of NC_079504.1, forward strand.
TCTGCCAAAATTTTTACGGAAATTCCAAATAATTCAAATGTGTTAGTTTTATCACTTCAGTTCAAAAAGGTTTTTAACACCTGTAAATAGTGCTCACCACTGTAAAAGAAGTAAGAAAAGTTTTTAAAATCCCTTGTAGTGTATTTAATGGGTTATCAGTAGACAGAGTTGGTAATTCATTAGGTATACTACGGGATCATGTTATGCCTTACAGAGGGGTAGGGTGTGACACGAAATTTTTACAGAAATTCCAAATAATTCAAATATGTTAGCTTTATCGCTTCAGTTCAAAAAGGTTTTTAACACCTGTAAATAGTGCTCACCACTGTAAAAGAAGTAAGAAAAGTTTTTAAAATCCCTTGTAGTGTATTTAATGGGTTATCAGTAGACGGAGTTGGTAATTCATTAGGTATACTACGGGATCATGTTATGCCTTACAGAGGGGTAGGGTGTGACACGGACCAACTCCGGTCACCGGAATAGTGAAATATACCAGACTATGCAAATAGGGGTATTACAATTCTCCCCCCTTAAAATAAATTTCGTCTCAAAATTTTACCTGGTATCAATCTCTGCACAGCTGTGGGTGCTGTCTCCTTATGTCCTCCTCTCATTCCCAAGTAGCCTCCTGGCCCGAATGATGATTCCACAGCACTTTTACTAACGGGATCTGCTTATTCCGTAGCTGCTTCACCTCATAAGCCAGAATTTCTATGGGTTCTTCCTCATATGTGAGGTCTAGATTCACTTCAATTTCCTCTACTAGTAGTACATGAAATGGGTCTGATCGATACCTCCTCAACATCGATACATGGAATACATTATGTATTTTCTCCAACTCTGGAGGTAGTGCCAAACGATATGCCAAAGGACCCACTCTTTCCAGAACCTTATATGGCCCAATGAAATGAGGACTCAATTTCCCCTTTCTACCGAATCTCATAATTCTCTTCCAAGGAGAAACCTTGAGGAATACTTTCTCACCCACTGCATACTCAATATCTCTTCTCTTTAAATCAATGTAGGACTTTTGACAGTTTGATGCAGTCTTAAGTCGATCTCTGATCACCCTGATCTTCTCCTCGGTTTGTTGAACAATTTCGGGCCCAATCATCTTCCTTTCACTCACGTCATCCCAACACAATGGGGTTATACATTTTTTGCCATACAAAGCTTCATATGGAGGCATCCCAATGCTTGATGGGTAGCTGTTGTTGTAAGCAAACTCAATCAAAAGTAAGTGTGTGTCCCAACTTCCCTCAAACTCAATCACACAAGCCCGTAGCATGTCCTTCAAGATCTGAATTACCCTCTTAGATTGGCCTTCTGTTTGTGGGTGGAATGCCATACTGAAGTTCAATCTAGTTCCTAGGGCTCTCTGAAGGCTACCCCAGAATCTAGAAGTGAACCTAAGATCTCTGTCTGAGACGATGGATACTGGCACTCCACGCAGTCTCACAATCTCATTAATGTACAACTTGGCCAATCTTTCTAAACTGTAGTCCATCCGGACTGGCAGAAAATGAGCAAACTTGGTCAGTCTGTCAACAATAACCCATACTGCATCATGACTCTTCTGTGTCCTTAGAAGTCCTATCACAAAATCCATAGTTATTATCTCCCATTTCCATTCTGGTACTGGTAGTGGATGTAACAACCCAGTGGGTACTTGGTGCTCTGCTTTTACTTGCTGACAAGTTAGGCATTTGGAAATAAACTCTGCCACATCTCTTTTCATACTCATCCACCAGTAATGCTCCTTTAGTCCCCTATACATTTTTGTGCCGCTAGGGTGCATGGTAAAAGGAGACTCATGTGCTTCCTTCAAAATGATCTACCTCAAATCAACATCATTAGGAACACATATTCTGCCCTGGTGTAGCAGTAGACCATCATCTCTTACTGAGAATTCTGGTTTCTTGCCCTGCCGGACTTCTTCCAACAGCTTCTGATACTTTTCATCATTCTGAGCAGCTAGTCTAATGTGATCAATCAACACTGGCTGTACATGCCATGCAACTGCTATCTGTCCACCATCATTAATCTCTAAGCTAGCATGTAATGATCTTAACTCATGTACCATAGACAAAGGAGTAACCCATAGACTTGCCATAGTCTTGCGACTTAAGGCGTCAGCCACAGTTTTCCCTGGCTGATAGTCTATCAGACAATCATAGTCTTTTATTAACTCTAACCATCTCCTCTGTCTCAAATTCAACTCTTTCTGGGTGTCCAAATACTTCAAACTCTTATGATTTTGTGTAGATGTAGCATTTCTCCCCATACAAATAGTGCCTCTAGAACTTAAGAGCAAACACAATAGCTGCAAGCCCCAAATCATGTGTCGGATAATTCCTCTCATGCAGTTTTAGCTGGCATGATGCATAGGCAATGACATTTCGATCTTGCATCAACACACAGCCTAACCCATTGTGAGAAGCATCACTATAAACTGTGTATTCTTTACCCGGAGTAGGTAAAGTTAGGACTAGAGCTTCAGTCAAACATTTCTTTAATTCATTAAAACTCTGTTGGCATTTATTCGTCCACTGAAATTTCACATCTTTTCTAAGCAGCTTGATCAATGGAGATGCCAACATGGAGAATCCCTTCACAAATCGACGGTAGTATCCAACTAAACCCAGAAAAACTACGAATCTCTGTGATATTTCTAGGTGGCCTCCAATTAAGGACAGCTTCTATCTTACTTGGATCTACCTTGATGCCCTCTTCTGATACTACATGCCCCAAGAAAGATATTTCCTTCAGCCAAAATTCATATTTTGACAATTTGGCATATAGCTGTTTCTCCCTCAAAGTCTGTAGTACAATCCGTAGATATCTATCATGCTCTTCTGCACTCCTCGAATAGACCAATATATCATCTATAAATACCACAACAAACTGGTCGTGGTATGGTCTGAAGATAGTATTCATCAGATCCATAAAAGCAGCCAGAGCATTAGTTAACCCAAATGGCATAACCAAGAACTCATAATGGCCATAGCGGGTTCTAAAGGCAGTTTTAAAAATACTCTGCTCTTGTACTTTCAGGTGATAATAACCTGATCTCAGGTCAATTTTGGAGAACACAGCTGCACCCCTCAACTGATCAAACAAGTCATCAATGCGGGGCAAAGGATATCTATTCTTTATTGTCACCTTATTCAACTGTCGATAGTCAATACATAAGCGGAGAGTGCCATCCTTCTTCTTAACAAACAACACTGGCACCCCCCAAGGTGACACATTAGGGCGGATAAAGCCCTTGTCAAGCAACTCTTGCAACTGCACTTTCAACTCTTTCAATTCTACAGGTGCCATTCTATATGGTGTTATGGAGATTGGGTCCACACCAGGCATAACATCAATCTCAAACTACACTTCTCTTTCTGGAGGTAATCCTGGCAATTCATCAGGAAACACATCTGGAAAGTCACATACAGTAGGGATGTCCCTCAGTGTTAGACTCCCCACTTGGGTGTCTATCACATGTGCCAAGTATGCTTTACACCCCTTTCTGATCATTCTTCTGGCTAGTGCAGCTTAAATAATGTTTGATGGCAGTAAATGCCTCTCCCCATGTATTACCACATCACCGTACAGAGGTAGACCAAAAGTGACTGTCTTCAATCTACAGTCAATCATGGCGTGATGCCTGGCTAACCAATCCATGCCCAAGATAATATCATAATCTCTAAAGGGCATTTCAATCAAATCTGATAGGAAAACATGTCCTTGGATCACCAAAGGACAGTCTCTATAAATTCTGTTGACCCGAACCTCTTGTCCTAACGGATTAGTTACTAGCACTTCAAAACCCATTTGGACACATGGAACAACAAGTGAACTGGCTATGCTAGCACTAACATATGAATGGGTTGAACCCGAATCAAATAACACAAATACTTCTTGATCAGAGATAGAAAATGTACCGGCTACAACATCAAAAGTCTCAGCCTCTTCTCGTTGTCTCATCATGTAAACTCTGGCTAAAGCACTTCCTTGTGCTGACTGACCAACCGTACCCTGACTGCCAGAAGTAGTGCCTTTACCTCTGCCTTTTCCCCTGCTAGCTGATTGTGAACCTCTGGGAGCAGGATTCTGAATAGATCCTTCTGCAGTCGTAGGAGCTGGACCGTATCTAGGAGCACTAGTGTAGTCTTTAGCAAGATGGCCCTTGCCTCCACAGTTTAAACAGGCTCCAGTGGCCCAATAGCATTCCCCCCATGAATCTTGCCACAAGTTTCACAGGGGCGGGCAGGATATGAACCACTGCTTGACTCCTGACCAGACCTAGGGGGTCTCTGTCCATAAAATCTGCCTCTTCCAAATCTTCCACCTCGACCCCTGCTGGGTCCACTAAATTTCTTTCTCTTCCTAGAAGTACCACCAGAACTTGGCTCTACTGACTTTTCTCCCTTGTCTTTCTATGATTTCTCAACTTTTCCTGATTTTTCTTTTACAGGTGTTGCTTCTGATTCAATCCTTTCTAGCTCAAGTGCTAGAGAGATGAACTCTGAGAAGTTACTGTGCCTGAATCCCACAACTTGCATCCTCAAACTGGGCTTCAATCCAGTCTCAAATCCCTTGCACCTTTCCTTGTTGGTAGAAAGGAGACTCCCAGAAGAGTGGCTTAAGCGGGAGAACTCCTTCTCATATTCTGCCACTGATTTACTCCCTTGTTTCAGACTCAGAAATTCTTATAACTTTTGATCCACATATGCGTTCGGGACGTATTTTTGTCTAAATTCTCTGATGAAGTCATCCCAGGTCAGTACTGGTGGTACAACCAAGCTGTGGGGGATGGTCTTTCACCAATCATATGCATCCCCTTGCAGTAATGACACAGAGTATTCAAACTTCAATTTATCTGGGCAGTGCAGCTTCTTAAATACTCTATCCATCCTTTCAAGCCATTGCTCTGCCTCTAAAGGGTCCACTGTACCCTGTACCCTTAAATTCTGTAGCCCCATACTTCAATAACTTATCATACTGTCTGGCTGGAGGCAGTGGTTGTGCCACAGGTGTCTGGGGTGGAGCTTAAGCAGGCATACCCCTAGCCATTTGTTGAAACATCGTAGCCATCTGCTGTGCAAACTGTGCAGGAAACTGTAGCATTTGTGGGCTGGTGCTACTTATCCACTGACATTCTGTAAAGCTGGGGCTTCCCCTTGTGCCTCAGCTTCAACAGATTGCTCGACTAAGCGATCCCCTTCTTTCATTTCAGTCTGAAGTTAGGGTATCTCCTGAACAAGTAACACATGGAGATTTCCCTCCGTTAGTTCATATTTATGATGTAATACACTGTATGTAACAAATATGGACATTGAGCAGTTGTACATAACAGGGAAAGACACAAATTCTCAAGTTAAAACATACTTCAAAAATTTGCTCTGATACCACTAAAATATGTCACACCTTACCCCTCTGTAAGGCATAACATGATCCCATAGAATACCTAATGAACTACCGAACTTCATCTATCGATAACTCATTAAGTACCCTACAAAGGATTTTAAAACAATTTTCTTACTTTTATAAGTGGTGAGCATTTTCTAATAGGTATTAAAATCATTTAATTGAAGTTTTAAAACTAGTAAAAATTTTTGGCCCATTTTGTTTTTCCACAAATTTTATAAAAGTTTCGGCAGAGTGCCGTCTGTATTTTGAGAAAACAGTTCTTCAAATACCTGAAAAAAAGCACTTCCAATAATTTTTCTCAACAGCTTCTTCAAATTCACAATCAATTCCAACCAATTTCTCAAGTTTCAAAATTCAACAATCCTCATTTCTCAATTTCCAAAAATTCAATAATCATCAAGATACTGTCAATCAATTTCATTCATTCATATTTCATTAAAGATAAATAATTTATATATACATCATACTAAAAATTTACATTAGGAAAATCCAAACTAAAATTTATTACAAACTTTATATAAATTTTATACAAGCTGCTTAAGCCCAATTTTATATGTCCATACATTTACATACATTACATACATCAAAATAAATATTTACAGTCAGGGTATAAATTATACCCGATAACTTCAAGCAGGTAAGTCCTCAATCCTCAGCAGCTCAGTCTACTGCTCCTCTAGTCTATAAACCTGCGACAGCAATAACAGCCATCGCTGAGTACTAGGACTCAGTGGTGCACAACATATTAAAAATAATCTTTATGCAGAATTTAAATCATATTTATTCAAAAATTAGACTGAACATAAGAATTAAATACAAAACATGAATTATGAGATTTTAATCCAAACAATTTCATTTCGAAGTATCAAAATCAATTTCATAAAACCCACAGTTATATCATGCCATTCGAAACAAATATAATCTCAATAGCCAGAGGCTAAGGAGAAGTCACATCACAAGGCTAGCTAGCTCAAATATATGGATATACATTCAATTTCTTCTTCTACTGGCACACACCTTAACACTTCAGCCAGAGAAGGAATCAAAATTCGAAAATGATTACCCCCACTAGTCATGCTAGTGAGGTGTTCAAATATATGGTCATGACACTGTAGTTTCAAAACTTATCTTAACAATTTACTAAACATTTCATCACAATGATATCACAATTCAATATTTCAAATTATTCAAAACAATATGCAGAAAATAATTTACAAAAATTATATATTGTGCACAAACCTTAAGCGAGTCATCTCTTAGCCTTGACTCGATTCCTCGGGTTCTTTCCTGGTGTTCTTTTCTACTGAAACACATAGTTTCACAGTGTTTCAGTATCATAACTCATCATTAGTCCAAAAATAAATTTATATTCACTTATACCTAGCTCTAATGTGCTAAACTTGACGTTCTTTAAATTTTGTGTTTCGAGGTTACTATTCACTACACTATTCAAGTCAATTTGTTGACTTTCTAAGGCTTAATAGGTATGGGAATTCCAACTTCACCCACATACCACATTTTGGTCACTAAATTTGTTGGTTTTGGTTGTTTACTCAAATTCTAAGTCTTTTAGGTAAATTTTTAAATTTTCAGTTTTGATGTCTTAAGTTGCACTGTTCCATTGGTCATTTTTCTGTTAGAAATTGGCAGAACTTCCTTCATAGAAAATGTTTCCTATTGTCTTAACTTAATTCTCCTTTTTTAATCACTCCATTTGGAGTTTTTTAGCTCAAGTTATAGCCATTTGAATCATGGCTACCGGATTGGACTTAACCTAGATTTCTGGGCAAATTCTAGTTCCAGCAGTTTTAGGTTACCAATTTTGGGTGGCCAAATGACTTGGTTAACGGCATAATTTGGGTTTGTGTTCTTCATGGAAGTTTTAGTCCTATATCTCAACTATCCACTGGTAAAATTTTAGGTCATTTAGACCTGCCTATCTCAAGTTATGGCCAAATGAACAAACACTGTTCATTTGGTCATTTTGTACAGGTCAAACTGAGAAAATCCGGATTTGGTCAATTTGTTCACTAGGTTTTGGTCACGTTTTGGGCATGATTCCTAAATGAAAAATGTGTCATTTTGTGTCTATTTTCATTCCCAATTGGTCTCATACCAATTGGACTTGTAAATTTTCAGCTTTGATCCCTCAAAGGGACCTTGGTCCTGCTGCCTGCAGCATGACCACATTCAATCCGAATTTAATCTCAATTCCAACACTTCCAACACACTTCATTTGGTCACAAATGACCATTTCTCACCTCAAACTAGGTCAAACACATCATTTCACCATTTCTCCAAATTTTGTCTCCCAAACCCTAGGTCCAAAATCCTAACTTCCATGTTTAGCTCATTTGTTGAATTCTAAATGCATATTTAGAATTTATACACTCATTCACACTTAACTAATTCATAATTTGTATCAAAATTATTCATCCTCAAACCTAAACCCTAGCTGCCCACATTTCAATTTGGTCAACCATGCTTGATTTTATTCACTTATTTGTTAATTACAAGTGTAAGTTAGCTACTTAAACATAAATTCAAATAGAGAATGAAGGAAGAATACCAACCTTAAGTGAGCAGAATTTTTCTCTCCAAATCTTCAAACTTTGCTTGATTTATTTACTCCCAACCTTCTTATCAAAGCTCAAACACAAGTTTTAGTTAAGGGATGCAGAGATTTCATGGCAAATTTTAGGGTTTAAGGGAGCTTTAGGTGGGCTTCAATGGAGGTTTCATGAAGGAAATGAAAGGGATGGGAGAGAGAGAGTGGACGGCATTGAAGATAAAGAAGAAGACCAATTTTTTTCTTTTCTCTTTTTGTCTTTTTAATTGTTAGAAATTATCCCAAAATTTCAATTTTTAAAAATAAAAATTTATTGCATCATGCTTATGTCACCACATGATGTCATTACCTTTTCAACTTTTCTTTTTCTTTTTTTTTTCATTTATTTTTCTATTAGTTCTTTAATTTAATTCCCGACTCCGAAATTTTCTTTTCTCTGATTTTATTTGACAGTTAGGTCAGGAGTCAGCTCTCGGGGTTAATTGACCAAATTGCCCCTCGCCAGTTCAACCCGGTTTGCAAATAATTCAATATTTATTCCGGCTCTCTGACCTAATTATTTGACTGTCTTAACAATTCTTTTTCGTGATTTTCTCTTTTCCACTGTGCTCGTAATAGTCTTAAGGACCGCGGCGTCACATTTTACGATTCGAAATTTGAGTTTAAATCGACTTCGCAGTCCTTCCCGAGAAGGTCACCCATCACTGTGACTCTCGGCACGTTTAACTTCTTATGTTCTGTTTTTCTCATTCATACTTAACTGATTGACAATTACTAATTATTTGTGTTTATGGCTTATCTAGTTCTCTTAAGTATGGTTCTAATCCTCTTAATTGTCCGGACCGACTCCGGTCACCCGAATAGTGAAATATACCAGGCTATGCAAATAGGGGTGTTACACACTTCGACAACTTGGCATATAGTTTTTTCTCCCTTAATGTCTGTAGTACAATCCTCAAATGTTCATCATGTTCCTCTCAGGTCTTAGAATACACCAAAATATCATCAATAAAGGCCACTACAAATCGATCTAAGAAAGAATGGAAGATGCAGTTCATAAGGTGCATTAAAGCTACTGGTGCATTAGTTAGTCCAAATGGCATCACCAGGAACTCATAATGCCCATAGCAGGTTTTAAAAGCTATCTTAGGCACATCATTTAACACCCCTTACTCGTCTACAGTGTAATCGAGTAAGATATGCCACCCAGTGTGCCGGAGCACCATATCCTATTTCATAACAATTTACCCTCCTTAATTTTATTATTTATTATTCACGAAGTACAAAATTTTACCAATTATATCATTATTTACAAATTAAATTTGTAACATGCTCATTTTAGCTAGTCCGTACAGTCTACTGTTCTGGTGACCATGTCGGTCCGGACAGCTAGAACGTCCGAAAAAATATTTAAACTAAAGTGAGGAACTATAATTAACTCAAATATTAATAAGAAAAATTTAGGAAAAATTTTAGAAATAAAATACAACCAAGTTAAATGAGTCGGTGCCCTAGCGATGGGTAACCTAGTGAGAAGTTGCGGTTCTCGCAACTAGGAGCCCTAAACCCGAGGGAAAATTATAAAATAATTATTGGGACTCCAAAGAAGGGTCATTGAGGTTCTTATGGCATTAGAATGCCAAGGAAATGCTTAAAAAATTTTTTCAATCAGTACAGACAATTTTGGCTCGTTAAGCCAAATGGAGGGCATTTTGGTCATTTCGTCTTCAGAGATGATTTTTGGCCAACTTGTCCAGTTAAATAAATAATTATTATGACATAAAATGTGAATAAATATTGCTAAAAATTGAATTGAAAATTAGTAGCAAAGAAAAGAAAAGAAAATGAATTAAAATTACAATTTTGACCTCATGCTTATGTCACTAAGCACTCTCACCCAATCACATTGTGACACATGTCCATAAACCAATTAAAATGAGTCAAATGGGCAGAAAATTGAAATGAAAAAACTGAACTCTTCTTCCTCAATTCCCGTCCACCATAGCCAAGAAGCTTTTTCTCCATTTTCTCTTTTAAAGGTTGATTTTCCTAAGCTTCCTCACCTCAAAACCTTATCCTCCCTTCACTAAAAATTATACCCACACCAAGGAGAAGTGTTTGGCAGCCAAGAAAGAGTAAGAAAGTAAAGAAAAATTAAAGTCTTGGTTGGCTTGGATTTGAGCTACAAGAGGTTAGTGCTTATTTATGCATATTTCTCTCTTTATTCCATGTTAGGGACTTAAAATGAGTATGAAATTGTAAGTCAAATGAAATAAAACTTATCTGTATGTACACCATGGAATTTGGCAGCCCTAAGGAAGGGATAATGTTGATAGTTTTGGTGGATTTAAAATGGCTTAGAAATGGTGTTGATGTGTAGACATAAATTTGAAATGGATTAGTATGCCTAATTGACATGTGTTGTGTGAACCTTGAATTTGAGCTAGGGTTTGGACACAAAAACTTAGGTCTTGTTCATGTGTTAGTGAATGAAAGTTTAAATGGTCAATTAGTGACCATTTGGTTGTGTATGATGAAGAATTGAAGTGAGTTGTGGCTTGGGATTTGAGTTTGGCTAAGCTGCCTTGTGTGACCTACAGGTCTGGTTGTGAGTCCAGCCTGTTTGGGCAGCTATAACTTGTGTTTTAAAGGTTCAATTGGTACAAGGCCAATTTTTCATGAAACTAGACACATAATGGCACAACTTTGGTGAAGAAACCCTGCCCAGAAAACCAAACCAAGTTGGCATAAAAATTGCCCTAATCCGGGTGACCTGCATTCTACCTGGGCAAAATGACAAAATGAACAGTATTTATTCATTTGGTCATAACTCAGTGTAGAAAGGTCCAATTGACCTGAAATTTTACCAGCAGAAAGCTGAGACATAGACCTACAACTTTCATGAAGAACACAAATCCAAATTCTGATCATAACCTAGGCAAATTGCCAACCAAACTTAGGTTACCAAATCTGGCAGAACCAGTTTTGCCCAGAATTTTGGATTCTGTCCAATCCGGCTAGTTATGCCTTTTAAGCCATAACATGAGTTACAAAACTCCAAATGGAGTTATTTAAAAAAGGAAATATAACTAGACAAAATAAGGAACAACTTTTATGCAGACAATTTTGCTAAATTCCTATTGTACAAATGACCAATGGAACAGTAAACATAAGGCTTGAAATCTGAAAATTGTGAATAATTAACAATAAGCTTAGAAATGGTATTGGCAACCAATACCAACAACTTTAGAATGCACAATGTGGTATGTTAAGAGTATTAGAACCAATGTACCTATTTTCTATGCAAAAGTCAACATTTTAGTTGACTAATGAAATGAATAGTAACATCTAAACTTAAATTTCAAGAATTGTAAAGTTTAAAAGTGTAACATGCCCTAGTACACCTAGCAAGATTGGTTTGGATAGGTTGGCATGCCAATAGGGTTCAGTTAGTAGTACTGCACATGGCATTATGCCATTCTGTGATTTCATGGCTTTTAGCCATTCTGACATTATGTTGATACTTGGCCTTGTGCCTAATGTTATTGACTTATTAGGCGTTACATTTGCCTGTAGGAGACACATATGTGACCGATGGTGTGATGGCCCGAGGTACTTGATACCCAGTGCCAGTTTACTTGTTTATCCAGTCCATTCGTCCAGTATAGGTTACTTGGGCAACCAAAAATGAAAGTGGATAAATTTAATGAAATAATGAATATAACAAATACAAAATAAGTAAGACTACAAATACTTATCGAAAATTTATTTTCCATGAGACATCAATACATTCACTGCATATTTATTTTCTGTTATTTCTTTTTATTTTATTATTGGCACCACTAAGCATTATTGCTTAGCGTGTTGCTTTTGCCACGCGTAGGTTCTGGAGAGACCGACCGAGAGCCTAGTAGACCACAGACTGGGTGAGACCTTATGCAGCTCTGCATAGTGTCCGTGTCACCTCATCGAGTCAGTGCATTGGTAGGACACTAGGTTTCATTTTGGGTATTTTGTAATTAACTTTTATTTTCTCATATGTAATTAAAACTTATGTAATGTATTTTGGTATTAATGTAAATAGTGGAAATTGTGTTTATGAATGAAAAAGTAAATATTTATTTATGACTTTTACATGATTATCATATGAGATGAATGATTGAGAAATGGAAATGTTGTTAAAAAAAAAATATTGAGATTTTGTTGATGAAATGGAGTTTGGGATTGATTGAAAATATTGGAGTGTTTTTCATAGGTTTCGAAGAACTGTTTTCTCCATTTTTAGCCGGTACTCTGTCGGATTTTCTATAAAATTTGTGGAATCTCAAATAAATTTATGATTTCAATAAATGACTGAAATGAATTATATTTCACAAATTGTACTCCATAACTATGAAAAAAAAAATAAATTAGGAAGAATAAAAATGAATGAATTAAAATAGGGTGTTCCGGTACACTATGTGGCATATCTTGCTCAGCTACACTGTAGACGGGTAAGGGGTGTCACATTTAGTGGTATCAGAGCATCGGTTTAGGCATTTCTGGGCTTAGATAGAGTACAATACCATTGCATTGCATTTGTAAGTGTTGAGGTGACACTGATGCAGATCTGTTTGTTTTCTTATTTTGAATAGAATATGGATCCTGCTTCGCAAAGAGTAATTGAGGAAGAGGTGGAGAGTCGTGCTCTACCAAGGGCTAAATCTGGGGGCAGGGTAGAATCTGCTCCACCAGCAGCTGAGGCACCTACCCAACCTCAGTTTGCTCTATTTCTGCAAATGACTGAATTCTACCGGTAAATGATGGGGGCAATTCCACCACCACAACCACAGCCACAACCACCACCAGCACCACAGAAATCTCATTTGGAGAAATTGAGAAAGCATGGGGCTGTGGACTTCTTTGGGAAGAGGGAGGATGATCCCATGGTTGCAGAAAACTAGTTGGATAAAACCATCAGAGTGCTGAAATAGCTAAATTGCACCCCCGAGCAGAACCTGGTGGGTGCCGTGGCCCTACTTCAGGATGATGCATATCAGTGGTGGGACACAGTAACCAGTGAGGTGCACCCTGAACAGATCACTTGGGAATTCTTCCTCACAGAGTTCAGGAAGAAATATATTAGCAAAGTGTATTTAAAAGAGCGAAGAAGGGAATTTATCAGTTTGAGACAAAAACAGTTGTCAGTGGCTGAGTATGAGAGTGAGTTTGTCAGACTGAGCCGGTATGGGAGGGAGATAGTCCCTACTGAGGCAGAGAGGTGCAGACGGTTTGAAGAAGGGCTTAATGACAACATCAAAGTCATGATCACAGCACTGGAGATCACGAATTTTTCTAAACTAGTAGATGTAGCATCAAAAGTGGAAAAGGTCAGAATCAATGAACAAAATAGAAGGGAAAGACAGCAGAAGAGGGGTCCGGGTCAGTCCAGTACATTTTCTACTCCCAGCAAGAAAAGTAAGGGTCCTCTTGCTCAGAGTTCAGGACCACCACAGGGTCAGGGCCAGTCTCAAGGGCCCAGACCACAGTTCACACCTAGGAGAGGCCAGTCCACACCATCAATGGGCAGCTCTCCAGGGACGGTGTTTAGGGGACCAGCCCCTGCATCTTACGATCTTGTCAGAAGTGGCATAAGGGGGAATGTTGGCGAGTGACTGGTGCATGCTTACGGTGTGGATCAATAGAACATCAGATCAAGAATTGTCCGAAGAGGACTACTGCTGTTGCTCCAACACAAACTGACAGACCTACTCCTGCACCACAAAGGGGTAGGAAGCCCGGTAAACTTGAGGCAGCTGGTCCATTACTGAGGCCTGCATCCAAGTCAGTTGAGAGGCCAGACACTAGAATACCTACCAGGGCCTATGCCATCAGAGCTCAGGAGGAGCAAGATGCCCCGGATGTCATCAGGGGTATGTTTTCCCTCTACAACATTTCTGTGCATGCATTGGTGGATCCAAGATCCACTCATTCCTACATTTGCATCAAACTACCCATAGAGAGGGGAGTTCCAGTAGAGGAGAGTGATCAAGACATTCTGGTCACAAATCCACTAGGCCACAGTGTGGTAGTGAATAAAGTGTATAAAGGTTGTCCGTTGAGGATTCAGGGGTATGAATTCTCGGCAAACCTATTTGAGTTGCCCTTCCACGAGTTTGACGTGATTTTGGGAATGGACTGGTTGTCACGTCATTAGGCAATAGTTGATTGCAAATTGAAGAGGATTTCTCTGAAAACTTCTGAGGGTAATGAGATCACTATTGTGGGTGAAAGGACAGATTTCCTGTCCAATGTTATCTCAGCCACAGTTGCAAGAAGATTGATGAGAAAAAGCTGTGAAGCTTACCTAGCACACGTGGTTGATACTAGGGAGGCTAAGCCAAACTTGGGTGACATACCCACAATAAGAGACTTCCCAGATGTATTTCCTGAAGAGTTGCCTGGTTTACCACCAGAAAGGGAAGTCGAGTTTGCTATTGAGGTAATGCCGAGTATAGCACCCATTTTTATTGCTCCTTATAGGATGGCACCCACTGAATTGAGGCAGTTGAAAACTCAGTTGCAAGAGTTGCTTGATAAGGGGTTCATACGCCCCAGTGTGTCACCATGGGAGCTCCGGTGCTATTTGTGAAGAAGAAGGATGGAACCTTGAGATTGTGTATTGATTACCGGCAGTTGAACAAAGTAACTGTGAAGAATAAATATCCATTGCCCAGAATTGACGATCTGTTTGATCAGTTAAAGGGAGCCGGTGTATTTTTAAAAATTGATCTCAGATCAGGGTATCATCAGTTGAGGGTAAAGGATGCAAATGTGTCAAAAACTGCATTCAAAACCCGGTATGGGCACTATGAATTTTTAGTGATGCCGTTTGGTTTGACAAATGCGCCAGCATCATTTATGGACCTTATGAACCGTATCTTCCATCCATACTTAGATCGGTTTGTAGTGGTCTTCATTGATGATATTCTGGTGTATTCCAAGACCAGGGAAGAACATGATGAACATTTGAAGATTGTTCAGCAAACCCTGCGAGAAAAGAAGCTGTATGCTAAGTTGTCCAAGTGTGACTTCTGGATGAGTGAGATCTCTTTTCTTGGACACATAGTATCAGCTGAGGGGATTAGAGTGGATCCCAAAAAGATAGAAGCAGTGATGGAATGGAAGCCTCCCAGAAATACAACTGAGGTCAGAAGTTTCTTAGGGCTAGCTGGGTATTACAGAAGATTTGTGAAGGGGTTCTCTCTTATAGCTGCTCTAATGACCAAGTTGTTGCACAAGAATGTGAAATTTGGCTGGAACGACAAGTGCCAAGCCAGTTTTGAGAGGCTGAAGGCTATGTTGACAGAAGCACCAGTGTTAACACAGCCAGTGTCGGGGAAAGACTTTGTGGTCTACAGTGATGCCTCACATAATGGGCTAGGGTGTGTATTGATGCAAGAGGGGAAGGTGGTCGCCTATGCTTCCAGGCATTTAAGGCCACATGAATAGAACTACCCTACTCATGACCTGGAGTTAGCAGCAATTATCTTCACACTGAAGATATGGAGGCATTATTTATATGGTGAAAAATGCTACATCTATACGGACCACAAGAGCCTAAAATACTTGCCAACCCAGAAGGAGCTCAACCTCAGGCAGAGGCAATGGATTGAGTTCCTGAAGGACTATGATTGTGTGATTGATTATCATCTTGGGAAGGCAAATGTAGTTACTGATGCTTTAAGCAGAAAGTCCATCACAGCTTTGAGATCACTAAATGCCTGTTTGTCCTTAACTCAGGATGGAGCTATTTTGGCTGAGTTACAAGTGAAGCCAACCCTGCTACAGTAGATACAAGATGGGTAGAGGGCAGATGAAAAATTAATGGCCATTGTGGGTAAAATTCTAGAGGGAAAGGAAACTGATTATGAGGTAAAAGCAGATGGGTGTCTGTACTACAGAGGAAGAGTGTGTGTACCAGATGATGGGGAACTGAAGACTAGTATTCTGAAAGAAGCACACACTAGTGTTTATGCTATGCACCCGGGAAGCACAAAAATGTATAATGATTTGAAGCCTCATTATTAGTGGCCTAGTATGAAGAGGGATGTAACACCCTAGGTAAATCCCACATCAACAAAACACGGGAGAGATGCTGGGTTTATAAGTTGGTGGTTCGTAACCCCTATTGACGCGTTTTAAAACCGTGAGGGCTTCGGCCCAGAGCGGACAATATCACTAGTGGGCCGAGCCATTACAAGGGATATAGCTGACTATGTGACTAAATGTTTGACAAGTCAGCAAGTTATAGCAGTACATCAAGTTCCATCAGGATTGCTACAGCCTATAAGCATACCTGAATGGAAATGGAACCGGGTCACTATGGATTTTGTTAGTGGTTTACCTCTCAACCAAAGGAAGCATGATGCAGTATGGGTGATAGTGGATAGATTAACGAAGTCAGCACATTTTCTGCCAGTTAGGACTGATTACTTATTAGTGGTATTGTAACACCCTCCCGGTAGCAACTCCGTACATTCTACTGTTCCGGTGATCGGTGTCGGTCCGGACAGCTAGAACGTCCAGAAAAATATTTAAACTAAAGTCAGGAACCATAATTAACTCAAATATTAATAAGAAAAATTTAGGAAAAATTTTAGAAATAAAATACAACCAAGTTAAACGAGCCGGTGCCCAAGCGATGGGTAACCAGAGGGAAGTTGCGGTTCTCGCAACGAGGAGCCCTAGACCCGGGGAAAAATTCATAAAATAATTTTTAGAACTCCAAAGAAGGGTCATTGAGGTTCCTATGGCATTAAAATACCAAGAAAATATTTAGAAAAATTTTTCAATCGGTACAGACAATTTTGACCCGTTAAGCCAAACGGAGGGCATTTTGGTCATTTCGCCTTCAGAGACGATTTTTGGCCGACTTGTCCAGTTGAGTAAATAATTATTATGACATAAAATATGAATTAATGTTGATGAAAAACTAATTTGAAGTTAGTAGAAAAGAAAAGAAAAGAAAATAAAGAAAATTAAAGATAATGACATCACATGATGTCACTCACTTACTCCCAACCAATCACAAGTTAATAAGCATTCTTAAAACACTTAAAAGAGTAAAAAATAGACCAAAAATTTCTGGTCTCCTTCTTCATCTTCAACCAGCCGAAAATCCATTCCTCTTCCTCCATAGCTTTTTTTTTTTATACCTTCCAATCTTTGATTTCTTACCCTAAAACCCTTAGGTCTCTTCATTAAAACTTGTGCACTCATCTTGGGAAAGTGATTGGCAGCCTAGAAAAGGAAAGAAAGTGAAGAATTTGAGCTCTTGAAAAGCTCTCAAGTGAGGTTAGTGCTTATTTATATAAGTATTTCTTTTATTTCATGTTAGGAACTTGAAATTGTTATGAAATGGTAGATTAAATGAACTAAACTCATGTATATGTAGTCTATGAATTTCGGCTGCCCTAAGGAAGGAATAGGATTGAGTGTTTTTGATGGACTTGGAGTGAACTAGAAATCTTGTTTAAAGTATATAAACATAAGGATATTGATTTAGTTAGTTAACTAGGGTAGTTTGTACAAAACCATGAATTTGAGCTAGGGTTTGGGAGTGAAAATTTGACTTTGCTTATGAAATTGTTAAAGAACATTCTAATGGTCAATTAGTGACCATTTGAGGTAAGTTGACCACAATTAGGAGTGAACTATTGCATGGCAAAGTGAAATGGGCAGGCTGCCTAGTGACAGCAGCAGGGAGGCTGTGAGTCCAGCCTGTTTGGACTGCCATATCTTTGGCTGTGTAGGTTCAATTGGTGTTTGGCCAATTGGACATGAAACTAGACTTATAATGGCACAATTTTGCTGAAGAAACCATGCCCAAAAGACCAAAGCAAGAGGACCAAAAGTTGGCCCTAACCCGGGTACCCTGCAAGCCAATTCTGCAGAATGACTAAATGAATAGTAACTGTTCATTTGGCCATAACTCACTGTAGAAATTGTCAATTGACCTGAAATTTTTACAGAAACAAGTTAAGACATAGAAAAACAACTTTTATGAAGAAACCTACCCCAAATTATGACCAGAACCTAACCCAAATGGCAGTCACAGTCACTGTTCATGGTACTGTAGATTTGGTAAATTCTGCAGATTTGAAATCCGGCCAGCTGTGGTTTTTAGACCATATCTGGAGCTACAAAACTCCAAATGGAGTGATTCAAAAAAAGAAATTTAACTAGACAAAATAAGGAACAACTTTCATGTTTACCATTTCTTCAAATTCCCACTGTAACAGTCATTAATGGAACAGTGAAGTTTAGATACAAAAACTGAAAAATTCTGCTCACTTGGTTTAAGCTTAGAAATGGTATTAATGCTTAATGCCAACAAGTTTTGAATGCAAAATGTGGTATGTTGGGAGTGCCAAAACCAATGTACCTATTTTCTACCTAAAAGTCAACATTTTTGTTAACCAATGAGGTGAATAGTGACACAAAAACTTGAAATTCAAAAATTTAAGAATTCAAAAGTATCAAATGCCCTAGTATACCTAACAAGATTGGTTTGGATAGTTTGGCATGACAATAGGGTTCAGTTAGCGATCGCACATGTCAATTTGTCATTCTGTGATTTTATGGCTTTTAGATAGTCTGACCTTGCATTGAGATTTGGCCATGTGCCTGATATTATTCTGACTTGTTAGCTATTACATTTGCACTGGAGATGCATATGTGACCGATGGTGTGACGGCCCGAGGTACTTGATACCCAGTGCCAGTTTACCCGTTTATCCAGTCCAGTCGTCTAGTGTAGGTTACTTGGGCAACCAAAT
The DNA here is from genome assembly GCF_030052815.1 of Hevea brasiliensis. Classification (NCBI taxonomy): domain Eukaryota; kingdom Viridiplantae; phylum Streptophyta; class Magnoliopsida; order Malpighiales; family Euphorbiaceae; genus Hevea; species Hevea brasiliensis. The sequence goes on from NC_079504.1 coordinate 72,807,824, forward strand.
GAATGAAAGTGGACAAAGTAATGATGTACAAATTCAAAACGAATAAAACATATACATTCACTACATATTTGTTTTCTTGCTATTTCTTTTATTTTATTATTGCACCACTAAGCATTATTGCTTAGCGCGTTGCTTTTGCCACGCGTAGGTTCTGGAGATACAGATCGTGAGCCCGATGAGACCCAGATCGGGTGAGTCCATCTGCAGATTCGCATGTGTTCGTGTCACCTCAACTTCTGCAGTGCATTGGTAGGACACTAGGTGTCATTTTGGTATTTTGTAACTACATTTCTATTTTCTCATATGTAAATGAACTTATGTAATGTATTTTGAGGTTCATGTAAATAATGAAGATTTATGGTTATGTATGGAAGTAATTTGAGTATTTATTTGTTGTTTATATATGAGTACCCTGAGAAATGATGATTGAGAACATGATGTTGAAAAATATTGAGTTTGTGATGATATTGGAAGTGTTTTTCACAGGTTCCGAAGAACTGTTTTCTCCATTTTTAGCCGGTACTCTGCCGGATTTTCTTTAAAATTTTCGGAACCTCAAATAATTTATAATTTCGATAAATGGCTCAAATACATTATATTTCACATGTCATATTCAAAAGCAAGATAAAAATTAATTAAGGTATATTAGAGTGTGCCGGTACACTGTGTGACATTGCTTACTCAGGTATACTGTATACGGGAAAGGGGTGTCACAAGTATGCCCTAGAGCATATCATTTAGTATGTATCTTGTACATATTTTTATTAATAAAAGACATTTCCACTTTTTCGTTTACATAATATATTTATGTGTAATAGAAAAGGTCCATTGATATTTTGTTAGAAATATTATTCTTAAGTTGTTAAGAATATGAGTGACAATATTTCTAGCACAAAGTATCATAAATAGGTTCACAATCGAGGATACTTCATAATAAGGACATGACTTATCCAGAAAGATTGTATTCATGTTTGTTCCCAAGTTATTTATATGAGATATAAATAAGATGGAATGGTGAGTCTCATGCCATATAACAAACATGATAGGCACTTATAAATGATAAGTAGGCCCAACCAGTGACACTTATGACAAGCACATGGAGTTTACTCTTGTCAATGTTTTGTCATAAATCATATCAGTGTATATAATCTTTAGACCTGAGATAGCACAGTTATCTTGTATATAGGTAGTTTGAGTTTGATACTGCTTTCATACTTGTACTATGTATAGGTATATGGGCATGTGTTGGCTCCTACTAGTTATATATGGAGGTAGGTGTTGATCAAGATGGAATCTGTTCCTCTAAGTAAATAGAGATAAAATCCTATGTTCATTTAATTGTTCTTGATGTTTCAAGTTCCTGGCGGAGACAGATAGATTTATTCAAAAAGAGTTTACGATGAGAAAATCTTTTAATCAAGAACTGGTATTAAAGAGAACATAATATTCATAGCAAATGGAGTTTGACATAAACCATGACTCGGCTTGAGTTGGGATTTTGTATCAGAGAGATTCTAGTGCATGGTAACATATGATTATAGGTTCATTTAAGGTAAACCTTATTACTAATTGGGTGGCCATGGCATGCTATGCTAGGTGTTAACCATGGTCTATGAGGTTCATAAAATGATTTAGAGAAATCATTTATGGTAAGAAAGAGTTCTGATGATATTAAGAGTTGATATCATGTCTCATTGCCAATTAGTGATGAGTCTAGTAAGTCACACACATACACAAGTTATCACCTATTTAAATATGATTTAATTAATTAATTAAAGAGTTTAATTGATTAATTAAATAGGTTTGGTTTGCAATTAAATTGCAAAGTCCCTAGCATGACTTGAAGCAAAATCTAGATTATTGGATGTATAGTATAAGTTAAATTTATATTTAAAGTGTTTAAATATGAATTTAATTAATGAGAAATTAATTAATAGAGATTAATTAATTAATTTATATTTGATATAAATTGATTAGAAGAAGAAAAATAATTATTTTGGGTTAAGAACTCAAAATTAAGACATAGGGGCATTTTGGTCATTTCACAGTGTGACACGTGGCACCATGAGATGGTGACACATGGGATTACACATAAGCTTGCCAAATGTTTTTTTTTTAATCATGTAAGATGATTAAAATCAAGATTAAATATAGGTTTGACACTTGGCACAATGTGATTGGGTCACTTAAACCTAGAGCTAATCAAAGGGTGACATGTGGCAAGGGTTTAATGTGTTAACCTAGCTATTTAAGTGTTGTTATGAAAGAAAAGAAACCAGCAGCCACTCCTCTCCTTTGTCACGCCACTTTGAGGCTTTTCATCTATTCTTCTTCATCTCTCATCAATTCAAAGAGATTAGCCATCAATCTCTTGAATTAAAAACACTAGAAATTATTTCTAGTGTCCTGTTTACATCTCTAATATCTTAAAAGGCAGAACTTGAATTTCTAATTAATAGAAAAAGCTTTAGAAGCTGTTCAAGGGCTGTCATAGGTGTTCTTGGTGTGGACAAGCTAGAGGGACAACATCTGGTGTCCTGAAGACGAATCTCAAAGGCGCAGACACGCTGCAGTGCATCAAGAGGTTAGTGTAATCGTTCTTGATTTAATCTAGGGTTCAAAAATTAATCTGATTAATTTTAAAATCTTAAATGACAAATACAGATCCAAAAACATATTAAAAGATTTTTAATATGTTGTTTATCATTGAAATCAAATAGATAAAAATAAATCTTGCATGATGCATGTGACCCTAGGTGAAAATTTTTGAATTCAATGGTATAAACTTCTGTTTTTCACGCTTTCGTTCCTTCAATTGGTATCAGAGCCACTATATTTGCCATTTAGATTGTTGATTATATGATTTAATTGTGTGATTTGATCATGAGATGATTGATCCATTGCTGGTTGGATCAAGTGGTGTGGCGGCATGCTTGAGGAACTCCAACATGGTGCGCATGGCTTGGGAAGATCATGGTGCGCATGGTTGTTATTAAATTCTGCAATTGTTGCATGATGAAAGGTTCATCATATGACTAATTAAAATGTTTAATTAGGAATTTTAATCACACAATTAAATTATGATTCAAATCAGAATTTTAAAAATTATTTGAATGTGATTCAAATCTGAATTTTAAAAGTTGTTTGAATGTGATTCAAATCTGAATTTTTAAAGTTGTTTGAATCATATTTAAATCTGATTTTTTAAAATTGATTGAATAAAATTCAGATCTGATTTTTTAAAAAATGTTTGAATGTGATTTAAATCTGATTTTTTAAAAAATGTTTGAATGTGATTCAAATATGAATTTTTAAAGTTGTTTGAATGTGATTCAAATCTGAATTTTTAAATTTGTTTGAATGAGATTCAAATCTGAATTTTTAAATTTATTTGAATCATATTCAAATCTGGATTTTTAAGTTGAATATGAGATATTCAATTTAATTTAAGTATGTATGTTTTATTTAATTGTTAAATAGTGATATGCATGATGGATGATCATGGACTATAAAAGACCAATGTGATTGGATTTATTTCTTTTATGTTTCTTTGGGATTGTAAATTAATTTATTTATTTTAATTTATTTTGGGCATGTATTATTAAGTTTGTAATAATTTTTGGGTTGTAATTTCATTTATTTAAGTTCTTGCAAATTCGCTTTGGTATGCCAAGGATTACTATGTAATATTGGATTGCAAGAAGTTCAAGGAGGTCAAGAGCATTGGTGGGACCAGTGGGAGGAATTCAAGATCAAGTGTTGATTATTTACTCCTTCAGCAACTCTTGTAAAATGAATGAATGAATGAAATACACCTAGGAATGCCCTGATTCAATTCTTGGTGGCTCAGAATTGAATCCCTTAGAAAGTCCATGATCATACCATATTTATTGCTTATCCATGAATGCATGAGATGTATGGGAATGTATGCTATTATATGATATATGCATGCTAATTGGATAATGTGCAAAGTGAGACCTTAATAGTAATTAGAATGACCATAAAATCTTCCAAACAAATGATTAAGTTGGAAATGCTATAATTAAAGTAATTATAACATAGGCCCTCCATTGGGGCAATTATTTTAAGAAATTTTAAATAGTTACATAAGATGCAATTAATTTAAGAGATTTTCTTAAGAATAATTGTTAAGCATGAGATGTTGTAAATATGTAAATGGTTTAGTGGCCAATATTTGATGTACCTGAGGACATTAAAATTATTTGCATAATTACTGGCTCAATGGGATCAACTTAACTAATGCAAGATAAGTCAATAATGGATGTACCTGAGATTTTGAGCATTAGGGGCTAGGTAAAGGATTGAACCTCACATGAGATGTGATGGGCAAGGAGTTGCTCACTTATAGTTTATTATAATTCCAATAATGGATGTACCTGAGGATGATCAATATAATTATAAGAATTCAATCACCCATTAGAAATCCATCCAAATAGGATTTCCGTTTTCTACTTTGGAAGTGTAGGATTCGCTAAGTTAGTGGGAGGACCAATTTGATTAAAAGACCATAATCATTTTGGTTAATTACATGATACATTTACTAATTAATCTGGTTATTTTCTGCAGTTAATTTTCTGAGAAAAATGAGCACAAAACAACCACCACCATCCAATATCCTTGCAAGCATACTTGATCACAATAGGTTGACAAGACCTAATCTGTCTGATTGGCTAAGAAATTTGAAACTTGTCCTGAACCTTGAACATATAGGATATGTTCTAGATTCAAATGTTCCTGGTCCGTTACCTCCAGAGGCCACACAAGAGGAACATGAAACTTTGGACAAGTGGAAGGAGCATGATATGAGAGCTAAGTGTTACATGCTTGCTTCCATGAGTAATGAGTTACAGAAGCAACATGAGAACATGCAGAGTGCGAGTGAGATCCTCCTTCACCTACAAGAGTTATATGGTGAGCGCAGCAGGAATGCTAGGTATGAGATATCTAGACAGCTATTCCATATGAGGATGTCTGAGGGACAGAATGTTAGGGATCATGTCCACAAGATGATTCGGCTGATTGAGCAATTGGAACATCTTGACTTCAACATGGATTTCCAACTACGGACGGATTTGATCCTTCAGTCCCTTCCTGAGTCTTTTGGGAATTTTGTGACAAATTTCCATATGACTAAACAGGAATGCACCTTAGCTGGTTTACTCAACATGCTGGTTATTGCCCAAAAGAATATGCCAGGCAATAAAGGAAAAGAGGTAGCTTTGGTTGCATCTTCTTCTGCTAGAAAGTCCAACAAGAAGAAGGGCAATAAGAAAAAGAAACCTCAGATTCCTGGTCCTTCCAAGAAAATAGCTAAACAGAAAAGGAAGTCTAAAGCTGATGGAGGCAAAGGAAAGTGTTTCCACTGCCAAAAGGATGGGCACTGGAAAAGGAACTGCTCAGAGTATCTTGATTCTCTGAAGGACAAAAAGGATACACCTTCAGAAGGTATGTCTATATCTTGTTATTTAGATTCTGATCATACTCATAGTTTATCTATAGCTTGGGTTTTAGATACTGGTGCCAATTCTCACATTTATAATGATATGCAGGAACTAGCAAACAGTAACAGCTTGCGTTCTCAAGATATTAGAGTCCGGATTGGCAATGGTTCAACTGTTGAAGCTTTAGCCATAGGATCTAAATCTTTTTACATGTTTGGACATGTTTTGTGTTTGGATAATATTTTATATGTACCTGATGCTTTTAAGAACATCATTTCTATATCTAGTTTGACTAGAAATGGCTATGAATTTCAGTTCACAGATGATGTTTGCAATATTTATTTTGGAAATAAATATGTTAGTTCGGGTTATATGAATGATGGTCTTTATTATTTGGACAATAATGACAAACACAAATTGAATGCAAGTGATCTAAAAGAATGCAATGCCATGGTGAAAACCAACTCAAGTTCAAAATATATTTGGCACTTAAGGTTATGTCATGTTGCAGAAGATAGGATTGCAAAACTGGAGAAAATGGGGATTCTATCCTCATTGGGCTCTGAGCCTACTCCAACTTGTGAATCATGCCTTCAGGGCAAAATGACTAGATCACCCTTTGTTGTACAAGGGCTAAGAGCTGAAAATATTTTGGAGCTAATACATAGTGATGTATGTGGTCCATTTAAATAAATGGCTAGATGGGATTTTCATTATTTTATTACCTTTACTGATGATATATCAAGGTTTGGGTATTTGTAGTTGATGAAATACAAACATGAATCCTTTGAAAAGTTTAAGGAATTTAAATCTGAAGTAGAAAATCAAACAGGAAAGAGTATTAAAGCTCTTCGATCAGATCGTAGAGGTGAATATTTGAAATCTTGAATTTGATGAATACTTGAGGAGCATGGAATTGTTTCTCGGTGACTCCTCCAGAACGCATACGGTGAATGGTGTATCTGAAAGGAGAAATCGTACCCTATTGGATATGGTACGTAGTATGATAAGCTATACTGATATGCCAATCTTCTTTTGGGGATTTGCATTAGAATTAGCTTTGTATATTCTGAATAGGATTCCATCAAAATCAGTTTCTTCCACACCTTATGAGATATGGCATGGAAGAAAACCAAGTCTTAAGCATGTTAAGATTTGGGGTTGTCCAGCTTATATCAAAAAGCTGAACACTGATAAATTGGAGACCAGATCAGAAAAAGGTCGATTTGTTGGATATCCAAAAGATAGTTTTGGATATTATTTTTATTTGCCTACTTCACAAAAGGTTGTGATAAGTAGAGATGCCACATTTCTTGAACAATAGTTTGTTCAAAAAGGAGGCAAAGGAAGGCAAATAGAGTTAGAATTGGAGAATTTTGACCAACCAACAGATCAGATGGATATAGATCCATCTAGTCAACCTATACCCGTTGATGAAACATCTACAGCTGTTCCTCGTAGAAAAACTAGGGTATCTCATCCACCAGTGAGATATGGTTTTCTTCATGAAGAAGAACAAGAGTTGTCTACTCATGAAGAAGTAGATCATGGAGATGATCCACTTATCTGTGAAGAAGCTATATCAGATATAGACTCTTCAAAATGGATTGATGCTATGAAATCCGAAATTGATTCCATGTACAAGAATCAAGTTTGGGATCTTGTTGACCCACCTGAAGGTATTGTACCTATAGGGAACAAATGGGTTTTCAAGAAGAAAATTGGTTCTGATGGAAAGGTAGAGACCTATAAGGCAAGGCTAGTAGCGAAAGGGTTTCGCCAAAGGCAAAGAATCGACTATGAGGAGACTTTCTCGCCTGTTGCCACGCTTAAATCAATTAGGATTTTATTAGCAATAGCTGCATACTATGATTATGAGATTTGGCAGGTGGATGTCAAAATAGCTTTTCTCAATGGATACATTGAAGAAAACATTTTCATGGAACAACCTAGGGGTTTTGAATCCCAAGATGGTTCCAAGGTATGCAAGCTAAATTGATCCATTTATGGGTTGAAACAAGCTTCGAGGAGTTGGAACATCCGTTTTGATGAAGCCATTAAATCCTTTGGTTTTATCAAAAATGAGGATGAGCCATGTGTATATAAAAAGGTTAGTGACAGTGCTATCACTTTCCTTGCCTTATATGTGGATGACATACTGTTGATGGGTAATGACACAGGTATGTTGACGACTATAAAGGTATGGTTGTCAAATACATTCTCCATGAAAGACTTAGGGGAGGCAACCTATATTCTTGGGATTCGCATCTATAGAGATAGAGCGAAAAGAATAATTGGTTTATCTCAAAGTCTATACTTTGAAAAGGTGTTAAAGAGGTTTAACATGCTTGATTCCAAGAGAGGATTGTTACCAGTGAGACATGGTATCCACCTTTCTAAAGAGATGTCTCCAAAGACACCTGAAGAAAGAGATAAGATGGCCAGGATTCCATATGCTTCGGCTATTGGAAGTTTAATGTATGTAATATTGTGTACTAGGCCGGATATCGCATATCTTTGTTAGTTTGACTAACGGTATCAATCCAATCCAGTTTGGAACATCTGGATAGTATCAAGAATATCCTTAAGTACTTGAGAAGAACTAAGGATTTATTCTTGATTTATGGAGGTGGAGACTTGCAATTGGATGGTTATCGATTACGATTTCCAATCGGATATCGATGATAGAAAGTCTACCTCTGGATATGTGTTCATTTGTAATGGGGTGCGATCGGTTGGAAGAGTTCCAAGCGAGCACGCATTGCAGATTCCACTACGAGGTCGAGTATATTGCTTGCATCGAGATCTTGCAAAGGAAGCTGTTTGTATAAAGAAGTTCATGACAGAACTTACAGTAGTTCCTTCCATTGAATCAACAGTTCCACTACACTGTGACAATAATGGAGCAGTCATACAGGCTAAGGAACCAAGGTCTCACCAGAAATCCAAACACATAGAAAGGCGCTACCGCATTATCAGAGAAATAGTTGGGCGAGGCGATGTAGCCATGCAGAAAATAGCAACAGCTTAAAATCCAGCTGATCCATTCACTAAGCCTATGTCACAGACTCAGTTAGACCGACATCTTGAGAAGATAGGTCTAAGATATTATAATGAATGGCTCTAGTGCTAGTGGGAGATTGTTAGTAGTATGCCCTAGAGCATATCATTTAGTATGTATCTTGTACATATTTTTATTAATAAAAGGCATTTCCACTTTTCCGTTTACATAATATATTTATGTGTAATAGAAAAGGTCCATTGATATTTTGTTAGAAATATTATTCTTAAGTTGTTAAGAATATGAGTGACAATATTTCTAGCACAAAGTATCATAAATAGGTTCACAATCGATGATACTTCATAATAAGGACATGACTTATCCAGAAAGATTGTATTCATGTTTGTTCCTAAGTTATTTACATGAGATATAAATAAGATGGAATGGTGAGTCTCATGCCATATAACAAACATGATAGGCACTTATAGATGATAAGTAGGCCGAACCAGTGACACTTATGACAAGCACATGGAGTTTACCCTTATCAATGTTTTGTCATAAATCATATCAGTGCATATAATCTTTAGACCTGAGATAGCACAGTTATCTTGTATATAGGTAGTTTGAATTTGATACTGCTTTCATACTTGTACTATGTATGGGTATATCCTACTAGTTATATATGGAGGTAGGTGTTGATCAAGATGGAATCTGTTCCTCTAAGTAAATAGAGAGAAAATCCTATGTTCATTTAATTGTTCTTGATGTTTCAAGTTCCTGGCCAGGACAGATAGATTTATTCAGAAAAGAGTTTCTGATGAGAAAATCTTTTTAATCAAGAATTGGAACTAAAAGAGAACATAATATTCATAGCAAATAGAGTTTGACATAAACCATGACTCTAGCTTGAGTTGGGATTTTGTAACAGAGAGATTCTAGTGCATGGTAACATATTATTATAGGTTCATTTAAGGTAAACCTTATTACTAATTGGGTGGCCGTGGCATGCTATGCTAGGTGTTAACCATAGTCTATGAGGTTCATAAAATGATTTAGAGAAATCATTTATGGTAAGAAAGAGTTCTGATGATATTAAGAGTTGATATCATGTCTCATTGGCAATTAGTGATGAGCCTAGTAAGTCACACACATACACAAGTTATCACCTATTTAAATATGATTTAATTAATTAACTAAAGAGTTTAATTGATTAATTAAATAGGTTTGGTTTGCAATTAAATTGCAAAGTCCCTAGCATGACTTGAAACCAAATCTAGATTATTGGATGTATAGTATAAGTTAAATTTATATTTAAAGTGTTTAAATATGAATTTAATTAATGAGAAATTAATTAATAGAGATTAATTAATTAATTTGTATTTGATATAAATTTATTATAAGAAGAAAAATAATTATTTTGGGTTAAGAACTCAAAATTAAGACACAGGGACATTTTGGTCATTTCACAGTGTGACACGTGGCACCATGAGATGGTGACACATGGGATTACACATAAGCTTGCCAAATGTTTTTTTTTTTAATCATGTAAGATGATTAAAATCAAGATTAAATATAGGTTTGACACTTGGCACAATGTGATTGGGTCACTTAAACCTAGAGCTAATCAAAGGGTGACATGTGGCAAGGGTTTAATGTGTTAACCTAGCTATTTAAGTGTTGTTATGAAAGAAAAGCAACCAGCAGCCACTCCTCTCCTTTGTCACGCCACTTTGAGACTTTTCATCTATTCTTCTTCATCTCTCATCAATTCAAAGAGATTAGCCATCAATCTCTTGAATTAAGAACACTAGAAATTGTTTCTAGTGTCCTGTTTACATCTCTAATATCTTAAAAGGCAGAACTTGAATTTCTAATTAATAGAAAAAGCTTTAGAAGCTGTTCAAGGGCTGCCATAGGTGTTCTTGGTGTGGACAAGCTAGAGAGACAACATCTGGTGTCCTGAAGATGAATCTCAAAGGCGCAGACACGCTGTAGTGCATCAAGAGGTTAGTGTAATCGTTCTTGATTTAATCTAGGGTTCTAAAATTAATCTGATTAATTTTAAAATCTTAAATGGCAAATACAGATCCAAAAACATATTAAAAGAGTTTTAATATGTTGTTTATCATTGAAATCAAATAGATAAAAATAAATCTTGCATGATGCATGTGACCCTAGGTGAAAATTTTTGAATTCAATGGTATAAACTTGTGTTTTTCACGCTTCCGTTCCTTCATTACTCACTGGAGAAGCTAGCAGAATTGTATATCAGTGAGATAGTTAGACTGCATGGAATCCCACTTTTCATCATATCTGACCGAGACCCAAGGTTTACTTCTAGATTCTGGAAAAAATTGCAAGAAGCCTTGGGCACACAACTCTGCTTTAGCACAGCTTTTCATCCCCAGACGGATGGACAGTCAGAACGAGTAATCCAGGTAAACCTAAAAACTAATTGAATTTTTGTAATTAATAAATTGAAATAATAGTAACAATGTGAATTATGTGATAGATCCTGGAGGATATGCTAAGGAGTTGTGTCATTGAGTTTGAGGGGAGTTGGGATAGATATCTCCCACTGGCAGAGTTTGCATATAACAATAGCTACCAAGCTAGCATTCAAATGGCTCCGTATGAAGCACTGTATGGGAGGAAATGTAGAACCCCAGTGTGTTGGACTGAATTGGGTGAAGATAAACTGGTAGGACCAGACCTGGTGAAACAGACTGAGGAGAAAGTGAAGATAATCAAAGCTAACCTAAAGGTTGCCTCAGATAGATAGAAATCATATGCTGAATTGAAGAGAAAAGAGATAGAGTATGCAGTTGGTGATAAAGTATTTCTCAAAGTCTCACCGTGGAAGAAAGTACTGAGATTTGGAAGGAAGGGTAAGTTAAGCCCTAGGTTCATTGGCCCATATGAAGTCATTGAACATGTGGGACCAGTGGCCTATAGGCTAGCTTTACTACCAGAACTGGATAAAATTCACAATGTATTCCATGTTTCTATGTTGAGAAGATATCGCTTAGACCCTTCACATGTCATTTTCATGGAAAAGATTGAAATCCAACCGGGCTTGACATATACAGAAGAACCTATACAGATCCTAGCTCGGGAAGTGAAGGAACTGAGAAATAAATAAATTCCACTGGTGAAAGTGCTTTGGAGGCACCACAACACTGAAGAGGCAACTTAGGAAGTGAAGAGATGATGAGGCAATAGTTCCCTCAACTGTTTTGTAACATCCCCATTGCACGTGTTCTGTACGTTCTGTTGCTCCAGTGGTCAAATAACAGTCTAGGCAAGTCAAGATGTCTGGAACTACGCTTCTGTGATGGTAAACAGACATATAATGATGAAATAAATAAAAAGAAAATACAAGAAAAATCAAACAAAAATGAAAGAGAGGAAATGAAGCTAAGTTAAACGAGCCGGCACCGCAGCGATGGGTGACCGCACTGGGAAGGCCGTTGCCGACCCGAAGACCACGGGGAAGCCTCTGAATCTAATTTTGAGACATAAATAAAGGTTTATTGAAATGTAATTGACACTAGAAATATCAAAGAAAGATTAATAAATTAGTACAAAGAAAAATGAAAAATTGAGAAACAGACAAAAATCGGTGTTGCCGAAAAATCAAGAATATAACCCGAAGTGGGGTATTTTGGTCATTTGACACCTAGTGTTGCCTTTTGACCTCAATGTCCATTAAGAATAAATGATATTGCACTTAGGAAATGTCATGAAAAAAATTAAAATGGGATACAATATGTAAATAGTAAAAGAATGGTGCTAAATGAGCAAATAAGGAAACTTTAACTAATTAAATATTAAAATGAGCTTAGTGCTCCACTAACTTGAATATTGGGACCCTTATCACAGCCTTGGGACAGCAGATAGCACTCACCATCATCTTCTTCATCATCCCATTTTACCTTGCCGAAATGAATTCCACCATGGAAATCACCATGGCCACCCCACATGCAACCTCCATGGGTGCATGATCAAGCCACCATTTCTACTTAGTTCCTTCATTAAAGCTTGCCTACTCACCTTGGGGAAGATATTAGCCACAAGAAAAACAAGATTTGGTGAAGTTTGAAGGAAGCTTTCAAGTGGTAAGTGTCCAAATCTTCTTCCTAGCTTTAGTAAAAGTTGTGTTTAGGTTGAAATGAGTAGTTTGGTGAAGATAAATGAAAGAAATAGTGAGAAATGGACTTGTCTATTTTTGGCAGCCATGAACCTTTGTTGAGCTTGAGTTATTTTTACTTCTAATGAATGGAAATGAAGGTTGATTAATTTAAATGAAAGTTGTAGTAAGTTTGCATCTAAGTATATGCATGTAGTGTTTGAATTAAGGGTGTGAAATGGAACTTTGATGCCTTGAGCAAACTGCCATATTTGGCAGCCCTTAATAGCATGAATTTGTGAGTGAACATGTAATTATTAATGAAATATGCTAATGTTAAATTGTGGGCAGCAAGAGTAAGTGATATTGAAGTATGATTATGTTGAAGTGTATGTGTAATATTGACATTGAGATGTGTTAAATTTTGGTGGAAGTGAATGTTGAATTAATGGTGAATTATTTGCATTGAGCCCTTGAATATTCTGCCCAAAATTGTTGCTGGAATTGTGTACAATATATATATGGAAGTTTTATTGATTGAATATTGAAGAAATGAGGAGGAGAAGGAATATCAAATTGGAAGTGTATGTGCATTGTGCAGGTTGTGTGTGAAGGCAGTACATAAATTAGGCCATAAGTGCCAAACTATGAACCCAATTAGTATGAGGCCAATAGGGGGTGAAACTAGACACCAGATAAGCCAGCTTTCATTTAGAAATGTTGCCAAAATTCTGCCTAGAAACTGACCTTAAAAATGACCAAATCCGGATTAGCAACCTTGCAACCCAGATTTTTGACCATATGAATAGTAGTCCTTTGGATGACCATAACTCACACAAAACAGGTCCAATTGACCTAAAATTTTTACCATGGTTATTTTAGACATAGATCTACATTTCTTATGAAGACACCAAAGCCCAGAAATGGCCAGAACCAAGTCAAATGTCTTGCACAATTTCGGGTACAAAAACTGCCGAACCAAAACTAACCAAATTTTGCACTAAAGGTGCAATCTGTCCAGCTTTAGTAAATTGACCATATCTTGGTCTATACAACTCAGAATGACCTGAAATTTTGCCCCGCGTGCAATAAGACATAGAGCTACAATTTTTCTTCTTTGACCAGAAGCTAAAAATCAAGGGAGATAGGACTTTAAGCTAGACCAATCTAGCACACAAAAATTGAAAATTTGACATTTTGCATACAATGATGCTTGAAGCATTTTGGCAATGAATGCCAACTTGTAAAAATGGTGAATTGCACTATATTGGCAGCATATTGAGATATAAATTGTGAAATATTGATGCTAGAAATAACTTATCCATATTACCTAAAAAGGTCAACATATGCATTGACTTGTGAATTATATAATAGTTAGTAAACTCCAAAAATTGAAGAATTAAACAATTAATTAATAATGTGCCCTAGTTTGCCTAGTTGACTAGTATGGATAGGTTGGCATGCCAATAGGATTCTGACAGCTGTTCTGTAAACGGCTTTATGCCATACTATATTTTTACGATTTATTATGCCGCACTGTGACTTTAATAGCCTACGGCTATACATATTGTGTATTTATTTTTGGCTTATCGCCAGATTGACTATATGGCTTTTTAGCCACGCTATTTGCACACCGGGAGACACTTTGTGACCGATGGTGTGATGGCTCGAGGTACTAGGTACCCAGTGCCAGTATATCCGTTTATCCAGTCTAATCAGTATATAGGCTACACGGGCAGTAATTCAAGTACTATTAAATTCAAATACCTAAATCTAGTCTACTGACATACAGCACCACCAAAAATTTGTAAACACTTTATTTACTTTATTTTAGTGTATATTTCTTTATATTTGGCACCACTAAGCAAAATTGCTTAGCGCGTTGCTTTTGTAATGCGTAGGTATTGGAGATACAGCTGGGGAGCCCAGCAGACCTACGACCGGGTGAGACATCAGATCTGCACAGGAGTTCAGAGTCATCTGCACTGCATTGCATATATGGTAGGACTTAGGATATCTTGTATTTTGTACTTTTGTTGTATATTTGAAATTCAGCCCTGTATTTTGTAATGTTATGAAAGCTCTAAAGTTTGTAATATTTTGTACATATTAAATGACATGGAGATTTTCTATATATATTTAAATTATTATGGACTGTATTATGGAACTGTTTAATGACTGTAAAAGTCTATTGACTTTACTGAGAAATAGAGACTGTGAAATATTTGAGATTTTGATATCATCATATTAAACTGTTTTCAACAGGTTTGGAAGGACAGTTTGTCCTAAATATAGACGGTACCTTGCCAAATTTTTATTACCAATCTTGAAACATTGATTTTATCAAAGTATGATAATAGTATCAGTATGATATGAATATTACATAAAAGACTTCTTAAAATCAAATTGAGTTCAAGAAATGAAATAATCACAAACTAGGTGTTCCGGCATGCCGTGTAGCACGCCTTGCTCGGCTATACTGTAGACGGGTGAGGGGTGTTACATTTAGTGGTATCAGAGCACGGTTTAGGCATTTCTGGACCTAGATAGTTTGCATATCATGCATTGCATTGTAAGTGTTAAGATGACTCTAATGCAGATCTTTTGATTTGTTTTGTTATTTTGATCAGAATATGGACTCCACATCTCAGAGAGCGGTCGATGAGGAAGTGGAAAGTCATGCTCCATCTATGACTGAACCAGAGACGGAGGAACTGCTCCACGATACCAAATGCACGGCCACATTTCAGCAAATGGTGAGTTCTTTAGACAGATGGCGGGAGTTATGCCACCACCACCACCTCCACAAAGAAAATCTCATATGGAGAGACTCGGGAAGTTTGGAGCGGTGGACTTTACGGGAAAAGGGAAGATGATTACATCACGGTGGCTGGTTGGAATCGCGGAAGAGTCTTGAAACAACTTCATTGTACTCAGAGTAGAATTTGGAAGGCTGCTTTGTATCACTATTGCAAGATGATGCATACCGGTGGTGGGATCTGAGAACTAGTGAGGTGCCACGAGCAGATAACTTGGGATTTCTTTCTCACCGAGTTCGAGAAGAAGTATGTGGGCAGTGAATACCTGGAAGAGAAGATAAGGGAGTTTATTACCCTATGCGAGAGACGGTGACGGTGGCTGAATATGAAAGAGAATTTGTCGATCGAGCCACTATGGGCGGAAATAGTCCCTAATGAGGCGAGAGAGATGCAAGAGATTTGAGGAAGGACTCAATGATAACATTAAAGTAATGATTACGACCTTGGGGATTACGAGTTTGCCAACTTAGTGGAAGGCTGCGAAGGTTGAAAAAGTTAGAATGAATGAGCGAGCAGAAGGGATGACGAGAAAGAGGTCGTGGTCGACGGTACATCTTACGCCCTAGTAAGAAATTGAGGTTCGCCTACTCGAGTTTTAGTAGAGCACTAAGTCGTGGTCGATCCACGAGGCCCAAATCTTAGTTTGCACTAAGGAGAGGCTAGTCCACCCTTCAATGGCTAGCTTTCGAGAGCAGTGCAGGACCAGCCCCAACAGTATCTGTTGCTTGCCCACATTGCCAAAAATGGCATAAGGGTGAATGTTGGAGGATGATAAGTGCTTGTTTACGGCGTGGATCTACAGACCAACTAGTCCGAGATTGTCCACGCAGAACTGCTACATCCACTCCGGTATCAACTGATAGGCCTGCCCCTCCAGCTCCAAGGGGTAGAAGGCCCGGTAAAGTGAGCGTAGGTACTTCACGAAACCTATGTCAGTGCGTGGAGAAAGCGGAAGGTAGAAAACCAGCCAAAGCCTATGCTATAAGGGCACGGGAGGAGCAGGATGCTCGGATGTCATCAAGGGTACGTTCCTCCTTTATAATACTTCTGTGCATGCATTAGTGGATCCTGGATCTACTCATTCATATATTTGTATCAAGCTGCCCGTAGAAAAGGGAATACTAGTGGAGGAAAGTGAGCAAGTCATCCTGGTCACAAATCCACTAGGCCACAGTGTGGTAGTAAACAAGGTGTATAAGGGCTGTCCAATGAAGATTCAAGGGAAAGAGTTCTTAGCATACTTAATCGAACTACCTTTCCATGAGTTTGATGTGATTTTGGGAATGGACTGGTTATCCCATCATCAGGTAATAGTTGATTGTAAATTGAAGAGAATCTCTCTGAAAACTGCTGAGAACGAAGAAATAATAGTAGTGGGTGAAAGAACAGATTTCTTGTCCAATGTCATCTCAGCTACAGTTGCAAGGAGATGGTTGAGGAAAGGGTGTGAAGCCTATCTGGCACACGTGGTTGACACTAGGCAGGGTAAACTTAACTTGTCTGACATACCCACGATGAAGGGATTTCTCGAGGTATTTTATGAGGAATTGCCTAGTTTACCACGAAAGGGAAGTTGAATTTGCTATTGAGATTATGCAGATGCACTCTAATTTCAATTGCTCAGTATAGGATGGCACTTTCTGAATTGAAAGAGTTAAAAATCCATCCGCAAGAATTACTAGGCGAGGGGTTCATACGCGATGTGTCACCGTGGGAGCTCCGATCTTGTTTGTAAAGAAGAAAGATGGGACACGAGGTTATGTGTTGACTACCGTGATTAAGCAGTATGATGAAGAACAAGTATCCATTGCCTAGAATTGACGATCTGTTTGATCAGTTGAAGGGAGCCGGTGTGTTTTCTAAGATTGATCTCAGATCAGGGTATCATCAGCTAAGGGTTAAGGATGCAGATGTGCCTAAGGCGCATTGAGAACCGGTATGGGCATTATGAATTCTGGTGATGCCATTTGGGTTAACAAACGCTCAAAGAAGATTCATGGACCTTATGAACCGTATCTTCCATCCATACTTAGATCGGTTCGTAGTGGTCTTCATTGATGACATCCTGGTGTATTCCAAGGATAAAACAGAACATGATGAGCATTTGAGAATTGTTCTGCAGACTCTAAAAGAGAAGAAATTGTATGCTAAATTGTCCAAGTGTGAGTTCTGGTTGAATGAGATTGCATTCCTTGGACATGTAGTATCAGTTGAAGGGATTAGAGTGGATCCCAAGAAGATTGAAGCAGTGATGGAATGGAAGCCTCCCAGAAATACAACTGAGATCAGAAGTTTCTTGGGGTTAGCTGGATATTATAGAAGATTTGTAAAGGGATTTTCCCTGATAGCTGCTCCAATGACCAAATTACTACACAAGAATATGAAATTTGACTGGAATGACAAGTGTCAAGCCAATTTTGAGAGGCTGAAGGCTATGTTGACAGAGGCGCCAGTGTTAACATAGCCAATGTCTGGAAAAGACTTTGTAGTCTACAGTGATGCCTCACACAATGGGTTAGGGTGTGTACTCATGCAAGAAGGGAAAGTGGTCGCATATGCTTCCAGGCAGTTAAGGCCACATGAAAAGAATTACCCTACTCATGATTTGGAGTTAGCAGCAATTATCTTCGCATTGAAGATATGGAGGCATTACTTGTATTGTGACACCCCTTACCCGACTACAGTGTAGCCGAGCAAGTTATGCCACTCAGTGTGCCGAGCACTCTATTTAATCTTAATTCATTTTTATTCTTCCTTTTGAATATAACATTGTGAAATATAATTCATTTTAAGCCATTTATCGAAATTACTATTTATTTGAGGTTCCGAAAAATTTTATAGAAAATCCGGCGGAGTACCGGCTAAAAATGGAGAAAACCGTTCTTCGGAACCTGTGAAAAACACTTCCTATATTCATATTCAATCATCTCAACTCCATTTGTCAAAATCTCAACTTTTTCAACCATTCATTTCTCAATCATTCATCTCATTTGATCCATTTGCATAACATGTGATAATCATATATAAATTACAGATAAACATTCACTTTTCCATTTACAAACACAATTCTCATTATTTACATAAACATCAAATTACATTTCATAAGTTCATTTACGCATGAGAAAATAAGATCAATTACAAAATACCAAAATGACACCTAGTGTCCTACCAATGCACTGCAGATGGTGAGGTGACACAGACACTATGCAGAACTGCAGGATGGACTTACCCAATTTGTGGTCTACTGGCTCTCGATCAGTATCTTCAGTACCTACGCGTTGCAAAAGCGACGCGCTAAGCATAAAGCTTAGTGGTGCAAATAATAAAATAGAAAGAAATAATATGCAAATAAAAATCATATTTTTTTTTTAGCCATTGTGTTCATAAGAACTGAATAATTACCAACTTAATGTTTAGTCGAGGGCTAATTATGTTTTATGATATTAACTTCTTCATGCATTTTGTTTATTTATTTTCTTCCTGATCTTGAGTTTCTTTGTATTCTATCATAATCATTCCTGATATTTAATTTTCGTATTTTCTTTAACAATCAGTTCGATTCTGATTATACTTTTCCATGCCCAAGTAACCTATCTTGAGCAGTCGGATCGATAACGGTCGTTGGCACTTTGGACACGCGGTGCCTCGGGCCGTCATACCATGGGACCTTGAGCGTCAACCACGTATGCAGTCAGTATGGCTAAAAAGCCATGATATCACATAATTGGCATAAAAGCCATGAATACGGGCATAAAAGCCATGAATACGGGCATAAAGCCATGAATACAGGCATAAAGCCTTTCCTTTCGCAGTACTGCTAAAACAATACCCTATTGGCATGCCAATCTATCCAAACCAATCACATTAGGCCCTCTTTGGGGCATTTTGCATTTTAAGTTTCACAATTTTTGAATTTCAAGTTTTCATGTCACTATTCATTTCATTAGTCAACTAAAATGTTGACTTTTGCATAAACAATAGGTACATTGGTTTTAATACTCCCAACATACCACATTTTGTATTCAAAACTTGTTGGTTTTGGTCACTTTCTCAAAGCTTAGGTCATTTTGGCAAAATTGCCAATTTTTGATTTTGGTGTCACTATTCATCATTGGTCAACAAAAATGTTGACTTTTAGAATAAAAATGTGTACATTGACTTTGGCACTCCCAACATACCACATTTGGTGTTTAAAACTTGTTGGCATTAAGTGTTAATACCATTCCAAAGTGTAACTCCACTTAAACAGAATTTTCAGTTTTGGTGAGACAACTTCACTGTTCCATTGGACACTGTTACTGTTGGAATTTGAAGAAATGTAAAACATGAAAGTTGTTCCTTATTTTGTCTAGTTGAATTTCCTTTTTTGAATCACTCCATTTGGAGTTTTGTAGCTCCAGATATGGCTCAAAAACCCAAGCTGTCCGGATATGCCTTCTGCAGAAATTTACCATATCTACAGTGCATGAACAGTAACTTGAGTCACTTGGTTGAATGGGTTCT
This sequence comes from Hevea brasiliensis, assembly GCF_030052815.1. Classification (NCBI taxonomy): domain Eukaryota; kingdom Viridiplantae; phylum Streptophyta; class Magnoliopsida; order Malpighiales; family Euphorbiaceae; genus Hevea; species Hevea brasiliensis. Next base: position 72,827,738 of record NC_079504.1, read on the forward strand.
GGCCATAATTTGGGGTAGGTTCCTTCATGAAAGTTGTTTGTCTATGTCTTAACTTGTTGCTGTAAAAATTTCAGGTCAATTGACCAAATCTACAGTGAGTTATGACCAAATGAACAGTTACTATTCATTTGGTCATTCTGCAGGGGCTGTTTGCAGGGTATCCGGATTGGGGCCAACTTTTGGTCCACTTGCTTTGGTCTTTTGGGCATGGTTTCTTCAGCAAAAATGTGCCATTATAAGCCTAATTTCATGTCCAATTGGCCAAACACCAATTGGACCTACACAGCCAAAGTTATGGCTGTGTAAATGGACTGAATTTTCAGTCACCATTCTGCACCCTCTAGGCTGTACACACCTTCCCTTTGCCATGCTTTATTCCAGTCCCAATTAAGGTCAAATTCCTTCAAATGGTCACTAATTGACCATTAGGATGTACTTTAACAATTTCATAAGCCAAGCTAATTTTTACTCCCCAAAACCCTAGTTTTCATATTCATTTCATGCAACCTATACTTTATCAACCCATCCATCACATATATACATATCTCATACCATCTCTAGGCAAGTTTAATATCAATTAAACTCATCATACCCTTATACATCAAAGCTGCCGAAATTCATGCACACTCCCACAGATATGTTTTGTTCAATTTTTTCATCAATTTCTCATTCAATTTAACTTCCTAACAAAATTTAAGAAAGGAAGATAAGTATATGCACTAACCTTTTTGAAACCAACCTTGAGCTTGTTATTCTTCAAGATTTCTCCTAGAACCATAATAATCATAATCAATTATAACTTCACTTTCCTAAATTAAATATCCAATAAAAATTCAATAGCATTTCACCTTAAATTGGACTAAACTCCCATCATAAATCTTAAATCCACAACCCATTAATACCCAATCTGGCAGCTTGTGCATTCAAATTTATATATAATGATCTAACCGTTAGATAAATCCCAAATTTATACCATATATTCAAGACATCCCTATACAATATCAGTAAAAATTTCAGCATCAAATCATCTCTATATCATGAGATATCAAAACATTCATTCAACCTTTCACAATCTGAATTTTTGCAGAAATCAGTCTTACTCAGACAGCTCATGCAAAACAATTTATATCTCATAAACCACAAGTCTAAAATTCACCAAATTTTAACACAGCAGCCTCAACATCCCAAATATCATTTGTACCAAATTTCATAATTTTATAAGCATCCTAACTATTTATTTTTCTCAAATTTCAGTAGCCAAAATTCAGAATTCAACCTACAGACAGCCTGTGTTCAACAATATGTTTCTCCAAATCCAACCGTTGAACAATCACCAAATTTTTACCATAACTTCCACACATACATAGCTTAAACATATCCAAAAATCAGCCTTAGATGTTGAGCCAAACTCACCTGAACGGAAAAGAAATATGCTGCCCTGCTGAACCCCTATTTCTGCTACTTCTCCTTCTCCTTCTTCCTTTCTTTCTTTCTTTCTTTTCCTTTTCTCTCTCTTTCTCTCTTATTCCAGCCCGTATGAAGAAGGAAGCTGCTGGTTCTTTTTTTTTTTCTATCTCATTTTAAGTTCATTTTATCTCTTTTTATTAGTCTTGTCAAGTGGTGATTGGGTGGGAGTAAGTGAGTGACATCATGTGATGTCATTATTTGCTTAATTTTTGATTTTTTCTTTTCTTTTCTTTTCTACCACATTTCAATTTAATTTTTAGCAATATTTATTCATATTTAAGATCATAATAGTTATTTACTTAACTGGACAAGTCGGCCAAAAATCACCTCTGAAGGCGAAATGACCAAAATGCCCTCCGTTTGGCTTAACGGGTCAAAATCGTCTGTACCGATTGAAAAATTTTTCTAGGTATTTTCATGGCATTCTAATGCCATGGAAACCTCAATTACCCTTCTCTGGAGTCCCAAAAATTATTTTATAATTTTTCCCCCGGGTCTAGGGCTCCTCGTTGCGAAAACCGCAACTTCCCTCCGGTTACCCATCGCTTGGGCACCGGCTCGTTTTGCTTGGTTGTATTTTATTTTTAAAATTTTTACTAAATTTTTCTTGTTAATATTTGAGTTAATTTTGGTTCCTGACTTTAGTTTAAATATTTTTCCGAACGTTCTAGCTGTCCGGACCGACACCGGTCACCGGAACAGTAGAATGTACGGAGTTGCTACCGGGAGGGTGTTACATGTATGGAGAAAAATGCTACATATACACAGACCATAAGAGTCTGAAGTATCTGCCAACCTAGAAGGAACTTAATTTGAGACAAAGGCGGTGGATTGAATTCCTGAAAGATTATGATTGTGTAATTGACTACCACCCTGGGAAGGCAAATGTAGTCGCTGATGCTTTAAGCAGAAAATCTATTGTAGCATTAAGATCTCTGAATGTCCAACTATCCTTAACTCATGATGGAGTTATTTTGGCTGAGTTATAAGTGAAGCCGAATCCGTTACAACAGATACAGGATGGGCAGAAGACAGATGGGAAATTAATGGCTGTTATGGGCAAAATCACTGAGGGGAAGGAAATTGAATATGAAGTGAAAGAAAATGGGTGCCTGTACTATAAAGAAAGAGTGTGTGTTCCAGATGATAAAGAATTGAAAACCAGTATTCTGAAAGAAGCACATAACAGTGTGTATGCTATGCACCCAGGAAGCACAAAAATGTACCATGACCTGAAACTCCGATACTGGTGGGCAGGTGTGAAAAAGGACATAGTTGACTATGTAACTAGATGCTTGACATGTCAGCAAGTCAAAGCAGAACATCAAGTTCCATCAGGTTTATTCTGACCCATAAACATACCTGAATGGAAGTGGGACCGAGTCACTATGGACTTTGTCAGTGGTCTACCTCTCACTCAGAAGAAGCATGATGCAATATGGGTGATTGTGGATAGGTTGACCAAATCAGCACATTTTCTGCCAATTAGAACTGACTACTCACTGGAAAAGCTAGCAGAATTATACATCATTGAGATAGTTAGACTACATGGAATTCCACTTTCCATTATATCTGATAGAGACCTGAGGTTTACATCTAGATTTTGGAAGAAATTACAAGAATCCTTGGGCACACAACTCCATTTTAGTACGGCTTTTCATCCTCAGATGGATGGACAGTCAGAAAGAATAATCCAGATAAATTTTGAAACTCATTAAGTTATTGCAAACAATAAACTGATAATAATGATAGTAATAACTGAATATCTGTGATAAGTCCTCGAGGATATGCTGAGAAGTTGTGTTATTGAGTTTAAGGGAAGTTGGGATAGATACCTTCCACTGGCAGAATTTGCATATAATAATAGCTATCAAGCTAGCATACAAATGGCACCTTATGAAGCACTATATGGGAGAAAATGCAGAACACCTGTATGTTGGACTGAATTGGGTGAAGATAAGCTAGTGGGGCCAGACTTGATAAAACAGACAGAGGAAAAGGTGAAACTGATAAAGGCCAATTTGAAAGTTGCCTCGCATCGATGTAAATCTTATGCTGACTTGAAAAGAAAGGACATTGAATATGAAGTTGGCGAGAAAGTATTTCTCAGAGTATCACCGTGGAAGAAAGTGTTGAGATTTGGGAAAAAGGGAAAATTAAGCCCTAGGTTTATTGGCCTATATGAAGAGATAGAACGTGTGGGACCAGTAGCTTATAGATTAGCCTTACCACCTGAGCTGGACAAGATACATAATGCATTCCATGTCTCGATGCTCAGAAGATACAGATCAGATCCTTTACATGTCATCTCAGCAGAAGAAATTGTGGTACGACCTGACCTGACATATGAAGAAGAACCAATTAAAATCTTGGCACGAGAGGTAAAAGAGCTCAGAAATAAGATAATTCCACTACTGAAAATTCTATGGAGACACCACAACACGGAAGAGGCAACATGGGAGAGCGAGGAGACAATGAGACAACAGTTCCCTCAGCTCTTCACATTAGGTAAATTTTGAGGACGAAATTTTTATTTAGAGGGGAAGAGTTGCAACATCCCCATTGCACATGTTCTGTGCATTCTGTTGCTCCAGTGGTCAAATAACAGTCCAAGCAAGTCAGGATGTCTGGAACTACACTTCTGTGATGGTGAACAGACATATAATGATGAAATAAATAAAAAGAAAATATAAAAAAAATCAAACAAAAATGAAAGAGAGAAAATGAAGCTAAGTTAAACGAGCCGGCACCGCAGCGATGGGTGACCGCACTGGGAAGGCCGTTGCTGACCCCAAGACCGCAGGGAACCCTCTGAATCTAATTTTGAGACATAAATAAAGGTTTATTGAAATGTAATTGACACTATAAATATCAAAGAAAAATTAATAAATTAGTACAAAAAAAAATGAAAAATCGAGAAACAGACAAAAATTGGTGTTACCGAAAAATCGGGAATATAACCCGAAGTGGGGTATTTTGGTCATTTGACACCTAGTGTTGCCTTTTGACCTCAATGTCCATTAAGAATAAATAATATTGCACTTAGGAAATGTCATGAAAAAAATTAAAATGGGATACAATATGTAAATAGTAAAAGAATGGTGCTAAATGAGCAAATAAGGAAACTTTAACTAATTAAATATTAAAATGAGCTTAGTGCTCCACTAACTTGAATATTGGGACCCTTATCACAGCCTTGGGACAGCAGATACCACTCACCATCATCTTTTTCATCATCCCATTTTACCTTACCGAAATGAATTCCACCATGGAAATCACCATGGCCACCCCACATGCAACCTCCATGGGTGCATGATCAAGCCACCATTTCTACTTAGTTCCTTCATTAAAGCTTGCCTACTTACCTTGGGGAAGATATTGGCAACAAGAAAAACAAGATTTGGTGAAGTTTGAATGAAGCTTTCAAGTGGTAAGTGTCAAAATCTTCTTCCTAGCTTTAGTAAAAGTTGTGTTTAGGTTGAAATGAGTAGTTTGGTGAAGATAAATGAAAGAAATAGTGAGAAATGGACTTGTCCATTTTTGGCAACCATGAACCTTTGTTGAGCTTGAGTTATTTTTACTTCTAATGAATGGAAATGAAGGTTGATTAATTTAAATGAAAGTTGTAGTAAGTTTGTATTTAAGTATATGCATGTAGTGTTTGAATTAAGGGTGTGAAATGGAACTTTGATGCCTTGAGCAAACTGCCATATTTGGCAACCCTTAATAGCATGAATTTGTGTGTGAACATGTAGTTATTAATGAAATATGCTAATGTTAAATTGTGGGCAGCAAGAGTAAGTGATATTGAAGTATAATTATGTTGAAGTGTATGTGTAATATTGACATTGAGATGTATTAAATTTTGGTGGAAGTGAATGTTGAATTAATGGTGAATTGTGTGCATTGAGCACTTGAATATTCTGCCCAAAATTGTTGCTGGAATTGTGTACAATATATATATAGAAGTGTTATTGATTGAATATTGAAGAAATGAGAGGAGAAGGAATATCAAATTGGAAGTGTATGTGCTTTGTGCAGGTTGTGTGTGAAGGCAGTACATAAATTAGGCCTAAAGTGCAAAACTATGAACCCAATTGGTATGAGGCCAATAGGGGATGAAACTAGACACCAAATAGGCCAACTTTCATTTAGAAATGTTGCCAAAATTCTGCCTAGAAACTGACCTTAAAAATGACCAAATCCTGATTAGCAACCTTGCAACCCAGATTTTTGACTATATGAACAGTAGTCCTTTGGATGACCATAACTCACTCAAAACAGGTCCAATTGACCTAAAATTTTTACCGCAGTTATTTTAGACATAGATCTACATTTCTTATGAAGACACCAAAGCCCTGAAATGGCCATAACCAAGTCAAATGGCTTGCACAAGTTCGGGTACAAAAACTGCCGAACCAAAACTGACCTAAAATTGACCAAATTTTGCACTAAAGGTGCAATCTGTCCAGCTTTAGTAAATTGACCATATCCTGGTCTATACAACTCAGAATGACCTGAAATTTTGCCCCGCGTGCAATAAGACATAGAGCTACAATTTTGCTTCTTTGACCAGAAGCTAAAAATCAAGGGAGATAGGACTTTAAGCTAGACCAATCTAGCACACAAAAATTTAGAATTTGACATTTTGCATACAATGATGCTTGAAGCATTTCGGCAATGAATGCTAACTTGTAAAAATGGTAAATTGCACTATATTGGCAGCATATTGAGATACAAATTGTGACATATTGATGCTAGAAATAACTTATCCATATTACCTAAAAAGGTCAACATATGCATTGACTTGTGAATTATATAATAGTTAGTAAACTCCAAAAATTGAAGAATTAAACAATTAATTAATAATGTGCCCTAGTTTGCCTAATTGACTAGTATGGATAGGTTGGCATGCCAATAGGATTCTGACAGCTATTCTGTAAATGGCTTTATGCCATACTGTGTTTTTACGGTTTATTATGCCGCACTGTGACTTTAATAGCCTACGGCTATACATATTGTGTATTTATTTTTGGCTTATCGCCATATTGACTATATGGCTTTTTAGCCACGCTATTTGCACACCGGGTGACACTTTGTGACCGATGGTGTGACGGCCCGAGGTACTAGGTACCCAGTGCCAGTATATCCATTTATCCAGTCTGGTCAGTATATAGGCTACACGGGCAGTAATTCAAGTACTATTAAATTCAAATACCTAAATCTAGTCTACTGACATACAGCACCACCAAAAATTTGTAAACACTTTATTTACTTTATTTTAGTGTATATTTCTTTATATTTGGCACCACTAAGCAAAATTGCTTAGCGCATTGCTTTTGTAATGCGTAGGTATTGGAGATACAGCTGGGGAGCCCAGCAGACCTACGACCGGGTGAGACATCAGATCTGCACAGGAGTCCAGAGTTATCTGCACTGCATTGCATACATGGTAGGACTTAGGATATCTTGTATTTTGTACTTTTATTGTATATTTGAAATTCAGCCCTGTATTTTGTAATGTTATGAAAGCTCTAAAGTTTGTAATATTTTGTACATATTAAATGACATGGAGATTTTCTATATATATTTAAATTATTATGGACTGTATTATGGAACTGTTTAATGATTGTAAAAGTCTATTGACTTTACTGAGAAATAGAGACTGTGAAATATTTGAGATTTTGATATCATCATATTAAACTGTTTTCAACAAGTTTGGAAGGACAGTTTGTCCTAAATATATGCGGCACCATGCCAAATTTTTATTACCAATCTTGAAACACTGATTTTATCAAAGTATGACAATAGTATCAGCATGATATGAATATTACATAAAAGACTTCTTAAAATCAAATTGAGTTCAAGAAATAAAATAATCACAAACTAGGTGTTACGGCAAGCCGTGTAGCACGCCTTGCTCGGCTATACTGTAGACGGGTGAGGGGTGTTACATGTTTGCATCAGGTAAATTTCGATGGCGAAATTCTTATTAGAGGGGAAGTGTTGTAACATCTTCATTTTAGCTAGTCCGTACAGTCTACTGTTCCGGTGACCAGTGTCGGTCCGGATAGCTAGAACGTCCGAAAAAATATTTAAACTAAAGTGAGGAATCATAATTAACTCAAATATTAATAAAAAAAATTTAGGAAAAATTTTAGAAATAAAATACAACCAAGTTAAATGAGCCGGTGCCCTAGCGATGGGTAACCTAGTGAGAAGTTACGGTTCTCGCAACTAGGAGCCCTAGACCTGGGGAAAAATTATAAAATAATTATTGGGACTCTAGAAAAGGGTCATTGAGGTTCTTATAGCATTAAAATGCCAAAGAAATGCTTAGAAAAATTTTTCAATCGGTACAGACAATTTTGGCTCGTTAAGCCAAACGGAGGGCATTTTGGTCATTTCGTCTTCAGAGATGATTTTTGGCCAACTTGTCTAGTTAAATAAATAATTATTATGACATAAAATGTGAATAAATATTGCTAAAAATTGAATTGAAAATTAGTAGCAAAGAAAAGAAAAGAAAATGAATTAAAATTACAATTTTGACCTCATGTTTATGTCACTAAGCACTCTCACCCAATCACATTGTGACACATGTCCATAAATCACTTAAAATGAGTCAAATGGGCAGAAAATTGAAATGAAAAAACTGAACTCTTCTTCCTCAATTCCCATCCACCATAGCCAAGAAGCTTTTTCTCCATTTTCTCTTTTAAAGGTTGATTTTCCTAAGCTTCCTCACCTCAAAACCTTATCCTCCCTTCACTAAAAATTATACCCACACCAAGGAGAAGTGTTTGGCAGCCAAGAAAGAGTAAGAAATTAAAGAAAAATTAAAGTCTTGGTTGGCTTGGATTTGAGCTACAATAGGTTAGTGCTTATTTATGCATATTTCTCTCTTTATTCCATGTTAGGGACTTAAAATGAGTATGAAATTGTAAGTCAAATGAAATAAAACTTATGTGTATGTACACCATGGAATTTGGCAGCCCTAAGGAAGGGATAATGTTGATGGTTTTGATGGATTTAAAATGGCTTAGAAATGGTGTTGATGTGTAGACATAAATTTGAAATGGATTAGTATGCCTAATTGACATGTGTTGTGTTAACCTTGAATTTGAGCTAGGGTTTGGACACAAAAGCTTGGGTCTTGTTCATGTCTTAGTGAATGAAAGTTTAAATGTTCAATTAGTGACCATTTGGCTGGGTATGATGAAGAATTAAAGTGACTTGTAGCTTGGGATTTGTGTTTGGCTAAGCTACCTTGTGTGACCTGCAAGTCTAGATGTGAGTCCAGCCTGTTTGGGTAGCTATGACTTGTGTTGTATAGGTTCAATTGGTACAAAGCCAATTGGGTATGAAACTAGACGCATAATGGCACAACTTTGGTGTAGAAACCTTTCCTAGAAAACCAAACCAAGTTGGCCTAAAGATTACCCTAATTTGGGTGACCTGCATTCTACCTGGGCAAAATAACCAAATGAACAGTATTTATTCATTTGGTCAAAACTCAGTGTAGAAAGGTCCAATTGACCTGAAATTTTACCAGCAGAAAGCTGAGACATAGATCTACAACTTTCATGAAGAACACAAATCTAAATTCTGATCATAACCTAGTCAAATTGCCAACCAAACTTAGGTTATCAAATCTAGCAGAACCAGTTTTGCACAGAATTTTGGATTCTGTCCAATCCGGCCAGTTATGGCTTTTAGGCCATAACTTGAGCTACAAAACTCCAAATGGAGTGATTCAAAAAGGAAAATGTAACTAGACAAAATAAGGAACAACTTTCATGAAACAATTTTGCCAAATTCCTACTGTACAAATGACCAATGGAACAGTAAACATAAGGCTTGAAATCTAAAAATTGTGAATAATTAACACTAAGCTTAGAAATGGTATTGGCAACCAATACCAACAACTTTAGAATGCAAAATGTGGTATGTTGAGAGTATTAGAATCATGTACCTATTTTCTATGCAAAATTCAACATTTTAGTTGACTAATGAAATGAATAGTAACACCTAAACTTAAATTTCAAGAATTGTAAAGTTTGAAAGTGTAACATACCTTAGTACACCTAGCAAGATTGGTTTGGATAGGTTGGCATGCCAATAGGAAATTGTAACAGCCCGATCCTTCTCCAGTTAGTATTGTCCGCTTTGGCCCATGGGCCTCACGGATTTGTCCCTTGGGAGGTTTCATTCCCAAAAACGCACTGACCAGGTGAGGAAGGCTCCCAAATATATATGGCCCAAATCTTTTCTTCCCGTTTTCGATATTGGACACGAAGTTTCCACCCCAGTGCGTAGCTGGTTGAACAAGCACGTCCCAACCCCATCCCTGGGTCGTGACAAGTTAGCAGTACTGCACATGGCATTATGCTATTCTGTGATTTCATGGCTTTTAGCCATTCTAACATTAGGTTGATACTTGGCCTTGTGCCTAATGTTATTACAGCTTATTAGCTATTCTGTTGCACACCGGGAGACACATATGTGACCGATGGTGTGACGGCTCGAGGTACTTGATACCCAGTGCCAGTTTACCCGTTTATCCAGTCCAGTCATCCAGTATAGGTTACTTGGGCAACCAAAAATGAAAGTGGATAAATTTAATGAAATAATGAATATAACAAGTACAAAATAAGTAAGACTACAAATACTTATCGAAAATTTATTTGCAATGAGACATCAATACATTCACTGCATATTTATTTTATGTTATTTCTTTTTATTTTATTATTGGAACCACTAAGCATTATTGCTTAGCGCATTTCTTTTGCCACGCGTAGGTTCTGGAGAGACCGACCGAGAGCCTAGTAGACCACAGACTGGGTGAGACCTTCTGCAGCTCTGCATAGTGTCCGTGTCACCTCACCGACGTCAGTGCATTGGTAGGACACTAGGTTTCATTTTGGGTATTTTGTAATTAACTTTTATTTTCTCATATGTAATTAAAACTTATGTAATGTATTTTTGGTATTAATGTAAATAGTGGAAATTGTGTTTATGAATGAAAAAGTGAATATTTATTTATGACTTTTGCATGATTATCATATGAGATGAATGATTGAGAAATGGAAATGTTGTTGAAAAAAAAATATTGAGATTTTGTTGATGAAATGGAGTTTGGGATTGATTGAAAATATTGGAAGTGTTTTTCACAGGTTCCGAAGAACTGTTTTCTCCATTTTTAGCCGGTACTTTGCCGGATTTTCTATAAAATTTGCAGAACCTCAAATAAATTTATGATTTCAATAAATGACTAAAATGAATTATATTTCACAAATTGTACTCCATAACTATGAAAAAAAAAATAAATTAGGAAGAATAAAAATGATTGAATTAAAATAGGGTATTATGGTACACTGTGTGGCATATCTTGCTCGGTTACACTGTAGATGGGTAAGGGGTGTCACAAAATTAATATAAATTTTTTGTAAATTTTTATAGAAAATCTTCTGAACCTATTAAAAGAACACTTCCAATATGATTTTCAAATCCAGAACTTCAATATACATACATATCAACTCAATCTCCAAATCTCAACACAATTTTCAAAATTTTTGTTCACATCACAATTCGAATCACTTTCATGAATATTTCCTAGCATTTTATTTTTCAACACAATATACAGATAATTTCAGTAACATGAAATTTCATATATTTACATTATCATATGATTTCATGAGTTTGTAATTACAATCAAAACTAGTACAAAATGCAAAATACAAAATACAACCCAAAATCCTAATATCCTACCAAGTGCACTACAGATATGAGGTAACTATGGACTTTGTGCAGATCTGACAATTTACCCGGTCTGAGGTCTGCTAGACCCCCCGGCTATGTCTCTAGTACCTACGCATAACAAAAGCGACGAGCTAAGCAATTCTGCTTAGTGATGCAACTACAAAATAAAATAACTAAAATAAAATAGATATGCAGAATGTATGTTGATATTTTATGTAGACTTAATTTCTGGCATTTATTGCAGTATTATTTGATTAAAATTTGGTAAGATTTATTTTAATTGCTCGAGTAACCTATACTAGTCGACTAAACTGGATAAACAGGTAAACTAGCACTGGGTACCAAGTACCTCGGGCCATCACACCATCGGTCACATTGTATCTCCCGGTGTGCAACAGAACAGCTAATAAGCTATAATAATTATTAGGGATAAAACCCAAATATAATAAACTCAATCAAAATAGCCAAAGGCTATTATATTACAAAATGGCACGTGAGGCCATAAAATACAAAATGGCATGAAGCCATATGCAGTACTGCTAACAGAACCCTATTGGCACGCCAACCTATCCAAACCAATCATTCTAGGCATACTAGGGCATTTTACACAGTTAATGATTTAATTTTTTATCTTTATACTATAGAGGTCACTATTCACTTAACTAATTTCAGTCAAAGGTTGACTTTTTAATTTATAATAGATTTGTTGAACCTAAGTTCACCAAGATACCACATTTTGGTTTTAAAAAGTGTTGGCATTAGTTGCCAAACAAGACTTAAAACCAATAGAGAATAATTTCAGAAATTTCAGTTTTGATTGTTGGAGTTCACTATTCCATTAGGCCATTCTATAATGAGAATTTGGCCAATTATTCTTCATCAAAATTGTTCCTTATTGTGTTTGGTTACATTTATTTTTTTGAATCACTCCATTTGGAGTTTTGTGGCTCAAGTTATGGCCTAAACACCATAACTGGACGGATTGCAATTTTTCCAGAATTTCTGGGCAAAATCAATTCTACAGTTTTTGTACACAGAATTTAGGTCAGTTTTTGGATATTTTATGGTCAAAATTTGGGTTTATTCTTCATAAAAGTTGTAGGTCTATGTCTCAGCTTTCTACTGGTAAATTTTCAGGCCAATTGAACTTTTCTACACTGAGTTATGACCATTTAAACAAAAACTGTTTATTTGGTCATTTTCCAGGGATAGTATATTGGTCACCCAGATTAGGGTAGTTTTTAGGTCAACTTGGTTTGGTTTTCTGGGCAGGGTTTCTTCACCAAAGTTGTGTCATTATGTGCCTAGTTTCATGTCCAATTGACCTTGTACCAATTGAACCTACACAACCCCAGTTATAGCTACCCAAACCTGCTGGAATCACACCCAGTCTTGCAGGTCACCAAGGGCAGCATGCCTATGCTTAATTCCATTGTCCTAACACACTTTAATTCCTCCTCACACATAGTCAAATGGTCACTAATTGACCATTACAATGTTCATATACCATTACATGAGCAAACCATAATGTTGTTCAAGTGTCCAAGTTTTCAAGTTCCATTCATGCATTACACTTACACTTAAATGTTCAATCACTAATCTCATGCCAAGGGCAGCCCATAAACCACTTTGCTTCAAGAAAATTCATCAACCCTAACCATCCCTAAGCTGCCAAAATTGTAGGGATGAATACACATAAATTTTATTTTGTTTTTCTTACAATTTCCACTTATCTCATGGCATTAAACATGAATTAAGCAAGAAAGGGAGGAGATTGGTCACTAACCTTGAATGGAGTCACTTCCAAGCTTACAACAACTCTTCTTTTCTACTTATTTTTGCTCCAAAAATCTTCTCTAAGATAAAATATTAAGGTTTTTTGTTGGGAACTTAGGCTTTTGTTGAAGAAAAACCAAAGAACTCAAGCTTTGGTAAGCTTGGCAATGGAGGAGAGGGAAGAGGGAATTGGTGTGGCTTGGAGAGAAGGATGAGGGCAGATGGGTTGTTCTAGAATTTTGACTTCTTTTCTTTATTTTTAATGTATTATAATTTTATTTCTTGATTTTTGATTGGCCAAAGTTTTTAAATGACCTCATGCTTACACAATAAATCAATATTATCTGTATTTCTTCTCTTCTTTTTACTAATCATTTTTAATTTCATTTTTAGCAATGTTTGTTCATATTTGATATCATATAATTTATATACTTAATTAGACAAGTTGGTCAAAAATTATCTCTAAAGACGAAATGACCAAAATGCCCTCCGTTTGACTTAACGAGCTAAAATTGTGTGTACCAATTGATTAAATTTTCCTTGTGTTTTGTTAATATTTTATTATCATTGAAACCCCAATAATCCTTCCCTGAGGTCCTAAAAAATAATTTCATGAAGTTTTCCCCGGATTTAGGGCTTCTAGCTGCGAAGACCGCAACTTCCCACTGGGTTACCCATCACTAGGACCCCGACTCATTTAACTTGGTTGTATTTTAATTCTAAAATTTTTTCTACATTTTTTTTATTAATATTTGAGTTAATTATGGCTCTTCACTTTAGTCTAAATATTTTTTCTGATGTTTTAGCTGTCCGAATTGACACTGGTCACTTGAATAGTAGAATGTATAGAATTGCTACAGTGGGGGTGTTACAACTCTTCCCCTCTAATTTAAATTTAATCCTCGAAATTTACCTGATGCAAACAGTTGTGGAAACTATTGCCTCATCATCTCTTCACTTTCCCGAGTTGCCTCCTCGGTATCATGGTGCCTCTAAAGTACTTTCACCAATGGAATTTGTTTATTTCTCAGTTTCTTCACCTCCCGAGCCAGTATCTGTATGGGTTCTTCTGTATATGTCAAGTCTAGTTGGATTTCAATCTCTTCTATGGAGATGACATGTGAAGGGTCTGAGCGATATCTTCTTAGCATAGAAACATGGAATACATTATGGATCTTATCCAGTTCTGGTGGTAAAGCTAGTCGATAGGCCATTGCTCCCACACGTTCAATGACTTCATAGTGGCCAATGAACCTAGGGCTTAACTTACCCTTTCTTCCAAACCTCAGTACCTTCTTCCATTGTGAGACTTTGAGAAACACTTTGTCACCAATTGCATACTCTATCTCTTTTCTCTTCAAGTCAGCATAAGATTTCTGTCTATCTGAGGCAACCTTCAAATTAGCTTTAATTATCTTTACTTTCTCCTCAGTCTATTTTACCAGGTCTGGTCCTACCAGCTTATCTTCGCCCAATTCAATCCAACATACTGGGGTTCTACACTTCCTCCCATACAGTGCTTCATACAAGGCCATTTGAATGCTAGCTTGGTAGCTATTGTTATATGCGAATTCTGCCAGTGGGAGATATCTATCCCAACTCCCCTCAAACTCAATGACACAAGTCCTCAGCATATCCTCAAGAACCTATTACATAATTCACATTGTTACTATTATTTCAATTTTATTGGTTGTAAGAATTCAATTATTTTTTAGGTTTACCTGGATTACTCGTTCTGACTGTCCATCCGTCTGAGGATGAAAAGCCGTGCTAAAGTGGAGTTGTGTGCTCAAGGCTTCTTGCAACTTTTTCCAAAATCTCGATGTAAACCTTGGGTCTCGATCAGATATGATAGAAAGTGGGATTCCATGTAGTCTAACTATCTCACTGATATACAATTATGCTAACTTTGCCAGTGAGTAGTCAGTCCTAACTGGCAGAAAATATGCTAACTTTGTCAATCTATCCACTATCACTCACATTGCATCATGCTTCTTTTGGGTGAAAGGTAGACCACTGACAAAATCCATAGTGACCTGATCCCATTTCCATTCAGGTATGCTTATAGGCTGTAGCAATCCTTATGGAACTTGATGTTTTTCTTTAACTTGCTGACATGTCAAGCACTTAGTAACATAGTTAGTTATATCCTTCTTCATACCAGGCCACCAATAATGAGGCTTCAAATCATTATACATTTTTGTGCTTTCTGGGTGCATAGCATAAACACTAGTGTGTTCTTCTTTCAAAATACTAGTCTTCAATTCCCCATCATCTAGTACACACACTCTTCCTTTGTAGTACAGACACCCATCTGCTTTTACCTCATAATCAGTTTCCTTCTCCTCTGAGATTTTACCCACAATGGCCATTAATTTTTTATCTGCCTTCTGCCCATCTTGTATCTGCTGTAGCAGGTTTGGCCTCACTTGTAACTCAGCCAAAATAGCTCTATCTTGAGCTAGGGACAGACAGGCATTTAGTGATCTTAAAGCTGTGATGGACTTTCTGCTCAAGGCATCAGCAACTACATTTTCCTTCCCAGGACAGTAATCTATCACACAATCATAGTCCTTTAGGAACTCAATCCATCTCCTCTGTCTAAGATTGAGCTCCTTCTGGGTTGGCAAGTATTTTAGACTTTTGTGGTCTGTATAAATGTAACACTTTTCACCATACAAATAATGCCTCCATATCTTCAGTGCGAAGATAATTGATGCTAGCTCCGGATCATGAGTAGGGTAGTTCTATTCATGTGGCCTTAACTGCCTAGAAGCATAAGCGACCACTTTCCCCTCTTGCATCAATATACACCCTAACCAATTATGCGAGGCATCACTGTAGACCACAAAGTCCTTTCCCGTCACTGGCTGTATTAACACTGGTGCCTATGTTAACATAGCCTTCAACCTCTCAAAACTAGCTTGGCACTTGTCGTTCCAGCCAAATTTCACATTCTTGTGAAACAACTTGGTCATTGGAGTAGCTATGAGAGAGAACCCCTTTATAAATCTTCTGTAATACCCAGCTAGCCCCAAGAAACTTCTGACCTCAATTGTATTTCTGGGAGGCTTCCATTCCATCACGGCTTCTATCTTCTTGGGATCCACTCTAACCCCCTAAGCTGATAGTATGTGCCCAGGGAAGGCAATCTCACTCATCCAGAAGTCACACTTGGACAGCTTAGCATATAGCTTCTTTTCTCACAGGGTTTGCAAAACAATTCTCAAATGTTCATCATGTTCTTCCCTGGTCTTGGAATACACCAGAATATCATCAATAAAGACCACTACAAACCAATCTAAATATGGATGGAAGATACTGTAACACCCCTATGTTCGGTAGTGCGTACTATTGTTCTGGTGACCAGTGTTGTCCGGACAGCTAGGATGCCTAGAACTACACTTCGTTATGATTGAGGAGACATAAAATAATGAAATACAAGAAAAGAAAATACAAGAAAAAAAAGGAAAAATAATAGCAAAGAAATGTAACCAAGTTAAGCGAACCGATAACCCTAGGGATGGGTGACCGCACCGGGAAGTCATGGCGTGGACCGTTGACTAACCCTGGACCTCGGGGAACCCTGGAAAATATTTTTAGGACTCAAATAAATATTTATTGAAGTATAAATATCATTAGAAATATCAAAGAAAAATTAAATAATTAGTACAAATAAAAGTGAGAAATTGAAAAACGGACAAAACCCGGTGTTACCGAAAAATCGGGAATGCAACCCGAACAGGGGCATTGTGGTCATTTGACACCCCGAGTTGTCTTTTGACCTAAATGTCCATTAAAAATAAATAATATTACACTTGGAAAATATAATAAAAAATTAATTTAGGGGTACCTAATATAAATAGCAAAAATGGAGTTCAAATTAGGTAATTAACATATTTAAACATATAAAATAATTGATTTTATGTAAGTGGAGCACTATGGGGATTAAATAAATATTATGTGGGCTACTTAAGAGCTAAAATGGGCAGAATATTTCATCTTCTTCAACCTTTCAAAAGGGCAGCCAAAACCAAGAAAGGAGTTCCTCCATGGATGCATGGGTTAAAGCTTCATGCAAGCTTGATCTAAGCCACTTTCCATGCACCTTTCTTCATTAAAGTTAATCCTCATACCATGGGCAGTAGATAGGCAACAAGAAAACCAAGTTTTGGATAGGTTTTGAAGAATTTCCAAAGTGGTAAGTTTGTATTTTTGGTTTATTGCTTCATTAAGTTTGTAAGGATGTTATGGGTGTTTGATTTATGAAGAAATTTTTGAGGTTTGATGTTGAATGTGAATGTGTACTTTTGGCAGCCATGGAAGCACCTTGAAGGCAGTTTAATTGTGCTTGTAAATGGTGAATTAAATGATTGATTAAATGTATATTGTGTAGGAAATTGTTTGGGTAATGTATACTTAATATATGTAAATGTAAAATGAGATTTAAAGCTTGGAAAGTAATGGAATGTAAGTGTACCATTGTGGCAGTTTGCTAACTCTTGAGGAATGCTGGAATTCATACTTGGTTTATGGAATAATGATGTTAAAATGTGTTGGTTGTTATGGCAGTTTGAGTGTATGTATGGTGGTGTGAAGTGGGACATGTAAATGAGCATGAATTGGTGATTGAATTGTTGTAAATTGAATTGGACAAATTCTGCACTTGTTGGTGCACATTGAATGTAATTGTAAGCTACCAAAATGACCTATAATATGTTGTAAATTATGTTTAGGTTGTGGTACAACCAAAATTAGTTTGAATGTTAAGTTTGGTGAGTGTTAAAAGTGATGTTTGATATGTATGCAAGAATTGCAATAAGGCAGTTTGAGTTTTAGGCCTATAACTTTAAGTGTGTGGCTCCAATTGGTATGAGACCAATTGGAGGTGAAACTAGGCACAAAATGTGCCAACTTTCATTAAGAAAGCTTACCAAAATTCTGCTTGCAAGGTAGCTTGAAAAATGACCAAATCCGGATTAAGTGCAAGTAAGGCCTGAAAATTGACCATTTGGGCAGCAGTTAATATTTAGACCATAACTCACTCAAAACAGGTCCAATTGACCTAAAATTTTAACCATGAATAGTTAAGACCCATATCTACAAGTCTTATGAAGACACCAAAGCCCAGAAATGAACATAAGCAAGTCAAACAGCTTGCATAAGTTCGGGTCCAAAAACTGGCCGAACCTAAAATGACCTAAAGTGACCTAAAATGACCAATTTTGGTGCAATTTGACCAGCAATAGTAAAATGACCATAACTTGGTCTACATAACTCAGAATGACCTGAAATTTTGCCCCGCGTTCCATAAGACATAGATCTACAAGTTTTTAGTTTTGACCGAAACCCGAAAACTGAGGGAACTAGGTCGTCCAGCTAGGTCAAACTAGTATCCCGGAATCCAGCAAATTGCAAGAAAATGCAGTGTACATGGAAATGAATTGGTAACATGTGCCAACCCTAAAAGACTATTGAATGTAACCTATTAGTAACATTAAAACCTAGTTTACTAGTAGGCATCGAGAGTCGATATATATTAGGTTGACTAAGCAAATAATAGAATTCAGTAAATTAATTATCAAGCATTATCGTTAGAGACAGTTTAATTAAGTACTGAAACACTTCAAATTGTGTTTCTCAGTTAGCAAAGACTCAGGAAAAGGGAAGGAAACACTGAGTCAAGACCAGGAGACAGTTATCAGAGGTTTGTGCATAACAACTATTTCTTTTGAATTTTTCAATTGAAATGAATTATGACTATTTGTACATTATTGTTTTAAATTTTGGAAATGTGTTTGAATGGATATTTATTGCTTGAAAAGCATTATAAATGGTTTGAACTGTGAGAAATTGTTGAATGATATTGATGAATACTTATTGATTGAAAAGCATTGGAAATGGTTTGAAACCACAGCTTGTATTCCTTGCTAGCTTGTCTAGTGGGACGAATTGAATTCCCTCTCTTGCTGAAGTGTTGAGGTGTGTGACTGTTGAGGACGAATTGGATGAGTACTCATATTTTTGCTAGCTAGCTATGTTATTCCTCATTAGTCATTGACTTTTGGGACGAATTGAATACCTCATTAGCCATCGGCTTTTGGGACGAATTGAACTTTGGAACATGATTAAGCTGTGTGTGGTTTATTGATATGTATTGTGAAATTGTGAAATGGAGTTTAAATTCTTATTGACATTCACTGTCTTTTGAATTTAACTATGTTTTGATTACTGAGATTTATTGTGATATTGTGTTAAATTCCTTCTGACATTCATTATCTTGAATTTAACTATGATTTTACGTATCCATCATTTAATTGATTTATGAATTGTGATTTAAAGTTGTATTTAGTTAATGTTGTGCACCACTGAGACATTGTCTCAAATGATAGCTTTTATTGCCGCCGCAGTAGACAGAGCATGTAGCAGACTAGGCTGCTAGTACATCCAGCGAGAGATTATCGGGTATAATGAGTATACCACATTTTGCATTTTGTACTGTAATGTATGACCACTGTATGCACATAGTGTTCTTGGTTTTGAGCAGTTGTAAATTCAAATTGTACATTGAAGTTGTAAAATAATTATGAGTTATTTTGACTTGTAAAAATTGTATTATATTTCTTGTATCTCAGTCTTTGAAAAATCATTGTGGATTTGAGTTGAGAAATATGTTGTGTTGAGAAATATGTTGGAGTTGAGATTTGGAAATATATTGAAGTGTTTTTTATAGGTTTTCTGAAGAACTGTTTTATCCAAAATACAGATGGCACTCTGCCAAAATTTTTACAGAAATTCCAAATAATTCGAATGTGTTAGTTCTATCACTTCAGTTCAAAAAGGTTTTTAACACCTGTAAATAGTGCTCACCACTGTAAAAGAAGTAAGAAAAGTTTTTAAAATCCCTTGTAGTGTATTTAATGGGTTATCAGTAGACGGAGTTGGTAATTCATTAGGTATACTACGGGATCATGTCATGCCTTACAGAGGGGTAGGGTGTGACATGTTTTAGTGGTATCAGAGCAAAGTTTTTAAATTCTGTTTTCACATGTTATTTGAATATTCTTTCTTCATAGTATAACTGCTCAATATCATTGTTTGATACATACAGTACATTACATTATAAATATGCACTAACGGGAGGAAATCTCCTTGTGTTATTTGTTCAGGAGATCTAAAATCCTCGCATTGACTATGGTAGAGGGTGATCGTTCAGTCGATCAATCTATTGAGGCTGAGGTGCAAGGGGATGCCCCAGGCCTACATAATGTCAGTGGTTCAAGAAGACCACCGCAGCATCGCAGCTTTCTCGTCGCTCGCCAAAGAAGATGGTCGCAATGTTCCAACAAATGGTCGGTAATGTGCCTACTCAAGTCCTAATACGCACACCGTGGTACAACCACGCCTCCTACTAGGCAGTATGACAAATTGATGAAGTATGGGGCTACAGAGTTTAAGGGGACAGTAGATCCTCTAGAAGCTGAACAATGGTTAGAGAGGATGGATAGGGTATTCAAGAAATTGCATTGCACGGAGGAGCTCATATTTGAATACTCAGTATCTTTGTTACAGGGGGATGCTTATGACTGGTGGAAAACCATTCCCCACAGTCTGGTAGAACCTACAGTGCTAACATGGAATGACTTTCTCAGGGAATTCAGACAAAAGTATGTCCCTGATGCTTATGTAGACCAGAAGCTACAAGAATTCCTAAGTCTGAAATAAGGGAGCAGATCAGTGGCTGAGTATGAAAGAGAATTTTCCCGCCTGAGCCATTATGCAGTAAGTTTACTTGCTACCAGCAGGGAGAGATGCAAGAGGTTTGAAACCGACTTGAAGCCCAGTATCAGATTACAAGTGATCGGATTCAAACACACTAACTTCTCTGAAATTGTTTCTCAAGCCCTAGAGTTGGAAAGAATTGAGTTTGAAGCTGCTCCTGAGAAAAAGAAATCAGAGTAGACAGAGAAAGAGGGAAAATCAGTAAAACAGAGTTCCAGTGGTCCTACTGGAAAGAGGAAGAACTATGGGGGACATGGCAGAGGTGGCAAGAAGTCTGGTAAGGGAAGATATTCAGGAAAGAAGCCTCCCCTATCTGGTCAGCAGAGTACTAGAGGTTCCTACCCTCCCTGCCAATGTGAAACATGTGGAAAAAATCATGGTGGGATATGCTACAAGGCTATTGGAGCCTGTTATAACTGTGGAGGCACATGACACTTTGCCAAGGACTGCACCAGTAGTCGCAGAGTTGGACCACCTCCTACTACTGCAGAAGGGTCAGTTCAGAGCCCTATCACTAGAAGTTCACAACCACCCAGCCAGTAGGCGGGGTAGAGGTAGCCAGCAGCCAAGGCACAGTGAAACAATCAGAGCAAGACAGTGCTCCAGTCAGAATCTATGCAATGAGACAGAGAGAAGAGGCCGAGACATCTGATGTTGTGGCTGGTACCTTCTCAACTTTTAATCAAGATGTGTTTGTATTATTTGATCCGGGTTCTACCCATTCTTATGTGAGTGCTAGCATCATTGATTGCATTTCTGTTCCATGTACAAAAATGGACTTTGAGGTGCTAGTAACAAGTCCGCTAGGACAGGAGGTTAGGGTTAATAGAATATATAGAGATTGTCCTTTGGTGATCCAAGGACACACTTTTCTGTCTGATTTCATTGAAATGCCCTTCAAAGATTATGATATCATCTTGGGCATGGATTGGTTAGCTAGGCATCATGCCATGATTGACTGTAAGCTGAAGACAGTCACTTTTGGTCTCCCTCAATACAATGATGTGGTAATACATAGGGAAAGGCAGTTATTGCCATCAAACATCATTTCGGCTGCACTAGCCAGAAAAATGATCAGAAAGGGGTGTGAAGCATACTTGGCACATGTGGTACACACCCAAGTGGGGAGTCCAGCATTGAAGGACATCCCTACAGTACATGACTTTCCAGATGTGTTTCCTAATGAATTGCCAGGATTACCTCCGAAAAGAGAAGTGCAGTTTGAAATTAATGTTATGCCTGGTGTGGATCCAATCTCCATAACGCCATACAGAATGGCACCAGCAGAGTTGAAGGAGTTGAAGATACAATTGCAAGAATTACTTGAAAAGGGCTTCATCCGCCCTAGTGTGTCACCTTGGGGAGCGCCAGTGTTATTTGTTAAGAAGAAGGATGGTACTCTCCGCTTATGTATAGACTACCGGCAGTTGAATAAGCTGACAATAAAGAACAGATATCCATTGCCTCGCATTGATGATCTGTTTGATCAGTTGAAGGGTGCAGCTGTATTCTCCAAAATTGATTTGCGATCTGGTTATTATCAATTGAAGGTGCAAGAGCAGAGTATTCCAAAAACTGCTTTCAGAACTCGGTATGGCCACTATGAGTTTCTAGTAATGCCATTCGGGTTAACAAATGCTCCAGCTGCTTTTATGGATCTGATGAACACTATCTTCAGACCATATCTTGATTAATTTGTGGTGGTGTTTATTGATGACATTTTGATATACTCGAGGAATGCAGAAGAGCATGACAGACATCTGCGGATTGTACTGCAGACTTTAAGGGAGAAACAGCTATACGCCAAATTGTCGAAATGTGAATTTTGGCTGAAAGAAATCTCCTTTTTGGGACATGTTGTGTCAGCTGAAGGGATCAAGGTAGATTCTAGCAAGGTAGAAGCTATCCTTAATTGGAAGCCGCCCAGGAATATCACAGAAGTTTGCAGTTTTCTAGGTTTAGCTGGATATTACCGTCGGTTTGTGAAGGGGTTTTCTATGTTATCTTCTCCACTAACCAAATTGCTTCGGAAAGATGTAAAATTTCAGTGGACTGATAAATGCCAGCAGAGTTTTGATGAGTTGAAGAGGTGTTTGACTGAAGCTCTAGTCCTTACTTTACCTACCCCGGGTAAAGAATACACAGTTTATAGTGATGCTTCTCACAATGGGTTAGGCTGTGTACTGATGCAAGATCGGAATGTCATTGCTTATGCATCACGCCAGCTGAAACCGCATGAGAGGAACTACCCAACACATGATTTAGAGCTAGCAGCTATTGTTTTTGCTCTGAAGATCTGGAGACACCATTTGTATGGGGAGAAATGCTATATTTACACAGATCACAAGAGCTTGAAGTATTTGGGCACCCAAAAAGAATTGAATTTGAGGCAGAGGAGATGGTTAGAACTCATTAAAGATTATGATTGCTTAATAGACTATCAGCCAGGGAAAGCAAATGTGGTGGCTGACGCCTTAAGTCGCAAGACTATGGCAAGTCTCAGAGTTTCTCCGTTGTCCATGGTATATGAATTGAAAGCACAGCATGCCAGTTTAGAGATTGATGATGAGGGACAGACAGTAGTTGCATGGCATGTACAGCCAGTGTTGATTGATCAGATTAGAATGGTTGATCAGAGTGATGAAAAATATCAAAAGCTACTGAAAGAAGTCCAGCAGGGCAAGAAACCTAAATTTTCTGTGAGAGATTATGGTTTATTGCTACATCAGGGCAGAATGTGCGTTCCTAATGATGTGGAATTGAGACAGATCATTATGAAGGAAGCACATGAGTCTCCTTTTGCTATGCACCCTGGTGGAACTAAAATGTACAGAGGACTGAAAGAGCATTACTAGTGGATGGGTATGAAGAGAGATATAGCTGAGTTTGTTTCCAAATGCCTAACTTGCCAGCAAGTAAAGGTAGAACATCAAGTTCCAGCTGGTTTGTTACATCCTTTGTCGGTACCATAGTGGAAATGGGAACGAATAACTATGGATTTTGTTACAGGACTTCCAAGGACACAGAGTAGTCATGATGCAATATGGGTTATAGTTGATAGATTGACCAAGTCTGCTCACTTTTTGCCAGTGCGGATGGCCTATAGCCTGGAAAGATTGGCCAAATTGTACATATATGAGATTGTAAAATTGCATGGAGTGCCAGTATCAATTGTGTCTGACAGAGATCCTAGGTTCACTTCTAGATTCTGGGGTAGTCTTCAGAGAGCCCTAGGAACTAGATTGAACTTCAGCACAGCATTCCACCCACAGACAGATGGCCAGTCTGAGAGGGTTATTCAGATATTAGAAGATATGCTACGGGCTTGTGTGATTGAATTTGAAGATAGTTGGGATACACACTTGCCTTTGATTGAGTTTGCTTATAACAACAGCTACCAATCAAGCATTGGGATGCCTCCATATGAAGCTTTGTATGGCAGAGAGTGCAGAACTCCCTTATGTTGGGATGAAGTAGGTGAAAGGAAGATGATTGGGCCAGAAATTGTTCAGCAGACAGAGGAAAAGATCAGATTGATCAGAGATAGACTCAAGGCTGCATCAGACCGTCAGAAGTCCTATGTTGATCTGAAGAGAAGAGATATTGAATATGCAGTGGGTGAGAAGGTATTCCTCAAAGTTTCTCCTTGGAGGAGGATTATGAGATTTGGCAGAAAGGGGAAACTGAGTCCTCGTTTCATCGGACCATATGAAGTTTTGGAAAGAGTGGGTCCTTTGGCATATCGATTGGCATTACCTCCAGAGCTAGCAAGGATACACAGTGTCTTCCATGTGTCCATGTTAAGGAGGTACAGATCTGACCCATCTCATGTACTATCAGTTGAAGAGATTGAGGTAAATCCAGACCTCTCATATGAGGAAGAACCCATAAAAATTCTGGCATATGAGGTGAAGCAGCTGAGGAATAAACAGATACACCTGGTTAAAGTGCTGTGGAACCATCATTCAGGCCAGGAAGCTACTTGGGAACGTGAAGAGGATATGAGGAGACAGCACCCACAGCTGTTCAGAGACTAATGCCAGGTAAAATTTCGAGACGAAATTTGTTTAAGGGGGGGAGAATTGTAACACCCCTATGTTTGGTAGTGCGTTCTACTGTTCCGGTGACCAGTGTTGTCCGGACAGCTAGGATGCCTAGAACTACACTTCGTTATGATTGAGGAGACATAAAATAATGAAATACAAGAAAAGAAAATACAAGAAAAACAAAGGAAAAATAATAGCAAAGAAATGTAACCAAGTTAAGCGAGCCGAGAACCCCAGCGATTGGTGACCGCACCGAGAAGTCACGGCGTGGACCGTTGACTAACCCTGAACCTCGGGGAACCCTGGAAAATATTTTTAGGACTCAAATAAATATTTATTGAAGTATAAATATCATTAGAAATATCAAAGAAAAATTAAATAATTAGTACAAAGAAAAGTGAGAAATCGAAAAACGGACAAAACCGGTTATTCAGAAAAATTGGGAATGCAACCCGAACAGGGGCATTGTGGTCATTTGACACCCCGAGTTATCTTTTGACCTAAATGTCCATTAAAAATAAATAATATTACACTTGGAAAATATAATGAAAAATTAATTTAGGGGTACCTAATATAAATAGCAAAAATAGAGTTCAAATTAGGTAATTAACATATTTAAACATATAAAATAATTGATTTTATGTAAGTGGAGCACTATGGGGATTAAATAAATATTATGTGGTGCACTTAAGAGCTAAAATGGGCAGAATATTTCATCTTCTTCAACCTTTCAAAAGGGCAGCCGAAACCAAGAATGGAGTTCCTCCATGGATGCATGGGTTAAAGCTTCATGCAAGCTTGATCTAAGCCACTTTCCATGCACCTTCCTTCATTAAAGTTAATCCTCACACTATGGGCAGTAGATAGGCAACAAGAAAACCAAGTTTTGGAGAGGTTTTGAAGAATTTCCAAAGTGGTAAGTTTGTATTTTTGGGTTATTGCTTCATTAAGTTTGTAAGAATATTATGGGTGTTTGATTTATGAAGAAATTTTTGAGGTTTGATGTTGAATGTGAATGTGTACTTTTGGCAGCCATGGAAGCACCTTGAAGGCAGTTTAATTGTGCTTGTAAATGGTGAATTAAATGATTGATTAAATGTATATTGTGTAGGAAATTGTTTGGGTAATGTATACTTAGTATATGTAAATGTAAAATGAGATTTAAAGCTTGGAAAGTAATCGAATGTAAGTGTACCATTGTGGCAGTTTGCTAACTCTTGAGGAATGTTGGAATTCATGCTTGGTTTATGGAATAATGATGTTAAAATGTGTTGGTTGTTATGGCAGTTTGAGTGTATGTATGGTGGTGTGAAGTGGGACATGTAAATGAGCATGAATTGGTGATTGAATTGTTGTAAATTGAATTAGACAAATTCTGCACTTGTTGGTGCACATTGAATGTAATTTTAAGCTGCCAAAATGACCTATAATATGTTTTAAATTATGTTTAGGTTGTGGTACAACCAGAATTAGTTTGAATGTTAAGTTTGGGGAGTGTTAAAAGTGATGTTTGATATGTATTCAAGAATTACAATAAGGCAGTTTGAGTTTTAGGCCTATAACTTTAAGTGTGTGGCTCCAATTGGTATGAGACCAATTGGAGGTGAAACTAGGCACAAAATGTGCCAACTTTCATGAAGAAAGCTTACCAAAATTCTGCTTGCAAGGTAGCTTGAAAAATGACCAAATCCGGATTAAGTGCAAGTAAGGCCTGAAAATTGACCATTTGGGCAGCAGTTAATGTTTAGGCAATAACTCAATAAAAACAGGTCCAATTGACCTGAAATTTTAACCATGAATAGTCAAGACCCATATCTACAAGTATTATGAGGACACCAAAGCCCAGAAATGACCATAAGCAAGTCAAACAGCTTGCACAAGTTCGGGTCCAAAAACTGGCCGAACCTAAAATGACCAATTTTGGTGCAATTTGACCAGCAATAGTAAAATGACCATAACTTGGTCTACATAACTCAGAATGACCTGAAATTTTGACCCGCATTCCATAAGACATATATCTACAAGTTTGTAGTTCTGACCAAAACTCGAAAACCGAGAGAACTAGGTCGTCTGGCTAAGTCAAACTAGTATCCCGGAATCCAGCAAATTGCAAGAAAATGCAGTATACATGGAAATGAATTGGTAACATGTACCAACCCTAAAAGACTATTGAATGTAACCTATTAGTAACATTAAAACCTAGTTTACTAGTAGGCATCGAGAGTCGATATATATTAGGTTGACTAAGCAAATAATAGAATTCAGTAAATTAATTATCAAGCATTATCGTTAGAGACAGTTTAATTAAGTATTGAAACACTTCAAATTGTGTTTCTCAGTTAGCAAAGACTCAGGAAAAGGGAAGGAAACACTGAGTCAATACCAGGAGACAGTTATCAGAGGTTTGTGCACAACAACTATTTCTTTTGAATTTTTCAATTGAAATGAATTATGACTATTTGTACATTATTGTTTTAAATTTTGGAAATGTGTTTGAATGGATATTTATTGCTTGAAAAGTATTATAAATGGTTTGAACTGTGAGAAATTGTTGAATGATATTGATGAATACTTATTGATTGAAAAGCATTGGAAATGGTTTGAAACCACAGCTTGTATTCCTCGCTAGCTTGTTTAGTGGGACGAATTGAATTCCCTCTCTGGCTGAAGTGTTGAGGTGTGTGCCTGTTGAGGACGAATTGGATGAATACTCATATTTTTGCTAGCTAGCTATGTTATTCCTCATTAGTCATTGACTTTTGGGACGAATTGAATACCTCATTAGCCATCGGCTTTTGGAACGAATTGAACTTTGGAACATGATTAAGCTGTGTGTGGTTTATTGATATGTATTGTGAAATTGTGAAATAGAGTTTAAATTCTTATTGACATTCACTGTCTTTTGAATTTAACTATGTTTTGATTACTGAGATTTATTGTGATATTGTGTTAAATTCCTTCTGACATTCATTGTCTTGAATTTAACTATGATTTTACGTATCCATCATTTAAATGATTTATGAATTGTGATTTAAAGTTGTATTTGGTTAATGTTGTGCACCACTGAGACATTGTCTCAGCGATAGCTTTTTATTGTTGTCGCAGGTAGACAGACAGACTAGCGTGAACTAAGTGCTAGTACATCCAGCGAGAGATTATCGGGTATAATGAGTATACCACATTTTGCATTTTGTACTGTAATGTATGACCACTGTATGTACATAGTGTTCTTGGTTTTGAGCAGTTATAAATTCAAATTGTACATTGAAGTTGTAAAATAATTATGAGTTATTTTGACTTGTAAAAATTGTATTATATTTCTTGTATCTCAGTCTTTGAAAAATCACTGTGGATTTGAGTTGAGAAATATGTTGTGTTGAGAAATATGTTGGAGTTGAGATTTGGAAATATATTGAAGTGCTTTTTGCAGGTTTTCTGAAGAACTGTTTTATCCAAAATATAGATGGCACTCTGCCAAAATTTTTATAGAAATTCCAAATAATTCAAATGTGTTAGTTCTATTACTTCAGTTCAAAAAGTTTTTTAACACCTGTAAATAGTGCTCACCACTGTAAAAGAAGTAAGAAAAGTTTTTAAAATCCCTTGTAGTGTATTTAATGGGTTATTAGTAGACGGAGTTCGTAATTCATTAAGTATACTACGGGATCATGTCATACCTTACAGAGGGGTAGGGTGTGAAAGATACGGTTCATAAAGTCTATGAATGTTGTTAGTATATTTGTTAACCTAAATGGCATCACTAGGAATTCATAATGCCCATACCGAGTTCTGAATGTAGTTTTTGACACATCTGCATCCTTTATCCTTAGCTGATGATACCCTAATCTGAGATCAATTTTTGAAAGTACACCGGCTCCCTTCAACTGATCAAACAGATTATCAATTCTGGGCAACGGATATTTATTCTTTACAGTTACTTTGTTCAACTGCCGATAATCAATGCACAACCTTAAGGTTCTATCCTTCTTCTTCACAAATAGTACCAAAGCTCCCCATGGTGACACACTAGGGTGTATGAACCCCTTATCCAGTAACTCTTGCAACTATCAGCTCCTTCAATTCAGTGGGTACCATCCTATAAGTAGTAATAGAAATTGGTGTTGTACCCGACATTACCTCAATAGCAAATTCAACTTCCCTTTCTGGTGGTAAACCAGGCAATTCTTCAGGAAACACATCTGGGAAGTCTCTTACTATGGGTATATCACACAGGTTTGGCTTAGCCTGCCCAGTATCAACAACGTGTACTAGGTAGGCTTCACAGCTTTTTCTCATCAATCTTCTTGCAACTATGGCTGATATGATATTGGATGGGAAATCTGACCTTTCACCCACAACTAAAATCTCATTACCCTCAGGAGTTTTCAAAGAAATCCTCTTCAGTTTACAATCAACTATTGCCTAATGACGTGATAACCAGTCCATTCCCAAAATCACATCAAACTCGTGGAAGGGCAATTCAATTAAGTCTGCCGAGAATTCATACCCCTGAATCCTCAACGGGCAACCTTTATACACCTTATTCACTACCACACTATGGCCTAGTAGATTTGCGACCAGAATATCTTGATCACTCTCCTCTACTGAAACTCCCTTATCTACGGGTAGCTTGATGCAGATATATGAATGGGTAGATCCTGGATCCACCAATGCATGCACAGGTAAAGTGTAGAGGAAGAACGTACCCCTGATAACATCTGGGGCATCTTGCTCCTCCTGGGATCTCATGGCATAAGCTCTGGCAGGTACTCTGGCCTCTGGCCTCTCGGCTGACTCAGATGCAGGCCTCAGTGATGGATCAGCTGCCTCAAATTTACTGGACTTCCTACCCCTTTGAGGTGCAGGGGCAGGCCTATCTGCTTATGTTGTGTCACACCTTATCCCTGGTAAGGCATGACATGTTCCCGTAGCATACCTAAGGAATTACCGAACTCCACCTACTGATAACCCATTAGTTATGCTACAAAGGATTTTAAAACAAATCATAGCTTTTTATCTTATCAATTCTTTTGTGGAAAACTACGTGAGAATAGTTAAAATTACATGTAAACATTCATTGGAAATAATGATAGACTAAATATTGCAAAAGTTACATTTTCTTAAGTCTCAAAGTAAAATACAAAATAGTTACAAAATTAAAATGTGATAGCAATGCAATGCTTTTAAATACAATCTGCTCAATGTCCATACATCCATACATATAGGTATAAAATACATCCAAAGGAATCACAAGAGTATACCTAACGTAAATACCCACAAACAATACCAAAATGCTACTTTTAAGTCTCTCACTCGGTAGCCTTCTCCTTTCCCTTACCTGCGACAGCATAAAGAAGCTATCGCTGAGTATATCACTTAGTGGTGCACAACTAATAACTTTAAAACTTAAGGTAAAACACAATTTGTCAAAGCATAATAAATCACATTTTTCTTAAGCATGAAAACTTCACAATAGTTCTAAGTTCATAAGAGCCATTTATTGGAATAACATTTCAAATGAGAAATCACACTTCATAAATCGCAATTCACAAAGCATTAGTGTTGCCAACATCAACACACAGTTTAGGCCATGACACGAAATTTCATGATCAGTGCCGTGTTGTACACCACGACAAAGCAATCTCAACCTCACTAACTGTTATTAATGAGGGAAGGGCTAGCTAGCTAATGAGTACTCATGTAGTCTTACCTCACTAACCGTTATTAATGGGAGACATAATCATATCAAATATCAAACCTCAAGTAGTCGTTACTACTAAAGAGTTCTGAAGGGACTGTCATGCTAACTGTGGTTTCAAAACAACTTTCAAGAGTTTCTAAATCAATAATCACATTTGCAAAATAATAACATATTCAAATCATCATAAAACCCATAAAAGGGGTGGTAACACACAAATTTCTCAAATGTAAGAGAAAAACCATATCTCATTCAAAATAAACTCATTTCAAATCAAACTCATTCAAATAAACTCATTCAAATCAATTTACGAAGTTAAAACAAAGAAAAAGGTTAGTTGTGCACAAACCTTCAATAATTCTCCTTCCTGGTTACCTACTTCTCCTTGTCCATTCCAACTTCTTTTTCTACTGAAAATACACAAATAGAATACCTCAATACCAATCTCAATTGCTGCCAAGAACTCATTACATGCATATCTAATGTATCCCAAGTTAGCTTTGAAAATTTTAGAATATTTTGGTTTTGGTACGGCTTGGTGCCCCAATCTTTGAACCCAATTTGTACCTAGTTTTGATCATAATTTGATAAGGTGTTCTTCATGAAAATTGTTCATTTAGGTCTTAAATTTATTTTCCTTTTTGAATCTCCTAATTTGGGGCTGTGTAGCTCAAGGTATGACCAAAATACTATTACTATTCACGTCATTGTTCATGCTGCAGATTCAGTTCTAGCAGATTTATCGATCCAACTTCGTTCAGCAATTTGATCAAGTTAAGTCCATAATTTTTTCTAATATTCTTCATACGAAATGTTCTACTATGTCTTAGGTTTCCATCGGTTCAAGAATCGTCTAAATCAGAGTTTTCTAGAGAGAGTTATGGCCATGCAAACTTTACTATTCATATGGTAAATCTGCAGTTCTATAGATTCAGTGATTCAAATTTGCTCAGCAATTTGATTGGGTTAAGTCCATAATTTGGCCACAAGTTCTTCATATGAAATATTCTAATATGTCTTAGGTTTCCATTGATTCTAGATTTGCCTAAATTGGAGTTTTCTAGAGAGAGTTATGGCCATGAAAACTTTATTGTTCGTATGGTAAATCTGCAGTTCTGCAGATTCAGTAATTCAAATTTGCTTAGCAATTTGATTGGGTTAAGTCCACAATTTGGCCTCAAGTTCTTCATATGAAATGTTGTACTATGTCTTAGGTTTCCATCAGTTCAAGAATCGCCTAAATCAGAGTTTTCTAGAGAGAGTTATGGCCATGCAAAATTTACTGTTCACGTGCATAATTCTGCAGGTTCCATAATTTTATCTCCCATTTCAAGGCTCATTTCGAGTAGCTTAAGGTCATTTTCGGGGCAAGGTATCCTCATGAAAATTCTAGCCCTATGTCTTAAGTTTCGTTTCCAATTGGTTTCACACCAATTGGAGTTGTGTAGCTTAAGTTATGGGCTTCCAAACACACTGATATCAGTGTGCAAAATTCTGCCCTAAGTTTAATTTTTCATTTCTCCAATTACTTCCATTAACCAATCTCAATTCACATTTAATTCACCCAAAATGACTATAATTTAGCATTGACACATCAATGCACTTCCTAGCACAAACCCCACAATTTTCAAACACTAAAGTTTGTAATTTTCCCTAATCCTACCATTTCATTACTTCCATTCATCAACCTAATGTCAATTCAAACTAAATAAACCTCAAATGATCATAATTTAACACTACACACACTAACTCCACTCTCTAGCACCAAAACCCAATTTCCCCATGAACTCTAATCTTCCATAATTCAATTTATACAATCCCATGAAATCTTACTACTTCCAATCATGCATACTACTTCACTTTAACTTAGATTTATCATCAATTTAACTAAAAATACATCAAATCCTAATTTTTCTCCCATTTGGCCAAAACCTTAGTTTAGGTTCCATACATGTTTTCTTTTATTTTCTTATGAAATTTCATCATAAATTAACTTCATTCCAAGCTTATACAACTAATCTAACATGAAAAGAAACTTACCTCTTGTTGATTTCTTTCCAACTTCACTTTTCTTCCAATTCTTGTTCTCCTTGCTTTTAATCTCTCAATCAAAGATCTCTTTGATGTTTTCTTTTAGTAGGCTATTGAATTTATGAAGGAAATTTAAGAGAATTAAAACTTGGAAGGGGAAATCAATGAGGGGAAGAAGTGGAAGAAGAAGAGAAAAAGAGAGAGCGAGAGGAAGAGAGAGGAGAGGGTGGTGGCATCTTATGAAAAAAAGAAATGAAGAAGACATTTGTCTTCTTATATATATATATATATATATATCCCCAAAATTAGCTTATTAAAGTTATAAATTTTAATTGTGTTATAAGGATAATTAAACTTAAATTTTTATTCCTTTTTTTTTTTTACATTTACACTTAATTTTTTCTTTTAATTAAATAATTAAATTTAACTATCAAAAGCCCATAAGTCTTTTATTTTAATTTTGTCATAATAGAAATGAAAGTTTAAGTTTTCATTTCTTAAATTTTCCCTTACATATTTTTACTTGAATTTTTCTTCAATTTTTACCCCATAATTCAATTCATTTATTTCATTTAATTTAATTGACATTTTGGTCAAAAGTCAACCCTTGAGGTGAATTGACCAAAATGCCCCTCATCGGGTCATAATCCTTCTTTTTATAATAGTCGATGAGTCCTTAGCTTTTTTGTTCACTAGAATTTTTATTGTGTCTATCTCAATTAATTTTCTATTTATTTTTGGTCCTCAAGGTGTCTTTGAATAGTATTAGTCACGGACCAAATATGGTACTATTCATAACTCGGAGGTTCGGGGTATTACAATTCTCCCCTCCTTAATAATAAAATTTCGTCGTCGAAATTTACCTGGTCTCATTCTTTGAATAGCTATGGGTGTTGCCTTCTCATGTCCTCTTCACGCTCCCATGTAGCCTCCTGGCCTGAATGATGGTTCCACAGCACTTTGACTAGAGATATCTATTTGTTCCTCATCTGTTTCACCTCATATGCCAAGATCTTTATGGGCTCTTCATCATATGTGAGGTCTGGATTCACCTCAATCTTCTCTATTGGCAAAATGTGAGAGGAGTCTGATCTGTACCTCCTCAACATGGAGACATGGAAGACATTGTGAATCTTTTCCAATTCCGGAGGCAATGCAAGTCTATATGCCAATGGACCCACTCTTTCCAAAACCTCATATGGCCCAATGAAGCGAGGACTTGGTTTTCCCTTTCTACCAAATCTCATGATCCTCTTCCATAGGGAAACTTTTAGGAACACCTTGTCACCCACACTATACCGAATATCTCTTCTCTTTAGGTCAATGTAGGACTTCTGTCTATCCGTTGCAACTTTGAGTCTATCTCTAATGAGCTTAACCTTTTCTTCCGTCTGCTGTATTAATTCTGGGCCAATCAACTTCCTCTCGCCCACTTCATCCCAACACAAGGGAGTTCTATACTTTCTGCCATAAAGTGCTTCGTATGGAGGCATCCCGATGCTTGACTAATAACTGCTGTTGTAGGCAAATTCAATTAAAGGTAAGTGTGAGTCCCAGCTCCCTTTAAACTCAATCACACAGGCCCAAAGCATATCCTCCAAAATTTGAATGATCCTTTCAGATTGGCCGCCTGTCTGTGGATGGAATGCTATACTGGCACTCCATGTAACTCACTACTTCATCAAAGTACAGTTTGGCCAATTTTTCCAGGCTGTAATCCATCCTCACTAGCAAAAAGTATGTAGACTTGGTCAATCTATCAATAATAACCCAAACTGCATCATGATTCTTTTGTGTACGTGGAAGTCCTATCATGAAATCCATAGTGATTCTTTTCCATTTCCACTCAGGAATTGGCAATGGCTGTAGCAACCCTGCAGGCACTTGGTGTTCTGCCATTAATTGCTGACAAGTTAGGCGTTTGGCAACATATTCTACAATGTCTTTCTTCATTCCTCTCCACCAATAGTGCTCTTTCACACTTCTGTACATTTTGGTTCCACCTGGGTGCATTGCAAAAGGTGAATCATGTGCTTCCTTTACAATGGTCTGCCTCAGTTCAGCATTCTCAGGAATGCACATTCTGCCCTTATATAACAACAAGCTCTCATCATTTACTGATAATTCTGGTTTCTTACCATCCCAAGCCTCTTCCATTAACTTCACATACTTATCATCCTTCTGTGCAACTGCTTTAATTTGTTCTGCCAGCATTGACTTCACTTGCCAAGTAGCTACCATTTGCCCATCTTCATTAATCTCCAAATTAGCATGCAACGCCCTTAATTCATGCACCATGGACAAAGGAGAAACCCTCAAACCAGCCATAGTCTTGCGACTTAAAGCATCAGCTACAACATTTGCCTTTCTAGGCTGATAGTCTATCAAACAATCATAATCTTTTATCAGCTCTAACCATCTCCTCTGCCTCAAATTTAACTCCTTCTGTGTGCCCAAGTATTTCAAACTTTTATGATTTATGTATATATAACATCTCTCTCCATATAAGTAATGTCTCTAGATCTTCAAGGCAAAGACAATGGCTGCTAGCTCTAAGTCATGTGTAGGATAATTCCTCTCATGCGGTTTAAGCTGGCGTGAAGCATAGGCAATGCCGTTTCTATCTTGCATCAACACACAGCCTAATTCGTTATGAGAAACATCACTGTATATGGTATACCCCTTACCCAAAGTGGGCAAGGTTAGGTCCCTTAGGCAAATCTCACATCTGCAAAGCACAGAGATGGTCTTGGGTTCAAAAAGTAATGATATATAAAATGGGGGAACTAATCACTAGAGGCGCTTTTTGGTGGAATGGCCTGGAGAGTTAGAAGAACTCCAGGGTTAAGCGTGCTCGCTTGAGAGAAATCCTAGGATGGGTGACCTCCTGGAAAGTTCTCCATTCCACCTATGGGACAAGACCGTGAGGCTTATGGCCAAAGCGGACAATTCTTCTAATGGTTAGAGCCTGATCGTTACAATTGGTATCAGAGCCGCTCGCGTGTCCTCTTGGGCGATGGTGAGGCAAACCTCAGCGAGGACGCTGAGTCCTGAAAGGGGAGGAGAAAGATCCCTTAGGTAAATCCCACATCAGCAAAGCACGGAGATGGTCTTGGATTCAAAAAGTAATGATATATAAAATGGGGGAGTTAATCACTAAAGGCGCCTTTTGGTGGAATGGCCTGGAGAGTTGGAAGAACTCCAGGGTTAAGCGTGCTCGCTTGAGAGAAATCCTAGGATAGGTGACCTCCTGGGAAGTTCTCCATTCCACCTATGGGACAAAACCGTGAGGCTTATGGCCCGATCATTACATGTTGGGATAACTGTAGCAGTCCTCTTCGAACAATTTTTGATCTAATGTTTTGTAGATCCACACCATAAGTGTGCACTAGTCACTCGCCAACACTCCCCCTTACGCCACTTCTGGCAGTATGGACAGGCAGAAAATGCTGGGGCTAGTCCCCTGAACACCGTCCCTGTAGAGTTGCCCACTGATGGTGTGGACTGGCCTCTCCTAGGTGTGAACTGTGGTTTGGGCCCCTGGGACTGACCCTGACCTTGAGGTTAACCCAAACTCTTAGCAAGAAGACCCTTAAACTTCTTACTGGGAACAGAGAATGAACTGGACTGACTTGGGCCCCTCTTCTATTGTCTTTCCCTTCTATTTTGCTCATTTATTCGGACTCTTTCTACTTTCAATGTAGCATCAACTAATTTGACAAAATCCTTAATCTCCAATGCTTTCATCATGACCTTAATATTTTCATTTAGCCCTTCTTCAAGCCTTCTGCACCTCTCCGCCTTTGTAGGGACTATCTCCCTCCCATACCGGCTCAGTCTGACGAATTCATGCTCATATTCTACCACTGATAGTTGTCACTGTCTCAGACTGATAAATTCTCTTCTTCTCTCTTCTAAATACACTTTACTGACATACTTCTTCTTGAACTCTGTGAGGAAGAAATCCCAAGTAATCTGATCTGGTTGCACCTCACTGGATACTGTGTCCCACCACTGGTATGCATCATCTTGAAGTAGGGACACAACACCCTTCAGGTTCTGCTCGGGAGTGCAATGAAGCTGCTTCAACACTCTTCCAGTTCTATCCAGCCAATTTTCGGCTATCATGGGGTCATCCTCCTTCTTCCCAAAAAAATTTACAGCCCCATGTTTTCATAGTTTTTCTAAATGGGACTTCAGTGGTGCTGGCGAAGGTTATGGCTGTGGTTATGGTGGTGGAATTGCCCCCATCATTTGCCGGTAAAATTTGGTCATTTGCTGAAATAATGCAAACTGAGGTTGAGCAGGTGCCTCAGCTACTAGTGGAGCAGATTCTCCCTTGCCTCCAGATTCATCCCTTGGTGGAGCACGACTCTCCACCTCTTCATCAACTGCTCTTTGAGAAGCAGGATCCACATCCTAATCAAAATAAAAAAAAATAAACAGATCTGCATCAGTGTCACCTCAACACTTACAAATGCAATGCAATGGTATGCACTCTATCTAGGCCCAGAAACGCCTAAACCGATGCTCTAATACCACTAAATGTGACACCCCTTACTCGTTTACAGTGTAGCTGAGCAAGATATGCCACTCAGTGTGCTGGAGCACCATATCTTATTTCGTAATAATTTACCCTCCTTAATTTTATTATTTATTATTCACCAAGTACAAAATTTTACCAATTATATCATTATTTACAAATTTGATTAATATGAATTTTTTGTAAATTTTTATAGAAAATCCGACAGAGTGCCGGTTGTAAATTGAAAAAAATAATTCTTCTAAACCTGTAAAAAGAACACTTCCAATATGATTTTCAAATCCAGAACTTCAATATACATACATATCAACTCAATCTCCAAATCTCAACACAATTTTCAAAATTTTTGTTCACATCACAATTCAAATCACTTTCATGAATATTTCCCAACATTTTATTTTTCAACATAATATACAGATAATATCAGTAACATGAAATTTCATATATTTACATTACCATATGATTTCATTAGTTTGTAATTACAATCAAAACTAGTAAAAAATGCAAAATACAAAATACAACCCAAAATCCTAATATCCTACCAAGTGCACTGCAGATATGAGGTAACTGTGAACTCTGTATAGATTTGACAATTTACCCGATCTGAGGTCTGCTGGACTCCCCAGCTATGTCTCCAGTACCTGCGCGTGGCAAAAGTGACGCGCTAAGTAATTCTGCTTAGTGGTGCCAATATAAAATAAAATAACTAAAATAAAATAGATATGCAAAATGTATGTTGACATTTTAGGTAGACTTAATTTCTGGCATTTATTGCAGTATTATTTGATTAAAATTTGGTAAGATTTATTTTAATTACCCGAGTAACCTATACTAGTCGACTGGGCTAAATAAATGGGTAAACTGGTACTGGGTATCAAGTACCTTAAGCCATCACACCATCGGTCACATTGTGTCTCCCAGTATGCAACAGAACAGCTAATAAGCTATAATAATTATTAGGGATAAAACCCAAGTATATTAAACTCAATCAAAATAGCCAAAGGCTATTATATCACAGAATGGCACGTGAGACCATAAAACAAAGAATGTCATGAAGCCATATGCAGTACTGCTAACAGAACCCTATTGACATGTCAACCTATCCTAACCAATCATTCTAGGCATACTAGGGTATTTTACACAGTTAATGATTTAATTTTTTATCTTTATAATATAGAGATCACTATTCACTTGACTAATTTCAATTAAAGGTTGACTTTTTAATTTATAATAGATTTGTTAAACCTAAGTTCACCAAGATACCACATTTTGGTTTGCAAAAGTGTTGGCATTAGTTGCCAAACAATACTTAAAACCAATGGAGAATAATTTCAGAAATTTCAGTTTTGATTGTTGGAGTTCACTGTTCCATTAGGCCATTCTACAATGAGAATTTAGCCAATTGGTCTTCACCAAAATTGTTCCTTATTGTGTCTAGTTACATTTATATTTTTGAATCACTCCATTTGGAGTTTTGTAGCTCAAGTTATGGCCTAAACACCATAACTGGCCGGATTGTAATTTTTCCAGAATTTCTGGGCAGAATCAATTTTACAGTTTTTGTACACTGATCGCAGGTCAGTTTTTGGATATGTTATGGTCAAAATTTGGGTTTGTTTTCTTCATGAAAGTTGTAGGTCTATGTCTCAGCTTTCTACTGGTAAAATTTCAGGTCAATTGAACTTTTCTACACTGAGTTATGACTATTTAAACAAATACTATTTATTTGGTCATTTTACAGGGACAGCATGTTGGTCACCCGGATTAGGGTAGTTTTTAGGTCAACTTGGTTTGGTTTTCTGGGTAGGGTTTCTTCACTAAAGTTGTGCCATTATGTGTCTAGTTTCATGTCCAATTGGCCTTGCACCAATTGAACCTACACAACTCCAGTTATAGCTACCCAAACCTGCTGAACTCACACCCAATCCTGCAGGTCACCAAAGGCAGCATGCCTATGCTGAATTCCATTGTCCTAACTCACGTCAATTCCTCCTCACACACAGTCAAATGGTCACTAATTAACCATTACAATGTTCATATACTATTACATGAGCAAACCCTAATTTTGTTCAAGTGTCCAAGTTTTCAAGTTCCATTCATGCATTACACTTGCATTACACTTACACTTAAATGTTCAATCACTCATCTCATGCCAAGGGCAGCCCATAAACCACTTTGCTTCAAGAAAATTCATCAACCCTAACCATCCCTAAGCTGCCAAAATTGTAGGGATGAATACACATAAATTTTATTTTGTTTTTCTTACAATTTCCACTTATCTCATGGCATTAAACATGAATTAAGCAAGAAAGGGAGGAGATTGGTCACTAACCTTGAATGGAGTCACTTCCAAGCTTACAAAAACTCTTCTTTTCTACTTATTTTTGCTCCCAAAATCTTCTCTAAGATAAAATATTAAGGTTTTGTGTTGGAAACTTAGGCTTTAGTTGAAGAAAAACCAAAGAACTCAAGCTTTGGTAAG
This sequence comes from Hevea brasiliensis, assembly GCF_030052815.1. NCBI lineage: Eukaryota > Viridiplantae > Streptophyta > Magnoliopsida > Malpighiales > Euphorbiaceae > Hevea > Hevea brasiliensis. The sequence goes on from NC_079504.1 coordinate 72,867,325, forward strand.
CTTGGCAATGGAGGAGAGGGAAGAGGGAAGTGGTGCGGCTTGGAGAGGAGGATGAGGGCAGATGGGTTGTTCCAGAATTTTGACTTCTTTTCTTTATTTTTAATGTATTATAATTTTATTTCTTTTTTGATTGGCCAAAGTTTTTAAATGACCTCATGCTTACACAATAAATCAATATTATCTTTATTTCTTCTCTTCTTTTTACTACTCATTTTTAATTTCATTTTTAGCAATGTTCGTTCATATTTGATATCATATAATTTATATACTTAATTGAACAAGTTGGTCAAAAATCATCTCTAAAGACGAAATGATCAAAATGCCCTCCGTTTGGCTTAACGAGCTAAAATTGTGTGTACCGATTGATTAAATTTTCCTTGTATTTTGTTAAGGTTTTGATCCATTTTTAGCAATACTTAGGTTTTGATTAAATTTTCCTTGTATTATTGGGGTTTCAATGTATTTTGTACCGATTGATTAAATTTTTGAAACCCCAATAATCCTTCCTTAAGGTCCCAAAAATTATTTCATAAAGTTTTCCCCGGGTTTAGGGCTTCTAGCTGTGAAAACCGCAACTTCCTACCGGGTTACCTATCACTAGGGGCCCGGCTCATTTAACTTGGTTGTATTTTATTTCTAAAATTTTTTCTACTCTTATTAATATTTGAGTTAATTATGGCTCCTCACCTTAGTCTAAATATTTTTTCTAACGTTCTAGCTGTCCGGATCGACACTGGTCACCTGAACAGTAGAATGTATAAAATTACTACAGTGGGAGTGTTACACATCAGACTCCTTTATTCTCAACTGGTAATACCCGGATCTAAGATTAATCTTGGAAAAGATGCTTGCTCCCTTCAGTTGATCAAACAAATCATCTATCCTGGGCAAGGGATATTTTTTCTTCACAACCACCTTATTTAGTTGTCTGTAATCAATACATGATCTGAGTGTCCCATCTTTCTTCTTCACAAATAACACCAGTGCTCTCCAAAGTGACACACTAAGGCGTATAAACCCTTTATTAAGCAACTCCTGCAACTGTATTTTTAACTCCTTCAACTTAGTGGGTGCCATCCTATAAGGAGTAATAAATATTGGTGTCGTACCAGGCATCACATCAATGGCAAACTCTACCTCTCTCTCTAGTGGCAAACTAGGCAATTCCTTGAAAAATACATTGTGAAATCACATACTATGGGTATGTCATAAATACTAGGCCCTGCTTTCCTGGTATCAATCGCACTAGCTAAGTAAGCTTCATAATCCTTTCTTATCAACTTCCTTGATGTAATGCCTGATATGATATTAAAGAGATAATCTATTCTTTCACCCACAACTATCACCTCTTCATTGTTAGAAGTTCTCAATATGATTCTTTTTAGGCAACAATCCACAATAACTTAGTGTTTTAACAACCAATCCATCCCCAAAATCACATCAAACTCATAAAAAAAATAATGCTATCAAATCAATTGGAAACTCATGTTCTTGAATTCTCAAAGGAAAATCCCTATATAACCTGTTCACTGTCACACTATGACCTAAAGAGTTTGTGACTAGAATATCTTGTTCAATTCTACCTTCTCGTAAACCCCTCTCTTCTGGTTTAGTTGTGCAAATGTATAAATGTGTAGAACCTGGATCTCTCATGCCTCTATCACCCCTACAACCAGAGACCCCTACAACCAGAGGCATGACTTTCCACCTCCCCATCAATAGGCCTCTGTGACTTTGACTCCATTCCTTAACCTAAAATAGACAAGAGAGTAGATCTGTATAAGTGTCACCTCAAATCCCTATAGATGTAACGAATGATTACACACATGTCATGTCTTTCTATCTATCTAGGTCTAGGAATGCCTAAATCAAAGCTCTGATATCACTAACTATAACAGTCCCTACTCGACCTATAGTGAAACCGAGCAAAACATGCTGTGCACAGAGTAACTAAACTTGTCTTAGAACATTTTTTTTTCTTAATGTTTACTTTTTATTTTTAATAAAATTTTAAACGGAAAAACTGCAAGAGTTTTTCCGTTACATTTAACATCCACCTGTTACTAATAATATTTATAATTTCCAATTGCGACAATATTAATAATCAATTCTCATCATATTTGTATTCAACTTCATTCCTTCATCATATGCAAATATTAACATAATATATATTCAGAAATCTTTTAGTTAAATATATAGGTTTATAAACCTGTAAATGTAACAAAATATGTTTATACTTAAATTTACAGTCATTCAAAATAAATTTACATCATGTGTTTTTAGTACATGACAAATGGGCATACAAAAATGAGTGACAAAATGTATCTAGTGTTGGTAATGCATCTACCACAAAGTCCAAGTGTGAGGTGACTTTGGACTTTCCTGCAGATCCACTCTCTCCTCTTCTGTCTGACTATCTACTCCTTACCTTCTGTACCTGTGCGAGAAAAAACCTACACACTAAGCTTTACAGGTTAGTGGTACACTCTTAATTTAAAAAAAATAAAAGCAAAACTTACATACATACTGTAAGAGATTTTATAAATAATGTTCAAAAATAAAGAAACTCATAACATCAAATCTATGACTATTTCCAAATACAAACATACTGAATCGATTAAATGATATAATGATTATATAAAATCTTGAAAGTTTAAGGTTTAACTTAATTCTCATTATTTTTTAGTACATTTTCTTAATTAGATCACATTTTAAGATTTATTATGTGCCTACAGTAATCTATGACAGAGCTGTATAGACTGGATATGGGACTCCTGGTACTGAATACTTGGTGTCCCTGACTGGTTCAACAATGGACACTTGGTGCCTCTATATAACTATCAACATAAACTCTTGGTACTACACACTCGATGGCTCTGACTGGTTCAACAATGGGCATTCGATGCCTCTATATAACTGTCAACACGAACCATAATAAAATTTGGCACTAAAAGCCATGGATAAAGAATCACTGACTAGGCTCTTGATGCCTCTAATAGACATTCATTAATCCAGTAACATAATTAATGCAGTACTGCTATGATATCCCTTATTCGCATGCCAATCTATCCAAACCTATGATTCACTGTTTAGGTTTACCCGAGTATAATAAGGTAATTATCATTTTCACTTTCACATGATGTAATCAATAATACTTATATGCACATAAACTTTTGCCATTACCATATTTTTATATCGCATGCATTTAAATTTCATACATTCATACAAAATTTACACATATGATGACCATTGTCAAATTCCAACAAAAATCAAATTTTATACATTACTTTACTCAAGCATTTTGACCTAGTACTTACAGGAATTAAATTTAACTTTCTTCATGAGATTTTTAAATTTATGTCTTAACTTTAATATAGTTTTTGAATCACTTAATTTGGATTCAAAGATCAAAAGTTATGGTAAACTAATCAACAGATGTCCTTAAGCAAGATTACAACTTCACCAGTTATAGGGTAGATTCTAGACAAATTTTGGAGTCTGCATTTGAATAGGTTGAAATTAGATTTTTCCAATTCGTTCTCCATGAAAGTTAGTCCTTTAGATCTTAGCTTTCTAACAAAATAAGAATTACCTCATTTGGAGTTTCCTAGGGTAAGTTATACCCATTTTACTCTAGATAGTCTAGAATGCACTCCTACCAGGTTCCAGATGAAGGAGTGGAAGCATGATTATTGGGCATTAGAACCTTGAATTTCAAAAATTATTTTTAAGGTTACATGCACCATACTAAATATCTTATAATCCTAATCAATTTTCAATGCCCAATTGCATACCAAAACATATTTTAGCATGCATTAAAATTTTATTTTCCATTAAAAATTATGAATTAACATTTAATTCAATTAAACCCTAACTTTAAGAGGGATTTTTAGGTACTAACCTCTTGATCCACAATTGATGCAATCTTAGGATGTTCTTAGGACCCCAAATGTTGTCCCTCTAGTTTGTCCACCATAAGCACACATCGAAGTAGCAATGGCAGCCCCTAGATTAGCTTATTAAGCCTTGTCAACCAATTATAAGATGGAGTTTATACTTTGTGAAGGTTGTATGAATGTATTGGGTATTAGATATACTTTCTAATAATTTTAATTCAAGAGGAAATCATAGTTTTTTTCTTTGAATCAATTGAGAAATTGAGAGGAGAAGAAAAGAGCAATGTGACGACAACTTTTTTTTAAAAAAAGAGAGAAGTGGCTATTTTTCCTTATAACCTTTCTTTATATACTTAGGTCAAACCCTAACTCTCTTGCCACATGTCATCACAAGATCCCATCTTATTATTATTTGATTTAATCCTATGAAGCCAAGTGTCAAGCTCTATTTAAATCATGACATGTGATCTTCCATCATAGAAAGATAAGTGGCAAGATCATATGGTGCCATGTGTCACCATCTAATGGGGCCACATGTCACCAAATGAAAAGACCAATTTGCCCTTACTCTTTAATTTGAGTTCTCAACCCAAAATTATAATTTCACCTCTTTAATTCAATTTATATCAAATATAAATTAATTAATTAATTGATCTCCATTAATTAATTTCTCATAATTAAATTCATATTTAATCAAATTAAATATAAATTTAATTTATACTAGACATCCGTTAATCTAGATTTGGTTTCAAGTCATGCTAGGGACTTTGCAATCTTATTGCAAACCAAACCTCTTTAATTAATTAATTAAACTCTTTAATTAATCAACTAAATCACATTTTAAATAGTGATTAGCTTGTGTAGATGTGTGACTTACTAGGCTCATTACTTATTGACAATGAGAAATGATATTAACTCTTAATATCATTAGAACTCTTTCTTACAGTAAATGATTTCTCTAAATCATTTCAGGCATCTCATAGACCATGGTTAACACCTAGCATAGTATGCCATGGCCACCCAATTAGTAATAAAGAATACCTTAAATGAACCTTTAATCATATGTTACCATGCACTAGAATCTCTCCGTTCCAAAATCCCAATTCGAGCTGGAGTCATGGTTAATGTCAAACCCCATTTGCTATGAACATTATGTTCTCTTTTAATTTTAGTTCTTGATTAATTAGATTTTCTTGTCAGAAACTCTTTTTTGACTAAATCTGTCTGTCTTGGCCAAGAACTTGAAACATCAAGAACAATTAAATTAACATAGGATTTTATCCTTATTTACTTAGGGTAACATATTCCATCTTGATCAATATCTATCTCCATATATAACTAGTAGGAGCTAACACATGCCCATATACCCATACACAGTATAAGTATTAAAGCAGTATCAAACTCAAACCACCTATATACAAGATAACTGTGTTATCTCAGGTCTAAAGATTATATGTACTGATATGATATATGACAATGCATTGACAAGAATAAACTCTATGTGTTTGTCATAAGCGTCACTGGTTCGGCCTACTTATTATTGTCGACACCATATTTTGGCCGATCCCCAAAATCAATAAAACTTTGAAACCGATCCCCGGTACTAAGTCTCCTTTGGACAGCTAATCACATTTCCGATCCCTCTTTGATAGGCAGTCACAATTCCGATCTCTCCTCACAAAGAATTAAATCAAATTGTTAAGTTCTCGCATCAGTCAAAGCTTTACCAGTCTGTCGCTCACCGATCTCCCAAAACCATGTTTCGCTCCTCACGAGCATTTCAGAATGACTTATGCTGGACCTACCAGCGACATTACTCCCCAAACTAGTCCTCAGCCCGTTATAGCAACAAAGCCCTCTCCACCTGAGCAAGAAGTCGAGTTTGTAACTTGAAGTGGGAGGTGTTATGGAAACAAAGAAAGAGAAAAGAGGAAAGGAAAAGTAAAAATGGGAGAGTCATCAAGAAATACAGAAGAGGAGGTTGAGAAAGCAGGGGAAGTAGACCCGGCTGAACATAAGGAAGAGGAAGAACTGCTGCTCCAAATAATGAAACAGAGCGAGTATGATGTGGTGGAGCAGCTGAGAAAAACACCCGCCCGAATTTCACTGTTATCGCTGATCCTGAGCTCGGAAGTCCACCGACAAGCCTTACAAAGAATCCTGGATCAAGCCTTTGTAAACCCCGACATTACTCCGGGGCAGTTTGAGAAGATAGTAGAACAAATCCAGGCATCCAGCTTTGTAGCCTTTTCTGAAGAGGAGGTAGACCCCGCAGGCTTAGGGCACAATAAAGCTCTACATGTAACTGTGAAGTGTAAGGGTTGTATAGTGGCCAAGGTCCTCATCGATAACGGATCAGCCCTCAATGTACTGCCTAGCACTACCTTAGCCAGGCTTCTGGTCGACCAATCGTATATACGTCAGAGTGCAATGGTGGTAAGAGCCTTTGACGGTACCAAGAGAGAGGTGCTGGGAGACATTGACTTGCCAATCCAAGTCGGTGCATGTACTTTCAACGTCACGTTTCAGGTGATGAACATTGAGCCGGCTTACACTATGCTGTTGGGAAGGCCATGGATCCATTCTGCGAATGCTGTTCCTTCAACTTTGCACCAGAAAATAAAATACATTAAGGATGGCAAAATCATCACTATAAGGGGTGAAGAGGCCATATTGGTCACCAAGCCGCAATCACTTCCTTATGTAGAAGCGGTCGAGGAGTCGTTGGAGAGTTCTTTCCAGACCCTTGAATTGCAAGATACCGGAAAGGAGGGAGCTATGGCTATGGTGGCCAAAGTGATGTCGAGAAACGGGTATCAAGAGGGGAAAGGCTTGGGCACCACACTGCAAGGAATCGTGGAACCCATATCGGCTATTCAGAAAATAGGCCATTGTGGTTTGGGATATGAGGAGGATGCCCTCGTGGATGGGCGATTCTGGATGAGGAAAATACTTCGGGATCAGAGGTTTGACCAGAAGATGGGAAAGATGAAAGTAGTCCCGAGAATCACGGAGATCTTCACTAAGCCGGTCATTCAACATCCGGCAAATACAGAAGAATCACCCGATGATCCATCCATAGATGTCATCCAACTGGACTCCTTGTATGAGGCCCTAGTCTACTTGATGGGTGAGGCAGGAGCTTGACAACTGGACAACAGAGGATATCCCTGTACTCAATTTCGAGTAAAGTACCTCTGGTTATCTACACTTGATCATTTTGTCCATGGTGACAAGTGTAATACTGTAAATGGACCTTTTCTTATGGCATTAATATTAATGAATTGATAGCGCATTTTAAATCCAATACTCTCTTTCTTTCCTTTTTAATTCCATCCTTATAACACGTTCTATTCTTTATTCATTCAGGACTATTCATCAATTAACACCTAATAATCCAATAGACTCAGAAATTCCTCTGGTTAATTTTGAAATCCCCATACTGCCATTACTTCAAGTGATTCTGAGGAAGACCTTACACAAGAAGACAGTGAAAAGGATGAACCCTCCCTAGTGCCTTGTGGAGACGAAACGCGCACCGTAAACTTAGGCACAGAAGAAGTAAAAAGGGAACTTAAGGTAGTGGAGAGTGAAGAATTGGGAGATATGATCAGTCTGCTTAAAGAATTCCTCGACGTATTTTCCTGGAGCTATGATGATATGGTGGGTTTGGACCCCCAGATAGTGACGCACAGAATTCCCCTAATTCCAGGGACAGTCCCGGTAAAGCAGAAGTTAAGGAGAATGAATTCCGACACACTGCTCAAAGTTCGGGATGAAGTCAAGAAAGCGATATGTGTTGGGTTCTGGAAGTGGTCAAATATCCCCAATGGATAGCTAATGTGGTCCCGATGTGAAGAAGGGCGGGAGAGTTCTGGTGTGCGTCTATTACACGGATCTCAATAAGCGAGCACGAAAGGCGATTTCCCTCTCCCTAACATCTATGTGTTTGTTGACAATCTTTGCGGGATTGGGCAGGTGTTCGTGTATTGATGGAGCATCAGGGTACAATCAGATCCCGATGGACGAGGAAGACAAGGATAAAACTGCTTTCATCACTCAATGGAGAGTATTTTGCTATCGGGTCATGCCTTTTGGATTGAAGAATGCTGGTGCTACCTATCAGCGTGCAATGGTCACATTATTCCACGATATGATGCATAAAGAGGTGGAAGTGTATGTGGATGATATGATCATCAAATCCCGGGGAGAAGAAAGTCATGTACAGGTACTGAGGAAAGTATTCGAGAGACTCAGGAAATACCAGTTGAAACTGAACCCTGCCAAATGTATATTCGGAGCTAGCTCGGGAAAGTTGTTGGGATTCATAGTAAGTGAAAAAGGAATAGAGGTTGATCCAGATAAGGTTCGAGCTATTCAAGAGATGCCATCCCCAAGAACAGAAAGGGAGGTGCACAGTTTTCTGGGAAAATTGAACTACATTTCGAGATTTATTTCCAATCTCACTGCCAAAGCTGAGCCAATTTTCAGGCTACTCCGGAAGAACAACTCCACCCAATGGGATTCAGTTTGCCAAGAGGCTTTTGAGAAGATCAAGCAGTATCTGTCAAACCCACCAGTGTTGGTTCCACCCGTGGCGGAAAGGCCTCTTATCCTGTATATGGCAGTCCAGCAGAACTCGATGGGATGTGTTTTGGGACAACATGATGATACCGGGCGAAAGGAGAGGGCTATTTATTACCTGAGTAAGAAGTTCAATGATTGTGAGTCAAGGTACTCCTTCTTAGAAAAGACTTGCTGCGCATTAGCCTGGACAGCAAATCGCCTCAAACACTACATGTTGAATCACAAGACATGGCTCATCTCCAGGATGAATCCTATCAAATATGTATTCGAAAGCCCATTCGTGCCAGGTAGAATAGCCAAGTGGCAGGTTATACTCTCCCAGTACGACATAGTCTACATGACCCGGAAAGCGGTAAAAGGTAGCGTGATCGCTGACCTCCTAGCAAAAAATCCTATCCAGGATTATGAAGCTCTGGATTTTGAGTTCCCTGATGAGCATATTAATGAGGTAGACTGCGAAGAAGACGGGCCAGCCGACGTATGGGAAATGTATTTTGATGGAGCAGTCAATTTATCCGGGAATGGAATCGGAGCTGTACTAGTATCCCCGGACGGAAAACACTTCCCGATAGCTGTCAAGTTGAGATTTGACTGTACCAACAATGTCGCAGAATATGAAGCTTGTGTAATGGGTCTACAAGCTGCTATCGAGATGAAAATCAGAAAGTTGGAGGTGTACGGAGACTCGGCTCTGATAATTTATCAAGTCAAGGGAGAATGGCAAACCAAAGATCCCAAGCTGATCCCATATCAGAAGTACCTACTGGAGCTAATCAAGGAATTCGAAGAAATCTCTTTCACCCATCTTAGCAGAGACAAGAATCAATTTGCTGATGCCTTAGCTACTCTAGCTGTTATGGCTCAAATCAAAGAAGGGCAGACTCAAGCCTTGAAGATTAAAGCAAGGGATGAGCGACTTCGCTTCATGGTTGAAGAAGAGCGATGGAAAGCCTTGGTATCATGATATCTGGTCTCTGCGAGAACTGAGAATTCCCCTCAGGGGCAAGCAAAAATGAAAAGAAGATGATTCGGAGATTAGCGTTGGGATACTTCCCCAGTGGAGAAACCCTATACAAGAGGAGCTCTAACGGCGAATTATTGAGATGTGTAGATGCAAAAGAGGCAAAGAGAATCCTTTTTGAGACTCATGAGGGAAATTGTGCAACTCACGCCAATGGACACATGATGGCTAAGCAAATCATGTGACGGGGGTATTTTTGGACTACAATGGAAAAGGATTGCATCGAGTATTTCCGAAAGTGCCATAAGTGTCAGATTTATGCGGATCCAATAAATGTGCCACCTCACAAGTTATTCAACCTCATCTCACCATGGCCTTTTGCAATGTGGGGCATCGATGTGATTGGTCCCATCAATCCCAAGGCATCCAATGGGCACAGATTCATCCTTGTAGCCATCGACTACTTCTCCAAGTGGGTCAAAGCCACGTCATACGCGCACATCACACGGAATACGTTTCTCAAATTCTTCAGAAACAATATCATCTGTCGGCATGGCCTCCCTAATGAAATCATCACTGACAACGCCAAGAATCTGAATGGTCCAAAGGTTCAAAAATTGTGTGATCAATACAAAATCCGACACCTCAATTCCTCCCCATACCGTCCCCAGATGAATGGAGCAGTGGAAGCTGCAAACAAAAATCTCAAGAGGATAATCCGAAAAATGACAGTCACGTATAGGGATTGGCATGATATGCTTCCCTACGCTCTTCACGCATACCGAACTTCCATAAGAACCTCAACCGGGGCAACTCCGTACTCACTAGTCTACGGGATGGAAGCAGTTTTACCTATTGAGGTTGAAATTCCTTCCCTAAGGATTCTGAAGGAATCAGGGATTGATGAATCAGAATGGATCCAGTCAAGGTTGGATCAGTTAAACTCTTTGGGCGAGAAAAGATTAACAGCAGCATGTCATGGGCAATTATACCAGAGGAGAATGGCTAGGGCATTTGATAAAGGTGTCCGCCCACGCGAATTCCAACCCGGGGACCTAGTTTTGAAGAAAGTGCTATCGAACCAAAACGATCCCCGAGGCAAATGGTCACCAACCTACGAGGGACCCTATGTGGTTAAAAGGGCATTTTCTGGAGGAGCCTTGATCTTAACCCACATGGACGGTGAAGAATTCCCGAGACCTGTGAATGCCGACACTGTCAAGAGATACTATGCATAAAATAGGTAAAGGATGAAAACCCGAAAGGGCGTCTCAAAAAAAAAAAAAAACTTGGGGTGAAAACCCGAAAGGGCATCCCAAGAACCAAAGTGGAGAAATAAGGAAGGGGGTATGAAACCGAGGATGGAGAAGAGACCGTTACGGCATGAGGCTTCAGAGAACTTGAAATAATGGCAGTTAAAAGACTTCAAAACCAACTAAAAGGAATATGTGAGATCTATCCTTGTACCCTTCCTTTTCCTTTGAAAGTCTATTTTTCCTAAAGCCATAATAAAGTTATACTTTATTCCTTCTGCTTTTGTTGTCCTGTTTACTCACTTTTTAATACTATCCTTTCTCTTTGTTTAATGCGCCATTGATTAGTTAAAATTTTTTCCATAAGATTTGAATTCGAAAATTGATAACCTCACGTACTTTATTATGAGATTTGCAGGGAATGGCCTTCGAAAAAAAAAAAAAAACTAGGGGTGAAAACCCGAAAGGGCGCTTCTGGTCGAATGGACGAAAAGAAAGTGAAAACCCGCAAGGGCGCTTTCCGTAAAATAGGAAGAAAGTCGGGAACAGAAAAGGGGCATCCGAAGGAATGGGATCATAGGTCAAGTCTTGCAACTCCTCCTCCATTAATCATCGGCCTTCGGTATCTTGTTAAATACACTTCATCGGGGAAGAACTTTTTGTGTCCGGATCAGGCTTACTTTGTGAGTGCAATCTAAATTTCCTGCCAGTTTTAATTTCCAGCAATTTACATTTCCTGTTATCAACCTCTGGTTCCTTGATCTAAGTTGATTTTAATTTCCAGCAATTTACATTTCTGCTATTAACCTCTGGTTCCTTGATCTAAGTTGATTTTAATTTCTTGCAATTTACATTTCTGTCATCAACCTCTGGTTCCTTGATCTAAGTTGATTTTAATTTCCTGCAATTTACATTTCTGCTATCAACCTCTGGTTCCTTGATCTAAGTTGATTTTAATTTCTTGCAATTTACATTTCTGTCATCAACCTCTGGTTCCTTGATCTAAGTTGATTTTAATTTCTTGCAATTTACATTTCTGCTATCAACCTCTGGTTCCTTGATCTAAGTTGATTTTAATTTCTTGCAATTTACATCTCTGTCATCAACCTCTGGTTCCTTGATCTAAGTTGATTTTAATTTCTTGCAATTTACATTCCTGCTATCAACCTCTGGTTCCTTGATCTAAGTTGATTTTAATTTCCTGCAATTTAAATTTCCTGTTATCAACCTCTGGTTCCTTGATCCAAGTTGATTTTAATTTCATGCAATTTAAATTTATGTCATCAACCTCTGGTTCCTTGATCTAAGTTGATTTTAATTTCTTGCAATTTACATCTCTGTCATCAACCTCTGGTTCCTTGATCTAAGTTGATTTTAATTTCTTGCAATTTACATTCCTGCTATCAACCTCTGGTTCCTTGATCTAAGTTGATTTTAATTTCCTGCAATTTAAATTTCCTGTTATCAACCTCTGGTTCCTTGATCTAAGTTGATTTTAATTTCATGCAATTTACATTTCTGTTATCAACCTCTGGTTCCTTGATCTAAATTGATTTTAATTTTCCTGTTATCAACCTCTGGTTCCTTGATCCAAGTTGGTTTTAATTTTCTAGTATTCTAACTTCCGTTGCCAATTTCTAGGTCATTAACTTAGGTACACCTAATCGTCCAAAATATGAGTCTGAATCTTTACATAATTCCTACACGGAAATTTTTTCCTTTAATAGAAATTATGTAAAGAGGGGCAGCTGTCGACACCATATTTTGGCCGATCCCCAAAATCAATAAAACTTTGAAACCGATCCCCGGTACTAAGTCTCCTTTGGACAGCTAATCACATTTCCGATCCCTCTTTGATAGGCAGTCACAATTCCGATCTCTCCTCACAAAGAATTAAATCAAATTGTTAAGTTCTCGCATCAGTCAAAGCTTTACCAGTCTGTTGCTCACCGATCTCTCAAACCCATTGTCGAAACTCAGGACCCGTCAAGTATATTCCTGATAAACGAAATGAACTGGCACTAGATCTTTTCTTACCAGTTTTATTGCCGATCTCCCTTTCGAAAGTTTAAGAGCTAAGGTTTTGGTTCGGTTTAATGAGGATTCCGATCTTAAGTGTTCGAGTTAAATTTTCAATTTTAATCAAGTCCCATTCAGCATTTCTTCCCCACCGATCTCATGCTTATTGTGCTTTCCGATCTCTTATACTTAGATTAATAATTGCATTTAGTTCTTGTTTCGCTATGCTCATACAATCAAATACTTAGGCAATTCAGAAATTTTCCAATCACATCCATTCATTGAACAAAAGAGACATTCCATTTCATTTCATTTTTTTGTACAAGTTATTCAGCTGGAGGATCACCCCCAGCCTGATTTACATTTTGCTCACTCTCTCTCTCACCCTCGGCTTCCTCCTCACTGTCCTCATCGTCGCCCCCAGGAGCCAGGTCGGCCATCCAAGAGAAGTCCTCCTCTGGGTAACGCTTCTGGAGTTCGACCAAGAGGTCCTTGTGAGCATTCACATAGGCTCCGGCTATTCCCGTCACCATCTCTTCATCTTTCTCCTTAAGCTCCTCGATGAGTTGAGCGACCTGAGCAGCTTCGTTGGCCTGTAGCGCCTGGACTTCTCCGAGAACCCGATTCCTTTCAGCCAGGACATGAGACTGTTCGGCCAGCTTGTCTTCATAAAACTTCGCCCGCCCCTCAACTTGAGATATATAATCCTGAGCGGATGAGAGTTGGGATCGGAGGGAAGCCACTTCCTGATTTTTCTTCCCGATCTCCTTACCCAGACGCTGAACCTTTTCCCGAACCATGGTCTGATTCACCAGGCACTCCACGTTCAGGCTCATGGATTGAGTCAAGATATCATCAAGGCTGTTCGGGGATAGCCTGTCCCGATCCTCCCAAAGGAAGATGGAAGACCCCAAGACTTTGGCAAAACCGGGGTTCTCCCGAACAGTCCGGTTATTCTTCAGGGAATCGATCAGTACCTGAGCGCCATGAGAAGAGGCTCTCACAGAAGATTGAGAAGGCCCCCTTTCTGTGCTTGGAGCAGCTGGAGGAGGTGGAGCCGGCTCTTCCTGTTGAGGAGGAGATCGGACAGCTTCAGTGATCGGCGGCCCCGAAGGTCGGGATGGGCCTCCTTGCGTCTCCCCTGGTTCGTGGCCGGGTGTTTGAAGCCGTTCCGAGCATTTCATCTCCTTTACTTTCCGGGAGATCTCTCTTTCTTTCTTCCGCTTCCTAGAACCCTCATCACCCGCCATACCTGCACAAAGAAGAGGTCAGTGAGATCGCTAAGGTCCTGAGATCTGAGATATAGAAAATACCAATGCCGAGGTCAGAGAGCGGAAGTTCGCGGTCTTGGCCGGTGAGCAGTTGAATAGTCCAATGGTGCAGCTCGGCAGTCACCGCATCCAAACAAGAATACTTTTGAGTGGCATCCTGACTCTTCAGATCCATCACTATTAAGCTATCCTCCTGGTTTAGGGTAATGCGCTTCGAAAGCAAGGGCCCCTGGTGCCACCAGCTACGGGGGAAGTCCTCAAAGCAGCTCGGATCTTTGCTCCTCAGAATGAAGAAACGGTTCTTCCAATTCTTAAGGGACGAGGGCAGATCTGAAAAGAGCCCGCAATGAGGCTTCGCCTGAAAGAACCAGTGTTCGTCATCCTTTCGGCGAGTTAGCCTATGCAGTTCGGCGAACACCTTAGCTGTAGGTCTGATTCCCTTAGCTCGGCACAGGCCTCGGAAGGCTACTAAGATCCTCCACGAGTTAGGGTGAACTTGAGCAATGCACACTCGGTGAAGTTTTAGGACCTCCTTGTAGAAGTCATCTAGAGGGAACCGAAGACCGGCCTTTAACTGTTCCTCGTATACCATAACTCTGTCATTCTCCTCAAAAAAGTAATCGGCTCGGTGATAACCGTGACATCGGATAAGTTCATACGAATCAGGACGAATACTGTACTCCTGGCCAAACGATTGCAGATCGGATTCTCGAAGAACCGACGGTAGCTCGTCTATAGGGAGAGTCTCCCTCCCTGAAGAAGGTGCACGCCTTGATGGTGCGATCCGCCCCCGAGCTGGAACGGAGACCCTAGGGGGTTCAGGTTGCGTGCTTGGCTCGACCACCTCTTCTTCATCGGACGACCACGAGAACTGAATGGAAGGAGGACTCGCTGCTCTTTGACCCTCGGCACCGCTCATTTTCAAAGAAAACAAAGAACTTAAACTAAAAAGAAGATCAAAGCCCTTACCGGAGTCTGATCGGCGTCGGAAGAACTTGAGTAAACGAGAGAACTTCGAAGTTGTGAGCAGGGGACTGGAAATGGAATGAGAGAACAACTGGCTAACCCCCCCACCCCTATTTATACTAGTCCAAGCATTTAATGCTCACGAGGTTCTAGGCAACGCATCGATTGGTGGGACTCGACAGCTGTTCTGACACTTCTCTCAAATATTCGAACATTCCAAGGAGACTGGTTAAATGGAGATCGGCATAATAAGTTGAATATTTTGAATGAAGGATTCGTTAAGAGTCGTTTTGTTAGGAACCAGATCGGACAAATATATCAGAGATCGGAAAATAATCAATAAGATAATAATTGGAGAAACAAGATTTTTATTTCCAAAAGATCGGATTACATCATTAGGGCGATCTCTAGGGATCGGATTACAATAAAGGTCTAACTACATCATTTGGGCGATCTCATTTGGGCGATCTCTAAGGATCGGAATACACTAGAGATCCGATTATATCAAAGGTGATCTAAGGATCGGTTTATAATCGATCCCAAGGATATTGCCGAGGATGCTTCATCATTGTCGGAACACCCAATGTGGGAGCAAACCGCTGTCGGAACACCCAATGTGATGAGAAGCCGAATGAACTCAGTTGAGCGACTCGAGATCGGTACAACCGAGGTCCGCAATACAGATCGGTCAAATCCAGTTCTCTCACCATCGTCAGTTAAGGTCATTCGATCACCGGGATCGTAAATTTTCAGTCGGTGAGTAAAGAAGTCCATCGGAAAAAGATCAAAGCCACAGTTGTAGCCGGAACTTCCGCCGGAGCAGCTAGAACAGGAAAAGTAAGAAGGAAGAGAGGAAAATCAGATGAAGGAAATGTCTCTATCGACAGGGGTATATATAGGGGAAAATGAGCATTTATTCTTTGAGCGTAAAGCGGCTTAACACTTCAGGAATCGAGGGGCAATTAATGCTTTGACCAGACCGGACCTGAGGAAGGGAAAGATCGAAATAATAGATCGGAAGATAGGAGACCAGCATGAAAGAGCGGAAAAGAGCATGTGAAAGAGATTAGAAAGAGGAGGGATCGGAAGGTAAAAAGAATAAGACAAATCCCAATAACCATAAATCGAGAATCGGTAGAGGTAGTTAAAGCGTGGCGACGAGATCTCCATCGCACGCCTAAGAATCGCCCACAATCTTTGGCAGTACGAGTATGTCATGACAGTCCTGTACACCCCAATCTCCACCGTTGATCTCACTTGTAAGGACAAACCCGGAACCCTTGGATCAAGAGAGAAGACGACAATACCAGCGCCTTTCGCTCTTAGCCCTCAGATCGTTCCGGATAAGAAGATTTGGGACCGTTAGATCGAAAGAAGAAAAGGACAAATATTCTGAAGAGAGATCTCAGCCATTCATTTTGATTCTCTTTAGTTCCTGAACATCCGATCATGTCCTTCGAAATCTTGACCCTCCATCTCCCTCCAAATAAATCCTGACCCTTCATGGGGAGCACCCGATTCTTATAAATACCTGCATGAAAAACTGTTCAAGGGACGGAAAATATAGGCAAGAGGCAGTGACTATAGTGGAATAACTCTGAAACTTAATTCAGTTTGTTACTCTGCTATTTTGAGTTTTCGTAGAAAAAACTTTTGAAACTAGTTTTCTGAAGTGTTTTCTTGCAAAAGGGATTCTGGAATACTGAAACTTTTCATTTTCAGTTCGTTCATTATCCTGTGGCACTCCCACTTTCTGTCTCTGTTATCCTCTATTTCCATTCATATTATCTAAGCTCAACTCCACTCAGGCTTGGTTATTTTGACCTGTTCACATTTTAACAAAGAATACTTCATTTCGAGGCAAACCACAGTCCTCCGGCTGCCAACCTGCAATCTTGCTACTTTTTACGATCCTGTAGTTAGTTCAATAGACTCGACTCCCTACAGGTCAGTGTTAATATCGCCATTTTATTAAGTCTAGCTCTCGTTTCACGTATTTCCTTTGTTCTCTTTCTTATGCCTATTTTTTTCTTTAAGTTTATGTCACGCTAAAAAAACAAAGCAAAAATATGTTCTAGTTTACTCCCGTGCTGGTTAACCCACACTTCCGTTAATCTTTATTATTTCTGAACGTAAGTCATCTAGTCCCGAGTTACGTAGAAACAGCTAGACAAAATGTAGGTAACTGTGTTTGAATCACTAGGCTGACGTAGAAGGCGATCCGGCATAATGCCATAAGGCGGAATAAAAATCAAAACTCAGGTAAGTAAAAGGGTACAGATAGGATACTGATAAAGTGACCTTAGGGGAGATCACCAAAATCCCGCATGACGCCCCTTATTTAGTCACAAGATGCCAACGAGTTAAAAGAAGTCTTATCTCGACCTTTGGCACCTTTAAATACCAGAACTCTTAAACTTAGGCTTTTAAGATATACAGCTGCGATCAAATTTCGAAGAGATCGGAAGAGAGTTCTTATCCGGTCTCAACTCAAAATTTTAATAAATATTAAAAAGAGATCGGAGGAGAGTTCTTATCCGGTCTCAACTCAAAAATTTTAATAAACGTCTAGAGGAGATCGGAGGAGGGTTCTTATCCGATCTCCCCTCAAAATTTTAATAAACATTAAAAAGAGATCGGAGGAGAGTTCTTATCCGGTCTCAACTCAAAAAATTTTAATAAACGTCTAGAGGAGATCGGAGGAGGGTTCTTATCCGATCTCCCCCCCAAAATTTTAATAAATAACTTAAAAGAGATCGGAGGAGAGTTCTTATCCGATTCTCACACCAAATCTTAACCTATACGTAAAATAATCCCAAAACCAAACATAATATGCGACGACAATTCACTAAGGTTGTCTCATTTACTTATGTATCTGGGTGATCCAAATTTAGTGAAAAAATCAAATGCTCCTTTAGTCAAAAGGATCAACATGTCCATTCGAGCCCTCCTAACTAATGCAAAATTAAATCTACTTACCCTTATTAAGGGACGAGGTGGGGTGCCTAACACCTTCCCCACCCGTTTACGGACCCCGAACCTAGAATCTCTGCCGTGAAGTGGTTTCATTTCAATTTATTTTCACAAATGGTTTTCTTTAGTTACCCTCAAAACTAAGGTGGCGACTCCTCACTCTTTCCCACTTCGGTGAGTGATCGTCCAGGCGACCGCAAAATCCCCTTGCGACAATTATGTATAAGTGCCTATCATGTTTGTTATGTGGCATGAGATAAACATTCCATCTTATTTATATCTCATATAAATGCCTTGGGAACAAACATGATTACAATCTTTCTGGATAAGTCATGTCCTTTGTGAAGTATCCTCGATTGTGAACCAATTTATGATACTTTGTGCTAGAAATACTATCACTTATATTCTTAAAAATTTAAGAATTGAATTTCTAGCAAAATATTAATGAACCTTTTCTATTACACATAAATATATTATGTAAACGAAAAAGTAAAATTGCCTTTTATTAATAAAATATGTACAAAATACATACAAAATTATATGCTCTATGGTATATTACTAACAATTTTCACTAGCACTAGAGCCATTTATTACAATATCTTAGACCCATCTTCTCAAGATGTCAGTCTAACTGAGTTTGTGACATAGGCTTTGTGAATGGATCAGCTAGATTTTCGGCTGATGCTATTTTCTGCATGGCTACATCGCCTCGCCCAACTATCTCTCTGATAATGTGATAGCGCCTTTCTATGTTTTTGGATTTCTGGTGAGACAGGAATTCCTTAGCCAGTATGACCGCTCCATTATTGTCACAGCAGAGAGGAACTGCTGACTCAATGGAAGGAACTATTGTAAGTTCTATCACGAACTTCTTTATCCAAATAGCCTCTTTTGCAGCATCTAATGTAGCAATGTACTCAGCCTCTATAGTGGAATCAACAGTCGTACTCTGTTTGGAACTCTTCCAACTGACTGCACCTCCATTACAAATGAACACAAACCCAGAGGTAGACTTTCTATCATCGATATCTGATTGAAAATCAGAATCAGTATAAACATCCAATTGCAAGTCACCACCTCCATATATCAAGAATAAATCCTTAATTCTTCTCAAGTACTTAAGGATATTCTTAACAGCTATCCAGTGTTCCAAACCTAGATTGGATTGAAACCTGCTAGTCAAACTAACAGCATATGTGATATCCGGCCTAGTACACAATATTGCATACATTAAACTTTCAATAGCCAAAGTATATAGAATCCTGGCCATTTTATCTCTTTCTTCTGGTGTCTTTGGAAACATCTCTTTAGAAAGGTGGATACCATGTCTTACTGGTAACAATCCTCTCTTAGAATCAAGCATGTTAAACCTCTTTAACACCTTTTCCAAATATAGACTTTGGGATAAACTAATTATTCATTTTTGCTCTATCTCTATAAATGCGAATTCCAAGAATATAGGTTGCCTCTCCTAAGTCTTTCATGGAGAATGTATTTGACAACAATACCTTGACAGTTGTCAACATACCTATGTCATTACCTATCACCAGAATGTCATCCACATATAAGACAAGGAAAGTGACAGCACTATCACTAACCTTCATATATATACATGGTTCATCCACATTTTTTATAAAACCAAATGACTTAATGGCTTCATCAAAATGGATGTTCTAACTCATCGAAGCTTGTTTTAACCCATAAATGGATCGCTTTAGCTTACACGCCTTGGAACTATCTTGGGATTAAAAACCCCTAAGTTATTCCATGAAAATGTTTTCACCAATGTATCCATTGAGAAAAGTTGTTTTAATATCCATCTGCCAAATCTCAAAATCATAGTATGCAGCTATTGCTAATAGAATCCTAATTGATTTAAGTATGGCAATAGGTAAAAAAGTCTCCTCATAATCGATTCCTCGCCTTTAGCGAAACCCTTTCGCTACTAGCCTTGCTTTATAGGTCTCTACCTTTCCATCAGAACCAATTTTCTTTTTAAAAACTCATTTATTCCCTATAAGTACAATACCTTCAGGTGGGTCAATAAGGACCCAAACTTGATTCTTATGCATGGAATTAATTTCAGATTTCATAGCTTCAATCCATTTTGAAGAATTTATATCTGATATAGCTTCTTCATTGGTAAGAGGATCATCTCCATGATCTAATTCTTCATAAGTAAACAACTCTTGTTCATCTTCATGAAGAAAATCATATATCACTGGTGGGTGAGATATCCTGGTCAATCTGCGAGGAATTACTGTAGATGTTTCATCAATAGGTGTAGGTTGACTAGATGGATCTATATCCATTTGATATGTTGGTTGGTCAGAATTCTCCAATTCTAACTCTATTTACCTTCCTTTGCCACCTTCTTGAATAAACTGTTGTTCAAGAAATATGGCATCTCTGCTTAACACAACCTTTTGTGATGTAGGCAAATAAAAATAATATCCAAAACTTTCTTTTGGATATCCAACAAATCAACCTTTTTCTGATCTGGTTTCTAATTTATCAGTGTTTAGCTTTTTAATATAAGCTGGACAACTGCAAATCTTAACATGCATAAGACTTGATTTTCTTCCATGCCATATCTCATAAGGTGTGGAAGAAACTGATTTTGATGGAATTCTATTCAGAATATGCAAAGCTGATTCTAATGCAAATCCCCAAAAGGAGATTGGCATATTAGTATAGCTCATCATACTACGTACCATATCTAATAAGGTATGATTTCTCCTTTCAAATACACCATCCAGTTGTGGCATTCCTAGAGGAGTCAGTTGAGAGACAATGCCATGCTCTTTCAAGTATTCATCAAATTCAGTACTTAAGTATTTACCTCTATGATCTGATCGAATAGTTTTAATACTTTTCCCTATTTGATTTTCTACTTCACATTTAAATTCTTTGAACTTTTCAAAGGATTCATGTTTGTATTGCATCAAATACAAGTATCCAAACCTTGATTTATCATCAATAAAGATAATAAAGTAATGAAAACCGCCTCTAGCCATTTCCTTAAATAAACCACATACATCACTATGTATCAATTCCAAAATATTTTCAATTCTTAACCCCAGTCCAACAAAAGGTGATCTAGTTATTTTGCCTTGAAGGCAGGATTCACAAGTTGGAGTAGGTTCAGAACCCAATGAGGATAAAATCCCCATTTTCTCTAGCTTTGCAATCCTATCTTCTGCAACATGACCTAATCTTAAGTGCCAAATATATTTTGAACTTGAGTTGATTTTCATCATGGCATTATATTCATTTAGATTACTTGCATTATATTTGTATTTAACATTATTATCTACATAATAAAGTCCATCATGCATATAACCCGAGCCAACATATTTATTTCTAAAATAAATATTGCAAACATCATTTATGAACTGAAATTCATAGCCATTTCTAGTCAAACTAGATATAGAAACGATGTTCTTAAAAAGCATCAGGTACATACAAAACATTATTTAAATACAAAACATGTCCATACATGTATAAAGATTTAGTTCCTATGGCTCAAGCTTCAACAGTTGAGCCATTGCCAATCCAGAGTCTAATATCTAGTGACTGCAAGCTGCTGCCACTTACTAGTTCCTGCATATCAAAAGTAATGTGAGAACTAGCACCAGTATCTATAACCCAAGCTATAGATGAATTATGAGTATCATCAGAATCTAAATATTAAGACATAGACATACCTTCTGAAGGTCTATCCTTCTTGTCCTTCAGAGAAGCAAGATACTCTGGGTAGTTCCTTTTCCAGTGCCCATCCTTCTGGCAGTGGAAACACTTTCCCTTGCTTTTGTCAGCTTCGGTCTTGCCCTTCTGTTTGGTTATCTTCTTAGAAGGTCCAAGAAATTGAGGTTTCTTATTTTTATTGCCCTTCTTCCTTTTGGACTTTCTAATAGAAGAAGAAGATGCAATCAATGCCACCTCTTTTCTTTTATTGCCCGGCATATTCTTTTGGGCAATAACCAGCATGTTAAGCAACCCAGCCAAAGTACACTCTTGCTTTGTCATATAGATATTTATCACAAAATTCTCAAATGACTCAGGCAGGGACTGAAGGATCAGATCCGTCTGCAGTTGGAAATCCATGTGAAAATCAAGATGTTCCAGCTGCTTAATAAGCCGAATCATCTTATGGACATGATTGTTAGTAGTATACCCTAGAGCATATCATTTAGTATGTATCTTGTACATATTTTTATTAATAAAAGGCTTTTCCACTTTTCTTTTTACATAAGATATTTATGTGTAATAGAAAAGTTCCATTGATATTTTGTTAGAAATTATATTCTTAAGTTGTTAAGAATATGAGTGACAGTATTTATAGTACAAAGTATCATAAATAGGTTCACAATCGAGGATACTTCATAATAAGGACATGACTTATCCAGAAAGATTGTATTCATATTTGTTCCCAAGTTATTTATATGAGATATAAATAAGATGGAATGGTAAGTCTCATGCCATATAACAAACATGATAGGCACTTTATACATGATAAGTAGGTCGAACCAGTGACACTTATGACAAGCACATGGAGTTTACTCTTATTAATGTTTTGTCATAAATCATATCAGTACATATAATCTTTAGACCTGAGATAGCACAGTTATCTTGTATATAGGTAGTTTGAATTTAATACTGCTTTCATACTTGTACTGTGTATGGGTATATGGGCATGTGTTGGTGTTAGTAGTATGCCCTAGAGCATATCATTTAGTATGTATCTTGTACATATTTTATTAATAAAAGGCATTTCCACTTTTCCGTTTACATAATATATTTATGTGTAATAGAAAAGGTCCATTGATATTTTGTTAGAAATATTATTCTTAAGTTGTTAAGAATATGAGTGACAATATTTCTAGCACAAAGTATCATAAATAGGTTCACAATCGAGGATACTTCATAATAAGGACATGACTTATCCAGAAAGATTGTATTCATGTTTGTTCCCAAGTTATTTATATGAGATATAAATAAGATGGAATGGTGAGTCTCATGCCATATAACAAACATGATAGGCACTTATAAATGATAAGTAGGTGACACTTATGACAAGCACATGGAGTTTACTCTTGTCAATGTTTTGTCATAAATCATATCGATGCATATAATCTTTAGACTGAGATAGCTTATCTTGTATATAGGTAGTTTGAGTTTGATACTGCTTTCATACTTGTACTATGTATGGGTATATGGGCATGTGTTGGCTCCTGCTAGTTATATATGGAGGTAGGTGTTGATCAAGATGGAATCTGTTCCTCTAAGTAAATAGAGTTAAAATCCTATGTTCATTTAATTGTTCTTGATGTTTCAAGTTCTGGCAGACAGATAGATTTATTGAGAAAAGAGTTTACGATGAGAAAAATCTTTTAATCAAGAACTGGAATTAAAAGAGAACATAATATTCATAGCAAATGGAGTTTGACATAAACCATGACTCGGCTTGAGTTGGGATTTTGTAGCAGAGAGATTCTAGTGCATGGTAACATATGATTATAGGTTCATTTAAGGTAAACCTTATTACTAATTGGGTGGCCATGGTATGCTATGCTAGGTGTTAACCATGGTCTATGAGGTTCATAAAATGATTTAGAGAAATCATTTATGGTAAGAAAGTGTTACGATGATATTAAGAGTTGATATCATGTCTCATTGCCAATTAGTGATGAGCCTAGTAAGTCACACACATACACAAGTTATCACCTATTTAAATATGATTTAATTAATTAATTAAAGAGTTTAATTGACTAATTAAATAGATTTGGTTTGCAATTAAATTGCAAAGTACCTAGAATGACTTGAAAAAAAATATAGATTATTGGATGTGTAGTATAAATTAAATTTATAATAAAAGTGTTTAAATATGAATTTAAGTGAAGAGAAAATAATTAATAGAGATTAATTAATTAATTTATATTTGATATAAATTAAGTAGAAGAAGAAAATAATTATTTTGGGTTAAGAACTCAATATTAAGACACGAGGGCATTTTGGTCATTTCACGATTGTGACACGTGGCACCATGAGATGGTGACACATGGCATAACACATAAGCTTGCCAAATATTTTTTAATCATGTAAGATGATTAAAATCAAGATTAAATATAGGTTTGACACTTGGCACAATGTGATTGGGTCACTTAAACCTAGAGCTAATCAAAAGGTGACATGTGGCTAGGGTTTAATGTGTTAACCTAGCTATTTAAGTGTGGTTATGAAAGAAAACATAACCAGCAGCCTCTCCTCTCAATTGTCACGCCACTTTGAGCCTCTCCAGCTATTTCTCTTCATCTCTCATCAATTCAAAGAGATTAGCCATCAATCTCTTGAATTAAGAACACTAGAAATTGTTTCTAGTGTCCTGTTTACATCTCTAATCTCTTAAAAGCAGAACTTGAATTTCTAATTAATAGAAAAGGCTTTAGAAGCTGTTCAAGGGCTGCCATAGGTGTTCTTGGTGTGGACAAGCTAGAGGGACAACATCTGGTGTCACGAAGGCGAATCTCAAAGGTGCGGACGCGGCACATCAAGAGGTTAGTGTAATCGTTCTTGATTTAATCTAGGGTTCTAAAATTAATCTGATTAATTTTAAAATCTTAAATAGCAAATACAGATCCAAAAACATATTAAAAGAGTTTTAATATGTTGTTTATCATTGAAATCAAATAGATAAAAATAAATCTTGCATGGTGCATGTGACCCTAGGTGAAAATTTTTGAATTCAATGGTATAATCTTGTGTTTTTCACGCTTCCGTTCCTTCAATTGGTATCAGCCACTATATTTGCCATTTAGATTGTTGATTATATAATTTAATTGTGTGTTTGATCATGAGATCAAGAGATTCATTGCTGGTTGGATCATGAGATGTGGCGTCACACATGGTGAAGCCACCATTGGTGGCGGCAACAATGGTTCCATGGGTGGTTCAAGGTTTGGCTTTTAATTCTGCAATTGTTGTATGATCTAAGGCCTATTCTTTGACTAATTAAAGTGTTTAATTAGTTGTTTTAATCACACAATTAAATTATGATTCAAATCAGAATTTTAAAAATTGTTTGAATGTGATTCAAATCTGAATTTTAAAAGTTGTTTGAATGTGATTCAAATCTGAATTTTTAAAGTTGTTTGAATCATATTTAAATCTGATTTTTAAAATTGATTCAATAAAATTCAGATCTGATTTTTTAAGAAATATTTGAATGTGATTCAAATCTGATTTTTTAAAAAATGTTTGAATGTGATTCAAATCTGAATTTTTGAAGTTGTTTGAATGTGATTCAAATCTGAATTTTTAAATTTGTTTGAATGAGATTCAAATCTGAATTTTAAATTTATTTGAATCATATTCAAATCTGGATTTTTAAGTTGAATATGAGATATTCAATTTAATTTAAGTATGTATGTTTTATTTAATTGTTAAATAGTGATATGCATGATGGATGATCATGGACTATAAAAGACCAATGTGATTGGATTTATTTCTTTTATGTTTCTTTGGGATTGTAAATTAATTAATTTATTTTAATTTATTTTGGGCATGTATTATTAAGTTTGTAATAATTTTTTGGGTTGTAATTTCATTTATTTAAGTTCTTGTAAATTCGCCTTGGTATGCCAAGGATTACTATGTAATATTGGATTGCAAGAAGTTCAAGGAGGTCAAGAGCATTGGTGGGACCAGTGGGAGAATTCAATATCAAGTGTTGATTATGTACTCCTTCAGCAACTCTTGTAAAATGAATGAATGAAATGCACCTAGGAATGCCCTGATTCAATTCTTGGTGGCTCAGAATTGAATCCCTTAGAAAGTCCATGATCATACCATATTTACTGCTTATCCATGAATGCATGAGATGTATGGAATGTATGCAATTATATGATATATGCATGCTAAATGGATAATGTGCAAAGTGAGACCTTAATAGTAATTAGGATGGCTATAAAATCTTCCAAACAAATGATTAAGTTGGAAATGGTATAATTAAAGTAATTATAACATAAGCCCTCCATTGGGGCAATTATTTTAAGAAATTTTAAATAGTTGCATAAGATGCAATTTATTTAAGAGATTTTCTTAAGAATAATTGTTAAGCATGAATGTTGTAAATATGTAAATGGTTTAGTGGCCAATATTGGATGTACTGAGGACATTAAAATTATTTGCATAATTCTTGACTCAATGGGATCAACTTAACTAATGCAAGATAAGTCAATAATGGATGTACACGAGATTTTGAGCATTAGGGGCTAGTTAAAGGATTGAACCTCACATGAGATGTGATGGGCAAGGAGTTGCTCACTTATAGTTTATTGTAATTCCAATAATGGATGTACCTGAGGATGATCAATAGAATTATAAGAATTCAATCACCCACTAGAAATCCATCCAACTAGGATTTCCGTTTTCTACTTTGGAAGTGTAGGATTCGCTAAGTTAGTGGGAGGACCAATTTGATTAAAAGACCATAATCATTTTGGTTAATTACATGATACATTTACTAATTAATCTGGTTATTTTACGCAATTAATTTTCTGATAATAATGAGCACAAAACAACCACCACCATCCAATATCCTTGCAAGCATACTTGATCACAACAGGTTGACAAGACCTAATCTGTTTGATTGGCTAAGAAATTTGTAACTTGTCTTGAACCTTGAACATATAGGATATGTTCTAGATTCAAATGTTCTGGTCCCTTACCTCCGAGGCCACACAAGAGGAACATGAAACTTTGGACAAGTGGAAGGAGCATGATATGAGAGCTAAGTGTTACATGCTTGCTTCTATGAGTAATGAGTCTGAAGCAACATGAGAACATGCAGTGCGAGTGAGATCCTCCTTCACCTACAAGAGTTGTATGGTGAGCACAAGAGAATGCTAGGTATGAGATATCTAAGCAGTTATTCCGTATGAGGATGTCGAAGGGCAGAATGTTGGGGATCATGTCCACAAGATGATTCGGTGATTGGCGGTTGGAACATCTTGACTTCAACATGGATTTCCAACTACAAGCGGATTTGATCCTTGATCCCTTCACGAGTCTTTTGGGAATTTTGTGACAAATTTCCATATGACTAAACAGGAATGCACCTTAGCTGAATTACTCAACATTGGTTATTGCCCAAAAGAATATGCGGGCAATAAAGGAAAAGAGGTAGCTTTGATTGCATCTTCTTCTCTGGAAAGTCCAACAAGAAGAAGCGCAATAAGAAAAGAAATCTTAGATTCTGGTCCTTCCAAGAAAATAGCTAAGCAGAAAGGAAGATTAAAGGCGATAAAGGCAAGGAAAGTGTCTCCACTTAGACAGAAAGTGTTTCCATTGCCAACAGGAAAGTGTTTCCATTGTCAGTACGAAAGTGTTTCCACTGGCCAGAGTATAGTATCTAAATGAATGCAATGCCATGGTGAAAACCAACTCAAAGTTCAAATATATTTGGCACTTAAGGGTATTTCATGTTTGCAGAAGATCGGATTGCAAAATTGGAGAAAATGGGGATTCTATCCTCATTGGGCTCTGAGCCTACTCCAACTTGTGAATCTTGCCTTCAAGGCAAAATGACTAGATCACCCTTTGTTGGACAAGGGCTAAGAGCTGAAAATATTTTGGAACTAATACATAGTGATGTATGTGGTCCGTTTAAAGAAATGGTTAGAGGGCTTTCATTATTTTATTACCTTTCTTGATGATACATCATGGTTTGGGTATTTGTATTTGATGAAATACAAACATGAATACTTTGAAAAGATTAAGGACTTTAAATCTGAAGTAGACAATCAATCATGAAAAAGTATAAAAGCTCTTCGATCAGATAGTGGAGGTGAATATTTGATCTTGAATTTGATGAATACTTGAGAGAGCATGGCATTGTTTCTCGGTGACTCCTCCGGGAGCATACGGTGAATGGTGTATCTGAAAGGAGAAATCGTACCCTATTGGATATGGTGCGTAGTATGATGAGCTATCTTGATATGCCAATCTCCTTTTGAGGATTTGCATTAGAATCGACTTTATATATTACGAATAGGATTCCATCAAAATCGGTTTCTTCCACACCTTATGAGATATGGCATGGAAGAAAACCAAGTCTTAAGCATGTTAAGATTTGGGGTTGTCGACTTATATCAAAAGTGAACAACGATAAATTGGAGACCGGATCGAGAAAAGAGGTCAATTTGTTGGATATCAAAGATAGTTTTGGATATTATTTTTATTGCCTACTTCACAAAGGTTGTGATAAGTAGAGATGCCACATTTCTTGAACAACGGTTTGTTCAAGAAGGAGGCAAGGAAGGCAAATAGAGTTAGAATGGAGAATTACGACCAACCAACGAATCAGGATGGATATAGATCCATCTAGTCAACCTATACCCATTGATGAAACATCTACAATTTGTTCCTCGTAGAACAACCAGGTATCTCACCCACTAGTGAGATATGGTTTTCTTCATGAAGAAGAACAAGAGTTGTCTACTCATGAAGAAGTAGATCATGGAGATGATCCACTTACCTATGAAGAAGCTATATCGGATATAGACACTTCAAAATGGATTGATGCTATGAAATCCGAGATTGATTCCATGTATAAGAATCAAGTTTGGGATCTTGTTGACCCACGAAGGTATTGTACCTATAGGGAACAAATGGGTTTTCAAGAAGAAAATTGGTTACGATGGAAAGGTAGAGACCTATAAGGCAAGGCTAGTAGCGAAAGGGTTTCGCCAAAGGCAAGGAATAGACTATGAGGAGACTTTCTACTTTGTTGCCATGCTTAAATCAATTAGGATTTTATTAGCAATATGCATACTATGATTATGAGATTTGGCAAATGGATGTCAAAACAGCATTTCTCAATGGATACATTGAAGAAAACATTTTCATGGAACAACCTAGGGGATTTGAATCCCAAGATGGTTCCAAGGTATGCAAGCTAAAGCGATCCATTTATGGGTTGAAACAAGCTTGAGGAGTTGGAACATCCGTTTGATGAAGCCATTAAATCTTTTGGTTTTATCAAAAATGAGGATGAGCCATGTGTATATAAGAAGGTTAGTGACAGTGCTATCACTTTCCTTGTCTTATATGTGGATGACATCTGTTGATGGGTAATGATACGGTATGTTGTGACTATATAAAGGTATGGTTGTCAAATACATTCTCCATAAAAGACATAGGGGAGGCAACCTATATTATTGGGATTCGCATCTATAGAGATAGAGCGAAAAGAATAATCGGTTTATCCCAAAGTCTATACTTGGAAAGGTGTTAAAGAGGTTTAACATGCTTGATTCCAAGAGAGGATTGTTACCAGTGAGACATGGTATCCACCTTTCTAAAGAGATGTCTCCAAAGACACCAAGAAAGAGATAAGATGGCAGATTCCATATGCTTGGCTATTGGAAGTTTAATGTATGCAATGTTGTGTACTAGGCGGATATCGCATATCTTTATTAGTTTGACTAGCAGGTATCAATCCATTCAAGGTTTGGAAAACTGGATAGCTGTAAATAATATCCTTTCTTACTTGAGCAGAACTATGGATTTATTCTTGATTTATGGAGGTGGAGACTTGCTATTGGATGGTTATGATTCGATTTCCAATCGGATATCGATGATAGAAAGTCTACCTCTGGATATGTGTTCATTTGTAATGGAGGTGCGATCGTTGGAAGAGTTCCAAGCGAGCACGATTCCACGAGGTGAGTATATTCGCATCGAGATCTTGCAAAGGAATTTGGATAAAGAAGTTCGTGAGAACTTACGTAGTTCCTTCCATTGAGTCGTGATTCCATTCCTTTGTGACAACAATGGAGCGATCATCTGAGCTAAGGAACCAAGGTCTCACCCAAAATCCAAACACATAGAAAGGCACTACCACATTATCGGAGATATAGTTGGGCAAGCGATATAGCCATGCAGAAAAATAACATCGACTAAAAAATTCAGGTGATCCATTCACTAAGCTTTTGTCACAAGTTCAGTTATACTGACATCTAGAGAAGATAGGTATAAGATAGTGTAATGAATGGATCTAGTGATAGTGGGAGATTGTTAGTAGTATGCACTAGAGCATATCATTTAGTATGTATCTTGTACATATTTTATTAATAAAGGCATTTCCACCTTTTCGTTTACATAATATATTTATGTGTAATAGAAAAGGTCCATTGATATTTTGTTAGAAATATTATTCTTAAGTTGTTAAGAATATGAGTGACAATATTTCTAGCACAAAGTATCATAAATAGGTTCACAATCGAGGATACTTCATAATAAGGACATGACTTATCGGAAAGATTGTATTCATGTTTGTTCCCAAGTTATTTATATGAGATATAAATAAGATGGAATGGTGAGTCTCATGCCATATAACAAACATGATAGGCACTTATAAATGATAAGTAGGCCGAACCAGTGACACTTATGACAAGCACATGGAGTTTACTCTTGTCAATGTTTTGTCATAAATCATATCAATGCATATAATCTTTAGACTGAGATAGCACGATTATCTTGTATATAGGTAGTTTGAGTTTGATCTGCTTTCATACTTGTACTATGTATGGGTATATGGGCATGTGTTGGCTCCTGCTAGTTATATATGGAGGTAGGTGTTGATCAAGATGGAATCTGTTCCTCTAAGTAAATAGAGTTAAAATCCTATGTTCATTTAATTGTTCTTGATGTTTCAAGTTCCTGGCCAGGACAGATAGATTTATTCAGAAAAGAGTTTCTGATGAGAAAAATCTTTTAATCAAGAACTGGAATTAAAAGAGAACATAATATTCATAGCAAATGGAGTTTGACATAAACCATGAGTCGTGCTTGAGTTGGGATTTTGTATCAGAGAGATTCTAGTGCATGGTAACATATGATTATAGGTTCATTTAAGGTAAACCTTATTACTAATTGGGTGGCCATGGCATGCTATGCTAGGTGTTAACCATGGTCTATGAGGTTCATAAAATGATTTAGAGAAATCATTTATGGTAAGAAAGAGTTCTGATGATATTAAGAGTTGATATCATGTCTCATTGCCAATTAGTGATGAGCCTAGTAAGTCACACACATACACAAGTTATCACCTATTTAAATATGATTTAATTAATTAATTAAAGAGTTTAATTGACTAATTAAATAGATTTGGTTTGCAATTAAATTGCAAAGTCCTAGCATGACTTGAAACCAAATCTAGATTATTGGATGTGTAGTATAAATTAAATTTATATTTAAAGTGTTTAAATATGAATTTAATTGATGAGAAATTAATTAATAGAGATTAATTAATTAATTTATATTTGATATAAATTAATTAGAAGAAGAAAATAATTATTTTGGGTTAAGAACTCAAAATTAAGACACAGGGGCATTTTGGTCATTTCACAGTGTGACACGTGGAACCATGAGATGGTGACACATGGCATAACACATAAGCTTGCCAAATATTTTTAATCATGTAAGATGATTAAAATCAAGATTAAATATAGGTTTGACACTTGGCACAATGTGATTGGGTCACTTAAACCTAGAGCTAATCAAAAGGTGACATGTGGCTAGGGTTTAATGTGTTAACCTAGCTATTTAAGTGTGGTTATGAAAAGAAAACATAACCAGCAGCCTCTCCTCTCAATTGTCACGCCACTTTGAGCCTCTCCAGCTATTTCTCTTCATCTCTCATCAATTCAAAGAGATTAGCCATCAATCTCTTGAATTAAGAACACTAGAAATTGTTTCTAGTGTCCTGTTTACATCTCTAATCTCTTAAAAGGCAGAACTTGAATTTCTAATTAATAGAAAAGGCTTCAGAAGCTGTTCAAGGGCTGCCATAGGTGTTCTTGGTGTGGACAAGCTAGAGGGACAACATCTGGTGTCCTGAAGACGAATCTCAAAGGTGCGGCAAAGACATCAAGAGGTTAGTGTAATCGTTCTTGATTTAATCTAGGGTTCTAAAATTAATCTAATTAATTTTAAAATCTTAAATGGCAAATACAGATCCAAAAACATATTAAAAGAGTTTTAATATGTTGTTTATCATTGAAATCAAATAGATAAAAATAAATCTTGCATGGTGCATGTGACCCTAGGTGAAAATTTTTGAATTCAATGGTATAATCTTGTGTTTTTCACGCTTCCGTTCCTTCAGTTGGCTCCTACTAGTTATATATGGAGGTAGGTATTGTTCAAGATGGAATCTGTTCCTCTAAGTAAATAGAGATAAAATCCTATGTTCATTTAATTATTCTTGATGTTTCAAGTTCCTGGCCAGGACAGATAGATTTAATCAGAAAAGAGTTTCTGATGAGAAAATCTTTTTAATCAAGAACTGGAATTAAAAAAGAACATGATATTCATAGCAAATGGAGTTTGACATAAACCATGACTCCAGCTTGAGTTGGGATTTTGTAACAGAGAGATTCCAGTGCATGGTAACATATGATTATAGGTTCATTTAAGGTAAACCTTATTACTGATTGGGTGGCCATGGCATGCTATGCTAGGTGTTAACCATGGTCTATGATGTGCATAAAATGATTTAGAGAAATCATTTATGGTAAGAAAGAGTTCTGATGATATTAAGAATTAATATCATGTCTCATTGCCAATTAGTGATTAGCCTAGTAAGTCACACACATACACAAGGCATCACCTAATTAAATATAATTTAATTAATTAATTAAAGAGTTTAATTGATTAATTAAATAGGTTTGGTTTGCAATTAGATTGCAAAGTCCCTAGTATGACTTGAAACCAAATCTAGGTTATTAGATGTACAGTATAAGTTAAATTTATATTTAAAGTGTTTAAATATGAATTTAATTAATGAGAAATTAATTAATAAAGATTAATTAATTAATTTATATTTGATATAAATTGATTAGAAGAAGAGAAATAATTATTTTGGGTTGAGAACTCAAAATTAAGACATAGGGGCATTTTGGTCATTTCACAGGGTGACATGTGACACCATGTGATGGTGACACATGGCATTACACATAAGCTTGCCAAATGTCTTTTAATCATGTAAGATGATTAAAATTAAGATTAAATATAGGTTTGACACTTGGCACAATGTGATTGGGTCAATTAAACCTAGAACCAATCAAAGGGTGACATGTGGCAAGGGTTTAATGTGTTGACCTAGCTATATAAGTGTTGTTATGATAAGAAAATAACACAACCAACTGCTGCTCTCATTGGTGCCACCACCCAAGGCTCTCCCCTCTCTTCTTCTTCATCTCTCATCAATTCAAAGAGATTAGCCATCAATCTCTTGAATTAAGAACACCAGAAATTGTTTCTAGTGTCCTGTTTACATCCTTAATCTCTTAAAAGGCAGAACTTGATTTTCTAAATAATAGAAAAAGCTTTAGAAGCTGTTCAAGGGCTGCCATAGGTATTCTTGGTATGGACAAGCTAGAGGGATAACATTTGGTGTCCTGAAGATGAATCTCAAAGGTGTAAATACACTGCAGTGCATCAAGAGGTTAGTATGTTTGTTTTTTATTTAATCTAGGGTTCTAAAATTAATCTGATTAATTTTAAAATCTTAAATGGCAAATACAGATCCAAAAAAATATTAAAAGAGTTTTAATATGTTGTTTATCATTGAAATCAAATAGATAAAAATAAATCTTGCATGATGCATGTGACTCTAGGTGAAAATTTTTGAATTCAATGGTATAAACTTGTGTTTTTTCATGCTTTCGTTTCTTCAATGATCTCCTACATTATGTCCCTCAAACATCCTCATATGGAATAGCTGTCTAGATATCTCATACCTAGCATTCCTCCTATGCTCACCATACAACTCTTGTAGGTGAAGGAGGATCTCACTTGCATTCTGCATGCTTTCAAGCTGCTTTTGTAACTCATTAGTCACAGAAGCAAGCATGTAACATTTGACTCTCATATCATGCTCTTTCCACTTGTCCAAAGTGCTAGTTCCTCTTGTGTGGCCTTTGGAGGTAAGGGACTAGGAACCTTCGAGTCTAAAACATATCTAAGACATTCTAGGTTCAGGAAAAGTTTTAAATTTCTAAGCCAATCAAAAAGATTAGGTCCCGTCAACCTATTGTGATCAAGTATGCTCGTAAGAATATTGGATGGTGGTGGTTGTTATGTGCTCATTATTATCAGAAAAATTAATTGCAGAAAATAACTAGATTAATTAGTAAATGTATCAAGTAATTAACCAAAATGATTATGGTCTTTTAATCAAATTGGTCCTCCCACTAACTTGGCGAATTCTACACTTCCAAAGTAGAAAACGAAAATCTTAGTTGGATAGATTTCTAGTGGGTGATTGAATTCTTATAGTCTTATTGATCATCCTCAGGCACATCCATTATTAGAATTATAATAAACTATAAGTAAGCAACTCCTTGCCCATCACGTCTCATGTGTGGTTCAATCATTTATTTATCCGCTAATGCTCAAAATCTCAGGCACATCTATTATTGATTTATCTTGCATTAGTTAAGTTGATCCCATTGAGCCAGTAAACATGCAAATAATTTTAATGTCCTCAGGCACATCCATTATTGGCCACCAACTATTTACATATTCACAACATCTTATGCATAACAATTATTCTTAAGAAAATCTCTTAAATAAATGCATCACATGCAAGTATTTAAAATTTCTTAAAATAATTGCCGCAATGGAGGGCCATAATATAATTACCTTAATTATACCATTTCCAACTTAATCATTTGTTTGGAAGATTTTGTGGTTGACTTAATTACTATTATGGTCTCACTTTGCACATTATCCAATTAGCATGCATATATCATATACTTGCATACATTCACATACATCTCACGCATACATGGATAAATAAATAATATGGTGTGATCATAGACTTTCTAAGGGATTCAATTCTAAGCTACCAAGAATTGAATCAGGACATTCCTAGGTGTATTTCATTTTACAAGAGTTGCTGAAGGAGTACATAATCAACCATTGATCTTGATTTCCTCCCACTGGTCCCACCAATGCTCTTGACCTCCTTGATCTTCTTGCAATCTAATTACATTGTAATCCTCAGCATACTAAGGCAAATTTACAAGAATATAGACTTTAAAGTCCTCAAATAAATGAAATTACCAAATTATTATAATATTTATAATACATGCCATTAAAATAAAATTAATTATTTTACAACTCAAAGAAAAATAAAAGAAATAAATCTAATCACATTGGTCTTTTATTGTCCATGATCATCCATCATCATATTAAAATTTAACAATTAAATAAAATATACATACTAAAAATTAAATTGAATATCACATATTCAACAAAAAAATTCATATTTGAATCTTTTTCAAATAATTTAAATTTAGAAACCCTTTTCCAAATTTAATTCCTTGAAAACAATTTTCAAAAATTAATTGTGTGATTAAAATTCTTAATTAAACAATTTAATTAGGTATGGACTTAATTATGGGCCTTAAAATACATAATAATTACATAATGCGTCCAAAAACTAAGCCCAAACTCCAAACACACCTTTGAGGTGTGTTTCACATTCATACCGCCCCATGGTGAGTATCCAACCAGCTTTAGATCAATCCAAATTTGATCCAATCACACAATTAAACTTCATAAGCAATCTTAATGGCAAATATAGTGGCTTTGATACCAATTGAAGGAGTGGAAGCGTGATTATTGGGCATTAGAACCTTGAATTTCTAAAATTTTTTCTAAGGTTAAATGCACCATACCAAGTATCTTATGATCCTAATCAATTTTCAATGCCCAATTGCATACCAAATCATATTTTAGCATGTATTAAAATTTCATTTGCCATTAAAGATTATGAATTAACATTTAATTCAATTAAACCCTAACTAAAAGAGGGATTTTTAGGTACTAACCTCTTAGTGCACAATTGATGCAATCTTATGATGTTCTTAGGACCCCAAATATTGTCCCTCTAGTTTGTCCACCATAAGCACACACCAAAGTAGCAATGGTAGCCCCTAGATTAGCTTCTCAAGCCTTGTCAACTAATTATAAGATGGGTTTATACTTTGAGAAGATTGTATGAATGTATTGGGTGTTAGAAATACTTTCTAATAATTTTAATTCAAGAGGAAATCATAGTTTTTTCCTTTGAATCAATTAAGAAATTGAGAGGAGAAGAAGTGAGCAATGTGATGACAACTTTTTTTTAAAAAAAGAGAGAAGTGACTATTTTTTCTTATAACCTTTTTTTATATACTTAGGTCAAACCCTAACTCTCTTGCCACATGTCATCATCCTATCTTATTATTATTTGATTTAATCCTATGAAGCCAAGTGTCAAGCTCCATTTAAATCATGACATGTGGTCTTCCATCATAGGAAGACAAGTGGCAAGATCATATGGTGCAATGTGTCACCATCTCATGGTGCCACATGTCACCATGTGAAAAGACCAATTTGCCCTTACTCTTTAATTTGAGTTCCGAACCCAAAATTATAATTTCTCTTCTTTAATTTAATTTATATCAAATATAAATTAATTAAGTAATTAATCTCCATTAATTAATTTCTCATAATTAAATTCATATTTAATCAAATTAAATATAAATTTAATTTATACTATACATCCATTAACCTTGATTTGGTTTCAAGGCACGCTAGGGACTTTGTAATCTTATTACAAATCAAGCCTCTTTAATTAATTAATTAAACTCTTTAATTAACCAATTAAATCACATTTTAAATGGTGATTAGCTTGTGTAGATGTGTGGCTTACTAGGCTCATTACTTATTGGCAATGAGAAATGATATTAACACTTAATATCATTAGAACTCTTTTTTACCGTAAATCATTTCAGGTATCTCATAGACCATGGTTGACACCTAGTATAGTATGCCATGGCCACCCAATCAGTACTAAGGAATACCTTAAATGAACCTTTAATCATATGTTACCATGCACTAGAATCTCTCCGTTACAAAATCCTAATTCGAGCTGGAGTCATGGTTAATGTCAAACCCCATTTGCTATGAACATTATGTTCTCTTTTAATTCCAATTCTTGATTAATTAGATTTTCTTGCCAGAAACTCTTTTTTGACTAAATCTGTTTGTCCTAGCCAGGAACTTGAAACATCAAGAATAATTAAATGAACATAGGCTTTTATCCCTATTTACTCAGAGTAACGGATTCCATCTTGATCAATACCTATCTCCATATATAACTAGTAGGAGCCAATACATGCCCATATATCCATACACAGTACAAGTATGAAAGCAGTATTAAACGCAAACCACCTATATATAAGATAACTATGTTATCTCAGGTCTAAAGATTATATGCACTGATATGATATATGACAATGCATTGACAAGAGTAAACTCCATGTGCTTGTTATAAGCGTCACTGGTTCGGCCTACTTATCACGTATAAGTGCCTATGTTTGTTATGTGGCATGAGACTCACCATTCCATCTTATTTATATCTCATATAAATAACTTGGGAATAAACATTATTACAATCTTTCTGGATAAGTCATGTCCTTTGTGAAGTATCCTCATGTGACACCCCTTACCCGTGTACAGTATATTCGAGTAAGCAATGTCACACGGTGTATCGGCACCCTCTATTTTAACTTAATCAATTTTTGTCATAGTTTTGAATATAGTTTATGAAATATAATTTATTTAAGCCATTTATCGAAATTATTATTTATTTGAGGTTCCGAAAATTTTAAAGAAAATCCGGCAGAGTGCCGACTAAAAATGGAGAAAATAGTTCTTCGGAACCTGTTAAAAACACTTCCAATATTCATATCTCATCACTCTCAAACTCCCATATCATCACAAACTCAACATTTTTCAATTTAATTTCTCAATCATTCATCTCATGTGATAATCCAAAGATAATTCTGAGATAGGTATTCACACTTTTCATTCACCAACACCATTTTCATTATTTACATGAACATCAAAATACATTACATAAATCCAAATACATATGAGAAAATAAAAATTTAGTTACAAAACACCAAAATGAAACCTAGTGTCCTACCAATGCACTGTAGAAGGTGAGGTGACACGGACACTGTGCAGAGCTGCAGGATGGACTCACCCAGTCTGCGGTCTACTGGGCTCACGTTTAGTATCTCCAGAACCTACGCGTGGCAAAAGCAACGCGCTAAGCAATGATGCTTAGTGGTGCAATAATAAAATAGAAAGAAATAACAGAAATAAATATGCATTGAATGTATATGTCTTATTTGTTTTGTATTTGTATATCCATTTATTTCATTAACTTTGTCCACTTTCATTCATTTGGTTGCCCAAGTAACCTATACTGAACGACTGGACTGGATAAACGGGTAAACTGGCACTGGGTATCAAGTACCTCGGGCCGTCACACCATCGGTCACATATGTATCTCTCGGTGTGCAACAGAACAGCTAACAAGCTGTAAATAATATTAGGCACGAGGCCAAGTCTCAACACAATATCATAATGGCTAAAAGCCATAAAATCACAAAATGGCATAATGCCTTGTGCAGTACTGCTAACCGAACCCTATTGGCTTGCCAAACTATCCAAACCAATCTTGTTAGGTATACTAGGGCATTTGATACTTTTGAATTCTTCAAATTTTGAATTTCAAGTTTTGGCGTCACTATTCACCTCATTGGTCAACAAAAATGTTGAATTTTTGATAGAAAATAGGTACATTGGTTTTGACACTCCCAACATACCACATTTTGCATTCAAAACTTGTTGGCATTAAGCATTAATACCATTTCTAAGTTTAAACCAAGGGAAGCAGAATTTTCAGTTTTTATAACCCAACTTTACTGTTCCATTGGTGACTGTTACAGTGAAAATTTGAGGAAATTGCAAACATGAAAGTTGTTCCTTATTTTGTCTAGTTGAATTTCTTTTTTTGAATCACTCCATTTGGAGTTTTGTAGCTCCAGATATGGTCCAAAACCCACAGTTGGCCGGATTGCAAAACTGCAGAATTTACCAAATCTACATTACAATGAACAGTGATTGCCACTGCCTTGTTGGATAGGTTCTGCTCATAATTTGGGGAAGGTTTCTTCATGAAAGTTGTTTGTCTATGTCTTACCTTGTTGCTGTAAAAATTTCAGGTCAATTGACCATATCTACAGTGAGTTATGGCCAAATGAACAGTTACTATTCATTAGGTCATTCTGCAGAACCTGTTTGCAGGGTATCCAGATTGGGGCCAATTTTTGGTCCACTTGCTTTGGTCTTTTAGACATGGTTTCTTCAGCAAAACTGTGCCATTATAAGTCTAGTTTCATGTCCAATTGACCAAACACCAATTGAACCTACACAACCAAAGATATGGTAGTCCAAACAGGCTGGATTCACAGCCTCCTTGCTGCTGTCCCTAGGCAGCCTACCATTTCACTTTGCCATGCTATATTTCAGTCCAAATTATAGTCAACTTACCTCAAATGGTCACTAATTGACCATTAGAATGTTCTTTAACAATTTCATAAGCCAAGTCCATATTTTACTCTCAAAACCCTAGCTTCCCATTATGATTCACACAAGATGCCTTAATTTACTAACTCATTCACTAACCACATACATACATGCTTTAAACATGATCTATAGTCCACTTTAAATCCATCAAAACAATCAACCCTATCCCTTCCTTAGGGCTGCTGAAATTCATGGTGGACATACACAAAATTTTTATTCATTTAAGTTACAATTTCTTACTTAATTCAAGTCTCTAATCATGGAAATAAAGAGTTTAAGGTATATATGTGCACTAACCTTTAAGTAGCACTTCTTGGACTTGTATTCTCCTTAGAATTTCTACTTCTTATGGCTGCCTAGAGTTGCCTTGTGATGTGGGGATGAATTTTTGTGAAGGGATATTAGGATTTTAAGGTTGGATTTTGGGAGATTTCAAGCTTAATTTGAGCAACAATGGAGGAAGAAGGTATGGGAAGGGTGCCGGCCATGGGAAACAAGGAAGAAGACGTTAACTTCTTTCTATTATTTGGCCTTAATTTTATATCTTTCTTATCCCTTAATAAAACTTGTTAATCCCCCATTGGTTTAAAAATTTTAATTGAGGTCATCATGACATCATTTATATATATTAATCTTATTTCTTTTCTTTTCTTTATTTCTTTCACTCATTTTTAATTATTTTCTCATAAATATTAATTTATATTTTATGTCATAATAATTATTTACTCAACTGGACAAGTCGGCCAAAAATCGTCTCTGAAGGCGAAATGACCAAAATGCCCTCCGTTTGGCTTAACGGGTCAAAATTGTCTGTACCGATTGAAAATTTTTTCTAAATATTTTCTTGGCATTCTAATGCCATAGGGACCTCAATGACCCTTCTCCGGAGTCTCAAAGATTATTTTATGATTTTTCCCCCGGTCTAGGGCTCCTAGTTGCGAAAACCGCAACTTCCCTCTGGGTTACCCATCGCTAGGGCACCAGCTCGTTTAACTTGGTTGTATTTTATTTCTAAAATTTTTCCTAAATTTTTCTTATTAATATTTGAGTTAATTATGGTTCCTCACTTTAGTTTAAATATTTTTCCGGACGTTCTAGCTGTCCGGACCGACACTGGTCACCGGAACAGTAGAATGTACGGAGTTGCTACCGGGAGGGTGTTACAACTCTTCCCCTCTAATTTAAATTTCGTCCTCGAAATTTACCTGATGCAAACAGTTGAGAAAACTGTTGCCTCATCGTCTCTTCACTTTCCCAAGTTGCCTCCTCGGTGTTGTGGTGTCTCCAAAGCACTTTCACCAGTGGAATCTGCTTATTTCTCAACTCTTTTACTTCCCAAACTAGGATCCCTAGAGGTTCTTCTTCATATGTCAAATCCGGCTATATTTCAATTTCTTCCCTGGAGATGACATGTGAAGGGTCTGAGCGGTATCTTCTGAGCATGGACATGTGAAACACATTGTGGATCTTGTCCAGCTTTGATGGTAAAGCTAGCCTATAGGCCACTGGACCCACACGTTCAATAACTTCATATGGGCCAATGAACCTAGGGCTTAACTTACCTTTTCTTCCAAACCTCAATACCTTCTTCTATGGTGACACCTTGAGGAACACTTTGTCGCCAACCGCATATTCTATTTCTTTTCTCTTCAGGTCGGCATAAGATTTCTGTCTGTCTGAGGCAACCTTCAGATTGGCTTTGATTAGTTTCACTTTCTCCTCAGTCTGTTTCACCAGGTCTGGCCCCACCAGTTTGTCTTTGCCCAATTCAGTCCAACACACTGGAGTTCTACATTTTCTCCCATACAGTGCTTCATACGGGGCCATTTGGATACTAGCTTGGTAGCTATTGTTGTATGCAAATTCTACCAGTGGGAGGTATCTATCCCAACTTCCCTCAAACTCAATGACACAACTCCTCAGCATATCCTCAAGGACCTGACATATATTTCATGTTATTGTTATCATTTTAGTTCAATAGTTGTATCAATTCCATTGGTTTCAATTGTTTACCTGGATTACTCTTTCTGATTGCCCATCCGTCTGAGGATAGAAAGCTGTGCTGAAGTGGAGTTGTGTACCCAAGGACTCATGCAACTTCTTCCAAAATCTCGATGTAAACCTTGGGTCTCGATCAAATATGATGGAAAGTGGAATTCCATGCAGTCTAACTATCTCACTGATATACAATTCTGCTAACTTTTCCAGTGAGTAGTCAGTCCTAACTGGCAGAAAGTGTGCTGACTTAGTCAATCTATCAACTATCACCCATACTACATCATGTTTCTTCCGGGTGAGAGGTAGACGACTTACAAAATCCATGGTGATCCGATCCCATTTCCATTCAGGTATGCGTATAGGCTGTAGCAAACCCGATGGAACTTGATGTTCTGCCTTGACTTGCTGACATGTCAAGCATTTAGTCACGTAGTCAGCTATGTCTTTCTTCATACCAGGCCACCAATACTGAAGCTTCAGATCATGATACATCTTTGTACTTCCTGGGTGCATAGCATATACATTGGTGTGTGCCTCTTTTAGAATACTGGTCTTCAATTCCCCATCATCTGGTACACATACTCTTCCTTTGTAGTACAGACACCCATCTGCTTTCACCTCATAGTCAGTTGCTTTTCCCTCTAAGATTTTGCTCATAATAGCCATTAATTTTTCATCTGCCTTTTGCCCATCTAAAATCTGCTGTAGCAGGTTTGGCCTCACTTGCAACTCAGCCAAAATAGCTCCATCTCGAACCAAAGATAGACGAGCATTCAATGATCTCAAAGCTGTGATGGATTTTCTGCTCAAAGCATTAGCAACTACATTTGCCTTCCCAGGATGGTAGTCAATTACCCAATCATAGTCCTTCAGGAACTCAATCCATCGTCTCTGTCTAAGGTTGATCTCCTTCTGGGTTGGCAAGTATTTCAGGCTTTTGTGGTCTGTGTAAATGTAGCACTTTTCACCATACAAGTAATGCCTCCATATCTTCAGTGCGAAGATAATTGCTGCAAGCTCTAGATCATGGGTAGGGTAATTATATTCATGTGGCCTTAGCTGCCTGGAAGCATAAGCGACCACCTTCCCCTCTTGCATCAATACACACCCTAACCCATTATGAGAGGCATCACTGTAGACCACAAAGTCCTTTCTCGACACCGTTTGTGTGCTGCGGTGCCTCTGTCAACATAGCCTTCAAATTCTCAAAACTGGTCTGACACTTGTCATTCCAGTCAAATCTGACATTGTTGTGTAACAACTTGGTCATTGGAGCAGCTATTAAGGAAAATCCCTTCACAAATCTCCTGTAATACCCAGTTAGCCCCGAGAAGCTTCTGACCTCAGTTGTATTCCTAGGAGGCTTCCATTCCATCACTGCTTCTATTTTCTTGGGATCCACCCTAATCCCATCAGCTGACACTATGTGTCCAAGGAATGCAATCTCATTCAACTAGAAGTCACACTTGGACAACTTAGCATACAGCTTCTTTTCTCTCAGGGTTTGCAGAACAATTCTCAAATGCTCATCATGTTCTTCCCTGGTCTTGGAATACACCAAAATATCATCAATAAAGACCACTATGAACCGATCTAGATATGGATGGAAGATACGGTTCATAAGGTCCATGAATGCTGCTGGTGCATTTGTTAGGCCAAAGGGCATCACCAGAAATTCATAATGCCCATACCGGGTCCTGAATGCAGTCTTTGGCACATCTACATCCTTCACCCTCAACTGATGATACCCTGATCTGAGATCAATCTTAGAAAATACTCCTGCTCCCTTCAACTGATCAAACAGATCATCAATTCTAGGCAACGGATATTTGTTCTTCACAGTCACTTTATTCAACTGCCGGTAATCAATGCATAGCCTCAAAGTCCCATCCTTTTTCTTTACAAACAGCACTGGAGCTCCCCATGGTGACACACTGGGGCATATGAACCCCTTATCAAGTAACTCTTGCAACTGAGTTTTCAACTCCTTCAATTCAGTGGATGCCATCCTATAAGGAGCAATGGAAATGGGTGTTGTACCCGGCAGTGTCTCAATAGCAAATTCAACTTCCCTTTCTGGTGGTAAACCAGGCAACTCTTCAGGAAACACCTCTGGGAAGTCTCTTACTGTGGGTATATCACTCAGGTTTGGCTTAGCCTGCCTAGTATCCACCACATGTGCTAGGTAGGCTTCACAGCCTTTCCTCATCATTCTTCTTACAACTGTGGCTGACATAACATTGGACAAGAAATCTGTCCTTTCCCCCACAACAGTGATCTCATTACCTTCAGAAGTTTTCAAAGAGATTCTCTTCAATTTGCAATCAACTATTGCCTGATGACGTGACAACCAGTCCATTCCCAAAATCACGTTAAATTCGTGGAAGGGAAACTCAATCAGGTCTGCCAAGAATT
Organism: Hevea brasiliensis; assembly: GCF_030052815.1. Taxonomy (NCBI): domain Eukaryota; kingdom Viridiplantae; phylum Streptophyta; class Magnoliopsida; order Malpighiales; family Euphorbiaceae; genus Hevea; species Hevea brasiliensis. The sequence goes on from NC_079504.1 coordinate 72,911,162, forward strand.
CATACCCCTGAATCCTTAACGGGCAACCCTTGTACACTTTATTCACTACTACACTGTGGCCCAATGGATTTGTGACCAGAATGTCTTGGTCACTCTCCCCTACTAGTATCCCCCTTTCTACAGGTAAGTTGATGCAGATGTATGAATGAGTGGATCCTGGATCCACTAATGCATGCACAGATGTATTGTAGAGGGAGAACGTACCCCTGATGACGTCCGGGGCATCTTGCTCCTCCTGAGCTCTAATGGCATAAGCTCTTGCAGGTGGTCTGCTATCAGGCCTCTCTGCTGGCTCAGATGCAGGCCTCTGTGATGGTCCCACAGCCTCAGATTTGCCAGATTTTCTACCCCTCGTAGTGCAGGCGGTGCATGCGCTTGTGTTGGAGCAGCTGTAGTAGTTCTGCGTGGACAGTTTCTCAACTGATGCTCTGTTGACCCACACCTTAAGCAGGCACCAGTCACTCTCCAACACTCCCCCTTACGCCACTTCAAACAGTGTGGACATGCAGAAGATGCTGGGGCTGGTCCCCTGAACCGCATCCCTGGAGAGCTGCCCACTAATGGTGTGGACTGACCTCTCCTAGGGGTAACCGTGGCTGGGCCCCGAGACCGACTCGACCTTGTGGCTGACCTGAACTCTGTGCAGGTGGACCTTTGAACTTCTTCCCAAATGCAGGAGATGAACTAGACTGACCTGGTCCCCTCTTCTGCTGTCTCTCTCTTCTAGTCTGCTCACTGATTCTTACTTTTTCAACCTTTATTGCAGCTTCCACTAACTTGGTGAAGTCGGTAATTCCCAAGGCAGTGATCATGATCTTTATATTGTCATTTAATCCTTCTTCAAATCTCTTACATCTTTCGGCCTCATTAGGGACTATTTCCCTTCCATAGCGGCTCAATCTGACGAATTCTTTCTCATACTCGGCCACTGACAGCTGTCTCTGCCTCAGGTTAATGAATTCCCTTCTTCTCTCTTCTAGGTATACAGTACCCACATATTTCTTCTTAAATTCGGAGAGGAAGAAGTCCCAAGTTATAGCTTCTGGCTGTACTTCACTGGACACCGTATCCCACCACTCATATGCATCATCTTGCAATAGAGATATGGCAGCTTCTAAGTTTTGCTCTGGGGTGTAGTGGAGTTGTTTTAGAACTCTGCCTGTTCTGTTTAACCAATTTTCGGCTGTAACAGAATCATCTTCTCTCTTGCCGAAGAAGTCCACTGCTCCAAATTTTCTCAATTTTTCCAGGTGTGATTTTGGTTGTGGAGGTGGTGGTGGTGGTGGCATTACTCCAGCCATTTGTTTGAAGAATGCGGCCATTTGTTGAAACATGGCCTGTGGAGGTTGAGCAGGCTCTGCTTGAGTCAAGTGAGCAGTTCTCCCATACCCAGCCTCACTGCTGCAGTGGAGCATGACTCTCCACTTCCTCCTCAACCGTGACGTAGGGTCCATATCCTATTCAAAATAAGAAAGACAAACAAATGCATTAGTGTCACCTCGACTCTTACAAATGCAATGCATGGTATGGACTCAATCTAGGCCTAAATGCCTAAACCGTGCTCGATACCACTAAATGTGACACCCTTACCTGCAGTACAAGATATCCGAGTAAGCAATGTCACACGGTATATCGGCACCCTCTATTTTAACTTAATCAATTTTTGTCATAGTTTTGAATATAGTTTATGAAATATAATTTATTTAAGCCATTTATCAAAATTATTATTTATTTGAGGTTCCGAAAATTTTAAAGAAAATCAGGCAGAGTGTTGGCTAAAAATGGAGAAAACAGTTCTTCGGAACCTGTTAAAAACACTTCCAATATTCATATCTCATCACTCTCAAACTCCCATATCATCACAAACTCAACATTTTTCAATTTAATTTCTCAATCATTCATCTCATGTGATAATCCAGTACAATTTACAGATAGGTATTCACACTTTTCATTCACCAACACCATTTTCATTATTTACATGAACATCAAAATACATTACATAAATCCAAATACATATGAGAAAATAAAAATTTAGTTACAAAACACCAAAATGAAACCTAGTGTCCTACCAATGCACTGTAGAAGGTGAGGTGACACGGACACTGTGCAGAGCTGCAGGATGGACTCACCCAGTCTGCGGTCTACTGGGCTCACGTTCAGTATCTCCAGAACCTACGCGTGGCAAAAGCAACGCGCTAAGCAATGATGCTTAGTGGTGCAATAATAAAATAGAAAGAAATAACAGAAATAAATATGCATTGAATGTATATGTCTTATTTGTTTTGTATTTGTATATCCATTTATTTCGTTAACTTTGTCCACTTTCATTCATTTGGTTGCCCAAGTAACCTATACTGAACGACTGGACTGGATAAACGGGTAAACTGGCACTGGGTATCAAGTACCTCGGGCCGTCACACCATCGGTCACATATGTATCTCCCGGTGCAATGTACGGCTAACAAGTCAGAATAATATTAGGCACGAGGCCAAGTCTCAACACAATATCATAATGGCTAAAAGCCATAAAATCACAGAATGGCATAATGCCATTTGCAGTACTGCTAACCGAACCCTATTGGCATGCCAAACTATCCAAACCAATCTTGTTAGGTATACTAGGGCATTTGATACTTTTGAATTCTTCAAATTTTGAATTTCAAGTTTTGGTGTCACTATTCACCTCATTGGTCAACAAAAATGTTGACTTTTTGATAGAAAATAGGTACATTGGTTTTGACACTCCCAACATACCACATTTTTGCATTCAAAACTTGTTGGTATTAAGCATTAATACCATTTCTAAGTTTAAACCAAGGGAAGCAGAATTTTCAGTTTTTATAACCCAAATTTATTGTTCCATTGGTGACTGTTACAGTGAAAATTTGAGGAAATGGTAAACATGAAAGTTGTTCCTTATTTTGTCTAGTTGAATTTCTTTTTTTGAATAACTCCATTTGGAGTTTTGTAGCTCCAGATATGGTCCAAAAATCACAGCTGGCCGGATTGCAAAACTGCAGAATTTACCAAATCTACAAGATAATGAGCAGTGATCGCCATCGCTTGTTGGATAGGTTCTGGTCATAATTTGGGGTAGGTTTCTTCATGAAAGTTGTTTGTCTATGTCTTGCTATAAATATTTCAGGTCAATTGACCATATCTACAGTGAGTTATGGCCAAATAAACAGTTACTGTTCATTAGGTCATTCTGCAGAACATGTTTGCAGGGTATCCTGATTGGGGCCAATTTTTGGTCCACTTGCTTTGGTCTTTTGGACATGGTTTCTTCAGCAAAATTGTGCCATTATAAGTCTAGTTTCATGTACAATTGGCCAAACACCAATTGAACCTACACAGCCAAAGATATGGCAGTCCAAACAGGCTGGATTCATAGCCTCCTTGCTGCTGTCCCTAGGCAGCCTACCATTTCACTTTGCCATGCTATATTTCAGTCCAAATTATGGTCAACTTACCTCAAATGGTCACTAATTGACCATTAGAATGTTCTTTAACAATTTCATAAGCCAAGTCCACATTTTACTCTCAAAACCCTAGCTTCCCATTATGATTCACACAAGATGCCTTAATTTACTAACTCATTCACTAACCACATACATACATGCTTTAAACATGATCTCTAGTCCACTTTAAATCCATCAAAACAATCAACCCTATCCCTTCCTTAGGGCTTCTGAAATTCATGGTGGACATACACAAAATTTTTATTCATTTAAGTTACAATTTCTTACTTAATTCAAGTCTCTAATCATGGAAATAAAGAGTTTAAGGTATATATGTGCACTAACCTTTAAGTAGCACTTCTTGGACTTGTATTCTCCTTAGAATTTCTACTTCTTATGGCTGCCTAGAGTTGCCTTGTGATGTGGGGATGAATTTTTGTGAAGGGATATTAGGATTTTAAGGTTGGATTTTGGGAGATTTCAAGCTCAATTTGAGCAACAATGGAAGAAGATGGTATGGGATGGGTGCCGGCCATGGGAAACAAGGAAGAAGACGTTAACTTCTTTCTATTATTTGGCCTTAATTTTATATCTTTCTTATCCCTTAATAAAACTTGTTAATCCCCCATTGGTTTAAAAATTTTAATTGAGGTCATCATGACATCATTTATATATATTAATCTTATTTCTTTTCTTTTCTTTATTTCTTTCACTCATTTTTAATTATTTTCTCATAAATATTAATTCATATTTTATGTCATAATAATTATTTACTCAACTGGACAAGTCGGCCAAAAATCGTCTCTGAAGGCGAAATGACCAAAATGCCCTCCGTTTGGCTTAACGGGTCAAAATTGTCTGTACCGATTGAAAAATTTTTCTAAATATTTTCTTGGAATTCTAATGCCATAGGGACCTCAATGACCCTTCTCTGGAGTCTCAAAAATTATTTTATGATTTTTCCCCCGGTCTAGGGCTCCTAGTTGCGAGAACCGCAACTTCCCTCTGGGTTACCCATCGCTAGGGCACCGGCTCGTTTAACTTGGTTGTATTTTATTTCTAAAATTTTTCCTAAATTTTTCTTATTAATATTTGAGTTAATTATGGTTCCTCACTTTAGTTTAAATCTTTTTTTGGACGTTCTAGCTGTCCGGACCGACACTGGTCACTAGAACAGTAGAATGTACGGAGTTGCTACCGGGAGGGTGTTACACCTCGATTATGAACCAATTTATGATACTTTGTACTATAAATACTGTCACTCATATTCTTAACAACTTAAGAATAGAATTTCTGGCAAAATATCAATAGAACTTTTCTATTACACATAAATATATTATGTAAACGAAAAAGTGAAATTGTCTTTTATTAATAAAATATGTACAAGGTATATACAAAATGATATTCTCTAGGGCATACTACTAACACCAAATTTCGTGCCCTATTTTCTAGCCAATTTTAAGGTCACTTGCACATAATTTTTGGGCAGCATTCCTTCATAAAGGTTTTAGCCTTATGTCTTAAAGTTCATTTGGCATAAATTTCAGGTCATTTGGAATTATAGAATGCAAATTATAAGCCTATGAATCATTGCTATCATAAATTTCCAGCATAGTTCCAACTTAGATATATATATATATTTTTCCACAATTTTAAAATCATAACCAACAATAGTTAGTTCACCAATTTTCATACCAAACAACATCATTTCATATAAGATTCTTACAAATTTTCTCAATTTATCAAAGGCCATACCATATTTAAAAAAAAAAAAAAAGAGAGAGAGATTAAGGTGCACTAACCTGCTAATCTCCAACCTAAGTTGATTTGGCTCCTAAAGCAATATTTTCACCTTCTTCTTTATGAACTATTGTAATACAAAAGAATATGAACAGTTCAAAATAAATTCCTTAACTGTTTCTAACAAATATTCCCGCTGAACTAATTTTACCATTACCTAAGAATTTTCCTACCCAATTGGCTATAATCAATTCTTTAGCTAATTTGTTACTTTTCTCATATAATAACAAATTCATTTAGGCTTTTTATCAAATACTTGGTGTGCATAATTCACTTGCCAAAATAAACTAGTTTCCTTTGTTTTTTAGACCCCTAAAAAATACCTTTGTATTTTCCATCAAAAGTACTTAAATCCTGCAATTGGAACCAACCAACAAATGTTCATCCAATACCAATTTAATTTACCAAAGTGGCTACTCCAAAATAACAAACACACACACAATTAAAATTTCTAGTCAATTCAGGTAAATAGGGAAGCAAAGTTAAAATTCCACAAAAAATTCTAGCAATAAGAGTTTCATAGCATCTTTTCAAGAATTGAACTTTCATATGTCCATTTCAATCTTCAATTTGAATCATATCAAAATTAGGTCTACATCTCAAGGTATAAATAAAAATGTGCAAATTGTTTTGGACTCTAGTCACAGTCAGAGCAGTAATAGGAAATGCAAGAATTTCACCATGTAGCCAATAAAATCAATTTTTGGTCATAACTATAAAGTTTTAGGGTATTCATTTACTTTCCAATGGTTCAAGAATCACACTATTTGAAGTTCTAAAGCACAAGTTATGAATTTTCAAAGTCAGGTGTCCTGCTTCAAGAGATCATCAGGTCAGTTTTCCAGATTTAAGTAACAAAACATTTTGCCCCCAAGCACTATCTTAGTAGGGGAATTAGGACTAGCACAAAACTATAAAGTTTTAGAGCATTCATCAAGGTTTCTAGGGACATAAAATTCATAGCAATTCAACATTCCCAGCTCAAGTTATTAATTTTTAAAGTTGACTGATCCTGCTGCATTACTAATAGTTTCAGATTTTCAGCTCACTTATAAGTCCCTAATGCTTCTACTTTATCAAGTTCAAGAAGTCTCTATCTTAATAGGGTAAAAGAGGGAAGATATAACACTAACTTTATTTGGAAAACAATGGTTATCCCCTTCTCTTCAAGCGTCTACCAGATCAGAATTCTCAAGTAAACAGATTTTTTCAAGCTTTAATCACTAAGTCTTCTTGCTCCCTTTGCTTGGCTTCTAAAAATTGGTAGGATTTAGGGTTTGAGTTTGAGATTTTCTCTTCAAATTTCAAGAGAAATGGCTATTGGAAGAAGGAATAAAAGAAGAAGAGTGGGAAGAAGATGGTGGCCGACTGAAAATAAGAGGAAAGGAAGAGGTGTCTAATTTTTATTTAATGGCCTTGATGTGTTTTCAACTTTCTATTAGCTGCCCCTTTTTTTTTCATTTCTAATCTTCCCCTAAAACTTTTTAATTACTTCAAGTAGGTCCTCAAATTTTCTAACTTACCCCTTAGCTCCTCAATTAATTCAATTTAGTCCTCTAACTCTTAGTGGCCAACTTCTCAGGGGAGTTACTAATTGCCGGGACTTGTGCATATTTAACTGATTTCTAATCAATTTCTTTTATTTTTCTTCAACTTTACTTGATCTTTTTTAAATTAAATTATGGCTCCTTACTTTAATTTAAGGGTGGTTCCAAACATTCCAACCATTCGAACAGATGTTAGTCACCGGAATAGTAGAATGTACGGAATTACCTAAAGTGAGGGCATTACAGGTAATATACCAAAATTGTAACATCCCTATATGCATAGTACTATGCAAATCACTGTTTCGGTGATCGGTGTCGGTCCGAGTAATTAAGAGGATTAGAATAATTTAAGTCACCTAGAAAAACCCTAAAAAAATTAATAATGATTACCAGAAGGTTAAATATAGATCAGAAAAATAGAACATAAAAAGTTAAATGAGTCGGGGGTCACAGCTATGGGTAACCGCACTGGAAAGTGACTACGAGATCAGTCAAAACCCTAATTTCATATGGGGCATTATGACACCGCAGGCCTAAGAAAAATTGCAAAGCTATGAGAAATGTGAAAATCACAGAAAAAGGTGCAAAACCAGATCAAATAATTAGGTCAGGGTTCCGAAAGAAACACTGAATTATTAGTAAACCGGATCAGACCGGCGAGAGACAAATTGGTCAATTCACTCCTAGAGGTGACCCATGACCTAACTGTCCAATAAAATCTGAGAAATGGAAATTTTCAAATATAAAATTAAATTAAAGAGCTATGGAAAAATAAAGGAAAAAGAAAAGAAAAGTAAAATTGAAAAATGACATCATAGGTATGACATAAGCTATGACACAATAAATAATTTTTATTTAATTACAATTTGACTAAGTCAAATAAAAGGATAAAAACAAAAATTGAAAAATTAAAATCACTCTTCTCCTTCCCCAATTTGGCCGGCCTCTCCCTCACCAACTCTCTCTCAACACAAACGTCCATGGAAGCTTAATTTTAAGCTTCATAAACCCCAAAATTCCCATACATTCCCCAAAAGTTTCTTGATTTACCTTACTTTGGCAACTAGAAAAGAAGATTGAAGAAGAAAAGGAAGGAAGAAAGTGAAGGATTTGAAAAATTGGAATTCAAAGCAGAGGTTAGTGTTCTAACTTACCATTTTCTAGTTAAATTCATGTTTATGTAGTTGAAATAACTTAGAAATTATGAAAAATTCAAACAAATCAAACATCTGAGACCATTTGGGGATTTCGGCCAACATTAGTAGGAATAGGGTTTGCATGAGTTTGATGCAATTAAAAGTGTACTTAAGTTGAATTAAGTGTGTAGAGAATGTTTAGATACCGTAATTGCATAAATTGAAACACTTGGAAAAATTAGGGTTCTTGACCCTTAGTGTTTTGGAGAAAAAATTTGAGAATTTAGTAAATTCATGTACTTTGACCTAAGTGAGGTTTAAAATGGTTAATTGGAGTCAATTGGCATGTGTTTGAATGTTTGGAATTAGATTGGAAATGGAATGTGATGTCCCAAATCGGGTTGTTTAACCTTAGTCCACTTCAAGGACCAAAACTGTAATTCTGCCTTCCTAATTGGTGTGAGGCCAATTGGATATGAAAATAGACACATAATGCCACAATTTTTGTGTAGAAACCATGCCCAAAAAATGACATTAAGATAGTGAACAATTAGGTCAAACCCAGAATTGACACACTACCACTGTACAAAAATGATCAAATGAACAATATTTATTCATTTGGCCATAACTTGGTGTAGGAAGGTCTAAATGACCTGAATTTTATACCGATGGAAAGCTGGGACATAGCACTACAACTTTTATGGAGAATACAAACTCAAATTCTGATCATAACCCATCCGAAAAGTTAGCTACAATTAGCATACCAAAACTACCAGAACCAGAATTGTGCCTAGAATTTTGGGTTGTAACCAATCTGGCCAACCTTAGAAAAATGGCCATAACTTGAGCTACAAAAATCCAAATAGAGTGATTCAAAAATAGAATTAAAGCTAAGACAATAGGAACAACTTTTATGGAGGATACTTAGCCAAATTTCCACACTAACCAGACTATTGAAATAGTAGAAAATAGTGACCCAAAACTGAATTTTTGGATTTGGACCTAATTGGCAATCAATGCCAATAAAATTGGCACCCAAAATGTGGTATATGAGTGCAATTAGAATTAACAAACCTATTTAGTAGGAAAAAGTCAACATTTTAGCTTGAATAGTGCAATGAATAATGACCCAAAATGCAAAATTCAAATGATACCATTTTAAGCAAATTTAAGGCTACAATTAAGTAGGCATGAAATAAATTAATGGATTAATTATGAGATATGGTACTGAAATACTATAAATTATGTGTTTTAGTTAAAAAAGAGACTAGAAAGGGATTTTTGAGGAAAAACCGAAAATTTGAGTAAACTAGTCGATAAAGAGGTTTGTGTACAACTAGTTTTTAATTGACTTTATTCTGAATATTTCATATGATTAAATGACGTTATTTTCCTTATGTATTATATTTATCAAGTATTAGATTTATTTTAATGATTATTGAAATTATTATAGTATGCATGAGTTTAGCTTTGTGAAATAGTATTTCAACAATTATTGAGCATTGTTGTGGATTGAATAAATTAGTTTTGAAAAAATTGTTATAAAATATGTTTTGAATTGTGATGAGCATAAAAATTATTGGATATTGGAATTGACATTGAATTGAATTGTGTTGTGATTTATGCTCACAAAAAGGATAAAGAGATTCATGATATTGTTTTATATCTCATTATAGATGGTTGACTAGGTTATTAGCCTTCTCTCTCATTTGTTGAGGAGACAATGGAGTTAGCTTTGTTTTGATTACCATGGTACGTACACATGCTTAGATTCTCCTCTTTTTAGAGGTTAGATCTAAGTTTTTCATTGGCCCTTTCAGAAGTTGCATTATTGTGGTGTGTAATGTGCGCGATGATTCGACCTCCCCAATCATAGGGAGTTAGAATTCTGATTCGACCTCTCCGACCATAGAGAGTTAGAATCGCCCTAAAGATGGCCCTCATGGATTAGTCTTGCATAGTTAGTGAGATAAAGAATAGGTTTTGAATAGTAAGGAATTGTGATTTTAAATGAGATTGGAGCATACTTAATTTTATTGAAATTAATATTTATTTCCATAAATTGATGGAATTACTTTAAATATCCAGTTATGATTTGATAAATTGAATTTATTGATCAAGGTCTCTTAAACAAATGATTTATATTATTAACAACGAATATTTTGACATTTTAGAATTTTGACGAATTTCAAGATTTCCAAATTATTTGCTATAATGTTGTCAATGTATATTGTATTACATTTTAAATTATAGTTGTGCACTACTGAGTTCACCACTCAGCGATAGCATTGTATACTATCGCAGGTGAAAGTAAAGATAGAGCAACCGAGTGAGATTTCCTATAGCTGTGCCTTGAAAACACATTCGGATTAGCTCCGGGTATATTATAGGTATACTCTTGTATATAAATTTTGATGTATATATGTAATTATATGTATGTAATTTATTTGAGCAGTTGTACAAGAACTTTTGTAATATTATTTTGGGTATGTAATTAAAGTGCAAATTAATGTAATATTGGTATGTAATTAAAGTGCAAATTAATGTAATATTCAAATTTGTTTCTGAGTTTTGTAATGCATGTAATATCCAAATTTCTTCCTGAGTTTTGAAATCCATGTATGGTTTTCTCTATGCTAAGTATGGCTTGAAACATTGGATTGAGTTAATTGTGTTGATTAGGGAGATGAAATTGAGTTTATTGGAGTTGTGGTTGAGAAAACATATTAGAAGTGTTTTTCTTTTTAGGTTTTAAAGAACTGTTTTCTCAAAATACAGCGGCACTCTACTGAAATTTTGAACAAATTCGTAACACTAGATTTTAATTGAGAATTTGATCCATGACCAACATTTCAATTAAAGAATTTTGATAAATGTTCAACGTTCCCACCACTATAAAAATGATCGAAAATTGTTTTAAAATCCCTTGTAGTATATTTAATGGGTTATCGGTAGGTGAAGTACGATAATTCATTAGGTGTACTACGGGAACATGTTATGCCTTACGAGTAGGGTGTGACAAAATTCAACTTCATAGTTGGTCAACAATAATAGAAACCTACATTTTGTCACCTATCAAACATAGTTTATACACTTTAACTAATTCCAACCATGAACAAAAACTGTCATTGGCCCTTTCGGAAGTTGCATTCTTGTAATGTGTAATGTGCACGATGATTCGACCTCCCCAATCATAGGGAGTTAGAATCCCGATTCAACCTCTCTGACCATAGGGAGTTAAATTCGCCCTGAAGATGGCCCTTACGGATTAGTTTGCATAGTTAGTGAGATAAAAAATAGTTTTTGAATAGTAAGGAATTGTGATTTTAAATGAGATTAGAGCATACTTAATTTTATTAAAATTAATATTTATTTCCATAAATTGATGAAATTACTTTAAATGTCCAGTTATGATTTGATAAATTAAATTTATTAATCAAGGTCACTTAAACAAATAATTTATATTATTGACAACGAACATTTTGACATTTTGGAATTTTAACGAATTTTAAGATTTTCAAATTATTTGCTATAATTTTGTCAATGTATATTGTATTACATTTTAAATTATAGTTGTGCACCACTGAATTCACCACTCAGCGATAGCTTTATATGCTGTCACAGGTGAAAGTAAAGATAGAGTAGCCGAGTGAGATTTCCTATAGCTGCGCCTTGAAGACGCATTCGGATTAGCTCCGGGTATATCATAGGTATACTCTTGTACATAGATTTTGATGTATGCATGTAATTATATGTATATAATTTATTTGAGCAGTTGTACAAGAACTTTTGTAATATTATTTTGGGTATGTAATTAAAATGCAAATTATTGTAATTTTCAAATTTGTTTCTGAGTTTTGTAATGAATGTAATATCCAAAGTTCTTCCTAAGTTTTGAAATCCATGTATGGTTTTCTCTATGCTAAGTATGGCTTGAAAAATTAGATTGAGTTAATTGTGTTGATTAGGGAGATGAAATTGAGTTTATTAGAGTTGTGGTTGAGAAAACATATTGGAAATATTTTTCTTTTTAGGTTTTGAAGAACTGTTTTATCAAAATACAGCCGGCACTCTGCCAAAATTTTGAAAAAAATTCATAACACCAGATTTTAATTGAGAATTTGATCCATGACCAACATTTCAATTAAAGGATTTTGATAAATATTCAATGTTCCCATCACTATAAAAATGATTGGAAATTGTTTTAAAATCCCTTGTAGTATATTTAATGGGTTACTAGTAGGTGAAGTACGGTAATTCATTAGTTGTACTACTGGAACATGTTATGCCTTACGAGGAGTAGGGTGTGACAAAAATTAACTTCATGGTTGGTCAACAATAATAGAAACCTACATTTTATCACCTATCAAACACGGTTTATACACTTTAACTAATTCCAACCATGAACAAAAACTGTCCTAAAAAAAATAAAAAGTGACAACAATCACTAAAACTTTAAGCCTTCATTTTAGTAGTTTGCCTTGAGGATTTGCTTGACATTGGTGGAGTCTTCTAAGATGCATTTGAATTGGACTTGACATTGTTCTAACATTGCTGAGTTTGTACATTCAATTCCACAAATTGACTTTGTTGAACTTGCACCAAATCAACTTAATTTGTTTAATATTGTAGAACACTTTGGGTAACTTTTTTTTTCCTAATTTTGAAGATCTTGTTGCATTACCAACTGCTACAGCACCACTTACAAATTTAACATTTCCGTCACCAGGCATCTAAACAAATTGAACAAATATAAAAATGTCACTAACAAAACTAACAAATATAACATCAATAAAAGTTATGTAATTTCTTCAAAATTAATAAATGTTCAACTCTTGCATAAATATTCCTAGATTCATTGAATATTCTCATACCATAACATTGTTTGACCAGTTAAGACAATAACAAAAGTAATGTAATTAGTAATAATAACTTTTTTTGACATTTTATACATTTTACTCATAAGTTGACAACTAACTTAATAATTGTCTCTTTTCTTTTTACATGGCTTTGGTTGAGGAGCTACCAACCTCATTAACATGATTATGTATAGATTGTTTAACTATTCTAGAAGTAGGTTTAATGGCATTTTGATTCACCTGTTTTTGTCTTCTTATAGGAAGCTACAAAGAACTAATACAAAAGTTATACTATACAACTTTTAAATGGTAATAATATATAAAGAAATAGTACATAGGTTATAATATACCTTCTTTGGCCTTCTAGCTAGTGTATTATCTAACTTTGGACATCCTCATTTGTTATGTCCAATTTGAAGACAATGTTTACAAGTCATAATTGCTCTAAATCTTCTCATATTTTTTTACTTCTTTGGATCTTCATGAGAATCCCTCTTCCTATTCTTTTTATGTCTACTAAGTAATTTCTTATACTCTTTAGGCAAAATGGCATCTCCTTTTACCTTTGGCCACATCTTGTGTCCATTGATAGGTACCAATGCAAACTCACATGTCTTCAAGTAAGTGGCCTTCAAATTATAATCATTAACATAACTGCCATAAAGTGATTTATGAAATTGATGCATTCTAATACATAAGAACATGGAATGCCACTTAAATTTCATGCTCTACATGAACATGTGTGGTCCACTAGTGACACAACAAAACCATATTCACCATACTCCAATTGGAATACATTCCCCTCAGCTAGTTTAAATATACAAAATCTTGTTTCATCCTTATTCTTTTTAATATGTCTTTTAATCATTGGATAGACAATGTGACAATGTCTTCACTATTATCCATCATTTTTCTTTTTTTGTACATTCTTTCTATCAATAAGGTCCTAATATCCTTCAACATATTAATTAATGGCAGTGTTCTAGGTTAGCATATATACCTATTAAATGTCTCTGCCATATTACTTGTAATAGCATCACACTTAGGCATTGATTCACAAATGCCTTACATAACTTATGTGCGTCTTATTTCATAAAATCATCAATAGCTTTAGGATCCAACTCTTTTAATGAATTAATTTGTTCATTGAACTCAGCCTCATAAGTTGCATTTACTGCCTTCCAAAATATTTTCTTGATATCTTCTCCTTTATTGTTTTTTTTTTTCCAATTGGCGTATGTGTGTCTGGCATAATTTCTATGCTTTACAAAAGGAACCCTATTTCTAATGGCATTTGCTAAACCCTACATAATCATAAACATAAATTAGTTGGTAATATACTATGAAAAGAGAATGATTTAATGCATAAAAAGATAAGAAATTAACTTTTATTGGTCACTTATGATTGTTAAACACAGTCCATCTTCAATTCCTAAATTATCAAATAGAATGTTCAAAAACCAAGTCCAAGTGGCTTCATTCTCTCCCTCTACCACAACCCAAGCAATGAGAAACATTTGGTCATTCCCATCCCTACCTATAACACTCATAAATGCACCTGTTAACACACTTTTCAAAAAGCATCCATCCATGCATATCACTGGCCTTGCTCCAACTAAAAAATCCTACCTCAATCTAGAAAACCCATTATAAAGAGCAGAAAGCATAGGTTAGTTTTGACCTCTAACTTGAAGTTTTTGATTGGATCAACTCTTTGCAATTTAGCTATATATTACCTCAATCTAGCATAATGTTCTTCATGTGAGCCCCTAAGAATCATGAGTGCTTTCTTTTTTGCTCTATAACACACTTTCTTACATACTATAAGTGCATACTTCTCATTCAAATCGACCATCATATCTCTCACTAAATAGTCAAAATTCCCTCTTAACTTTTATAAAAACTATTGGGTTACAAAATCAGAATTTGCTTTCCTATTTGTTAAAATTCTACAACACTTATGTTTATTATTAATAATACTGATTTGATATGTTGTCTCATATTGTTTCTTTCTTACATATACTCTCCAAGGACAATTTCCATCACATATTGCCCCTAACCTACTTTCCTGACTTCTTAACCATTTGACATTATACACATTGCTAATAGCATATTTTTGGACAGTTTGTTTCATTTCACTTCTATTCCCAAATAGCATGCCAAGTACAAATATAAGTTCTTTATGATCACATTTAGGGTTGTATATAATCTTTTTTCTTTTCCTTTTCCTTCTAGGCTCTATGTCATCTTCTCCACTACTATAAAAAATGTTTAAACTTTCTTCAGAGTCTTCATACTCAGTTACATTATCAACCTTATTATTAACATTCTCCTCTTCTATAAATTCAGTACACCTTCCAATCCTATTCATATACCCATCATCTTTATCCAATTACGTGTTATCAACCACACCCTTACCAATTTCTCTTTTTTTTTTTTTTTTTTTTTTGCTTGAATGTACTCATCATCACTATCTAAATCATCTACACTTAAATCATTTTCTAATTCATTCTAATCCTCACTAAGCTCATTAACAATATCTAGTGGTGATCTTTCATTTGTCCTATAATGCATATTAACTTCCATAATAGACTCCTCATTCATTTCATGCGCATTACCTGCCTTAGCTACAGCCTCACTTACAGTGATTTCATTGACATTAATTGCATGAACAAACTCTACCTCCTTATTCACACACTTTTCATTCAAATTACTTGCATTAGCAGCATGTTTAGGCTCATTAACACTAATTTTTTCTATATAAACCTTCATAATACTATGTTCCACACCTTCATCAAACATTTTTCTAACTTCATCCTTAGTTTTAGCTAAATTTATATAGTCAAATTTAAGTTGTTTAGGTGAATAATAAGTTATGTGATTGACCCCAGCATAATCCTACTATTTAATCTTGCTAGTAACTTGAAAATAACCCACCCATAAAATTATACTAGTTTTCTTTTAGACATTTCCTACCTTCATACATTAGGTTATAACCTTTTACCACCATAAGCCTTTCAACCTCGTACCTCAACTTTAGACCTGCCATACAGAATGTATGCCATACAAATAAGATCATATACAATGCATTACATAAACAATACAAAATAATGCCCATTTTCACATGCTAAAAGTCAAATTTAAAAAACCAAGTTCAAATTTTAAAAAATTCTATTTCAAAACACCCTAATTTTTTTTGTCTCATTCCCCATTCCATTAACCCTGAATTAATATTATAATCATCACCCCCCATGTAAAAACTTTGAAACAATTAAACTATTCACAAAAAAAAAATTACATTTTTTTACATTGAGCCATTGCCTGCTGCTTTTTACAATACAATGCACGCTTCGATGTTAGATGAGCTAATCTCTATCTCTACCTTCGAGCACAATCAAAACCCTTAAATAATCCCTCCTTGCTGTTGGTTGCCACTCAAATCTTCTTCCTTATGCATATGAGTTCAGAAAGCATACACCATATAACTCTAACCCACAACTCTAAATAGTTGATGCTTGCTTTATAATGGAAGGAAATTGAATAGCTACATTTAGGGATTTTGGTTTAACCTAAAACGCAATCTTTTTTTGAGAAGTTAACCGTGGTATACCCATGGTTAACTATTATGGGCCCCATATTTAAATATTATTATTTGTTATTGACCTAGCTACCACTTGTCTATCCAGAAGCAATTCTCTCCCCTAGCCACGATTGAGTCTAATGTGCAAAAATAGGCTAAAATTGACCCCAAAAAAAGTTTTAGCCAAATTGACAATTCACGTAAAGTTTTGCCAAAATTGACCATTAGGCATTATATATATACACACACACACACACACACACACACACACAAGTGCATGTGAAATTAATTGAATGCTACTATAATATTAGTTTTTTAAATGGCAGTAATATAGATTACTTTTAGTTGATTATAAATTAAGAGATTGTATTTCTTTTTAAATTCATATTGTTAAAGTATTTATTTATAAAAAAAATAAAAATAACTTTTACATTCAATTTATAATTTAATTAGATATTATTTAATTTATATTATTAATTTTGTAATTATTGTTAAATTAAAATGATTTTAAAAAATAAAAAAATCTAAATAAAAAAGGTATTTGAGAGTGGAATATAGTGTGCAATGGAGTCATGAAAAGGAGGAGGTAATGAATGGGTTGATACTCTTCTACTAAGAGTAAATAATATAAAAAAAAAGTTTATAAAAAAAACTAAAAAAGTAAAAGAAAAATAAAAAATGTAAAAGAAAGAAAATGGAGAAAAATATAAAAAGCAAGAAAAATGGTCATGATTACTTTCATGGGCAAGTGTAAAAAAAAGGCAAAAGAAAAATTAAAAAAACAAGAGCCTTGGAATAGTGTGATTCTTTACTATTTTTATCAATATTCACTATTCAACTTCGGCATTTTAGTGAAGGGAAAAAAAAGATATAGAGAAAAATTAAAAGAAGAAAAAGGACAATATAAAGACTACTCTATCCCCAAGTCACTGTTACTGTAAATAATGACTTGGGATTTAGTTTTGGTATATATATAATGTATGCTTTACGTGTTGTAAGACATTTATTCTATCTAGGAGCATAGCTTGAGTATGGACTTTTAAGAGGATGCATTTTAGATGGTATGGTTGAGTAAATTTTTGTGTTAATGATTGTGTACAAATTGTTGTTAGATGTGAAAATTAGTTTTAGATGTGAACTAGATGGCAATAGAGCAAGTTGCCCCAAAGATGGAAGTTATGGTATAGTTACAATTTAGAGCTAACAATAATAAGTGGGACACAAATGTTGACATACAAAGTTTTATATGCAGCATTTGAAGTACTTTTGAGGGCTTTTTTCCAAAAGGTGGCAAGCTAAAAAAGAATTTTACTAAAGGGGGTGATGGACAAAATATTTACCAAAAAGGGGTGAGGGTTATTGACATGAAAGAGAGAGCGTAGGAGACGTGACTATATATAGCGTCCACCAAATGAAAATTTCAAAAAATTTGCTATTTATGTGAAAAGTTAAAAAAAAAAAAAAGTAGAAGTTGGATGCTATTAAGGCTAGTGTCTAGCTGGTGTTGCATGATGGCAGAGTAGTGGCAGTCTTTGCAGTAGTAGCTGAATGCTATTAAGGCTAATGTCTAGTTTTAGGCATATATAGGTAAGGGAGAGCATTTGGTCAGTTTGGTTTTGAGCCAAACCAAATAAGAAAAAACCAAAAAATAAAAAAATTATAAAACTCAAACCGAACAGAATCGAAAATTAAGAAATAACCGAAACAAAATAAACCAATAAATATCTGTTCGATTCAATTTAATTTAATGCAAACCGAATTCATCAAAAATTCAACATCAACATTGAACACTTAATAAATTAAGGAAAACAATCAACTAAACAAATGTTTAATTAGAGCCATAGATGCCAAAGTAACATAATCAAACTCTAATTTTCACTAAAAAAATCTTAGATTTAGCTTAACCTAACAAAACATAAAATACACAAATATACAAAATCATAAATTCAACTTAGCCCAACAAAACCCAAAATATACAGATTATAATCCCAGAAGCAAATCCAATAAAACCCAAAATACAGATATACAATAACAAAAACCGATGGTGAGATGGAAGAATAATCCACATTGAGTCTAAGAGTGAAGCTGAACCGAAGAAGAAACGACATAGAAGAACCCATATCAATTCTTGGCAATGTTGAGATGCTGAGAAGGGCGATCTCGAGTTTGATAGCCTTAACATCAAAGGGGGACATGTAGGACCAAGCCATACTATTTACAATAAATCCATAAGCTAGAGTACCAAATACACCAAAAGGATTTTCTATCGCCACTAGCTCTAGAATTCAGATCACCAATTGATAACCAAAGAGGGAAGTAGAAAAGAGTGGAGGAGAAACAAGAGAGAGAAAGTGAAGAAGTAGAAAAAAGAAGAAAAAGAAGAAGTGGCAGCAGAATGGAAGAAAATCTCTTTAAGGGTAAAGAAAATAGGGTTAGGATATGTAGTTTTATAATTTCAGTTGGTTCTTTTTTTTTTTTTAATAGGGTTAGGATATGTAGTTTTATAATTTCAGTTGGTTCTTTTTTTTTTTTTTTTTGGTTTCTCATGTAAAAAATTGAACCAAACTGAAAAACCCAAAATATTAAAAACATATAACTGAACCAAACTGAAGGAACTAAAAAACTGAACCTATTGAATTAAAATGGCTCAATTCAGTTCGATTTTTCAGTTTAGACCAAATAATGCATAAGCCTATGTATAGGGTGTAGACACTAGGGCAGCTAGATGTTATCTATGCCTACTTTTAGCTACCTGCCCTATCCTCCCAAATTCTTGATGTGACTGAGCAGATGGACACTACTCACAGTACCATCTAATATT
The DNA here is from genome assembly GCF_030052815.1 of Hevea brasiliensis. Lineage (NCBI taxonomy): Eukaryota > Viridiplantae > Streptophyta > Magnoliopsida > Malpighiales > Euphorbiaceae > Hevea > Hevea brasiliensis. The sequence continues at coordinate 72,930,365 of NC_079504.1, forward strand.
TAAACACTAATTTAAACCTTATCGCCCCCTCCAATGCTCTCCCATTGAAGAACTCTTTGAGAAAAAAAATTTTCAATCACTCTTTCTTTCACGCTCTCACAATCTCTCTCACTCTCTCCCTCTCTCTCTCTATGCCTGTAGATAAAGGAAGTTGCAAAATATCGTTGAGGTAATTTTATTTTTTAATTATATAATAAATTTAATTTATAGTATATATCTTTTTTTTTATGGTTTATGTTATAGAGATGTTGTGTTAGATTAGGGGTAATTAAAAAAAATGGTAAGATTAGGGATATTATTAGTTTTGAAGAGTAAGTGTTAAAAATATATATTTTTTTTTGGAAAAATAAAAGAAAAATGAAGAAAATTATGTGATTAGTTTGAAATAGTTTAATTTAATTATATTTTTTGAAAAAAAAAATGTTTTATGTGAAAAAGCAATGGTGTGAAATTATTATTTAATATTTTATGTTAAGAAAAAAATAAAATGAATTGAATTAATTTTTTTTAAAGGATATTAAAATTGAAAAAAATTAATTGTTAAAATTATTATGAAAATGGTAGATTTTGACATATAAGAAATTTTATAAGCATTAAAATTTTAATTATATAACACATTTTACAATTTTAATTATAATTTTTTAATATTTTCACGAAATTAAATTTTTTAATGTTGTGAGTTATTTATTGTAACTTTGTAATATTTTGCGGAACGTATATTTTAGATGAAGATTAAATTGTTCAGTCATATTTATATTTTTGTTATGTGTCGTAAGGTGTTTTGCGGTCGCCTGAACGAACCCTCACCGAAGTGGGAAAGAGTGAGGAGTCGCCACTTTAATTTTGAGGGAAATTAAAGAAAATCGTTTATGAAGATAAATTGAAATGAAACCACTTCAAGGCAGAGATTCTAGGTTCGGGGTCCGTAAACGGGTGGGGAAGGTGTTAGGCACCCCACCTCGTCCCTTAATAAGGGTAAGTAGATTTAACTTTGCATTAGTTAGGAGGGCTTGAATGGAAATGTTAATCCTTTTGACCAAAGGAATATTTGATTTTTCACTAAATTTGGATTACCCAGATACATAAGTAAATGAGACAACCTCAGTGAATTGACGTCGTATATCATTTTTGGTTTTGGGATTATTTTGCGTACAGGTTAAAATTTGGTGTGAGAATCGGATAAGAACCCTCCTCCGATCTCTTTTGAAGTATTTAAAATTTAGGATTGAGAATCGGATAAGAACTCTCCTCCGATCTCTTTTATGTATTTATTAAAATTTTAGCTCGAAGATCGGATAAGAACTCTCCTCCGATCTCCTTTTAAATGTTTATGGAAATTTTAGATCGAGAAACGGATAAGAACTCTCCTCCGATCTCTTTTAAGTACTTATTAAAATTTTGAGCTGAGAATCGGATAAGAACTCTCCTCCGATCTCTTTTAAATATCTATTGGAATTTTAAGTTGAGAATCGGATAAGAACTCTCCTCCGATCTCTTTTAAATATCTATTGGAATTTTAAGTTGAGAATCGGATAAGAACTCTCCTCTGATCTCTTTTAAATTAACAAGAGCCTGAAAGGGACTTTTCCAATCTCCCGAATTTTAATTTTAGCTACATGTCATAAGAGCCTAAAGCTAAGGATTCTGGCATTCAAAGGTGCTGGGGATAAGGCTTCTTTTAACTAATTGATACCTTGTGACTAGACGGGGGATACTAGACTGAATTTACCGACCTCCCATGTGGTCACCTTACCAATACCTATTAATGCCCTATCTATTCTATTTAGTTATCCAAGGTTTGGTTTCATTTTGTCTTATGACGTTTTGCCTAATGACCTATTGAATTTTCCTAGTGATTCGGCTTCACCATTTCCCTGTCTTATTATTTAGACCTTTTATCATTATAAAAGGACTTTTAAGTTGCCGTTACCTACATTTTGTTTAGTTACTTCTACGCTATTCGGGACCAGAACTCCTGTGCTAAGAAGTAATGAAGATTAATCAAAGAATAGACTGATTAACAAAGAAGTAAACTCGAGAATGACCGTCTCCGTGTTTAAAATATAGTATAAACTTGGTGGAAATTACAAACAGAAAAAGAATAAATGAAATACGTGAATAAAGAAGAACATTTGATAAAATAACGATATAGCACTCACCTGCAGGGAGTCGAATCTACTAAACTAACTATGGAATCACAGAATGTAACAGGACTGCAGGTTGATAGCTGGAGGACTAAGGTTGGCCTCGAAATGAAGGATTCTTTGTTAAAATGTAAATAGGTCAAAATAACCAAGCTTGAATGGAGTTGAGCTTGGACAATATGAATGGAAATAGAAGATAACAAAGACAGAAAGTGAGAGTGTCACAGGATAATGAACGGACTGAAAATGAAGAATTTCAGTATTCAAGAATCCCTTTGCAAGAAAACACTTCAGAAAACTGGTTTCCAAAGTTTTTCTTATGAAAGCTAAAATAGCAGAGTAACGAACTGAATTAAGTTTTAGAGTTCTTCCACTATGGTCACTGCTTTTTTTTCTATTTTTTTTCATCCTCCCTCGAACAGTTTTCATGCAGGTATTTATAGGAACCGGGTGGTTTCCCTGAAGGGTCAGGATCTATCTTGGGGTAGATGGAGGGTCAGGATTTCAAAGGACATGATCGGATGCTTGAGAATTAAAGCGAATCAAAATGAACGGCCGAGATCATCCTCAGGATACCTGTCTTTTTCTTCTTCTGATCTGACGGTCCAAAACTTTGTTGACCTGGGCGATCCGAGGGCTGGGAATAAAAGGCGCCGGTCTTGTCGTCTTCCTCTTTGATCCAAAGGCTCCGGACTCGTCCTTGCAAGTGAGACCAACGGTGGAGATTGGGATGAACAGGACTGTCATGACATACTCTGGCACCTGTCAGCATTGTGGGCGATTCTCAGGCGTGCGGTGGAGATTTCGTCTGCGATGCTTTAACTACCTTGGCTCTGATTCTGACGACGGTTATTGGGATTTGTCTTATTCTCTTTGCCTTCTGATCTTCCCTCTTTCTGATCTCCTTTACACACTCCTTTTCCGATCTCTCATGCTGGTCTCCCATCTTCCGATCTTTATTATTCCGATCCTTTCCTTACTCAAAGTCGGTCAAAGCATTAATTTCCCCTCGATTCCCGAAGCGTCCGCTTCGTTTTCTGCTTAGCAATAAATGCCTGGTTTCTCCCTATATATACACTGACAGAAGAAAACTTCCCTCATTCGATTTTCCTCTCTTCCTTCTTACTTTCCAGTTCTAGCTGCTCCGACAGAAGTTCCGGCCATGATTGTGGCTGTTGATCCCTTTCCGATGGACTTTTTTGTTCCTCGACTGAAAATTTACAATCCCGGTGATCGGATAATAGCGATAACCTTATCTGATGATGGTGAGAGAACTGAATCAATTAACCGATCTGGATTGCGGACCTCGATCGTGCAGATCTCGAGTCGTTCAACTGGCATAATCGACGAACCGATTTTGGCCGAGCAAATTGCTGATGTTCCGCCGACCCTTGATGGTTGCTCTTCCAAGTTTATTCGGCTTCTCACCACATTGGGTGTTCCGACAGCAGCTTTCCTCCACATTGGGTGTTCCGACAGTGCCTCGGTTCTGGTCGGTGACACCCCTTTGGATCAGTCACAATGTGACATTCCGGTCCCTAGAGATCGCCCAAATGATGTATTTTGTTTTCAATGTAATCCGATCTCTAGAGATCACAGAAATGATGTAATCCAATTTTAGTGTAATCCGATCCCTAGAGATCGCCCAAATGATGTAATCCGATCTTTTGAAAATAAAGACTTTATTTTGTCGATTATCATCTTATTATTATTGCATTGATTATTTTCCGATCTCTAATGTGATTATCCGATCTGGTTCTTTACCTGAATGACACTTATCCGATCCGTAATTCGAAACACCTGGATCTGCCGCTCTATAATTAACCGATCTTGGGAATATGCGTGAGACGTGTCAGAACAGCTGGCGAGTCCCGCTAACCGATGCAAGGTTCGAACATCGTGAGCATTAAATGCTCGACGAGTATAAATAGAAATGGGTTAGCGATTGCTTTCTTATTCCATTTTCAGTCTCTCGAACAACCCCAAAATCCTCTCGTTTTCTCAAGTTCTTCCGACGCCGATCAGATTCCGGTAAGGGCTTTGATCTTTCTTTTAGTTTAAATTCTTTATTTCCTTTGAAAATGAGCGGCGCCGAGGGTCAGAGAGCGACGAGCCCTCCTTCCATTCAGTTCTCGTGGTCGTCTGATGAAGTAGAGGTGGTCGGGCCAAGCGCACGACCAGAACCTCCTAGGGTCTCCGTTCCAGCTCGGGGGTGGACCGCACCATCGAGGCTTGTACCTTCTTCAGGGAGGGAGAATCTTCCTATGGATGAGCTGCCATCAATCTTGCAAGAAACCGATCTGCAATCGTTCAGCCAGGAGTACAATATTCGTCCTGATTCGTACGAACTTATCCGGTGTCACGGCGATCACCGAGCCGATCACTTCTTTGAAGAGAATGACATGGTTATGGTATACGAGGAACAGTTAAAGGCCGGTCTTCGGTTCCCTCTGGACGACTTCTTCAAAGAGGTCCTAAAATATCACCGAGTGTGCATTGCCCAAGTTCACCCTAACTCGTGGCGGATCTTAGTAGCCTTCCGAGGCCTGTGCCGAGCTAAGGGAATCAGTCCTACGGCTAAGGTGTTCACCGAACTGCACAGGCTAACTCGCCGAAAGGACGACGAGCACTGGTTCTTTCAGGCGAAGCCTCATTGTGGGCTCTTTACCGATCTGCCCTCCTCCCTTAAGAATTGGAAGAACCGCTTCTTCATTCTGAGGAGCAAAAATCCGAACTGCTTTGAGGGCTTCCCCCGTAGCTGGTGGCACCAGGGGCCCTTGATTCCGAAGCGTATTACCCTGAACAAGGAGGAAGGCCTAATAGTGATGGAACTGAAGAATCAGGCGGCCACTCAAAAGTTCTCCTGTTTAGATGCGGTGACTGCCGAGCTGCATCATTGGACTATACAGCTGATCACCGGCCAAGATCGCGAGCTTCCGCTCTCTGACCTCGGCATCGGTACTTTCTACATCTCAGATCTCAGGACCTTAGCGATCTCACTGACCTCTTCTTTGTGCAGGTATGGCGGGTGGTGAGGGTTCCAAGAAGCGGAAGAAAGAAAGAGAGATTTCCCGGAAGGTAAAAGAGATGAAGCGTTCGGAACTGCTTCAAACACCCGGCCATGAACCTGGGGAGATACAAAGAGGCCCGCCTCGACCTTCGAGACCGCTGATCGCAAAAGCTGTCTGATCTCCTCCTCGGCGAGAAGAGCCGCCTCCACTTCCTCCAGTTGCTCCAAGCACAGAAGGGGGTCCTTCTCAACCTTCTGCGAGGCCCCCTCCTCGTGGCGCTCAAGTGCTGATCGCTTCCCTGGAGAAGAACCGGACTGTTCGGGAGAACCCAGGTTTTGCCAAAGTCTTGGGGTCTTCCATCTGCCTTCGGGAGGATCAGGACCGACTGTCTCCGGACAATCTTGATGACATCCTGACCCGATCCATGAGTCTAAATGTAGAGTGCCTGGTGAACCAACACATAGTCCTGGAAGAGGCTCACCGCCTGGGTAAGGAGGTCGAGAAGAAGAGTCAAGAAGTGGCATCCCTCTGATCCCAACTCTCATCCGCTCAGGATTACATATCTCAAATTGAGGGGTGTATGAAGTACTATGAGGATAAACCGCCGAATGTGCTCATGTTCGCCGAAAGGGATCATGCTCTTGGAGAAGTCCAGCGCCCGCCAACGAGTCGCCAGTGTCGCTCACCCATCGAGGAGCTTAAGGCAAAAGATGAAGATATGGTGACAGGAATAGCCGGTGCTTATGTGAATGCTCACAAGGATCTCTTGGCCGAGCTCCAGAAGCGTTACCCAGAGGAGGACTTCTCTTGGATGGCCGACCTGGCTCCCGAAGGCGAGGGTGAGGATAGTGAGGAGGAGGCTGAGGGTGAGGGAGAAGACGGACAAAATGTAGATCAGGCTGGGGGTGATCCTCCAGCTGAATAACTTGTACAAATTTTTGAAATGAAATGAAATGGAATGCCTCTTTTGTTCGATGAATGGTTGTGATCGGAAAATTTCTAAATTATTAAACACTTGATTGTTTGAGTATCTTGAAATAACTGAAAGTGATTATCAACCCAAGTGTGAGAGATCGGAAAACACAATGAGCATAAGATCGGTAGAGAACCAACGCTAAACGGAACTTGATTAAAATTAGAAATTTGGCTTGAACATTTAAGATCGGAATCATCCTTAAACCGGAACGGAACCTTTGATTATTCTTAAACTTTTGAAAGGGAGATCGGCAATAAAACTGGTAAGAAAAGATCTAGTGTCAGTTCATCTCGTTTGTCAACAGAGATCGGGAATATACTTGACTGGTCAGGAGATTCGACAATGGGTTTGAGAGATCGGTGAGTGATTTAATAGACCGGTAAGGCTTTGACTGATGTGAGGACTTAGCATTGATTCAATTCTTTGTGAGGAGAGATCGGAAATGTGGTGATCTAGCAAAGAGAGATCGGTAATGTGGTTAGCTGTCCAAGGGAGACTTAGTACTGGGGATTGGTTTGATCGGCCAAAATATGGTGTCGACATTATGCAATATGAATGCTTATATATATATATATATATATATATATATATATATATATATATATATATATATATATATATATATATATATTGAATTATATTAATTATAATTTTTTATTTATGTAATTTGTTAATTATGTAATTGCAATAATGCTAATATGATAAATGTCCAAATAATTAAAATTTTTTACTGTGTTTTAGTGTATGGGCAATTGAATATGATAATTTATTTATGTTTCATATATTTTAACTGTTATAGGTATTCTACATCATCGTTGCTGAGGTTGTTTTTCACGTGTACAAAATATGATATCAATTTTATAAAGGTATGTTAATAGTACATTTATTAATATCTAATTGAACTATGTGGAAACCAATTAAAAAGTTTTTAAGTATAAAATTTAGATAAAATTTTTTTATATACACTGCTAATACGTTAGAGAATATTACTAAGTATTAAATACTTGCTTCAATTTACAGATCATCTTATTTTTAAATTCAATCTACATGATTTTGATATTTTGGGAACAAATGATTTGAAAATGGTAAACTATTGTATATGTTAATATTTGCAGTGCAATTAGAAAATTTGATAATAATGTAATTTTTTTTTTTTTTACAATAGTTAATAGATTTGAACTTATACCTGGTTATTAAAATCACAACAAACATATGTTATTAAAATAGATTATCCATGTGAAAATGTTGAAACAACAATTATAGAATGCATGCTTCTAGGGGCAATGCAGATTATGTTTTTCATAGGAAGACACTTAGTGAGTCTATGTGTAAATGATGAAAATATATCACATTTAGATAATTGAATTTGTAAAGATAAATGTATTTTGAAAAATTTATATCTTACTTCAAGGTTTATTCTCATTCAAAATATAATTTGGACTGTCTGTGGAAGCACACATTTTGTAATTGTTGATTTAAAATCTTTACATTGAGGATTTTCTTTAATAATATACACTTATGGTGATTTTAAAAATTAGATATTAGTTGAGATCGATTCACTGTTATGAAAAAAATTTATACTGTTATAAAATTATTTTAATATAGTGCAAAAATTAATAAATATAATAGTTAACCATTTTGAAATCATATGTTTTAAAAATATATAAACCATGTACATTGAATTTAAAGATAAGTTGCTCAGTAATTTTAATCAAGTATTCAGTACTTAGCTATATTCCCTGACATGTTGGCAATTTGAACATAAAAATCTTGTTTGTATTTTATACTTTAAACCTTTTAATTTGCCTTTTTGTAGTGCAGTTATAGATTAATAACTTTATTATTAACTTTTACAAGAATGGAAGAAGAATAAATGGATAGCAGAAATTACCTTAGGCTAGGTCCATCAGACCTATATATACTTAGACATTAGAGAGGCCATTGCTTGGAGTCCATATGGGAATCTACAATGCAGGAAGAGGTTCTAACCGGCAAAAGGCATGCAAATATGCTACACTTGGATGCCCTTCCAGCTTTGCTCATTCCACATTTGAGGGATAGTTGTTTTATTAGAGTAGCCTACCTGGGATTTTTTGCATTAGATTGGCATTTGATATTAGCTCTAGTGGAACGTTAGAGGCTAGAGATGCACACGTTCAGTTGCTTATTGGAGAGTGCACTATCACTCTAGAAGGCATTGGCATAATTACTTAATTGCCCAGAGATGTTGAAGAGGTCAATAGCAATTGAAGGTTGGATTGGACATCCATTTGCAAAGAATATCTAGGCATAAGGCTACCTCCACAAGCATGGATGCATACCATATATGATATGGCTTATGCAATAATTTGAAGTGATTCCTCATGGAGCTTATGACGCCACTTTGTTTATATGTGCACGAACCTATATGCTGTGTCTAATTGGAAGATCACTTTTCAATGACAAGTCCAATGTGTGTTTTAACTTGATGTTCCTGCCACTACTTGAGGATATGAAACGGGCAAGGCAATATAGTTAGGGTTTTGCATGCCTAACATATTTGCACACGATGTTTTATCAGGGAGCTGATCCAAATACTAGAGAGATCTCAGGTGCCCTTTTCATCTTATAGATTTGGACATGGGAGAGAATTAAGACGGTTACTCCCTCTTTACCAAATCTAGCACTACATGATGATGCTTTATTGGGTAGTGGGCATGTATATTAATATTACTTATTATATCCAATATAAAATTTAAAAACATTCTCATTACATAAATTTAATGGTTAACTTTATAGGTGGAGTAATAGGCGATAGGTTACAGAGGTAACCACCCATGTACTATTAGTAGTATATCCTATAGCATATTATTTGTATGTATCTTGTACATATTTTTATTAATAAAAGGCAATTTCACTTTTGTGTTTACATAATCCATTTATGTGTAATTGAAAAGGTCCATTGATATTTTGTTAGAAATTCTATTCTTAAGTTGTTAAGAATATGAGTGACAGTGTTTCTAGCACAAAGTATCATAAATTAGTTCACAATAGAGGATACTTCACAAAGGGCATGACTTATCTAAAAAGATTGTAATCATGTTTGTTCCCAAAGTATTAATACGAGATATAAATAAGTTGGAGTGGTGAGTCTCATGCCACATAACAAACATGATAGGCACTTATACATGATAAGTAGGTCGAACTAGTGACGCTTATGATAAGCACATGGAGTTTACTCTTGTCAATGCATTGTCATATATCATATCAGTGCATATAATCCTTAGACCTGAGATAACACAGTTATCTTGTATATAGGTGATTTGAGTTTGATACTACTTTCATACTTGTACTGTGTATGGGTATATGGGCATGTGTTAGCTCCTACTAGTTATATATGGAGATAGGTGTTGATCAAGATGGAATCTGTTACCCTAAGTAAATAGGGATAAAATTCTATATTCATTTAATTATTCTTGATGATTCAAGTTTCTGGCCAAGACAGATAGATTTAGTCAGAAAAGAGTTTCTGATAAGAAAATCTAATTAATTAAGAATTGAAATTAAAAGAGAACATAATATTCATAGCAAATGGAGTTTGACATTAACCATGACTCCAGCTAGAATTGAGATTTTATAACGGAGACATTCTAGTGTATGGTAATTTATGATTAAAGGTTCATTTAAGGTATTCCTTATTACTGATTGGGTGGCCATGGCATGCTATGCTAGGTGTCAACCATAGTCTATGAGATGCCTCAAATGATTTGGAGAAATCATTTAAGGTAAGAAAGAGTTCTAATAATATTAAGAGATAATATCATTTCTCATTGCCAATAAATAATGAGCCTAGTAAGTCACACACCTACACAAGTTAATCACCAAGTAAAATGTGATTTAATTGATTAATTAAAGAGTTTAATTAATTAATTAAATAGGTTTGGTTTGTAATAAGATTGTAAAGTCCCTAGCATGACTTGAAACCAAATCTAATAGCATAAATTAAATTTATGTTTAAAGTGTTTAAATATGAATTTAATTGTAGGAAATTAATTAATGGAGATTAATTAATCAATTAATTTATATTTAATATAAATTAATTTGAAGAGGAGAAATTATAATTTTGGGTTGAGAACTCAAATTAAAATATAAAAGTAAGATTAAATCATATGGTGACATGTGGCACCATGAGATGGTGACACATGGAACCATACAAGCTTGCCATTTGTCTTCCCATGATGGAAGACCACCTTTTTGTGATTTAATTGGAGCTTTACACTTGGCTTAAAGAGATTAAGTCAAACAAAAGTAAGATTGGATCTTGTGGTGACATGTGGCAAGGGAGTAAGTAAGTGTTAACTTATGTATATGAGGGAAAAGGAAGAAAGAAAATATAATTTTCTCCTAAGAGCTAGAGGGACTATAATTGGAGTCCTAAGAGCATCCTAAGAGAGGTAGATTCATTGATTGTGCACCTTGGAGGTTAGTATTCAAAATCCCTCTTTTAGTTAGGGTTTAATGAATTAAATTTCTATAGTTCAATTCTTGATGGCAAATGAATATTTAATGCATGCTAAAATGTGTTTTGGTATGCTTTTAAGCATTGAAAATTAATTAGGCACCTAACTCATAAAAAATGATGCATGTAACCCTATATTAATTTTTGAAATTCAAGGTTCTAATGCCCTAAATTCCATGCTTCCATGCCTTCAAGTACTGTTACAAATTAGACACAATATTAATAGAATAGAGGATTATGATCTAAGAAATATTATAACATGTTTGTATTAAATTAATTTTTAAAATAATATTATTTTATGATATTAGTCTAACAATTAGTTTTTGTGTTCGTTTACATATTACAGTTTAAATGAGAACCATACACCCAAGATGTAATAAACGTTTTACCTAAGTATTGCTTGCAAGGGGAGGGTATGTGGTGGGTGATGGTGCCACTTATATGCTTCCACATTGATAAGTGGCACCAACCTGATAGGGTCTTATGATAATTTGGGCTGTAACAACCGATCCCACTTGCACGGAGTTAAATAGATGCATTGCATGAAACTTCGCTTCGACAAGGTAATGGTCATTGGGCAAGATTTCATGCCCAATATATTAATTGGGGGATAGATGACATCGATGAAGTGGTTATGAGGCCGCTCTACCATCATTCATAGTAAATGGAGTGATATCGTCAAGTGTCTAGATAATGGATATCAGTGACAGGGATTGCTATATGTTTTGTGGTAAATTATCATGCCTATATTTTTCTTAATCTTAAATTTATTTTCTTTATTAGATAAATAATTAAGTGTGAAATTTTGTTCTAATTAATAACGTGTTAGAGGAATTACTTATTACATTGGTAGACCTGACCCCCATGGAAAGATCCATATAGTAGAAGATTGGTCTAAACATGCTATGGGGTCTAGATGAAAAGCGTCTAATTACTCGAACACTATATCTAGATCTGGCCCTACTAGCCCATGTTTTTGGAGAGTTGTTAGAAGACCCACATATTGCATAGCTTCAGCAATAGCAGAGAAGGTGGAGGGGTGGTGCAAGAAGACGAAGGGAGCCAGCGCAGCTAACTATAATGGCTTACTATAAAACAGAGCTGCACCCTATATTTTACCATCCATTCAAGACTTATGATGCGGGTTGTCCACTACTTAGTAATTGTCCTCAATTTCATAATGTTAGTCCATCGACATCCATTCCGACATTCATAAACTTCTTACAGAGCTAGTACATGGATTAGACCCTTGGTCCATCCATGCTATGCCTTTCTGCACAATGGATGCCATCTTCTTCACATCATGTGACCCAACAAGAAAGGACATCCTTCAACTTCATTGAGACTCAGCATGAGAGGACACCTTTTGATGTAATGTTCACCCCTTTCTTATGATCGAACACCGATCTAAGTTCAACATCTAGGTATGGCTTAAGTGGTGCAGAAGCTTCTGATACATATTTTACACCTCATGAATCTGGACTCAGGACTATCTGTTCAGGGATGAGACTATATCACCATTATGATTCGGGTTCCATGCATGATCAGTCTGGTCCCTTTTCAAGCATACAACAAATGAGACATGAACTTTAACTAATGTCATCATAGGATGTTGATAAACCTAAACATCAGGATGAACATCACAGACATGGAAATTGGGCTAGTGCTTTTTGTAATGCAAGACAAAGGAGGCATCCGGGATGTGGCACATGACCTTTTTTATATTATCTTGCTTTTTTTATTTTCCTAATTATATGTATTTTGTACGTTTCATACATGACTTCTCCAAAACATTGCATTTAATCTATTTCGTGAAACTTATTTATTAATTATGTCATTATTTTTCAACTAATTATTTGCCAAAGTGTAATTATTTAATTAAAAATGAATATAGATTAAATAATATAAACAATGACAATTAAATGTAAAGATAAATCCACATAATAATGTATATATATAATAAACAGAAGTCATTAAAGTTAAATTCTCTAGCAATTTACTAGATATTTTGGTGTTTTCCCTCTTACAATATATCTCTCGTGGAATAGGTAGAGTTTTCATCTATGTTAATGAACAATCTGGATTTGGGATCGCTTTCTTAAGAAAAAATGTTAACACTAATTCATTATAAGTTTCAACAGCTGCTTGTCCCCAAATTCGTATTAACAAATGAAAATATCATAAGGCTACAGTTTCATTTAGGAAATTTACTTTCTTAATTTTTTATAATTGGTAGCTAGTATTAATAATTTTTTGTAAGAATTTATTACCTTAATAACATATTCCATTATGCATCTGCCTGGCATCGAATTTATTTCAAGCATGTTATACAACCTATTTCTCACATTTTGTATCGCAATTTATGTAACACCCCCATTTGTATAGCCTGGTATATTTCACTGTTCCAGTAACCGGTGTCGGTCCGGATAATTAAGGGGATTAGAACCACATCTAAGATAACTAAATAAGCTATAAACACAAATAATTAGCAATTGTCAATTAGTTAAGTATAAATAAGAAAAACATAACATAAGAAGTTAAATGAGCCGAGAGTCACAGCGATGGGTGACCTTCTTGGAAACGACTGCGAAGTCGATTTAAACTCAAATTTCGAACCGTAAAATGTGACGCCGCAGTCCTTAGGACCCTTATAAACACAGTGGAAAAGAGAAAATCATGAAAAATAACTGTTAAGCCAGTCAAATAATTAGGTCAGGGAGCCGGAAGAAATATGGAATTAATTGCAAACTGGAATGAATCGGCGAGGGGCAATTTGGTCAATTGACCCCGAGAGCTGACTCCTGACCTAACTGTCAAATAAAATCGGAGAAAAGAAAATTTTGGAATTGAAAATAAAATTAAAGAACTAATAGAAAAAAAAAGAAAAAAAAAAAGAAAATGAAAAAGGTGTAGGAAAATGACATCATGCATGACATCATGCATGATGCCATAAATCCCATAATTAATAATTTGATTAAATGGATTTTTGGGTCTTCCATAAGACAAAAGACATAAAGAAAGAAAAGAAAAAAAAATAAAACACAAAGTCTTCTTCTTCAAAACGTCACTTTCCCTCTCCCTCATATCTCCATAGTTAAACCTCCATTAGAGCTTGTCTTCAAGCTTTAAAACCCTTACCAAATCCCAACTTCTTCCATAATCACTCTATAAAACCTTATTCCCTTCCCTTGAGAAAGAAATTTAACAAGAAGGAAAGAAGAAAAGAGGAGAAAAATTGAAGATTGGATATCAAAGTTGAGGTAAGCACATCAAATTGAAAGTTTGAGATTAATTGTTGTGTTTTTAGCTTGAATTACTTGTAAATAAACTTAAAATAAAAAAAAATATGTGTGAGGGACTAAACTGAAATTCGTCCAGCAGGGAGGGGAGAGTGATTTTCATGAGTTTGATTGAGTTAAACATGTTAAAATGCTTGAATGAGTTGAAAGATTGTGTTTATATGCTTTGAATTAGTTAATTACAATGAATTAGTGTGGTTAGGGTTTGAAACCTAGGGTTTTGAGGCAAAAATTTTGGAGAAATTGGTAAATGGTGTCTTTGACCTAATGTGAAGTGAAAAATGGTCATTTGTGACCAAATGAGATGTGTTAGAAGTGTGGGAATTAAAAGCCAATTCGGATTGGATAAGATCATGTGCTGGCAGCATGACCAAAATTTCCTTTGAGGGACCAAAAACGAAATTTTACAAGTCCAATGGATATGGGACCAATTGGGGATGAAAATAGGCACTAAATGGCACAATTTTCTTTTAGGAAGCCTGCCCAAAAAGTGACTAAAACCTATTGAACAAAGTGACCGAAGTTGAGAAATCGCAGGCTGCCCTGCATAACCTGACCAAATGAACAGTGTTTGTTCATTTGGTCATAACTCTAGCTAGGCAGGTCAAAATGACCTGAAATTTTACCAGTAATTAGATAAGATATAGATCTAAAACTTTTATGAAGAACACCAACCCAAATTATGCCATTAACCCAATCAAAATACCGAGCAAATTTGGTGACCTGAATCTACAGAACTGCAGATTGCCATATGAACAATAAAGTTTCAATGGCTATAACTCTCTCTAGAAAACTCCGATTTAGGCAATTCTTGAACCGATGGAAACCTAAGACATATTAGAACATTTCATATGAAGAAAATTAGACAAAATTATGGACCTAACTTGATCAAATTGCTAAACGAAGTTGGAATCAATAATCTGCCAGAATAAAATTCTGCAGCATGAACAGTAAACATAATTTGCTTATAACTTGAGCTACAAAACTCCAATTGGGGTGATTCAAAAAGGAGAATAAACTTAAGACAATAAGGAACATTTTCTATGAAGAAATTTTTGCCAAATTCTAACAGTAAACTGACCAATGAAACAGTACAATTAGAGACACCAAAATTGAAAATTTGGCAATTTTGCCTAAAAGGCCTAAGTTTTGAGAAAATGACCAAAACCAACAAGTTTAGTGACCAAAATGTGGTATGTGGGTGAAGTTGGAGTTCCCATACCTATTAAGCCTTAGAAAGTCAACTATTTGACTTGAATAGTGTAGTGAATAATAACCCGAAACACAAAATTTCAAGAACGTCGAGTTAAGCGCGTTAGAGCTAGGTAAAAGTGAAGCTAAATTTATTTTGAATTTATTTTAAGTTCTAGTACCGAAACACTATAAAATTGTGTGTTTCAGTAGAAAAGAATACCGGGACAGAACCCGAGGAGTCGAGTCAAGGCCAACAGGCGACTCGTTTGAGGTTTGTGCACAACATCACTATGCTTTAAAATTCATTGATAAAGTGAATGAAATATGCATTTTACTTTTACTTTGCATTGTTGAATGTTTATTTTGACCTTATTTATGATGTTTTGATTTAAATTGTGAAAGTTATTGTGTATATTTGAAATGACAATGTTTAGCAAATTGTTAAGATAAGTTTTGAAACCACAGTGTCATGACCATATATTTGAACACCTCACTAGCATGACTAGTGGGGGTAATTAGTTTCGAATTTTGATTCCTTCTCTGGAGAAGTGTTGAGGTGTGCCAGTAGAAGAGGATGTGAATGGATATCCATATATTTGAGCTACCTAGCCTTGTGATGTGATTTCTCTTTAGCCTCTGGCTATTGAGATTCTATTTGTTTCGAATGGCATGATTTAACTGTGGATTTTATGAAATGTGTTTTGATTCTTCGAAATGAACTTGGTTTGCATTAAAATTTCATAATTCGTATTTTGTGTTTAATGCTCATGTTTAGTTAAATTTTTTAATAAATGTGATTTATATTCTGCATAAAGATTATTTTAGTATGTTGTGCACCACTGAGTCCTAGTACTCAGTGATAGCTCTTATTGTTGTCGCAGATTTAGAGACTAGAGGAGCAGTAGACTGAGCTGCTAAAGATTGAGGATCATTCAGCTTGAAGTTTTCGGGTATAATTTATACCCTAACTGTAAATATTTCTTTTGATGTATATATATTGCACATAAATGTATGGACATGTAAAAATGGGTCTTGAGCAGTTTGTATAAAATTTGTATAAAGTTGTAATATATATTGTAGTTTGAAACTCTCTTAATGTAAATTTTGTAAGAATGTATATAAATTGTTTTGTCTCTAATGAAATATGAGTACAACTATTTTATTTAATTTAAATGAAATGTGTTGCTAGTATGCTGAGGATTATTGAATTTTGAACTTGAGAAATTTATTGAAATGATTGTGAAATTGATTGAGTTTGATTGTGAAATTGAAGTAGTAGTTGAGAAAAATTTTTAGAAGTGTTTTTGACAGGTATTTGAAGAACTGTTTTCTCAAAATACAGAGGGAACTCTGTCAAAATTTTTATAAAATTTGTGGAAAAATAAAATGGACCAAAAATATTAACTAGTTTTAATTTTAACTAAATGTTTTAAATACTTATTAGAAAATGCTCACCACTTATCAAAAATAAGAAAATTATTTTAAAATCCCTTGTAGGGTACTTAATGAGTTATCGATAGGTGAAGTTCGGTAGTTCATTAGGTATTCTACGGAATCATGTTATTCCTTACAGAGGGGTAAGGTGTGACAATTTACCCTCTCAAACGCTTGGAGTGAATTTGATAATGACCATGTAATGTAATATATATATATATATATATATATATATATATATATATATATATATTTAAAACAAAATAATTAAAATTTGTCATGTCACTTTATAAACATTATAAATGACAATGAATTAAATTTTCATCAAAATCTTAGTGTACTTGCCAACATCAAAATGAGTATAATAATAGGTTCGTGTCATGCATTATTACTATGCTATCACTTATTGACTTTTCATACTTTTAATGAGTAACAAAAAAAAAATAGTGACAACAAATAATAATGTAAAAAAATGCCTGAAAAGTGACAACATATGTAGCATTTTTTTATGCAATAGCAATGACAACTCAATTGTTGTTTTGTTATGCATAAAAGTGACAACACATATTATATTTTTATTTGAATGAAATTAAACAATATCAATAATTGATAACTTCTTCTGTATAAGGGAATGTAAATGTAATTTATTTGGTATATTAGCAATGAAAGGTAGTTCAACCAATAACAGAAGAAGGCCTGCGATGAATACTAGAAGGAGAAACATTGTAATCGTAAGGAATATTACGCTGAACTATGCCATGAATGGAACTTTCAACTTGCTGAATCAGAGAAATTAGTTGAAGCCCTATTGGACTTAAGAGGTAAAATTGTCAAGCAATAGTCAATTGCAATAAATAAGATAAATATCCAAGCGTATGAAAAAGCTGTTAGGAGGATTCATGAGGAAATAATAGGCTCTTGCTTTGTCAAAGCTGATAATATATACTAAAGTTGGCAAGAGACCAAGCAATGATAGTTGGTAGTGAACTATCTAAGGGTAAGGTTAATAATATCCTAACATCTCCTATGTATGCATTGGACTATGACATGGCAGAATAAGCATCCTATTTAAATATAAGCACAATTTGAATGACTTGTCCTTTATTTATGACTTCACTACTATTTTTAATATGAAGTATCTCTTCAAATCATGATGATATAAGGAATTGTTACATAACCATACACATAGAAATGGGTGAAAATTATAACAGTAAGTTGCGTACACTTTGTAATGCCCTAATGGTCATATAAGTCAAACATTACAATATCCGAGAGACAATCTGGTTCATTGGTCATATTCGAAAAAATCCTATGTTGTAATATATCTCCATCTTTGAGAAATTCTAATGCACACCTTTTAAAGAATTCCCTATTTAATTGTATTTTAATCATATTATTTTCTTCTCTAATGCGATACATTTTATTATGAATCTCTTCAATATTCCTTCTTACCATATTAATAACTTTGGATTTAGGGACATTAACTGATAACCCTTGCGCTTTTGCACAAAGGATTGTTGATTGATTTACTCAATAACCCTATTTAATTATAAGCCAATTAAGTACAATGTCACTATTATGTAAATGGGGTCTAATGTAAAAAAAAAAAAAAAAAAAAAAAAAAAAAAACTCATTATCGAGCACCCACGTCCATCCACATACTTTGAACATATCTCCAGGTGTATAAGTTATCGACATAGCACTTCAAAAATCAATATAAAAGGGTAAAATTTATTGTGTGTATATATATATATATATATATATATATATATATATATATCACAATCAGACTAGGCCATATAAAAATGTGGGCAAAAATCAAAGTATTACTACGTCACAATTGATTGTTAAGGATAATAAACTTACTGATTTTAGAGATAGTAATGATAGTGATTTTATAAAATTTCTTCCATCTTCTCTACCACCATATTATTAGTAATATGATATTATTGTCATAAATTATGAAAAAATTTCATTGCTATTCATACATACATACATACATTTATATACATTTATATATAAATGTATGTATGTATGTATACATTTATAAAAATTTCATTGCTATTCATACATACATACATACATACATACATACATTTATATATAAATGTATATAAATGTATGTATGTATGTATGAATAGCAATGAAATTTTTTCATAATTTATGACAATAATATCATATTACTAACAATATGGTGGTAGAGAAGATGGAAGAAATTTTATAAAATCACTATCATTACTATCTCTAAAATTAGTAAGTTTATTATCCTTAACAATAAATTGTGACGTAGTAATACTTTGATTTTTGCCCACATTTTTATATGACCTAGTCTGATTGCGAAACTATTCAAGGCTACTCATTTTCTCTATCTCAACTTGTAATTGTGCTTTAACTTTGAATATCTCTTTGTCAGTATTTCATTTTAATTCAGCTAATCGCACTTTTGGGATTGGTAAATAGTGGAATCTACAATATGCTTCCAGCTCACACTATATCTCTTATAATCTCTCCTATTCATGTTATTCAGATATTGTAACTTTACCAAAATTAGCCATATTCTTATAATGCTTACCAATAAATATATGATTTGCATGGCCTTTCTACATGTGTAATTATGCAAGTTGACAAAAGGTTTTTTATGACCATACCATGTGCATCCATTGGGATTAGTATACGTGTCTACAACATCACCACCTATGTTAACACTTGACTATCCAATTTGTTTCTTATTCGATGTTACACCAACGATTTTCCTACTTATATTACCTACTATATAAGTGAAAAATAAAATGAAAAACTATTCATAAGTTGGCAGAATTTCTTTGTAACACCCTCACTGTAGCAATTCCATGCATTCTACTGTTCCGATGACCGGTGTCGATCCGGATAGCTAGAACATCTGAAAAAATATTTAAACTAAAGTGAGGAACCATAATTTACTCAAATATTAATAAGAAAAATTTAGGAAAAAATTTAGAAAAAAAAAATACAATCAAGTTAAATGAGCCGGTGCCCTAGCGATGAGTAACCCAGTGGGAAATTGCGGTCCTCGCAACTAGGAGCCCTAAACCCGAGCAAAACTTCATGAAATAATTTTTGGGACCTTAGGGAAGGATTATTGGGGTTCCAATGGCAATAAAATATTAAGAAAACACAAGAAAAATTTAATCAATCGATACACCAATTTAGCTCGTTAAGCCAAATGGATGGCATTTTGGTCATTTCGTCTTCAGAGATAATTTTTTACCAACTTGTCCATTTATGTAAGTGAATTATATGACATAAAATATGAAAAAATATTGATGAAAATTTATTTTAAAATGAATAGAATAGGAAAGAAAAGAAAATGAAAGTAAATTGGATTTATTACATAATGCTTATGTAAGCATGAGGTAATTAAATCCTTTGGCCAATCAAAATAAAGAAACACCTTATAATACATAAAAAAAATGAGGAAAAGAAGTCAGAAAATCTAGAAAAAAACTAGCAGCTCCCTCTCTTCTTCAAGTCGCCCCATTGCTCATCCATAGCCAAGCTTACCAAAGCTTGAATTTCCTTGATTTTTCTCCAACTAAACCCTAATTTGTCAACACAAAATCTTGTTCTTTCATCTTGGTGAAGCTTTTGGGAGCAAAAAGAAGTGTAAAGGAAGAGTTCTCACAAGTTTGGAAGTGACTCCATTAGAGGTTAGTGACCAAACTTCATGTTTCTCTTTAGATTCATGTTGAGGGAGTGAGATTAAGTAGAAATCTATAAGAAAACTGAATAAAAATTAAGTGTATACCTCCCCCAAAATTTCAGCAGCCTTGTACTTGGTAGGGTGATGAAGTTTTCTTTGAGATAAAATGGTATCATGGCTGCCCTCAACATTAACTTTATGATTAGGATAATGAAATGCAAGTTAAATGCATGATTTGAGATGATAGAGCTAGGGTTTGGGTATAAAATTGAGGCTTTGTTCATATGTTGGTGAATGAAAGTTTAAATGGTCAATTAGTGACCATTTGGCTGTGTATGATGAGGAAATGAAGTGATTTGTGGCTTGGTATTTGAGTTTGGACGAGCTGCCTTGGCTGACTTGCAAGACTGAGTATGAGTCCAGCAGGTTTGGGTAGTTATAAATGGAGTTTTAGAGGTTCAATTGGTGCAAAAATAATTGGACATGAAACTAGACACATAATGGAACAACTTTGGTGAAGAAACCTTGCCCAGAAAACTAAACCAAGTTGACCTAAAAATTGCCCTAATCTGGGTGACTTGCATTCTGCCTGGGCAAAATGACCAAATAAATAGTGTCTATTCATTTGGTCATAACTCAGTGTAGAAAGGTCCAATTGACCTGAACTTTTACCAGCAAAAAGCTGAGACATAGACTTACAACTTTTGTGAAGAAATTAAACCCAAATTTTGATTATAACATGTTCAAAAATTGACCTGCAGTCAATGTATAAAACACTGTAGATTTGGTCCTATCCAGAAAATCTGGAAATTTGTAATCCGGCTAGTTATGGTGTTTAGGCCATAACTTGAGCTACAAAACTCCATATGGAGTGATTCAAAAAAGAAAATGTAACTAGACACAATAGGGAATAACTTTCATGAAGACAATTTTGCCAAATTCCTACTGTACAAATGAGCAATGGAACAGTAAACTTAGTGCTTGAAATTTGAAAATTGTGAATAACTAACACTAAGCTTTGAAATTGTCTTAGCAATCAATACCTATCACACCCTACCCTTCTGTAAGGCATAACATGATCCCGTAGTATACCTAATGAATTACCAACTCCGTCTACTGATAATCCATTAAATACACTACAAGGGATTTTAACAACTTTTCTTACTTCTTTTACCGTGGTGAGCACTATTTACAGGCATTAAAAACCTTTTTAAATTGTAGTGATAGAACTAACACATTTGAATTATTTGGAATTTCTGTAAAAATTTTGGCAGAGTGCCATCTGTATTTTGGACAAAATAGTTCTTCAGAAAACCTGTAAAAAGCACTTCAATAAATTTCCAAATCTCAACTTCAACATTTTTCTCAACCCAACACAGTAATTTTTCAAAGACTGAGATAAAGAAATTATAATACAATTTTTACAAGCCAAAATAACTCATAATTAATTTATAACTTCAATGTACAATTTTAATTTACAACTGCTCAAACCAAAAACAAAATATACATACAGTGAATATACATTACATTACAAAATACAAAATATTGGTATACTCATTATACCCGGTAGTCTCTCGCTGGAGGTACTAGCAGCCTAGTCTGCTGCACTGTCTGTCTGTCTACCTGCGATAAAGAATAAAGCTATCGCTGAGACAATGTCTCAGTGGTGCACAACATTAACCAAATACAATTTAAATCACAATTCATAAGTCATGTAAATAGTGGATACTTAAAACCATAGTTAATTTCAAGACAATAATTGTCAAACAGAATTTAAACTCCATTTCTCAATATCACAATAAATTTCAATAAGTCAAATCATGGTTTAATTCAAAAGACAGTATTTGTCAATAAGAGTTTAAATTCATTCCACAATCTCACAATACATATCAATAAATCACACACAGCTTTAATCATGTTCCAAAGTTCAATTCATCCCAAAAGCCAATAGCTAATGAGGTATTCAATTCATCCCAAAAGTCAATGACTAATGAGGAATAACATAGCTAGCTAGCAAAAATATGAGTACTCATCCAATTCGTCCTCAACAGGCACACACCTCAACACTTCAGCCAGAGAGGGAATTCAATTCGTCCCACTAGACAAGCTAGCGAGGAATACAATCAATATACATGATAGTTGTGGTTTCAAACCATTTACAGTGCTTTTCAATCAATAAGTATCCATCAAATATTATTCAAACAATTTTTCACAGTTTCACAATTTAAAACAATAATATACAAATAGTCAAAATTTATTTCAATTGAAAATAATTCAAAAGAAATAGCTGTTGTGCACAAATCTCGATAATCGTCTCCTGTCCGACTCGTGATTTCCTTCCCTTTTCCTGAGTCTTTGGTAACTGAGAAACACAATTTGAAGTGTTTCAGTACTAAATTAAACTGTCTCTAACGATAATGTTCGATAAGTAATTCCCTGAAGGCTATTATTTGCTCAATCACCTAATATACCGACCCTCCATGCGTTTTAGGTAAATTAGGTTTTAGTGTCATTAATATGTCACATTTGATAGGGTTTTAGGGTTGGTACGTTTTACCAAACTCATTTCCTTGTTTAGTGCATTTTAATGCAACTTGCTGGATTCCTGGATACTAGTTTGACCTAGCCGGACGATCTAGTTCCCTCGGTTTTCGGGTTTCGGTCAAAACTACAAACTTGTAGATCTATGTCTTATTGCACGCGGGGCAAAATTTTAGGTCAATGCGAGTTAAGTAGACCAAGTTATGGTCATTATACTATTGCTGGTCAAATGGCATCAAATTAGGTCAATTTTAGGTCAATTTGGTCAACTTTGGTTCGGCCAGTTTTTGGACCCGAACTTGTGCAAGCTTTTTGACTTGCTTCTGGTCATTTCTGGGTTTTGGTGTCTTCATAAGACTTGTAGGTATGGGTCTTAACTCTTCATGGTTAAAATTTCAGGTCAATTGGACCTGTTTTGAGTGAGTTATGGCCTAAACACTAACTGCTGCCCAATTGGTCAAATTTCAGGCCTCAAATGTACTCAATCCGAATTGGTCATTTTTCATATCACCTTGCAAGCAGAATTTTGGTATGCTTTCTCAATGAAAGTTGGCACATTTTGTGCCTAGTTTCACCTCCAATTGGTCTCATACCAATTGAGGTTACACAATTAAAGTTATTGACTAAAATGCATACTGCCCTTAACTACCATGCTTAAACATACATCAATTACACATGTACCTTACTATATGTTCACTTCCCTTACCATTCCTGTTTTGGTTCATTACCAAAACCATATCCCACTTTACATTAACATCACTTTGGGCAGATTACAAACATCCTTAATACACCAATTAAAGCTCACATTTACAAAGTCTAAATACAATCACATACACACCTAAACATCACTAATTCTTACATACACTTTACACAATCAATCTTTACACATATCCATCAATTCTCAAGGTCAATATTCTGCCAATACCTTCATGAACATATACATTTATCCAAGAACCTCAAAGCTGCCGAAAATCTTCCTCAATACCAAAGTGTCCTACAATCATCAATTTTCATCCAAGTGCAAAAATCACCTTATACATATGAAATAATTTATTAGGATATTAAATCACCATAACCAACATAATTTCTCATTAAATATATGCACAATTATTTCATCAAATACATGACTCTATGGCTGTCCAAAACGAACATCTCAATAACTCTTCAAACCTAAAAATTTTCTTCACAAAACCAACACCCATAACATGAACACAAAGTTTAACAAAGCTATCTTCAAAAATGCTAACTTACCGTATGGTTGGAACTTGCCAAACCTTGATTAAACTTCTTAAATTTGCTATCAAGCTCTTCCTTATGATGTGTAGACAAACTTTCATGAAGAACCCTAAGTGATTGGAGTTGAAATGGAGGAGTTAGGAGAGCTTGATGAAAACGGCCATGGAGGTTTTCTCCTTTCTTCAATTCGGCTGGTTTGGTGTTTTGGAGAAGATGAACTTTTCTTATGGTGTAATGAAAGTACAACTGCCCCACTATGTGTGTATTTTATTCATTAGTGGCCCACTCACACCATTTAATTATATAATAAGCTTAAATGTGTTATTTACACATTTTTCACTCCATTTTTGGCTATTTGTATTAGGTACCACTAAACTAATTTTTCATTTCATTTTCTAAGTGTAATATTATTTATTTTTAATGGACATTTAGGTCAAAAGACAATTCGGGATGTCAAATGACCATAATGCCCCTGTTCGGGTGGCATTCCCGATTTTTCGGTAACACCGAGTTTTATCCGTTTTTCGATTTCTCACTTTTCTTTGTACTAATTATTTAATTTTTCTTTGATCTTTCTAATGATATTTATTCTTCAATAAGGGTCTATTTAAGTCTTAAAAATATTTTCTAGGTTCCCCGCAGTCCAGGGCTAGTCAACGGTCCACGCCGTGTCTTCCCGGTGCGGTCCCCCATCGCTAGGGTTCCCGGCTCGCTTAACTTGATTACATTTCTTTACTATTATTTTTCCTTTGTTTTTCTTGTATTTTCTTTTCTTGTATTTCATTATTTTATGTCTCCTCACTCATATTGAAGTGTAGTTCTAGGCATCCTAGCTATCCGGACAACACTGGTCACCGGAGCAGCAGAACGCACTACCGAACTTAGGGGTGTTACAATTCTCTCCCCCTTAAATAAATTTTGTCTCGAAATTTTACCTGGCATTAGTCTCTGAACAGCTGTGGGTGCTGTCTCCTCATATCCTCTTCACGTTCCCAAGTAGCTTCTCGGTTGAATGATGGTTCCACAAAGACTTTAACTGTGTGTATCTGCTTATTCCTCACCGCTTCACCTCATAAGCCATAATTTTTATGGGTTCTTCCTCATATGAGAGGTCTGATTTACTTCAATCTCTTCAATCGATAGTACATGAGATGGGTCGATCTGTACCTCCTTAACATGGACACATGGAAAACACTGTATCCTTGCTAGCTCGGAGGTAATGCCAACCGATATGCCAAAGGACCCACTCTTTCCGTAACTTCATATGGTCCGATGAAACGAGGACTCGCTTCCCTTCTCGCCAAATCTCATAATCCTCTTCCAAGGAGAAACTTTGAGGAATACCTTATCACCCATCGCATACTCAATATCTCTTCTTTTCATATCAACATAGGACTTGACGGTCGATGCAGCCTTGAGTCTATCTCTAATCAATCGATCTTTTCCTCTATCTCACGAACAATTTCACCAATCATCTTCCTTTCACCTACCTCATCCCAACATAGGGGAGTTCTGCACTTTCTACCATACAAAGCTTCATATGGAGGCATCCCAATGCTTGATTGGTAGCTATTGTTATAAGCAAATTCAGTTAAAGGCAAGTGTGTATCCCAACTACCTTCAAATTCAATCACACAAGCCCGTAGCATATCCTCCAATATCTGAATAACCCTTTCAGATCGCCATGTCTGCGTGGGTGGAATCTTGTCTAAAGTTCAATCTAGTTCCTAGGGCTCTCTGAAGACTACCCCAGAATCTAGAAGTGAACCTAGGATCTCTGTCAGACACAATTGATACTGGCACTCTATGCAATTTTACAATCTCATATATGTACAATCTGGCCAATCTTTCCAGGCTATAGTCCATCCGAACTGGCAAAAAGTGAGCAGACTTGGTCAATCTGTCAACTATAACCCATACTGCATCATGACTACTCTGTGTCCTTGGAAGTCCTGTAACAAAATCCATAGTTATTCGTTCCCATTTCCACTGCATCGACAAAGGATGTAACAAACTAGCTGGAACTTGATGTTCTGCCTTTACTTGCTGACAAGTTAGGCATTTGGAAACAAATTCAGCTATATCTCTCTTCATGCCCATCCACCAGTAATGCTCTTTCAGCCCTCTGTATATTTTAGTTCCACCAGGGTGCATAAAAAATGGAGACTCATGTGCTTCCTTCATAATGATCTGTCTCAATTCAGCATCATTAGGAACACACATTCTGCCCTGATGTAGCAATAAACCATCATCTCTCACAGAGAATTCAGGTTTCTTGCCCTGCTGGACTTCTTTCAGTAGCTTCTGATATTTTTCATCACTCTGAGCAGCCATTCTGATCTGATCAACCAACACTGGCTGTACATGCCATGTAACTACTGTCTATCCCTCATCATCAATCTCTAAACTGGCATGCTGTGCTTTCAATTCATATACCATGGACATAAGAGAAACTCTGAGACTTGCCATAGTCTTGCGACTTAAGGCGTCAGCCACCACATTTGCTTTCCCTGGCTGATAGTCTATTAAGCAATCATAGTCTTTAATGAGTTCTAACAATCTCCTCTGCCTCAAATTCAATTCCTACTGGGTGCCTAAGTACTTCAAGCTCTTGTGATCTGTGTAAATGTAACATTTCTCCCCATACAAATAGTGTCTCCAGATCTTCAGAGCAAAAACAATAGCTGCTAGCTCCAGATCATGTGTTGGGTAGTTCCTCTCATGCGGTTTCAGCTGGCGTGATGCATAAGCAATGACATTCCGATCTTGCATCAAGACAGCCTAACCCATTGTGAGAAGCATCACTATAAAGCGTGTATTCTTTACGGAGTAGGTAAAGTGAGGACTGAGCTTGATCAAACACCTCTTCAACTCATCAAAACTTTGCTGGCATTTATCACCCACCGAAATTTTACATCTTTCCGGCGGCTTGGTGGTGGAGAAGATAACATAGAAAACCCCTTCACAAACCGACGGTAATATCCACTAAACCTAAAATCGCGAATTTACGTGATGTTCTGGCGGCTTCCAATTAAGGATAGCTTCTACCTTGCTGGAATCTACCTTGATCCCTTCAGCTGACACAACATGTCCCAAAAAGGAGATTTCTTTCAGCCAAAATTCACACTTCGACAATTTGGCGTATAGTTGTTTCTCCCTTAAAGTCTGCAGTACAATCCGCAGATGTCTGTCATGCTCCTCTGCATTCCTTGAATATATCAAAATGTCATCAATAAACACCACCACAAATTGATCAAGATATGGTCTGAAGATAGTGTTCATCAGATCCATGAAAGCAGCTGGAGCATTTGTTAACCCGAATGGCATTACTAGAAACTCATAGTGGCCATATCGAGTTCGAAGCGCTTTTGGAATACTCTGCTCTTGCACCTTCAACTGATAATAACCAGATCGCAAATCAATTTTGGAGTATACAGCTGCACCTTTCAACTGATCAAACAGATCATCAATGCGAGGCAATGGATATCTGTTCTTTATTGTCACCTTATTCAACTGTCGGTAGTCAATGCATAAGCGGAGAGTACCATCCTTCTTCTTAACAAACAACACTGGTGCTCCCCAAGGTGACACACTAGGGAGGATGAAGCCCTTTTCAAGTAGTTCTTGCAATTGTATCTTCAACTCCTTCAACTCTGCTGGTGCCATTCTGTATGGCGTTATGGAGATTGGATCCACACCAGGCATAACATTAATTTCAAACTGCACTTCTCTTTCCGGAGGTAATCACGGCAATTCATCAGAAACACATCCGAAAGTCATGTCTTGTAGGGATGTCCTTCAATCTGGACTCCCCACTTGGGTGTCTACCACATGTGCCAAGTAGGCTTCACACCCCTTCTCGATCATCTTTACGGCTAGTGCACCGAAATGATGTTTGATGGCAATCGCCTCTCCCCATGTATTACCACATCATTGTACCGAGGAAGGCCAAAAGTGATCTTGTTTCACCTACAATCAATCATGGCATGATGCCTAGCTAACCAATCCATGCCCAAGATGATATCATAATCTCTGAAGGGCATTTCAATGAGATCGGACAGAAAAGTGTGTCCTTGGATCACCAAAGGACAATCTCTATATATTCTATTAACCCTGACTTCCTGTCCTAGTGGACTTGTTACTAGTACCTCAAAGTCCATTTTTGTACATGGAACAGCAATGCAATCAATGATGCTAGCACTCAAATAAGAATCGGTAGAGCCCGGATCAAATAACACAAATACATTTTGGTTAAAAGTTGAGAAGGTACCAGCCACAACATCAGATGTCTCGGCCTCTTCCCTCTGTCTCATTGCATACATTCTGATTGGAGCCTTTGTCTTGCTCGATTGTTTCATCGTGCCTTGGTCTTTTGGGTTACCTCTACCCCTGCCTCTACCTCTGCTAGGTGGTTGTGAACTTCTGGTGACAGGGCTCTGAACTGACCCTTCTACAATAGTAGGAGGTGGTCCAACTCTGCGACTACTGGTGCAGTCCTTGGCAAAGTGTCCTGTGCCTCCACAGTTATAACAGGTTCCAATAGCCTTATAGCATATCCCACCATGATTTTTTCCACAAGTTTCACATTGGCGGGGAGGGTAGGAACTTCTGGTACTCTGCTGACCAGATAGGGAAGGTCTCATCACGAATATCTTCCCCTACCAGATTTCTTGCCACCTCTGCCATGTCCCCCATGGTTCTTCCTCTTCCCAGTATGACCACTGGAACTCTGTTCTACTGACTTTCCCTCTTTCTCTGTCTTCTCTGATTTCTTTCTCTCAGGAGCAGTCTCAATCTCAATTCTTTCCAACTCTAGGGCTTGAGAAATAAGTTCAGAGAAGTTAGTGTGTTTAAAGCCGATTACTTGTACTCTGATACTGGGCTTCAAGCCAGTTTCAAACCTCTTGCATCTCTCTCTGCTGGTAGAGAGTAGACTCACTGCATAATGGCTAAGGCGGGAAAATTCTCTTTCATACTCACCATCGACTGCTCCATGCTTTGGACTTAGGAACTCTTGCAGCTTCTGGTCTACATAAGCATCAGGGACATATTTCTATCTGAATTCCCTGAGAAAGTCATTCCAAGTCAACACTGCAGGTTCTACCAGACTGTGGGGAATGGTTTTCCACCAATCATAAGCATCCCCCTGTAGCAAAGACACTGAGTATTCAACTCTGAGCTCCTCTGTGCAATGTAGTTTCTTGAATACCCTATCCATCCTCTCTAACCACTGTTCAGCTTCTAGAGGATCTACTGTCCCTTTGAACTCTGTAGCCCCATATTTCATCAATTTATCATACTGCCTAGTAGGAGACTGTGGTTGTACCACCGTGTCTCAGATTGGGACTTGAGTAGGTACATTACCACCATTTGTTGGAACATTGCAGCCATCCACGAGCGAACTAAGCAGAAATCTGCAGATGCAGGGCAGGGTGTCTTTGAACCACTAACATTATGTAGGCCTGGGGCATCCCCCTGCACCTCAGCCTCAATAGATTGATCGACTGAACGATCACCCTCTTCCATAGTCAATGCGAGGATTTAAGATCTCCTGAACAAATAACACAAAGAGATTTCCTCCCATTAGTGCATTTTTATAATGTAATGTACTGTATGTATCAAACAATGATATCGAGCAGTTGTACTATGAAGAAGGAATATTCAAATAACAGGTGAAAACAAAATTTAAAAACTTTGCTCTGATACCACCAAAACATGTCACACCCTACCCTTCTGTAAGGCATAACATGATCCCGTAGTATACCTAATGAATTACCAACTCCGTCTACTGATAATCCATTAAATACACTACAAGGGATTTTAACAACTTTTCTTACTTCTTTTACTGTGGTGAGCACTATTTACAGGTATTAAAAACCTTTTTAAATTGTAGTGATAGAACTAACACATTTGAATTATTTGGAATTTCTGTAAAAATTTTGGCAGAGTGCCATCTGTATTTTGGACAAACAGTTCTTCAAAAAAACCTGTAAAAAGCACTTCAATAAATTTCCAAATCTCAACTTCAACATTTTTCTCAACCCAACACAGTAATTTTTCAAAGACTGAGATAAAGAAATTATAATACAATTTTTACAAGCCAAAATAACTCATAATTAATTTATAACTTCAATGTACAATTTTAATTTACAACTGCTCAAACCAAAAACAAAATATACATACAGTGAATATACATTACATTACAAAATACAAAATATTGGTATACTCATTATACCTTGTAGTCTCTCGCTGGAGGTACTAGCGGCCTTAGTCTCACAGACTGTCTGTCTACTGCATGACAAAGAATAAAGCTATCATTGAGACAATGTCTCATGCAGTACAACATTAACCAAATACAATTTAAATCACAATTCATAAGTCATGTAAATAGTGGATACTTAAAACCATAGTTAATTTCAAGACAATAATTGTCAAACAGAATTTAAACTCCATTTCTCAATATCACAATAAATTTCAATAAGTCAAATCATGGTTTAATTCAAAAGACAGTATATGTCAATAAGAGTTTAAATTCATCCACAATCTCACAATACATATCAATAAATCACACACAGCTTTAATCATGTTCCAAAGTTCAATTCATCCCAAAAGCCAATAGCTAATGAGGTATTCAATTCATCCCAAAAGTCAATGACTAATGAGGAATAACATAGCTAGCTAGCAAAAATATGAGTACTCATCCAATTCGTCCTCAACAGGCACACACCTCAACACTTCAGCCAGAGAGGGAATTCAATTCGTCCCACTAGACAAGCTAGCGAGGAATACAATCAATATACATGATAGCTGTGGTTTCAAACCATTTACAGTGCTTTTCAATCAATAAGTATCCATCAAATATTATTCAAACAATTTTTCACAGTTTCACAATTTAAAACAATAATATACAAATAGTCAAAATTTATTTCAAATGAAAATAATTCAAAAGAAATAGCCATTGTGCACAAACCTCGATAATCGTCTCCTGTCCGACTCAGTATTTCCTTCCCTTTTCCTGAGTCTTTGGTAACTGAGAAACACAATTTGAAGTGTTTCAGTACTAAATTAAACTGTCTCTAACGATAATGTTCGATAAGTAATTCCTTGAAGGCTATTATTTGCTCAATCACCTAATATACCGACCCTCGATGAGTTTTAGGTAAATTAGGTTTTAGTGTCATTAATATGTCACATTCGATAGGGTTTTAGGGTTGGTACGTTTTACCAAACTAATTTCCTTGTTTAGTGCATTTTAATGCAACTTGCTGGATTCCTGGATACTAGTTTGACCTAGCCGGACGATCTAGTTCTCTCGGTTTTCGAGTTTTGGTCAAAACTACAAACTTGTAGATCTATGTCTTATTGCACGCGGGGCAAAATTTTAGGTCAATGCGAGTTAAGTAGACCAAGTTATGGTCATTATACTATTGCTGGTCAAATGGCATCAAATTAGGTCAATTTTAGGTCAATTTGGTCAACTTTGGTTCGGCCAGTTTTTGGACCCGAACTTGTGCAAGCTTTTTGACTTGCTTCTGGTCATTTCTGGGTTTTGGTGTCTTCATAAGAC
The DNA here is from genome assembly GCF_030052815.1 of Hevea brasiliensis. Taxonomy (NCBI): domain Eukaryota; kingdom Viridiplantae; phylum Streptophyta; class Magnoliopsida; order Malpighiales; family Euphorbiaceae; genus Hevea; species Hevea brasiliensis. The sequence continues at coordinate 72,961,944 of NC_079504.1, forward strand.
TTATAGGTATGGGTCTTAACTATTCATGGTTAAAATTTCAGGTCAATTGGACCTGTTTTGAGTGAGTTATGGCCTAAACACTAACTGCTGCCCAATTGGTCAAATTTCAGGCCTCAAATGTACTCAATCCGAATTGGTCATTTTTCATATCACCTTGCAAGCAGAATTTTGGTATGCTTTCTCAATGAAAGTTGGCACATTTTGTGCCTAGTTTCACCTCCAATTTGTCTCATACCAATTGAGGTTACACAATTAAAGTTATTGACTAAAATGCATACTACCCTTAACTACCATGCTTAAACATACATCAATTACACATGTACCTTACTATATGTTCACTTCCCTTACCATTCCTGTTTTGGTTCATTACCAAAACCATATCCCACTTTACATTAACATCACTTTGGGCAGATTACAAACATCCTTAATACACCAATTAAAGCTCACATTTACAAAGTCTAAATACAATCACATACACACCTAAACATCACTAATTCTTACATACACTTTACACAATCAATCTTTACACATATCCATCAATTCTCAAGGTCAATATTCTGCCAATACCTTCATGAACATATAAATTTATCCAAGAACCTCAAAGCTGCCAAAAATCTTCCTCAATACCAAAGTGTCCTACAATCATCAATTTTCATCCAAGTGCAAAAATCACCTTATACATATGAAATAATTTATTAGGATATTAAATCACCATAACCAACATAATTTCTCATTAAATATATGCACAATTATTTCATCAAATACATGACTCTATGGCTGTCCAAAACGAACATCTCAATAACTCTTCAAACCTAAAAATTTTCTTCACAAAACCAACACCCATAACATGAACACAAAGTTTAACAAAGCTATCTTCAAAAATGCTAACTTACCTTATGGTTGGAACTTGCCAAACCTTGATTAAACTTCTTAAATTTGCTATCAAGCTCTTCCTTATGATGTGTAGACAAACTTTCATGAAGAACCCTAAGTGATTGGAGTTGAAATGGAGGAGTTAGGAGAGCTTGATGAAAACGGCCATGGAGGTTTTCTCCTTTCTTCAATTCGGCTGGTTTGGTGTTTTGGAGAAGATGAACTTTTCTGATGGTGTAATGGAAGTACACCTGCCCCACTATGTGTGTATTTTATTCATTAGTGGCCCACTCACACCATTTAATTATATAATAAGCTTAAATGTGTTATTTACACATTTTTCACTCCATTTTTGGCTATTTGTATTAGGTACCACTAAACTAATTTTTCATTTCATTTTCTAAGTGTAATATTATTTATTTTTAATGGACATTTAGGTCAAAAGACAATTCGGGATGTCAAATGACCATAATGCCCCTGTTCGGGTGGCATTCCCGATTTTTCGGTAACACCGAGTTTTGTCCGTTTTTCGATTTCTCACTTTTCTTTGTACTAATTATTTAATTTTTCTTTGATCTTTCTAATGATATTTATTCTTCAATAAGGGTCTATTTAAGTCTTAAAAATATTTTCTAGGGTTTCCCGCAGTCCAGGGCTAGTCAACGGTCCACGCCGTGACTTCCCGTTGCGGTCCCCCATCGCTAGGGTTCCCGGCTCGCTTAACTTGATTACATTTCTTTGCTATTATTTTTCCTTTATTTTTCTTGTATTTTCTTTTCTTGTATTTCATTATTTTATGTCTCCTCACTCATATTGAAGTGTAGTTCTAGGCATTCTAGCTGTCCGGACAACACTGGTCACCGGAGCAGCAGAACGCACTATCGAACTTAGGGGTGTTACAATACCAACAATTTTAGAATGCAAAATGTGGTATGTTGAGAATATTAGAACTAATGTACCTATTGTCAATGCAAAAGTCAATATTTTAGTTAACTAATGAAATAAATAGTAACACTTAAACTTCAATTTCAAGAATTGTAAAAATTAAAAGTGTAACATTCCCTAGTACACCTAGTAAAATTAGTTTGGATAGGTTGGCATGCCAATAGGGTTTTGTTAGCAGTACTGCATATGACTTCATGCCATTCTGTGTTTTATGGCCTTCCATGCCATTCTGTGATATAATAGCCTTTAGCTATGTTGATTGAGTTGTTATACTTGGGTTTATCCCTAATAATTATTATAGCTTATTAGCTGTTCTGTTGCACACCGGGAGACACAATGTGACCAATAGTGTGATGGCCTGAAGTACTTGGTATGTAACACCCTTATGTTCGGTAGTGCGTTCTACTATTCCAGTGACCAGTGTTGTCCGGACAGCTAGGATGCCTAGAACTATACTTCAATATGAGTGAGGAGACATAAAATAATGAAATACAAGAAAAGAAAATACAAGAAAAACAAAGGAAAAATAATAGTAAAGAAATGCAATCAAGTTAAGCGAGCCGAGAACCCTAGCGATGGGTGACCGCACCGGGAAATCACGGCGTGGACCGTTGACTAGCCCTGGACCGCGGAGAACCCTAGAAAATATTTTTAGGACTCAAATAAATATTTATTGAAGTATAAATATCATTAGAAATATCAAAGAAAAATTAAATAATTAGTACAAAGAAAAGTGAGAAATCGAAAAATGGACAAAACCCGGTGTTACCGAAAAATCGGGAATGCAACCCGAACAGGGGCATTGTGGTCATTTGACACCCCGAATTGACTTTTAACCTAAATTTCTATTAAAAATAAATGATATTAAACTTTGAAAATGCAATGAAAAATAAAAATATGGTACATAATATAAAAGTGGAAATAATGAGGCAAAATTGTAAATTTGGTAACTTTAATTAAATAAATCATTTCCTAAAGTTAGTGGTCCACTAACTCACATTGTGGGACACCTTTATAATGCATTTGGACAGATTTAAACTTCATCTTCAACCTTTCCAAAGGGCAGCCGAAACCAAGAATGGAATTCCTCCATGGACGCATGGGTGGAAGCTTCATGCAAGCTTGATCTAAGCCACTTTCCATGCACTTTCCTTCATTAAAGTTAATCCTCACACCATGGGCAGTAGATAGGCAACAAGAAAACCAAGTTTTGGAGAGGTTTTGAAGAATTTCCAAAGTGGTAAGTTTGTGTTTTTGGGTTATTGCTTCATTAAAGTTAGTAAGAATATTATGGGTGTTTGATTTATGGAGAGATTTTTGAAGTTTGATATTGAATGGGGAAGTGTACTTTTGGCAGCCATGGAAACACTTTAAAGACAGTTTAATTTTTCTTGTAAATGGTGAAATAATTGACTAATTAAATGTATATTGTGTAGGAAATTGTTTGGGTGATGTATACTTAGTATATGTAAATGTAAATTGAAATTTGAAGCTTGGAAATTAATGGAATGTAAAGGTACCATTGCGGCAGTTTGTTAATTCTTGAAGAATGCTGGAATTCATGCTTGGTTTATGGAATAATAATGTGGAATTATAATAGTGGTTATGGCAGTTTGAGCATATGTATGATGGTGTGAAGTTGGACATGTAAAAGTGTTATGGTTAGATGCTTAAATTGTTGTAAATGAGTTGATAAATTCTGCACTTTATAGTGTACATTGAATGTAATTGTAAACTGCCAAAATGACCTATAATGTGTTGTGAATTATGTTTAGGTCATGGTACAACCAGAATTGGCTTGAATGTTAAGTTTAGTAAGTGTTAAAAGTGATGCTTGATGTGTATGAAAGAAATGCAATAAGGCAGTTTATGTTTTAGGCCTATAACTTTAAGTGTGTGGCTCCAATTGGTATGAGAATAATTGGAGGTGAAACTAGGCACAAAATGTGCCAACTTTCATGAAGGAAGCTTGCCAAATTTCTGCTTGCAAGGTAGCTTGAAAAATGACCAAATCCGGATTAAGTGCAATTGAGGCCTGAAAATTGACCATTTGGGCAGCAGTTAGTGTTTAGGCCATAAGTCACTCAAAACAGGTCTAATTGACCTAAAATTTTAACCATGAATAGTTAAGACCCATATCTACAAGTCTTATGAAGACACCAAAGCCCAGAAATGACCATAAGTAAGTCAACCAGCTTGCACAAATTCGGGTCCAAAAACTAGCCGAACCTAAAATGACCTAAAGTGACCTAAAGTGACCAATTTTGATGCAATTTGACCAGCAATAGTAAAATGACCATAACTTGGTCTACATAACTCAGAATGACCTAAAATTTTGCCCCGCGTTTCATAAGACATAGATCTACAAGTTTGTAGTTTTGACCGAAACCCGAAAACCGAGGGAACTAGGTCGTCTGGCTAGGTCAAACTAGTATCTCGGAATCCAGCAAATTGCAAGAAAATGCAAGATACATGGAAATAAATTTGGTAACATGTACCAACCCTAAAAGACTATCGAATATGACATATTGGTAACCTTAAAACCTAATTCACCTAGAATGCATCGAGGATTGACATATTAGGTTGATTAAGCAAATAATAGCATTTAGTGAATTATTTATCAAACATTATCATTAGAGACAGTTTAAATGAGTACTGAAACACTTCAAATTGTGTTTCTTAGTTAGCAAAGACTCAAGGAAACGGAAGGAAACACTGAGTCAAGGCCAAGAGATAGTTATCAGAGGTTTGTGCACAATATTTATTTCTTTTGAATTTTTTAATTGAAATAAATTATGATTATTTGTATGTTATTGTTTTAGATTGTGTTTGTGCACAACAGTTATTTCTTTTGAATTTCTCAATTGAAATAAATTATGACTATTTGTATATTATTGTTTTCAATTATAGCAATGTATTTGAATGGATACTTATTGCTTGAAAAGCATTGTAAATGGTTTGAAACTGTGGAAAAATTGGTTTAGTGTGATTTGTGAAAATTGAAGTTAATTATGAATTGTGTTGCCATTTTGTGAATGAAATTATGACTTTGGAAATTTATTAGATTCTCACGAATCATTTGAATAAAATGTTTGGAATTGATTTTGTGTTCACACTTAGCATGACAGTATCATATCATTCCTTCTCCATTTATGGGGTTGTGATCGTTTATTTTCCTTCTCCATTTATGGAGTCGTGATCGTTTATTTTTCTCCCTCTCTGGTTTACCAGTTGAAGTGATCGGATGAGTACTCATTATATAGCTAGCTCCCTTCCTCATTGATTTCGATTAGTGGGGTTGTGATTGCTTTGTCGTGGTGTACAATGCGACATTGATCGGAAATTTTGTGTTATGGCTTAAGTTGTGTATGAATTGGCAACACTGTGTTCGTAAATTATTTGACTAAATTGTGTTATTATGAGCTTTGATAATTTGTGAAATGGAGTTTAAATTCTTATTGACATTTACTGTCTTTTGAATTTAACTACGTTTTGATTACTGAGATTTATTGTGATATTGTGTTAAATTCCTTATGACATTCATTGTCTTGAATTTAACTATGGTTTTACGTGTCCATTATTTATATGATTTATGAACTGTGATTTAAAGTTGTATTTGGTTAATGTTGTGCACCACTGAGACATTGTCTCAGCGATAGCTCTTCATTGCTGTCGCAGGTAGACAGATAGACAGGCGTGAGACTAGGTCGCTAGTACATCCAATGAGAGATTATCGGGTATAATGAGTATACCACATTTTGCATTTTGTATCAGAATGTATGACCACTGTATGTACATAGTGTTCTTGGTTTTGAGCAGTTGTAAATTCAAATTGTACATTGAAGTTGTAAAATAATTATGAGTTATTTTGGCTTGTAAAAATTGTATTATATTTCTTGTATCTCAGTTTTTGAAAAATCACTGTGGATTTGAGTTAAGAAATATGTTGTGTTGAGAAAAATGTTGGAGTTGAGATTTGGAAATATATTGAAGTCCTTTTTACAGGTTTTCTGAAGAACTGTTTTATCCAAAATACAGATGGCACTCTGCCAAAATTTTTACAGAAATTCCAAATAATTCAAATGTGTTAGTTCTATCACTTCAGTTCGAAAAAGGTTTTTAACACCTGTAAATAGTGCTCACCACTGTAAAAGAAGTAAGAAAAGTTTTTAAAATCCCTTGTAGTGTATTTAATGGGTTATCAGTAGACGGAGTTGGTAATTCATTAGGTATATTATGGGATCATATTATGCCTTACAGAGGGGTAGGGTGTGACATGGTACCCAGTGCCAGTTTACCCATTTATCCAGTCTAGTCGACTAGTATAGGTTACTCGGGCAATTAAAATATATCTTACCAAATTTTAATCGACTAATACTGCAATAAATGCCAGAAATTAAGTCTACATAAACTATAAACATACATTCTGTATATTTATTTTATTTTAGTTATTTTATTTTGTATTGGCACCACTAAGCAGAATTGCCTAGCGCGTCGCTTTTGCCACGCGCAGGCACTGGAGACATAGCTGGGGAGTCCAGCAGACCTCAGACCGGGTGAATTGTCAGATCTGTACACAGAGTCCAGAGTCACCTCACATTTGTAGTGCATTGGCAGGACATTAGGTTACTTTTGGTATTTTGTATTTTGTAAACTTTTGTAATTAGACTTTTATTTTGCCATGTATATTATAAACTCATGTAATTATGTTTTGATGTAATTATCTATAAACTATGTTCAGTAATAAATTTGAGTATTTTTTATTGAGTTGAGTATGATATGAAACGAATTGAATTTTGAAATTATTGAAGTCATTTGAGAAATTGTGGAAATATGTTGGTGGTTGATTGGGATTGATAATATGATTATATTGGAAGTAATTTTAGCAAATTCAGAAGAACTATTTTTTTCAATTTACAGCCGGCACTCTATCGAATTTTCTATAAAATTTGTGAAAAATTCAAATTAATCAAAATTGTAAATAAATGAATTAAAAAGGGTAAATTGTAATGGAAATATGATTTGGTGCTCTAGTATACTGTGTGGAATATCTTGCTTGCCTACACGGGTAAGGGGTATCACATTTAGTGATATCAAAGCCTCAGTTTAGGCATTTCTGGGCCTAGATAGAGTACATACCATTGCATTGCATTTGTAAGTGTTGAGGTGACACTGATGCAGATCTGTTTGTTTTCTTATTTTGATTAGGATATGGATCCTGCTTCTCAAAGAGTAGTTGATGAAGAGGTGGAGAGTCGTTCTCCACCAAGGGCTGAATCTGGAGGCAAGGGAGAATCTGCTCCACCAGCAGCTGAGGCACCTGCCCAACCTCAGTTTGCATTATTTCAACAAATGACCGAATTTTACCGGCAAATGAAGGGGGCAATTCCACCACCACAACCACAGCCACAACCTCCACCAGCACCACAAAAATCCCATCTGGAGAAACTATGAAAACATGGGGCTGTGGATTTCTTTGGGAAGAAGGAGGATGACCCTATCACAGCGAAAAACTGGTTGGATAGAACAGTAAGAGTGTTGAAACAGCTTCATTGCACCCCCAAGCAGAACCTGGAGGGTGCTCTGTCCCTACTTCAAGATGATGCATACTAGTGGTGGGACACAGTATCCAATGAGGTGCAACCGGATTAGATCACCTGGGATTTCTTGTAACACCCCTATTTGTATAGCTTGGTATATTTCACTATTTCGAGTGACCGGTGTCGGTCCGGACAACTGAGGGGATTAGAATCACACTTAAGACAACTAGATAAGCCCTGAACACAAATAATTAGCAATTGCCAATTAGTTAAGTATAAATAAGAAAAACAGAACATAAGAAGTTAAATGAGCCGAGAGTCACAGCGATCGGTGACCTTCTTGGGAAGGACTGCGAAGTCGATTTAAACTCAAATTTCGAACTGTAAAATGTGACGCTGCGATCCTTTGGACTATTGTGAACACAGTGGAAAAGAGAAAATCACGAAAAAGAACTGTGAAGCCAATCAAATAATTAGGTCAGGGATCTGGAAGAAATATTGAATTATTTGCAAATCGGGTCAAACCGGCGAGGGGCAATTTGGTCAATTGACCCCGAGAGCTAACTCCTGACCTAACTGTCAAATAAAATCGGAGAAAAGAAAATTTCAGAATTGGGAATTAAATTAAAGAACTAAAGAAAAAAAAAAGAAAATGAATTATTACCTCACCCTTGTGACATCATGCATGATGCAATAAAAGAATAATTAATTAAATGGAAATTGACTAAGTCAAAAAGTAAGATAAATATACAAAAAATAAAAGAAAAACATTTTCATCTTCCTTCTTAATCTTGTCGCCCTCACTCTCTCCTTCATCTCTCTCTAGAAACTCTATGGAAGCTCATTTTTAGCTTAATCAAACCCTAAATCCCACCATAGAAATTTAAACTTCCATCATTAAATCTTGAATTTAAGCTTTGATAGAGAACTTGACAACAAAAAGAAGAAGAAAGGAAGAAGTTTTGAAGAGGTGAAAATTCAAAGTGAGGTTAGTAAGCTAAACTTTTAATTTCTAGTTGAATTATTATGTTTAAATGCATGAATGAACTTAGAAGTTAACTTAAAATGAAATGAAAACAACTTTGGAGGGCTAGTTATGGAGTTCGGCCAGCTAGGGTTTGATGTGGGAATGTATGAATTTGATTGAATTAAACTTGTTATAATGCTTGAATGAGATGAAAGAGTATGTTAATGTGTGTTGAATCAATTAAATGTAATAAATTGGTGAAATAGGGTTTGGACCTAGGGTTTTAAAGACAAAAATATGAGAATTTGTTAAATGATGTGTTTGACCTTGTTAGAGTTGAGAAATGGTCATTTGTGACCAATTGAGATATGTTGGAAGTGTTAGAATTAGGTTTAGATTCGGATTGGATGTGGGCAGTATGCAGGCAACATGACCAAGGTCCCTTTCAGGGACCAAAACTGAAAATTTACAAGCCGAATTGGTGTGAGGCTAATTGGGAATGAAATTATACACAAAATGACACATTTTTCATTTTGGGAATCATGCCCAAAAAGCGACCAAAACCTAGTGAACAAATTGACCAAATCCGAACTTTGGCAATCTGACCTATACAAAAATGACCAAATGAACAGTGTTTGTCCATTTGGCCATAACTTGGGCTAAGCTGGTCTAAATGACCTGAAATTTGGCCAGTTGAAAGTTGAGATATAGACCTAAAACTTTCATGAAGAATACAAACCCAAATTATGCCCTTAACCAAGTCATTTAGCCACCCAAAGTTGGTGACTTAAAACTGCCAGAACTAGTTTTGGTGCCCAGAAATCTGGGTTAGACCAATCTGGCAGCCATGATTCAAATAGCTATAACTTGAGTTACAAAACTCCAATTGGAGTGATTCAAAAAGGAAAATAAAGTTAAGACAATAAGGAACAATTTCTATGAAGAAAACTTAGCCAAATTCTAACAGCAACATGACCAATGGAATAGTGCAATACAGGTCACCAAAACTAAAAATTTGCAATTTTGCTTAAAAGACCTAAGTTTTGAGAAAATAACCAAAACCAACGAAATTGGTGACCAAAATGTGGTATGTGAGTATAGTTGGAGTTCCCATACCTTTTAAGTATAAAAAAGTCAATATTTTGACTTGAATAGTACTATGAATAGTAATCACAATATGAAAATTTGCAAGAATGTAAGTTTAAGCATATTGGGATTAATTATTGGAATTATTGTGAGGCAAGGATACTGAGACACTATAAATTTTGTGTTTTAGCTGAAAAAGACCCAAAAGGTCTAAGAGACTGAGTCAAGGCCTAGAGGCGACTCACGTCAGGTTTGTGCACACTAAACCTTATTTGAACATTTTATTATAGAAAAATTGATTTAGTGTGATTTATGAAAATTTGGTGTTAATCATGAATTATGTTGCCACTATGTGAATGAAATTATGACTTGGAAAATTTATCGGATTTCTCATGAATTATTTAAATAAAGTGTTTGAAATTGATTTTTGATTCACACTTAACATTACAGTGCCTTATTATTCCTCCTCCATTTATGGGGTGAGATTGATTATTTTCCTCCCTCTCTGGTTTACCAGTTGAGGTTGTAGATCCGATGAGTACTCATTAGCTAGCTAGCCACCTCCCTCATTGATTTTGATTAGTGGGGTTGTAGATCACTTTGTCATGGTGTACAACATGGCATTGATCGGAAATTTTGTGTCATGACTTAAGTTGTGTATGAATTGGCAACACTGTGTTTATTAAATTATTTGATCAAAATTGTGCTATAATGAGTTTTGATAATTTGTGAAATGTACTTGTGAAATATTTAAATTGTGATTTGTCAATGAATGTTTTATGTACTGCATTTCAAATTTTTATACTCAGCGATAGCGTATCTTGCTGTCGGAGATAGGAGCAAGGAAAAAGCAGTAGAGTGAGCTGCTGAATTGGAAGAGCCTTCGTTGATCTTTTATACAGGTATTTATTTATACTCTTGTAGTTAATTGATGTGAATATTATAATGTTTTATGTATCAATGTAAAGTTGAGCAGTTGTATAATAAATTTTAATAATGATATTTTAGATTTTCTTTTTGGTAAATTAAGATCTATATTTGTAAATTAAGTACAATATGCAATGTGAATAAATTTGTGAAGTATTTTGAGATGACAAATTTTTTGGTTGAACTGTGGAATGAAATGGAATTGTGTTGACTTGAGTTAATTTAGGTTGGGAGTTGTGGAAAAATTTATTGGAAGTATTTTTTTTAGGCATTTGAAGAACTGTTTTCTCAAAATACAGATGGCACTCCACCAAAACTTTTATAAAATTTGCAGAAAAATAAAAATGCATAAAAACTTTTACTAGTTTTAAAACTTTGAATAAATGATTTTAATTCCTACCAAAACGCTCACCACTTCCAAAATGTAATAAAATGGTTTTAAAATCCCTTGTAGGATGTCGGTAGGTGGAGTTCGATAGTTCATTAGGTATTCTACGGGATCATGTTATGCCTTATAGAGGGGTAAGGTATGACATGTTTTAGTGGTATCAGAGCATGGTTTTGCAATAAATTTGGACTATGTGTGTGAATATTTCTTTGATAAGTACAAATGCTCAAGTGTCTTTAATTGATACATATGACATATTTACATCATGAATATGCACTAACGGAGGTCAACCTCCTTGTGTTTGATCTCAGGAAGTAGAAATTTTTGGGAAACGGAATGGAAGAGGGAGATCATTCCGTGAAACGATCTGTCGAGGCTGACGTTCAAGGGGAAGCCCCAGCACTCCAGAATGTGAGTGGGTTAGCCACTCCAGCTCCTACTCCAGCACCACAGTTTCCTGCTCAGTTTGCACAGCAAATGGCTGCGTTTTTCCAACAAATGGTGGGAAATGTGCCACCTCAAGCTCAGATGCAAGCACCTACAGCACAACCACAGCCCTCGGCTTGGTAATATAAAAAAATAATGAAATTTGGGGCCACCGAGTTTAAGGGCACTATGGATCCACTGGAGGCAAAAAAGTGGTTAGAGAGAATGAAACGGGTTTTCAAAAAGCTGCAGTGTGTAGAAGAGCTGAAGTTCAAGTACTCTATTTTTCTACTGTAAGGGGATGCATATGAATAGTGGAAGACCATCCCCCATAGCTTGGTTGAGCCACCTACGCTGACATGGACAAACTTCCTAAGGGAATTCAGGCAGAAATGGGTTCTTGATGCTTATGTAGATATGAAATTGCAAGAATTCTTGAGCTTGAAGCAAGGGGACAGAATAATAGCAGAGTATGAGCGGGACTTTTCAAGGCTAAGCCACTATGCTGGAAGCTTAGTCTCCACCCCTAGAGATAGGTGTAAGAGGTTTAAGGCTGGATTGAGGCCTAGCTTAAGAATGCAAGTTGTGGGATTTAGACACCAGAATTTTTCTGAGCTGATTTCACAAGCCCTGGAACTGGAAAGGATAGAATCAGAAGGGGCGATGAAGAAGGGTACATGAGAGAAAGAGAAGACTGAAAAGACTACTGGTCAAGCACCTGAAAGTGGTTCTGGGAAGAGAAAATAGTCTGGAGGATCTAGCTCTCGCAGATCTGGCAGAGGCAGATTCTCTGGCCAAAGACCACCCCGGTCTGGTCAGCAGACCCAGCAAGCACCCCAAGGAGCTCTATGAGTACGGCAGTGTGAAACTTGTGGTAGAACACATGGTGGGGTTTGTTTGAAGGCCACTAGCGCATGTTTTAACTGTGGAGGGAGCGGACAACTCGCTAAGGATTGTACTAGTCCACGTCGATCTAGACCTTTTGCCACATCTGAGAGATCAGCCCAAGTCTCTACACCTAGAGAGTCACAGCCAGCTAGTAGAGGTAGAGGCAGAGGTAGGGGTCCTAGTAACACTCTTGGAAGTCAAAGCACTGTTAACCAGCCAGTACCCAGTGGCACACCAGCCAGAGTGTAGATAATGCGTCAGAGGGAGAAGGCTGAAACATCAGACGTAGTAGCTGGTATTTTCTCCATCCTTGACCAAGATGTATATGTGTTGTTTGATCCTAGCTCCACAAATTCATATGTTAGTGCTAGAGTGATGTCTTCTACTGCTATTCAGTGTGTACCAATAGACTATGATGTGCTAGTAACTAGTCCATTAGGCTAGGAGGTCAGGGTAAATAGACTATATAGATACTGTCCTTTGGTGATCCAAGGACATGTTTTTCTGTCAGATTTGATTGAAATGCCCTTCAGAGATTATGATATTATCTTGGGCATGGATTGGTTAGCCGGGCATCATGCAATGATTGACTGTAGACTGAAGACAGTCACTTTTGGTCTCCCTCAGTATGTTGATGTAGTAATACATGGGGAGAAGCAGTTATTGCCTTCAAACATCATATCAACTGCACTAGCCAGAAAAATGATTAGGAAGGGGTGTGAAGCGTACTTAGCACATGTGATAGACACCTAAGTGGGTAGTCCAGCATTGAGAGACATCCCCACATTTATGACTTTCTGGATGTATTTCCTGATCAATTGCCAGGATTACCTCCAGAAAGAGAAGTGCAGTTTGAGATTGATGTTATGCCTGGTATGGACCCAATCTCCATAACGTCATATAGAATGGCACCTGCAGAATTGAAAGAGTTGAAAGTGCAGTTGCAAGAGCAGCTTGACAAGGGCTTCATCCGCCCTAATGTGTCACCTTGGGGAGTGCCATTGTTGTTTATAAAGAAGAAAGATGGCACTCTCCGGTTATGCATTGACTATCGACAGTTAAATAAGGTGACAATAAAGAATAGATACCCATTGCCCCGCATTGATGACTTGTTTGATCAGTTGAGGGGTGCAGTTGTGTTCTCCAAATTGACCTGAGATCAGGTTATTATTAGCTGAAAGTACAAGAGCAGAGTATTTTTAAAACTGCCTTTAGAACCCACTATGGCCATTATGAGTTCTTAGTTACGCCATTCTGGTTAACTAATGCTCCGGCTGCTTTTATGGATCTGATGAATACTATCTTCAGACCATACCTCGATCAGTTTGTTGTGGTATTCATAGATGATATATTGGTCTATTCGAAGAGTGCAGAAGAGCATGATAGACATCTGCGGATTGTACTGCAAACTTTGAGGGAGAAATAGCTATACGCCAAATTATCGAAATGTGAATTTTGAATAAAGGAGATATTCTTTTTGGGGCACATAGTATCAGCAGAGGGTATTAAGGTAGATCCTAGCAAGATAGAAGCTGTCCTTAATTGGAGGCCACCCAAAAATATCACGAAGATTCACAGTTTTATAGGTTTAGCTGGATACTACCGTCGATTTGTGAAGGTATTTTCAATGTTGGCATCTCCATTGACCAAGCTGCTTAGGAAAGATGTGAAATTTCAGTGGACGGATAAATGCCAGTAGAGTTTTGATGAATTGAAGAGGTGTTTGACTGAGGCTCCAGTCTTACACCGGATAAAGAATATATAGTTTACAGCGATGCTTCTCAAAATGGGTTAGGCTATGTACTGATGCAAGATCGAAATGTCATTGCCTATGCATCACGCCAGCTGAAACCGCATGAGAGGAATTATCCGACACATGACTTAGAGCTTGTAGCTATTATGTTCGCTCTTAAGATCTGGAAACGTTATTTGTATGGGGAGAAGTGATATATCTACACAAATCATAAGAGTTTGAAGTATTTGGGCACTCAGAAAGAGTTGAATTTGAGACAGAGGAGATGGTTAGAGTTGATAAAAGACTATGATTGTCTGATAGATTATCAGTCAAGGAAAGCTAATGTTATGGCTGACGCCTTAAGTCACAAGACTATGGCAAGTCTACAGGTTACTCCTTTGCCTATGGTACACGAGTTGAGATCATTACATTCCAGCTTAGAGATTAATGATGAGGTGCAGACAGCAGTTGCATGGCATATACAGCCAGTATTGATTGATCGGATCAGAATGGCTGCTCAGAATGATCAGAAGTATCAGAAGCTATTGGAAGAAGTTTGGCAGGGCAAGAAACTAGAATTCTCAATAAGAGATGATGGTCTACTGCTATACCAGGGCAGAATGTATGTTCCTAATGATGTTGATTTGAGGCAGATTATTTTGAAGGAAGCACATGAGTCTCCTTTTACCTTGCACCCTGGTGGCACAAAAATGTATAGAGGTCTAAAGGAGCATTACTGGTGGATAGGTATGAAAAGAGATGTGGCAGAATTTGTTTTCAAATGCCTAACTTATTAGCAAGTGAAGGCAAAGCACCAAGTACCCACTGGGTTATTACATCCACTACTAGTACCAGAATGGAAATGGGAGAGAATAACAATGCATTTTATGATGGGACTTCCGAGGACACAGAAGAGTCATGATGCAGTATGGGTCATTATTGACAAACTGACCAAGTTTGCTCATTTTCTACCAGTCCGGATGGACTACAGTTTAGAAAGATTGGCCAAGTTGTACATTGATGAGATTGTGAGACTGCATGGAGTGCCAGTATCCATCATATTAGACAGAGATCCTAGGTTCACTTCTAGATTTTGAGGTAGTCTTCAGAGAGTCCTAGGAACTAGATTGAACTTCAGTACGGCATTCCACCCACAAACAGATGGCTAGTCTGAAAGGGTAATTCAGATCTTGTAGGACATGCTACGGGCTTGTGTGATTGAGTTTGAGGGCAGTTGGGACATACACTTGCCTTTAATTGAGTTTGCTTACAACAATAGCTACCAATCAAGCATTGGGATGCCTCCATATGAAGCTTTGTATTGTAGAAAATGCAGAACTTCCCTGTGTTGGGATGAGGTAGGTGAAAGAAAGATGATTAGGCCAGAAATTGTTTAGCAGACTGAGGAGAAGATCAGGATGATTAGAGATCAACACAAGGTTGCATCAGACCGTCAGAAGTCCTATATTAATTTGCAGAGAAGGGATATTGAGTTCACAGTGGGTGAGAATGTATTCCTCAAGGTTTCCCCTTAGAAGAAAATTATGAGATTTGGCAAAAAGGGGAAACTGAGTCCTCGTTTCATTGGGCCATATGAGGTTCTGGAAAGAGTAGGTCCTTTGGCATATCGGTTAGCACTACCTCCAGAGTTGGAGAAGATACATAACGTCTTCCATGTGTCCATGTTGAGGAGGTATCGATCAGACCCATCTCATGTACTACCAGTAGAAGAAATTGAAGTGAATCCAGACCTCACATATGAAGAAGAACCCTTAGAGATTCTGGCTTATGAGGTGAAGCAGCTACGGAATAAGCAGATCCCGTTAGTAAAAGTGTTGTGGAACCATCATTCGGGCTAGGAGGCTACTTAGGAATGAGAGGAGGACATAAGGAGACAGCACCCACAGCTGTTTAGAGATTGATACCAGGTAAAATTTTAAGACGAAATTTATTTTAAGGGGGGGAGAATTGTAACACCCCTATTTGCATAGCCTGGTACATTTCACTATTTCGGGTGACCAATGTCGGTCCAGACAACTGAGGGGATTAGAACCACACTTAAGACAACTAGATAAGCCCTGAATACAAATACTTAGTAATTGCCAATTAGTTAAGTATAAATAAGAAAAACATAACATAATAAGTTAAACGAGCCGAGAGTCACAGCGATGGGTGACCTTCTCGGGAAGGACTGCGAAGTCGATTTAAACTCAAATTTTGAATTGAAAAATGTGACGCTACAGTCCTTAGGACTATTGCGAACACAGTGGAAAAGAGAAAATCACGAAAAAGAACTGTGAAGCTAATCAAATAATTAGGTCAGGGATCTGGAAGAAATATTGAATTATTTACAAACCGGGTCGAACCGGCAAGGGGCAATTTGGTCAATTGACCCCGAGAGCTAACTCCTGACCTAACTGTTAAATAAAATCGAAGAAAAGAAAATTTCGAAATTAGGAATTAAATTAAAGAACTAAAGAAAATCTCATGTACTACCAGTAGAAGAAATTGAAGTGAATCCAGACCTCACATATGAAGAAGAACCCTTAGAGATTCTGGCTTATGAGGTGAAGCAGCTACGGAATAAGCAGATCCCGTTAGTGAAAGTGTTGTGGAACCATCATTCGGGCTAGGAGGCTACTTAGGAATGAGAGGAGGACATAAGGAGACAGCACCCACAGCTGTTTAGAGATTGATACCAGGTAAAATTTTAAGACGAAATTTATTTTAAGGAGGGGAGAATTGTAACACCCCTATTTGCATAGCCTGGTACATTTCACTATTTCGGGTGACCAGTGTCGGTCCAGACAACTGAGGGGATTAGAACCACACTTAAGACAACTAGATAAGCCCTGAATACAAATACTTAGTAATTGCCAATTAGTTAAGTATAAATAAGAAAAACAGAACATAATAAGTTAAACGAGCCGAGAGTCACAGCGATAGGTGACCTTCTCGGGAAGGACTGCGAAGTCGATTTAAACTCAAATTTTGAATTGTAAAATGTGACGCTACAGTCCTTAGGACTATTGCGAACACAGTGGAAAAGAGAAAATCACGAAAAAGAACTGTGAAGCTAATCAAATAATTAGGTCAAGGATCCGGAAGAAATATTGAATTATTTACAAACCGGGTCGAACCGGCAAGGGGCAATTTGGTCAATTGACCCCGAGAGCTAACTCCTGACCTAACTGTTAAATAAAATCGAAGAAAAGAAAATTTTGAAATTGGGAATTAAATTAAAGAACTAAAGAAAAAAAAAGAAAAAGAAGAAAATGAATTATTACCTCACCCTTGTGACATCATGCATGATGTAATAAAAGAATAATTAATTAAATGAAAATTGACTAAGTCAAAAAGCAAGATAAATATACAAAAATCAAAAGAAGAACATTGTCATCTTCCTTCCCAATCTTGCCATCCTCACTCTCTCCTTCATCTCTCTCTAGAAACTCCATGGAAGCTCATTTTGAGCTTGATCAAACCCTAAACCCCACCATAGAAATTTAAACTTCCATCATTAAATCTTGAATTTAAGCTTTGATAGAGAACTTGACAACGAAAAAAAGAAGAAAGGAAGAAGTTTTGAAGAGGTGAAAATTCAAAATGAGGTTAGTAAGCTAAACTTTTAATTTCTAGTTGAATTATTATGTTTAAATGCATGAATGAACTTAGAAGTTAACTTAAAATGAAATGAAAACAACTTTGGAGGGCTAGTTATGGAGTTCGATCAGCTAGGGTTTGATGTGGGAATGTATGAATTTGATTGAATTAAACTTTTTAGAATGCTTGAATGAGATGAAAGAGTATGTTAATGTGTGTTGAATCAATTAAATGTAACAAATTGGTGAAATAGGGTTTGGACCTAGGGTTTGGAAGACAAAAATGTGAGAATTTGTTAAATGATGTATGTGACCTTGTTAGAGTTGAGAAATGGTCATTTGTGACCAATTGAGGCATGTTGGAAGTGTTAGAATTAGGTTTAGATTCGGATTAGATGTGGGCAGTATGCAGGCAGCATGACCAAGGTCCCTTTCAGGGATCAAAACTGAAAATTTACAAGCCGAATCGGTGTGAGGCTAATTGAGAATGAAACTAGACACAAAATGACACATTTTTCATTTAGGAATCATGCCCAACAAGTGACCAAAACCTAGTGAACAAATTGACCAAATCCGGACTTAGGCAATCTGGCCTATACAAAAATGACCAAATGAATAGTGTTCATTTGCCCATAGCATGGGCTAGGCAGGTCTAAATGAATTGAAATTTTGCCAGTTGAAAGCTGAGATATAGACCTAAAATTTTCATGAAGAACATAAACCCAAATTTTTCCCTTAACCAAGTCATTTAGCCACCCAAAGTTGGTGACTTAAAACTGCCAGAACTAGTTTTGTTGCCTAGAAATCTGGGTTAGACCAATCCGGCAGCCATGATTCAAATGGCTGTAACTTGAGCTACAAAACTCCAATTGGAGTGATTCAAAAAGGAGAATAAAGTAAGACAATAAGGAACAATTTCTATGAAGAAAACTTAGCCAAACTCTAACAGCAACATGACCAATGGAATAGTACAAAATAGGACACCAAAACTAAAAATTTGCAATTTTGCTTAAAAGACCTAAGTTTTGAGAAAACAACCAAAACCAACGAAATTGGTGACCAAAATGTGGTATGTGAGTATAGTTGGAGTTCCCATACCTTTTAAGTATAAAAAAGTTAATATTTTGACTTGAATAGTATCATGAATGGTAACCACAACATAAAAATTTGCAAGAATGTAAGTTTAAGCATATTAGGATTAATTATTGGAATTATTGTGAGGCAAGGATACTGAGACACTATAAATTTTGTGTTTCAGCTAAAAAAGACCTAGAAGGTCTAAGAGATTGAGTTAAGGCCTAGAGGCGACTCACGTCAGGTTTGTACACACTAAACCTTATTTGAACATTTTATCATAGAAAAATTGATTTAGTGTGATTTATGAAAATTTGGTGTTAATCATGAATTGTGTTGCCACTTTGTGAATGAAATTATGACTTTGGAAATTTATCGGATTTCTCATGAATTATTTAAATAAAGTATTTGAAATTGATTTTTTATTCACACTTAGCATGACAGTGCCTTATTATTCCTCCTCCATTTATGTGGTGAGATCGATTATTTTCCTCCCTCTCTAGTTTACCAGTTGAGGTTGTAGATCGGATGAGTACTTATTAGCTAGCTAGCCACCTCCCTCATTGATTTTGATTAGTGGGGTTATAGATCGCTTTGTCGTGGTGTACAAAATGGCATTGATCGGAAATTTTGTGTCATGACTTAAGTTGTGTATGAATTGGCAACACTATGTTTATTAAATTATTTGATCAAAATTGTGCTATAATGAGTTTTGATAATTTGTGAAATGTACTTGTGAAATATTTAAATTGTGATTTGTCAATGAATATTTTATATACTGCATTTCAAATTTTTATTGTGCACCACTGAGTATTTTTATACTCAGCGATAGCTTATCTTACTGTCGGAGATAGGAGCAAGGAAAAAGCAATAGAGTGAGCTGCTGAATTGGAATAGCCTTCGTTGATCTTTTGTACAGGTATTTATTTATACCCTTGTAGTTAATTGATGTGAATATTGTAATGTTTTATGTATCAATGTAAAGTTGAGCAGTTGTATAATAAATTTTAATAATTATATTTTAGATTTTTTTTTGGTAAGTTAAGATTTGTATTTGTAAATTAAGTACAATATGCAATGTGAATGAATTTGTGAAGTATTTTGAGATGATAAATTTTTTGGTTGAACTGTGGAATGAAATGGAATTGTGTTGACTTGAGTTGATTTGGGTTGGGAGTTGTGGAAAAATTTATTGGAAGTATTTTTTTTCAGGTATTTGAAGAACTGTTTTCTCAAAATATAGACAGCACTCTACTGAAATTTTTCTAAAATTTACAGAAAAATAAAAATGGACAAAAATTTTTACTAGTTTTAAAACTTCGAATAAACTACCAAAATGCTCACCACTTCCAAAATGTAATAAAATGGTTTTAAAATCCCTTGTAGGATACTTAATGAGTTATCGGTAGGTGGAGTTCGGTAGTTCATTAGGTATTCTACGGGATCATGTTATGCCTCACAGAGGGGTAAGGTGTGACATTTCTTCCTCACAAAGTTCAGGAAGAAGTATGTCAGTAAAGTGTATTTAAAAGAGAGAAGAAGAGAATTTATCAGTCTGAGATAGAGGCAATTATCAATGGTAGAGTATGAGCGTGAATTCGTCAGACTGAGCCGGTATGGGAGGAAGATAATACCTACAGAGGTGCAGAAGGTTCGAAGAAGGGCTCAATGACAATATCAAAGTCATGATAACAGCATTGGAGATCACGGATTTTGCCAAATTAGTAGATGCTGCATCGAAACTAGAAAGAGTCCGAATAAATGAGCAAAATAGAAGGGAAAGACAGCAGAAGAGGGGTCTAGGTCAGTCCAGTTCATTCTCTGCTCCCAGTAAGAAGAGTAAGGGTCCTCCTGCTCAGGGTTCGGGATAACCACAAGGTCAGGGTCAGTCCCAGGGGCCCAGACCACAGTTTACACCTAGGAGAGGCTAATCCACACCATCAGTGGGTAGCTCTCCAGGGACAGTGTTCAGGGGACCAGCCCTAGCATCTTCTGCCTATCCATACTACCAGAATTGGCATAAGGGGGACTGTTGGCAAGTGATTGGAGCATGCTTACGGTGTGGATCTACAGAACATCAGATCAAAAATTATTCGAAGAGGACTACTATAGTTGCCCCAACACAAGCAGATAGGCCTGCCCCTGCACCTCAAAGGAGTAGGAAGTTCGGTAAATCTGAGGCAGTTGGTCCATCACTGAGGCCTGCATCTAAGTCAGCTGAGAGGCGAGAGGCTAGAGTACCTGCCAAAGCCTATGCCATAAGAGCTTAGGAGGAGTAAGATGTCCCGGAAGTCATCAGGGGTACGTTCTCCCTCTACAACACATTTGTGCATGCATTGGTAGATCCAGGATCTACTCATTCATACATCTGCATCAAACTACCCGTAGAGAGGGGAGTTTCAGTAGAGGAGAGTGATCAAGACATTCTGGTCACAAATCCACTAGGCCATAGTGTGGTAGTGAATAAGGTGTATAAAGGTTGCCCGTTAAGGATTCAGGGGTATGAATTCTCGGTAGACCTAATTGAATTGCCCTTCCACGAGTTTGACGTGATTTTGGGAATGGACTGGTTGTCACGTCATTAGGAAATAGTTGATTGCAAACTGAAGAGGATTTCTCTGAAAACTCCTGAGGGTAATGAGATTATAATTGTGGGTGAAAGGACAGATTTCCTGTCCAATGTTATCTTAGCCATAGTTGCAAGAAGATTGATGAGAAAAGGCTGTGAAGCTTACCTAGCACATGCGGTTGATACTAGACAGGCTAAGCCGAACCTGTGTGATATACCCACAGTAAGAGACTTTCCAAATGTATTTCTTGAAGAATTGCCTAGTTTACCACAAGAAAGGGAAGTCGAATTTGCTATTGAGGTAATGCCGATTATAGCACCAATTTCTATTGCTCCTTATAGGATGGCACCCACTAAATTGAGAGAGTTGAAAATTTAGTTGCAGGAGTTACTCGATAAGGGGTTTATACGCCCTAGTGTGTCACCATGGGGAGCTCCAGTGCTGTTTGTGAAGAAAAAGGATGGAACCTTAAGATTATGCATTGATTACTGGCAGTTGAACAAAGTAACTGTGAAGAATAAATATTCGTTGCCCAGAATTGACAATCTATTTGATCAGTTAAAGGGAGCCGTTGTATTTTCAAAAATTGATCTCAGATCAGGGTATCATCAGTTAAGGGTAAAGGATGCAGATGTTTCAAAAACTGCATTCAGAACCCGGTATGGGCATTATGAATTTCTAGTGATGCCGTTTGGGTTAACAAATGCACCAGCAGCATTTATGGACCTTATGAACTGTATCTTCCATCCATATTTAGATCGGATTGTAGTGGTCTTTATTGATGATATTTTGGTGTATTCCAAGACCAGGGTAGAACATGATGAACATTTGAGGATTGTTCTGCAAACCCTGTGAGAAAAGAAGCTGTATGCTAAGCTGTCCAAGTGTGACTTCTGGATGAGTGAAATCTCCTTCATTGGACACATAGTATTAGCTGAGGGGATTAGAGTGAATCCCAAAAAGATAGAAATAGTGATGGAATGGAAGCCTCCTAGAAATACAACTGAGGTCAGAAGTTTCTTGGGGCTAGCTAGGTATTACAGAAGATTTATGAAGGGGTTCTCTCTCATAGCTGCTGCAATGACCAAGTTGTTACACAAGAATGTGAAATTTGGCTAGAACGACAAGTGCCAAGCCAGTTTTGAGAGGCTGAAGGCTATGTTGACAGAAGCACCAGTGTTAACACAGCCAGTGTCGGGAAAAGACTTTGTGGTCTATAGTGATGCCTCGCATAATGGGTTAGGGTGTGTATTGATGCAAGAGGGGAAAGTGGTCGCCTATGCTTCCAGGCAGTTAAGGCCATATGAACAGAACTACCCTACTCATAACCTGGAGTTAGCAGCAATTATCTTCGCATTGAAGATATGGAGGCATTATTTGTATGGTGAAAAATGCTACATCTATATAGACCACAAAAGTCTAAAATATTGCCAACTAAGAAGGAGCTCAATCTTAGACAGATGCGATGGATTGAGTTCCTAAAAGACTATGATTGTGTGATAGATTACTATCCTGGGAAGACAAATGTAGTTGCTGATGCCTTGAGTAGGAAGTCCATCACAGCTTTAAGATCACTAAATGCCCGTTTGTCCCTAGCTCAAGATGGAGCTATTTTGGCTGAGTTACAAGTGAGGCCAAACCTGCTACAGCAGATATAAGATGGGCAGAAGGCAGATAAAAAATTAATGGCTATTGTGGGTAAAATCTCAGAGGGGAAGGAAATTGATTATGAGGTGAAAGCAGATGGGTGTCTATATTACAAAGGAAGAGTATGTGTACCAGATGATGGGGAATTGAGACTAATATTCTGAAAGAAGCACACACTAGTGTTTATGCTGTGCACCTGGGAAGCACAAAAATGTATAATGATTTGAAGCCTCAATATTGGTGGCCTGGTATGAAGAAGGATATAGCTGACTATGTTACTAAGTGTTTGACATGTCAGCAAGTTAAAGCAAAACATCAAGTTCCATTAGGATTACTACAGCCTATAAGCATACATGAATGGAAATGGGACCGGGTCACTATGGATTTTGTAAGTGGTCTACCTCTCACCCAAAAGAAGCATGATGCAGTATGGGTGATAGTGGATAGATTTACAAAGTCAGTATATTTTCTGCTAGTTAGGACTGACTACTTATTGGAGAAGCTAGCAGAATTGTATATCAATGAGATAGTTAGACTGCATGGAATCCCACTTTTCATAATATCTGATCGAGACCCAAGGTTTACATCGAGATTTTGGAAAAAGCTGCAAGAAACCTTGGGCACACAACTCCACTTTAGCATAGCTTTTCATCCTTAAACGGATGGACAGTCGGAATGAGTAATCTAGATAAACCTAAAAACTAATTGAATCTTTAAAACTAATAAATTGAAATGATAGTAACAATGTGAATTATATGATAGATCCTGGATTATATGCTGAGGAGTTGTGTCATTGAATTTGAGGGGAGTTAGGATAGATATCTCCCATTGGCAGAATTTGCATATAATAATAGCTACCAAGCTAGCATTCAAATGGCCCCGTATGAAGCACTATATGGGAGGAAGTGTAGAACCCCAGTGTGTTGGACTAAATTGGGCGAAGATAAGATGGTAGGACCAGACCTGGTGAAACAGACTGAGAAGAAAGTAAAAATAATCAAATCAAATTTGAAGGTTGCCTCAGATAGACAGAAATCTTATGCTGACTTGAAGAGAAAAGAAATAGAGTATGCAGTTGGCAACAAAGTGTTTCTTAAAGTCTCACCGTAGAAAAAGGTACTAAGGTTTGGAAGGTAGGGTAAGTTAAGCCCTAGGTTCATTGGCCCATATGAAGTCATTGAACGTGTGGGACTAGTGGCCTATCGGCTAGCTTTACCACCAGAACTGGATAAGATCCATAATGTATTCCATGTTTCTATGCTAAGAAGATATCGCTCAGACCCTTCACATGTCATCTCCATGGAAGAGATTGAAATCCAACCGGACTTGACATATACAGAAAAACCTATATGGATCCTGGTTCGAGAAGTGAAGGAACTGAGAAATAAATAAATTCCACTGGTAAAAGTACTTTGGAGGCACCATAATAGTAAGGAGGGAACTTGGAAAAGTGAAGAGACGATGAGGCAACAGTTCCCTCAATTGTTTGCATCAGGTAAATTTCGAGCATAAAATTTTTATTAGAAGGGAAGAGTTGTAACACCCTCACTGTAGCAATTCCATGCATTCTACTGTTTCGGTTACCGGTGTTGGTCCGGACAGCTAGAACATCTGAAAAAATATTTAAACTAAAGTGAGGAACCATAATTAACCCAAATATTAATAAGAAAAATTTAGGAAAAATTTTAGAAAAAAAATACAACCAAGTTAAATGAGTCAGTGCCCTAGCGATGGGTAACCCAGTGGGAAGTTACAGTCCTCGCAACTAGAAGCCCTAAACCCAGGGAAAACATCATGAAATAATTTTTGGGACCTTAGAAAAGGATTATTGGGTTTCTAATGACAATAAAATGTTAAGAAAACACAAGGAAAATTTAATCAATCGGTACACACAATTTTAGCTCGTTAAGCCAAACGAAGGGCATTTTGGTCATTTCATCTTCAGAGATAATTTTTGACCAACTTGTCCAGTTATGTAAGTGAATTATATGACATAAAATATGAACAAATATTGATGAAAAATTATTTAAAAATGAATAGAAAAGGAAAGAAAAGAAAATGAAAGTAAATTGGATTTATTACATAATGCTTATGTAAGCATGAGGTAATTAAATCCTTTGGCCAATAAAAATAAAGAAACACACTTATAATACATAAAAAAAATGAGGAAACAAAGTCAGAAAATCTAGAAAAAACCAGCAGCTCCCTCTCTTCTTCAAGACGCCCCATTGCTCCTCCATAGCCAAGCTTACCAAAGCTTGAATTTCCTTGGTTTTTCTCCAACCAAACCCTAAGTTGTTAACACAAAATCTTGTTCTTTCATCTTGGTAAAGCTTTTGAGAGCAAAAAGAAGTGTAAAGGAAGAGCTCTCACAAGTTTGGAAGTGACTCCATTAGAGGTTAGTGACCAAACTTCATGTTTCTCTTTAGATTCATGTTGAGGGAGTGAGATTAAGTAGAAATCTATAAGAAAATTGAATAAAAATTAAGTGTATACCTCCCCCAAAATTTCAGCAGCCTTGTACTTGGTAGGGTTATGAAGTTTTCTTTGAGGTAAAATGGTATCATGGCTACCCTCAACATTAACTTTATGATTAGGATAATGAAATGCAAGTTAAATGCATGATTTGAGATGGTAGAGCTAGGGTTTGGGTATAAAATTGAGACTTTGTTCATGTGTTAGTGAATGAAAGTTTAAATGGTCAATTAGTGACCATTTGGCTGTGTATGATGAGGAAATGAAGTGAGTTGTGGCTTGGTATTTGAGTTTGGGTGAGCTGCCTTGGCTGACCTGCAGGACTGAGTATGAGTCCAGCAAGTTTGGGCAGTTATAAATGGAGTTGTAGAGGTTTAATTGATGCGAGACCAATTGGACATGAAACTAGACATATAATGGCACAACTTTGGTGAAAAAAACTGTAACATCCTCACTTTAGCTAGTTCGTACAGTCTACTATTCCGGTGACCAGTGTCGATCCGGACAGCTACAACGACCGGAAAAATATTTAAACTAAAGTGAGAAACCATAATTAACTCAAATATTAATAAGAAAAATTTATGAAAAATTTTAGAAATAAAATACAACCAAGTTAAATGAGCCGGTGCCCTAGCGATGGGTAACCTAGTGAGAAGTTACGGTTCTCGCAACTAGGATCCCTAGACCCGGGGGAAATATTATAAAATAATTTTTGAGACTCCAGAGAAGGGTCATTGAGGTTCTTATGGCATTAGAATGCCAAGAAAATACTTAGAAAAATTTTTCAATCGGTACAGACAATTTTGGCCCGTTAAGCCAAATGGAGAGCATTTTGGTCATTTCATCCTCAGAGATGATTTTTTGCTAACTTGTCTAGTTAAATAAATAATTTATATAACATAAAATATGAACAAATATTGTTAAAAATTTAATTGCAATTAAATAGATAAGAAATGAAGAGAAAATGAAAGAAAATGGACTTATGACATTATAATAATGTCATTAAAAATCTTCCAACTAATCCAATCTTGACACATGGCATAACTTTATATAAAAGAGACTAAATGAGCTGAAAATGAAAAAAAAAATCATAACCTCTTCCTTCTCCTTTCTTTTTGCCGTCACACTCCCACCATGGCCACCATGAACAAGCTTTTTCAAACTTGATTTTCCCTAGCTTTCTTCCACAAAAAACCCTAATTGTCAACACAAAAAAGTATTCTTGTAACTTGGTGAGTATTTTGGGAACAAAAATAAGAGGAAAACAAGAGCTTTAGCAAGTGGGAAAAATCTCACTCCATAGAGGTTAGTGACTTAAACTTAAATTTCACTTTAAATTCATGTTTAATACTTATGAATGAGTGCAAATGATAAGGAAATTGATGGAGTAACATTTGTATTTAAACCCTGAATTTTCAGCAGCCATGGTTAGGGTTTGTTTGTGATGAGTTTAATGAAGTTAAAAGGTTATTATGGCTGCCCTTAATGTGCATCTTGTAAGTGGATTGAAGAAATGCAATGAAAATGCATGAATGGTAATGTGTGAGTTAGGGTTTGGGGTGGAGAAATGGGACTTTGACCATGTGATAATGAAAATAGGTTTTAATGGTCAATTAGTGACCATGTGGTTCTGTTTAAATAAAAAATGAAGTGTGTTGAGTAGTGGAGTTTGGGTTTGGTGTGGCTGCCCATGGTGACCTGTAGAATTAGACATGAGTCTAGCAGGTTTGGGCAGCCATAACTTGAATTGTAGAGGTTCAATTGGTGCAATGCCAATTGGACATGAAACTAGACACATAATAGTGCAACTTTGGTGAAGAAACCATGCCCATAAAACCAAATCAAGTGGACCAAAAGCTTGCCCTAATTCGGGTGACCTGCAGTCTACCTGGGCAAAATGACCAAATGAATAGTGTTTGGTCATTTGGCCATAAATTAGTGTAGAAAGGTCCAATTGACCTGAACTTTTACCAACAACAAGTTGAGATATAGACCAAAAACTTTCATGAAGAAACCTAACCCAAATTATGGCCAGAACATATTCAAAAGGTGAGTTATATTCACTATTCATTACACTATAGATATGGTCAATCCAGAAATTCTGGACAAAATTTCAATCCGGCCAGTTGTGGTTTTTGGACCATAACTTGAGCTAAAAAACTCCAAATGGAGTGATTCAAAAAAGGAAATGAAACTAGACAAAATAAGGAACAACTTTCATGTTAATCATTTTGCCAAATTTCTACTACAAAAATGACTAATGGAATAGTAAAAATGAAGCATGAAAACTGAAAATTCTGTCTAATTAACATTAAGTTTAGAAATGGTATTGGCAATCAATACCAACAAGTTTAAAATGCAAAATGTGGTATGTTGGGAGTATTAGAACCAATGTGCCTATTACCTATACAAAAGTCAACATTTTTGTTGACTAATGAATGGAATAGTAACACTAAAACTTAAATTTCAAAAATTGTGAAACTTAAAAGTGTAAAATGCCCTAGTATACCTAACAAGATTGGTTTGGATAGCTTGGCATGCCAATAGGGTTCTATTAGCAGTATTGCATATGGCTTCATGCCATTCTGTGTTTCATGGTTTCCCATGCCATTTTGTGACATAATAGCCTTTGGCTATGTTATTTGAATTATTACACTTGGGTTTTAACCCCGATAATTATTACAGCTTATTAGCTGTTCTGTTGCACACCGGGAGACACAATGTGATCGATGGTGTGATGGTCCAAGATACTTAGTACCCAGTGCTAGTTTACCCGTTTATCCAATCCAGTCAATTAGTATGGGTTACTCGGGTAATGATAATAAATCTGACCAAATTTTAATCGAATAATAATGCAAATAATATCAGAAGTTAAGTTACCAAAAATGTAATCACACATTTTGCATATTCATTTTATTTTATTTTATATTGCCACCACTAAGCAGAATTGCTTAGCGCGTCACTTTTGCCACGTGCAGGTACTGGAGACCTAACTGGTGAGCCCAGCAGACATCAGACCTGGTGAGCCTTCAGATTTGCATCCAGAGTCCCGAGTCACCTCATACCTGCAGTGCATATGGTAGGACATAGGATTTTGGGAGCATTTTGTATTTTGGCATTTTGTATTAGTCTGGATTGTAACTATAAAGTCTTGTAATTATGTATTAATGTAAATATATGAAATTTCATATTATTGAAATTTTCTGCATAATGTATGTTGATAAATGAAATGTTGAGAAATATTTATGAATGAGCTTCCAGTGATGATGTGAACTGAAAAGAAAAAATTTTGAAAATAGTGTTGTGATTTGAGATTGAGATTTTGAGATTGATTTGAAATGTATATAATGGAGTTTGGATTTGGAAATTATATTGGAAGTGTTTTTAAACAGGTTCAAAAGAACTGTTTTTCCAATTTACAGCCAGCACTCTACCGGCTTTTTTATAAAATTTGCAGAAAAATTCAAATTTATCAAAAATTAAAAATAAATGAATTAAAAGAGATAAATTGTAATAGAAACATAAATTGGTGCTCTGGCACACTGAGTGGCATAACTTGCTCGGCTACACTGTAGACGGGTAAGGGGTGTCACATTTAGTGGTATCAGAGCCTGGTTTAGGCGTTTCTGGGCCTAGATAGAGTGCATACCATTGCATTGCATTTGTAAGTGTTGAGGTGACACAGATGCAGATCTGTTTGTTTTCTTATTTTGAATAGGATATGGATCCTACTTCGCAAAGAGCAGTTGAAGAAGAGGTGGAGAGTCGTGCCCCACCTGTGAATCAAAGGCGAGGAGAATCTGCTCCACCAGCAACTGAGGCACCTGCCCAACCTCAGTTTGCTCTATTTCAGCAAATGACTAAATTCTACCGACAAATGATGGGGGCAATTCCACCACTACAACCACAGCCACAACCACCACCACCACCAGCACCACAGAAATCTCATTTGGAGAAATTAAGGAAGCATGGGGCTGTGGACTTCTTTGGGAAGAGGGAGGATGATCCCATGGCCGTAGAAAACTGGTTGGATAGAACCATCAGAGTGCTGAAATAGCTTAACTGCACCCTCGAACAGAACCTGGAGGGTGCTGTGTCCCTACTTCATGATGATGCATATCAGTGGTGGGACACAGTAACCAGTGAGGTTCAACCTGAATGGATCACCTGGGAATTCTTCCTCACAGAGTTCAGGAAGAAATATGTGAGCAAAGTGTATCTAGAAGAGTGCAGAAGAGAATTTATCAGTCTGAGACAGAGACAATTGTCAGTGATTGAGTATGAGCGTGAGTTTGTTAGACTGAGCAGATATGGGAGGGAGATAGTCCCTACAGAGGCAGAGAGGTGCAGAAGGTTTGAATAAGAGCTCAATGATAACATCAAAGTCATGATCACATCACTGTAGATGACTGATTTTGCTAAATTAGTTGATGCTGCATCAAAAGTGGAAAGGGTCAGAATCAATGAACAAAATAGAAGGGAAAGACAGCAGAAGAGGGGTCTGGGTCAGTCCAGTACATTTTCTGCTCCTAGCAAGAAGAGTAAGGGTCCTCCTGCTCAGAGTTTAGGACCACCACAGGGTCAAAGTCAGTCTCAGGGGCTCAGACCACAGTTTACACATAGGAGAGGCCAGTCCACACCATCAGTGGGTAGCTCTCCAGGGACGGTGTTCAGGGGACCAGCCCCTGCATCTTCTGCTTGTCAGTACTGTCAGAAGTGGCATAAGGGGGATTGTTGGTGAGTGACCGGTGCATGCTTACGGTGTGAATCGACAGAACATCAGATCAAGAATTGTCCGAAGAGGACTACTACAGTTACTCCAACACAAACTGACAGACCTGCTCCTGCACCACAAAGGGGTAGGAAACCTGGTAAACCTGAGGCAGCTGGTCCATCACTGAGGCCTGCATTCGAGTCAGCTGAGAGGCCAGATACTAGAATACCTGCCAGGGCCTATGCCATCAGAGTTCAAGAGAAGCAAGATGCCCTGGATATCATCAGGGGTACGTTTTCCCTCTACAACACTTCTGTGCATGCATTGGTGGATCCAAGATCCACTCATTCCTACATTTGCATCAAACTACCCGTAGAGAGGGGAGTTCCAGTAGAGGAGAGAGATTAAGACATTCTGGTCACAAATTCACTAGGCCATGGTGTGGTAGTGAATAAGGTGTATAAAGGTTGCCCGTTGAGGATTTAGGGGTATGAATTCTCGGCAGACCTAATTTAATTGCCTTTCCACGAGTTTGATGTGATTTTGGGAATGGACTGGTTGTCACGTCACCAGGCAATAGTTGATTGTAAATTGAAGAGGATTTCTCTGAAAACTTCTGAGGGTAATGAGATTACTGTTGTGGGTGAAAGGACAGTTATTCTATCCAATGTTATCTCAGCCATAGTTGTAAGAAGATTGATGAGAGAAGGCTGTGAAGCTTACCTAGCACACGTGGTTGATACTAGGCAGGCTAAGCCAAACCTGTGTGATATAACCACAGTGAGAGACTTTCCAGATGTGTTTCCTGAAGAGTTACCTGGTTTACCACCAGAAAGGGAAGTCGAGTTTGCTATTGAGGTAATGCCGGGTACAGCACCCATTTCTATTGCTCCTTATAGGATGGCACCCACTGAATTGAGAGATTTGAAAACTCAGTTGCAAGAGTTGCTTGATAAGGGGTTCATATGCCCTAGTGTGTCACCATGGGGAGCTTTGGTGCTGTTTGTGAAAAAGAAGGATGGAACCTTAAGATTGTGTATTGATTACCGGCAGTTGAACAAAGTAACTGTGAAGAATAAATATCCATTGCCCAGAATTGACGATCTGTTTGATCAGTTGAAGGGAGCCAGTGTATTTTTAAAAATTGATCTCAGATCAGGGTATCATCAGTTGAGGGTAAAGGATGCAGATGTGTCAAAAACTGCATTCAGAACCCGGTATGGGCATTATGAATTTCTAGTGATGCCATTTGGGTTAACAAATGCACCAGCAGCATTTATGGACCTTATGAACCTTATCTTCCATCCATACTTAGATCGGTTTGTAGTGGTCTTTATTGATGATATTCTGGTGTATTCCAAGACCGGGGAAGAACATGATGAACATTTGAGGATTATTCTACAAACCCTGCGAGAAAAGAAGATGTATGCTAAGCTATCCAAGTGTGACTTCTGGATGAGTGAGATCTCTTTCCTTGGACACATTGTATCAGCAGAGGGGATTAGAGTGGATCCCAAAAAGATAGAAGCAGTGATGGAATGGAAGCCTCCTAGAAATACAACTGAGGTCCGAAGTTTCTTGGGGCTAGCTGGGTATTACAGAAGATTTGTGCAGGGGTTTTCTCTTATAGCTGCGTCAATGACTAAGTTGTTGCACAAGAATGTGAAATTTGGCTGGAACGACAAGTGCCAAGCCAGTATTGAGAGGCTGAAGGCTATGTTGACAGAAGCACCAGCAGCACACCAAAGGTCGGGGAAAGACTTTATGGTCTACAGTGATGCCTCACATAATGGGCTAGGGTGTGTATTGATGCAAGAGGGGAAAGTGGTCGCCTATGCTTCCAGGCAGTTAAGGCCACATGAACAGAACTACCCTACTCATGACACGAGTTAGCAAAGAATTATCTTCACACTGAAGATATGGAGGCATTATTTATATGGTGAAAAATGCTACATCTATACAGACCACAAGAGTCTAAAATATTTGCCAACCCAGAAGGAGCTCAATCTTAGACAGAGGCGATGGATTGAGTTCCTAAAGGACTGTGATTATGTGATAGATTATCATCCTGGGAAGGCAAATGTAGTTGCTGATGCTTTAAGCAGGAAGTCCATCACAGCTTTAAGATCACTAAATGCCTGTCTGTCCTTAGCTCAAGATGGAGCTATTTTGGCTGAGTTGCAAGTGAGGCCAACCCTGCTACAGCAGATACAAGATGGGCAGAAGGCAGATGAAAAACTAATAGCCATTGTGGGTAAAATTCCTGAGGGAAAGGAAACTGAATATGAGGTGAAAGTAGATGGTTGTCTGTACTACAGAGGAAGAGTGTGTGTACCAGATGATGGGGAATTGAATACTAGTATTCTGAAAGAAGCACACACTAGTGTTTATGCTATGCACCTGGGAAGCACAAAAATGTATAATGATTTGAAGCCTCATTATTAGTGGCCTAGTATGAAGAGGGATATAGCTGACTATGTGACTAAGTGTTTGACATGTCTGCAAGTTAAAGCAGAACATCAAGTTCCATCAGGATTGCTACATCCTATAAGCATACCTGAATGGAAATGGGATTGGGTCACTATGGATTTTGTTAGTGGTTTACCTCTCACCCAGAAGAAGCATGATGCAGTATGGGTGATAGTGGATAGATTGACAAAGTCAACACATTTTCTGCCAGTTAGGACTGACTACTCACTGGAGAAGTTAGCAGAATTGTATATCAGTGAGATAGTTAAACTGCATGGAATCCCACTTTCCATCATATCTGACCGAGACCCAAGGTTTACATTGAGATTCTAGAAAAAGTTGCAAGAAGCCTTGGGCACACAACTCCGTTTTAGCATGGCTTTTCATCTCCAGACAGATGGACAGTAAGTAATCCAAGTAAACTTAGAAACTAATTGAATTTTCGCAATTAATAAATTGAAATGATTGTAACAATATGAATTATGTGATAGATCCTGGAGGATATGCTGAGGAGTTGTGTCATTGAGTTTGAGAGGAGTTAGGATAGATACCTCCCACTGGCAGAATTCGCATATAACAATTGCTACCAAGCTAGCATTCAAATGGCTCCGTATGAAGCACTGTATGGGAGAAAATGTAGAACCCCAGTATGTTGGACTGAATTAGGTGAAGATAAGCTAGTAGGACCAGACCTGGTGAAACAGACTGAGGAGAAAGTGAAGATAATCAAAGCTAACTTGAAGGTTGCCTCAGATAGACAGAAATCTTATGCCGACTTGAAGAGAAAAGAGATAGAGTATGCAGTTGGCGATAAGGTGTTTCTCAAAGTCTCACCGTGGAAGAAAGTACTGAGATTTGGAAGAAAGGGTAAGTTAAGCCCTAGGTTCATTGGCCTATATGAAGTCATTGAACTTGTGGGACCAGTGGCCTATCGGCTAGCTTTACCACCAGAACTTGATAAAATTCATAATGTATTCCATGTTTCTATGCTGAGAAGATATCGCTCAGACCCTTCCCATGTCATTTCCATGGAAGAGATTGAAATCCAACCGGACTTGACATATACAGAAGAACCTATACAGATCCAAGCTCAGGAAGTGAAAGAACTGAGAAATAAACAAATTCCACTAGTGAAAGTGCTTTGGAGGCACCACACACTTAAGAGGCAACTTGGGAAAGTGAAGAGACGATGAGGCAACAGTTCCCTCAACTGTTTGCATCAAGTAAATTTCGAGGATGAAATTTTTATTAGAGGGGAAGAGTTGTAACATCCTCACTTTAGCTAATCAAATGCCATCGCTCTGGTGACGATGTCTCAATACAGCTAGAACGTCTGGAAAAATATTTAAACTAAAGTGAGTAACCATAATTAACTCAAATATTAATAAGAAAAATTTATGAAAAATTTTAGAAATAAAATACAACCAAGTTAAATGAGCTGGTGCCCTAGCGATGGGTAACCTAGTGAGAAGTTGCGGTTCTTGCAACTAGGAGCCTTAGACCAGGGGAAAAAATTATAAAATAATTTTTGGGACTCCAGAGAAGGGTCATTGAGGTTCTCATGGCATTAGAATGCCAAGAAAATACTTAGAAAAATTTTTCAATCGGTACAGACAATTTTGGCCCGTTAAGCCAAATGAGGGTATTTTGGTCATTTCGTCCTCAGAGATGATTTTTGGTCAACTTGTCCAGTTAAATAAATAATTTATATAACATAAAATATGAACAAATGTTGTTAAAAATTTCATTGCAATTAAATAGACAAGAAATGAAGAGAAAATGAAGGAAAATAGACTTATGACATCATAATGATGTCATTAAAAATCTTCCAACCAATCCAATATTGACACATGGCATAACTTTATATAAAAGAGACTAAATGAGCTGAAAATGAAAAAAAAAATCAGAACCTCTTCCTTCTCCTTTCTTCTTGCTGTCACACTCCCACCATGGCTACCATGAATAAGCTTTTTCAAGCTTGATTTTCCCTAGCTTTCTTCCACCAAAACCCCTAATTGTCAACACAAAAAAGTATTCTTGTAACTTGGTGAGTATTTTGGGAACAAAAAGAAGAGGAAAACAAGAGCTTTAACAAGTGGGAAAAATCTCACTCCACAGAGGTTATTGACTTAAACTTAAATTTCACTTTAAATTCATATTTAATACTTATGAATGAGTGCAAATGATAAGGAAATTGATGGAGTACCATTTGTATGTAAACCCTTAATTTTTGGTAGCCATGGTTAGGGTTTGTTTTTGATGAGTTTAATTAAGTTAAAAGGTTATTATGGCTGCCCTTAATGTGCATCTTGTAAGTGGATTAAAGAAATGCAATGAAAATGCATGAATGGTAATGTGTGAGTTAGGGTTTGGGGTGGAGAAATGGGACTTTGACCATGTGATAATGAAAATAGGTTTTAATGGTCAATTAGTGACCATGTGGTTCTGTTTAAATAAAAAATGAAGTGTGTTGAGTAGTGGAGTTTGGGTTTGGTGTGGCTGCCCATGGTGACCTGCAGAATTGGGCATGAGTCTAACAGGTTTGGGCAGCCATAACTTGAATTGTAGAGGTTCAATTGGTGCAAGGACAATTGGACATGAAACCAGACACATAATGGCACAACTTTTGTGGAGAAACCATGCCCATAAAACCAAACCAAGTGGACCAAAAGCTTGCCCTAATCCAGGTGACCTGCAGTCTGCCTGGGCAAAATGATCAAATGAATAGTGTTTGGTCATTTGGCCATAAATCAGCGTAGAAAGGTCCAATTGACCTGAAATTTTACCAGCAATAAGATGAGATATAGACCAACAACTTTCATGAAGAAATCTAACCCAAATTATGAGCAGAACATATTCAAAAGGTAAGTTGCAGTCACTGTTCATTACACTGTAGATATGGTCAGTCCAGAAATTCTGGACAAAATTTCAATCCGGCCAGTTATGGTTTTTGGACCATAACTTGAGCTACAAAACTCCAAATGGAGTGATTCAAAAAGAAAATGCAACTAGACAAAATAAGGAACAACTTTCACGTTGATCATTTTACCAAATTTCCACTGTAAAAATGACTAATGGAACAGTAAAAATGGAGCATGAAAATTGAAAATTCTATCCAATTAATATTAAGTTTAGAAATGGTATTGACAATCAATACCAACAAGTTTAAAATGCAAAATGTGGTATGTTGCGAGTATTAGAACCAATATACCTATTGCCTATGCAAAAGTCAACATTTTTGTTGA
The DNA here is from genome assembly GCF_030052815.1 of Hevea brasiliensis. Classification (NCBI taxonomy): domain Eukaryota; kingdom Viridiplantae; phylum Streptophyta; class Magnoliopsida; order Malpighiales; family Euphorbiaceae; genus Hevea; species Hevea brasiliensis. Next base: position 72,997,515 of record NC_079504.1, read on the forward strand.
CTAATGAATGGAATAGTAACACTAAAACTTAAATTTCAAAAATTGTGAAACTTAAAAGTGTAAAATGCTCTAGTATACCTAACAAGATTGGTTTAGATAGCTTGGCATGCCAATAGGGTTCTGTTAGCAGTACTGCATATGGCTTCATGCCATTCTGTGTTTCATGGCTTCCCATGCCATTCTGTGGCATAATAGCCTTTGGCTATATTATTTGAATTATTACACTTGGGTTTTAACCCTGATAATTATTACAGCATATTAGCTGTTCTGTTACACACCGGGAGACACAATGTGACCAATGGTGTGATGGTCCTAGGTACTTAGTACCCAGTGCCAGTTTACCCGTTTATCCAGTCCAGTCAATTAGTATGGGTTACTTGGGCAATGATAATAAATCTTACCAAATTTTAATTGAATAATAATGCAAATAATATCAGAAGTTAAGTCTACCAAAAATGTAATCACACATTCTGCATATTCATTTTATTTTATTTTATATTGTCACCACTAAGCAGAATTGCTTAGCGCATCGCTTTTGCCACGCGCAGGTACTGGAGACCTAGCTGGTGAGCCCAACAGACATCAGACCGGGTGAGCCTTCAGATTTGCATCCGGAGTCGCGAGTCACCTCACACCTGCAGTGCATATGGTAGGACATAGGATTTTTGGAGCATTTTGTATTTTGGCATTTTGTATTAGTTTGGATTGTAACTATAAACTCTTGTAATTATATATTAATGTAAATATATGAAATTTCATATTATTGAAATTTTCTGCATAATGTATGTTGATAAATGAAATGTTGAGAAATATTTATGAATGGGCTTCTAGTGATGATGTGAACTCAAAAGAAAATTTTATGAAAATAGTGTTGTGATTTGAGATTAAGATTTTGAGATTGATTTGAAATGTGTATAATGGAGTTTGGATTTGGAAATTATATTGGAAGTGTTTTTAAACAGGTTCAGAAGAACTATTTTTCCAATTTACAGCCGGCACTCTACCAGATTTTCTATAAAATTTGCGGAAAAATTCAGATTTATCAAAAATTGAAAATAAATGAATTAAAAGGGATAAATTATAATAGAAACATAAATTGGTGCTCCGGCACATTGAGTGGCGTAACTTGCTCGGTTACACTGTAGACGGGTAAGGGGTGTCACAAAAATCCTGCCTAGAAAATTAAACCAAGTTGACCTAAAAATTGCCCTAATCCGGGTGAATTGACCTGAAATTTTACCAGCAGAAATCTGAGACATAGACCTACAACTTTCATGAAGAAGAAAGCAAACCCAAATTTTGATCATAACATGTTCAAAATTTGACCTGTAGTCAGTGTATAAAACACTGTAGATTAGGTCCTGTCCAGAAAATTTGAAAATTTGTAATCCGGTTAGTTATGGTGTTCGGGCCATAACTTGAGCTACAAAACTCCAAATGGAGTGATTCAAAAAAAGAAATGTAACTAGACACAATAAGGAACAACTTTCATGAAGACAATTTTGCCAAATTCCTACTGTACAAATGACCAATGGAATAGTAAACTTAGTGCTTGAAATCTGAAAATTGTGAATAACTAACACTAAGCTTTGAAATGGTATTGGCAATCAATACCAACAATTTCAGAATGCAAAATGTGGTATGTTGGGAATATTAGAATCAATGTACCTATTGTCTATGCAAAAGTCAACATTTTAGTTGACTAGTGAAATAAATAGTAACACTTAAACTTCAATTTCAAGAATTGTAAAAATTAAAAGTGTAACATGCCCTAGTACACCTAGTAAGATTGGTTTGGATAGGTTGGTATACCAATAGGGTTCTGTTAGCAATACTGCATATGGCTTTATGCCATTCTGTGTTTTATGGCCTTCCACGCCATTCTGTGATATAATAGCCTTTGGCTATGTTAATTGAGTTGTTATACTTGAGTTTATCCCTAATAATTATTACAGCTTTTAACTGTTCTGTTGCACACCGGGAGACACAATGTGATCGATGGTGTGATGGCTCGAGGTACTTGGTACCCAGTGCCAATTTACCCGTTTATCCAGTCCAGTCGACTAGTATAGGTTACTCGGGCAATTAAAATATATCTTACCAAATTTTAATTGAATAATACTGCAATAAATGCCAGAAATTAAGTCTACATAAAATATAAATATACATTCTACATATTTATTTTATTTTAGTTATTTTATTTTATATTGGCACTACTAAGCAGAATTGCTTAGCGCGTCGCTTTTGCCACGCGCAAGTACTGGAGACATAGCTGGGGAGTCCAGCAGACCTCAGACCGGGTGAATTGTCAGATCTGTACATAGAGTCCAGTGTCACCTCACATTTGCAGTGCATTGGTAGGAAATTAGGTTACTTTTGGTATTTTTTATTTTATAAACTTTTGTAATTAGACTTTTATTTTGCCATGTATATTATAAACTCATGTAATTATGTTTTGATGTAATTATTTATAAACCATATTCAGTAATAAATTTGAGTATTTCTTATTGAGCTGAGTATGATATGAAATGAATTGAATTTTGAAATTATTGAAGTCATTTGAGAAATTATAGAAATATATTGGTGGTTGACTGAGATTGATAATATGATTATATTGGAAGTATTTTTAATAGATTCAGAAGAACTATTTTTTTCAATTTACAGCCGGCACTCTGTCGAATTTTCTATAAAATTTGCGGAAATTTCAAATTAATCAAAATTATAGATAAATAAATTAAAAAGGGTAAATTGTAATGGAAATATGATTTGGTGCTCCGGCACACTGTGTGGCATATCTTGCTCGACTACACTGTAGACGAGTAAGGGATGTCACATTCTTTGATTGAAAAAATTCAATTTCATTATTATTTAATGACTTAGAAACATACATTGATCAAACATTCTTACTAGGATAACTTTTTTTATTATGTCTTAGTTCACAACATATTGAACAGTGGATATTTAATCTGTCCCCCATTTTTCCTTTAAGCCTCCAGTCCATTTCATTCTTCCTTTTAGTGGACTTTGGCCTTCCTTTCAGCCTTATTTGAGTTAAGTCAAGGATAAGAGGATTGCCATCATCTTTAGGCCAATAAGTTGGGTCTCCAACAGCATGGAACATTAACTCATATCATTTTAGCATCCATTCCAACTTATAATAATCAGACACATATTGCTCATAATCTCTTGCTCTAGATTGGCATACTGCTATGATATGTGAGCAAGAGATTCGCATCTCTTGGAATTTCCCACATGTGCAAGTTCTTTCATTAAGCTTCACTACCTACTTATGACCTAGCCTACTACTCCTCACTTTAAATTCACCAGAATTGCTATTGAATACATGGACATGATGTTTATTAGCTTTTTATACATTTTGTTGTAAAATTTAACTACATATCTATATGAACTTAAAGCCCATTTGTTCCTCTTCTTGAAACATTGTGTGTCGTATATCAAATTAAATACTCAAAGTATTGGTAAAATATTTTTTCTACCATTGCAGTAATTGGTACTGCACATAGTCCTTTAAGCATGCCGTTGAGTGACTCTATAGTGTTTGTCGTCATTAAACCATACCTTTTGTCTTTGTCTTGCGACCGAGTTCATTTTTACATATCCATCTTTATTGCCCTATCATATATTTCTTTATGCACATCATGTATTTTACTCATTGATTCATAAAATTTCTTCTTTTGGTTTTAATGAGCTTTATCAGAAAATTGACCAAATATGTTATCATTTATAAGGTGATATATTTAATCTAGTTTTATATTTAAATACAAGACATTATTTATACTAACTTGCCTTACATAGTGCTTCTTTCATCAGAAAATTCTTGAACTTGGTATTATAATTGTTAAGGATACATCAAATACAATACTGGTGATGAGCTACAAGTGGCTGCCACCAATCATCCAGCATTACCTTTCTAATCTCTATGTGTCTATCTGATATGACACATAAATCTTCCTAGTCAGTGACAAACACCCTTAAACATTTCATAAACTAGTCTCAATTCCTTATGTTTAACTATCAACAATAATCCAAGCAATGCAAAATATATGGTTATTTCCATCCAGGGCTAATAAATAACCTTATACTTCCCCATACAAAAAGGTGGAGTCAATGCATAAAACAGGTTGGCAATTATTAAATCCTGTAGTTGTTTGTTTAAACAAGCAAAATATTCTATAAAAAACCCTATACCCAAAACTAAATGATTATTGATGAATAATTCCTCATCTCCAATGAGGATAGAAGATTCATGGCTTTCCTTATACAATGCAGTCATGAATCGTCTCAACCGGCCATATGATTCTTCCCAACCACCATATATCTTGATAATTGCCATATGTCTTGCCTTCCAAGTTTTTATATGACTTGAATCATAACTAATTTTGTCTTTATGTTTTGCTTGTAAAGCTAAAATCTTTACACTCGATTGTTCTTGAACTATAGGCATAATGAAATCAAAAATGAATTTCAAATCCATTTGTCGATGATCCTTTAAGATGGTTGGATTTGGACATGTATAGGTTCCGTTGTAAGGATTTATTTTCCAAACATCAGAACCTTCTTGTTGGGATGCACATATTCTCCACTTACAATTACTATTAGCATCACTGCATCGAATAGCATATGTTCTAATTTTGTCTCTTCCTTGCAAATTTATGGTATCTTTGCATGTGATATTTTTTAACAGCATTTTTTATAGTCTCTCTTGACGGGAATGTTATTCCAACTTCAAACTTTCTGGACTTATCCCAAAGTGAAGAAGATGGCGGTTTTGAGAATGTGTCAACCGTTAACAATGACAAATCTATTTTCTAAGTAAAATGGAAGAGGCACAATCAGCACAATTGGGTTCAGCACATGAGTGTTGTAATAATTGCACATATTAACATCTACACTAAAATTATCATTACCTGTGTCATCATCATAAAACAAAAATTCATCTTCATCTTCGTAATTGACGTAATAATCAATATCATAGGATTCATAATCGAAATCCAATTGACTTGAACCAACACCATCAATTTGACGTGAAACATCACTTACAATATTATTGATGCCATCGCAACATTAGGATTTCTTATGTATTAGCATTTGACTGGCCGGCCTCATCTACGATATTTACACTACCATTCAGTCTGTAAATGTCAACATAGAATTCAATAAACTCTATACCCCAATTTGCTGAATGAAATTAAACATTAGTCATACATCTTCATTAGTTTTTAAATCCATGCAAGCAAGCCCATTTCAAGACGCTTCTATTTAGTTTTGGTTTTCTAAATATTATACGCTCAATGAATTCATGTCCTTCTACCATGGAAATTATATGTACTATTCTCAGTACTATTCTCATTGCGAGATTTGCATATTTTAAGATACTACCAATACTAAATACAACTAATTTACTCTCATTATAATTATATCCATCATCACCCAAAATAATATCGCCATCCTATTACATAGTAGCATAATGTGGAGTTGACATCTTTATATGGCAAAAATTACATATTTTACATTTTATAATATACTTTTACAATATTAAGTAAACACATAAAGAAATGTAAGAAATGAAAATTTCAATACTGGTTTAGACAATTGGACCAGTTAACGTCTAAGGATCAACCAAAACATAATATATTCTGGTTTTAAATTAAACCGTTTAGACCTTTTGTCAAGAACATAATAATTTAATTTAATTATTAGCAATAAATTTTTGAAGGTTCACATAAATATAAACAAACTATTAAGTATGCAATAAATATAAATAAAGTTTAATTCTTAACGGTTAGTTGACTTTTTTTTCTTCTAATAAAACGTTCAATTGCAATCTATTCAAATTTGTGGATCTTTTAGATCCAACAACTTTGCTTCTTCCAAAAATAGCTAACATGTACACATAAAAAAATTTATTTTCTTTATATTTTTATTTTACACATAATATTAACAATTTAAATTAAACTTATCACAAATATACAAATTAACAAAAAATATTACAGTTACCCTATAATAATATATTGCTTACACATACAAAATAAAATATTATTTACATTTTATCCAATTTTTCTAAAACTAATAATATATTGAGAATTATAGAACATAAATAAAATTTTGCAATAATATAATTTTATCTCATTCTATTTTTAACTACTTCTAAAAATAATATATATATATATATATATTACCTAATTACTTTTGCCGAATAATATAATACATATTGCAAAAATATGAAAAAATTCATTTCAATATGTTTTTATCTTATTATACTTTTAATAATTTATTTTATTTTATTTACGCAGATAAAATAAAATCTTATATTATTTAACCTAATTATTTTTCCTAATCAATTTGCTGAAAATATATTCAAATTAATAATAATATATATATATTTATCTTATTCTCTTTTTACTATTTTATTACCTTGTTTACACATAGATAATAATTTTATATACCTAATAATGTTCCCTAATCATAATATATAATTTTATCTAATTTAAAATTTACATCATAATACATAATTTTATCTAATCATAAATTTTATAAAAAATTTTTACTAATACAATTTTTAATTCCACTAGTAAAATTATTATAGAATATTCTATTTTTTCTAATTATTTTTTTCACCACACTAATAAATTTATTACACTATATTATATTTTACTTATAAAGTTTTACATTAACAAATAATATTACTTAACATAAAATTAACACTATACATAAAAAAAAAAAAAAAAAACACTACACATACCTCACTATTGCCTCTTCCCGGAGAGAATTTGCTTGGAATTATTTTTTGCTGAGTAGGAGCCTTGAGAGTGAGAGTGAGAGTGAGAGTGAGAAGAGAATTTAAATAGAGTGTGAGTTAAGCTGGACCGGTGGGGACAGTTGAATTTTAATCAATGCCTTAAAAGTTAGTCACTATATATATAAATGTCCCATTTATTGACTCGTCCAACTTGCCAGATGCATATGTTAATAGTGTCCAACATTTTACTAACGTTCAGCTACTACTGCAAGACTGCTACTGGGTTGCCATCACGCAACACCAACTACATGCTAGCCTTAATAGCGTCTAGTTTCTGCCACTACATTTTTTTAATAGTTTTTTTTTTTTTTTGCTTTTCAAAGAAACCACAAATTAATTTTTTTTTTGGTGGACGCTATATGTAGTCTCGTGTCCCACTCCCTTTCTTTCATGTTAGTGACCCTCAACCCCTTTAGATAACCCCTTTAGATAAATATTTTGTTCATCACTCCCTTTTGATAAATTTATTTTTAGCTTGCCACCTTTTAGAAAAAAACCTCGCTTGGTTGAAAGTTCAAAGGATTTGGTATTTATAATGTTGTAATATCAAAATGTGATATTGAACCGTACCGTTTTAACTCTTGCTTCAAGTGTAGCTTGAGTGGGACTCTTTGAGTGGTTTAGGTGGAAGAAGCTAAGCTTTCCAAAAAGATTGTGGGGGAAAAGAAAGCTAAAGATTGTTAGAATTAGTCAAGTTACAGTCCTCACAATGGATTTTGTTGGATAATGATTGTAATAAGGCTGTAGTCTCTGTAAGATTAAATAGTAAGAGAATGATTTATGGCTTTGAGAGTATTTATTCAAAATTATTTTATTATTTAATCCTCTTTATATTAAATAAACAATTTTAAATTTATTTATTTATTTTTCATGTGTAATATACATACTTACTGGGCTTAATTGACTTAAGTTTTGGATTTTAAATTTAAAAATTTTTTGATTTGATTACTCACTTTTAACATTTGATCTAAAATATATTTTTTTAACTTAAAATTTAAACTAAAAATAAGTAGTTAATTGTTTGATAAAATTACTTAAAAATAATTTTTAAATAGCTTAAATATTTTATTAAAAGATTTTCATAAGTAATTTATTTATTAAAATTCTCAAAAAAGATATGTAATTAAATGTTATACTTATTAAAATGAGAATAAATTTAATAAATTTAAAAATTATTAAAATAATATAATCTTTTATTTTATCAAATAATAATTTTAAAATAAATAAATAAGTTATAAGTAAGTTATTAAAAATATAAAAGCGTGAAACTATAAGATTGGTAAAAGACGTATAAGTAGAAAATGCCTTATTATATTAAATATCAATTTAATTATAATTTTTTACTCATATGCAATTTTGATTTGCTTATAACTGAAATCACCTCTTTTAATGTCCTCTTGATGTTATTTTCAGGGTAAATTGACCTTTATTCCTGCGAATCAGAAGAATGTGGCCCAGCAGCGGCCCATTCCCTGATAAAACACTAGTACTCTACCCTACTTCGCTTTCGATAAAACCAACAGCCAAAACTTCGTCTATCCTGCACCATTTATTATCCCTCCTCTCAATCGTTCTCCTCGCTTCCCTTTCTCTCTTATCCAATCCAATCCAATCCCAATCCAACGCTGCAAATTGCTCGAACACCCACAAGGCAGAATATGCTCTCTGCCTCTGCTACATGTCTGTGCATGCTTAAATTCTAGGATGAGAATAAATTCAATCAAGAATTGCTAGTTTTGGCGATAAGAGTTTGCGAATGGGAACGGGTTCCTCCAAGGATGCGGATGGTAGCTCTCATGGGGAAGGGCGAGAAGAGAGTCTGGACCAAGCTGGAGGTCAGCTCTATGTGTCTCTTAAAATGGAGAACTATAAGCGAAAGGGCGACCTTATCCCTCATGTCTATGGCTCCGTTCCTCTTGTTGGCTCCTGGGATTCTTCTAAAGCTGTAATTAGACATTTTTCCCTCTTTTTTTATGAAAATGTTCAATTCAGTTATTAGTTTTCACTTTTTAATTTTTTTTTTCTGAAAAAAATTTTAATGTTTAGCTTTCAATGGAGCGCGAATCGGCTTCAATGTGGGAATTGAGCTTTGTTGTTCCTCCAAATCACGGTATGAGAATTACTTTGCTTTACCTACCACTATGAGCTCCTTCATTTTGGTTACCCTTTTGTTTGGTTGCTGAGAAAAACAAGTTGAAAGAGAAAAATGAATAGAATTTTGATTACAAGAATCTGTTTTTATTATTATTCTTTATAAACTAACTCAGTTTTTTTAGTATTTTTTTCTTTGGTAAAAAATTGAGTGTTTGAAAATAGTGAAATTGGACAATTGAAATCTCAGTGGTAGTTTCATTCCCTTGCACTTATTTCCTATCAAGTAGTGCATAGCTTTCCTAGGTTATTTCTTTACTTACTTTTTTTTTTTACAAATAGAAACTTTGGATTTCAAGTTCTTGTTGAAGCCAAAGTACAGCAACAGTCCTTGCGTGGTTGAGGATGGCCCAAATCGGCTTCTTTCTAGGGGAACATTGCAAGGGGAATCTAGACTGGCTGTCTTTAGGAATGGTGATGAGGTTCATGAATATAGAGTGTTCATTAAAGCAGACAGAGTTTCACCCTTTGACCTTGCTGCTAGTTGGAGAGCTTATCAGGAGAATCTCCAACCTTCAACTGTTCGTGGGATTCCTGATGTCAGTATCAATTCTGTGCCAATTGCAGGAGCTGAGGTGTGCCTAAAATCATAAATTTGTTACACGTTCCAGTTGGTTATGTATGTTGCATAGCATGGTGCTATGTCATTTTGACGATATTTTGTTGAATAGTATGTTTGTTTCATATTCTGTTGTCAAGTAATTAGTAAGGATTATTATCTTCACTCCCCTCCTCCCCCCCCCCCCCCACCCCCCTTCCCCCTTCTCTCTCTCTCTCTCTCTCTCTCTCTCTCTCTCTTCCCAGCATATCTGAATTCACTGTTACGAAGAGCCAAAACATAACTGTTTCTGTGACATCTTTCGAACTCTCATAGTTTGATGGCCCCCTTTAAGCTATTTCTTCTGAGAGTTTATTCTTAATTGTTTGTGGGGATACAAATCTTGGAATCCATTGCTTGATGTCACTTGAATGTGTTGCCTGCTCCATAACTCTTTGTTTTTGGGAATGGACAACACTGATTAATACCATACCATTTTTTTTTTCTTAAATTTGGTGTGAATTCATTGCTAGAATCTCTCCAACTGTTAACCTTAAGTTTTTAGGTGAGATGTTCTGATATGTTATCAGAGCTTGCCATTGTATTTCATTGTGTTGTTATTATCCATGGAATAGGCATGCCATGCTCACTTTTTATGCTGTGTCAGGTATATAATTCTACAAACTTGAAGGTGAGGAAGAGTATTGAGTTATCCATATTGGTCAAGTTTCTGGTTTTAAGTTTGGTGACTTTTTATCCCATAATGGCCTCTGCCCGTGCTAGTTTAAGTTTTTGGGCTAGATACTTCAACATGATATTGGAACCTGCCTTCTTACTTTATTGTAGATGTTTATATTATTTCTTTTTGTTATTTTTTCTTTTTAATTATTTCTGGTAAGTCTACATGCATTGGATGATTAACTAATTCTGTATTGATCATGTGTATATTTTGGAATATGCTTACATAGTCTAAAATAATGCCTGCATGATATTTTTGGCAATTTACCAGTTACTGCCTGGAAATAGATGCAACCATTTCTTTCTCTTTCATGGTTTCACCACCCACGTTTTCCTGACTATTGCTTTTAAATGTTAAAAGTTTCCCTCACCCAAGCTAGATATTATGGAATTAAATCATTATTTCAAGATGGCGAAGTATTAGGGAGAACTGTTTAGTTGAGCAATTGAGTTCTATTGAGGTGTTTTCTCTGCTGAAACAGTTGATTCTATCTATCATCTACTGGGTGGATTAATTATTTGTGTATATTTTATGATGATAGTTTTTGTTCACTTACTACAGAAAATCTTTCCAATTTCTTGCAGAATGGCTCCTCAGCTAGTTTGGAGCTGGATCTTGAACATTATGTCATCCCAGCGCCATCAACTTCTGCAAACTCAGGTCTGGTATATGCAGCTAACAATGCTGAGAATCCAAGGTTTTCAAGTGGTGATGGCTCAGGCAATGCTTCAAATTCCTATAAGGATGGTAGTTTTTCTGTTGATCGGCCTGCAACTATTAAGGTTTATCTTCATGTCTGATCTTTAAAAATACAACCAAGATTTTATTGCATGTCTAGAAATATTTAGGTTAACCATATTGGTGTGGAGATATCCTATTAGATTTTCTTATGTTCATTAGCTTATAATTTCAATTGCAAATTTCCTCATTGCTCAACTCAGTGTCAGTGGCAATTCAATAATACTAGTTTTGTGGGGCCTGAGGCTTTAAACTTTACCAAGTGCAATTGCAAGCATAAGTGGATTTTATGCAGGGTGATATTATTGTTGTAGACCTTAGACCGGGCATTTGTTGTCCTGTTTATGTGGCTGACAGACGTTGTGCTGTCTGTAATCTGTATTATATGCTTTATATTTAACTGTACATTTATGTTACATAGGAGATGGAGGTCAGTATCCCAGATCCATCCAGGGTCTACTCAGGTTCTGGGTTGGTTGAATCGAAGTCAGTGGGGACATTTTCTCCTTTGCAAAAGCAAGATGGTCACAGGGGACTCTTTGTGGATAGGGGGGTTGGATCTCCTAGGCTAGTTAAATCATCCAGTTCAAGTACTTTTGCTTTTGATCTCAAACTGGACACAGAAACCAAGGTTTGTGCCAAAGATTATCTCATAGTAGTTAAGATTGTGCAGTCTTTATTTATTTATTTATCTTTCTGCTGTATCCAGTGGCAGTTTTTCTGTCATATTTTTAAGTCTCAAATCTTTTTTCAGAATTCAATGCCAGCAGCTGCTGGAGCTGTTGCAGCAGCAGCTGTAGCTGATCAGATGCTTGGACCAAAGGAGGATAGACATTTGGCAATTGTTCTGGTATATTCCTGCATAAATGATAATCTGAATTGGCAATGAAATTTATCACCTGTTTTATTCTCTCCTCCTCCCACTATTTAAATGTAAAGCTTTTGAGATTGGATTTTTGAGAGTTTATGAACCCTTTGTGTACAAGAGTAGTGCACCAATGCAATATAGAATCTCTAACCAAACACTTTACCCGAAATCACTAGTTGCCTGAACCTTGACCAAATGCCCCTTTATGGAGAATTTTATAGTTGGATTTTGAAAAATATATGAAGTTCGAGTTGAATGGTGCAAACATTAATTCATATCAACTGTTGATAACAGACAGAACTTGCTGTTGCTTGTACATTAGGTTGGTTTGCCTGCTCGAGGCAAGACTTTTACTGCTGCGAAACTTACAAGATATCTTCGCTGGTTGGGTCATGATACCAAACACTTCAATGTTGGGAAGGTCAGTTATGTTTCACCACAAAAGTTTGCATACTTCTCAGATTTCTTCTAGAAAAGTTTATAGTTAATATGTTTCTATTATTGGTGCAACAGTATCGACGCCTTAAGCATGGAGCTAATCAGGTATACCTAACTCTTAATCAGTCTATGTTTTTTATGTTTTATTTTCTTGATTATGAAAGTAACTTTGTGCCTTCTTATTTTTTATTTTATTTTTTATTTTTATTGATGAAGGAACTCCTTCAACATTTTTGGTTTCCATGAACTGATGTTTCCAATGTTGTTAAAAGTATGCTTTAACATCTAACCCATGGAATGCTCCTCTCTCTCTCTCTCTCTCTCTCTCTCTCTCTCTCTCTCTATATATATATATATATATATATATATATATATATATTATCCATCTAACATACCCAATTTCCTTCTTCTTTACTTCTATCATCCTTTACAGCCCTCTGTTGTTGTTTATCATATTTTATTATTTTAATGTTTTTGTAATTCTTCTGGCTTAGTAATTATATCTCTCATTATCTTCTCTTTCCTTTTCTGGAAATCCTCTATACCTTATGAGGGTGAGTGTTTGGTGGTTAGATGTCTAGACAAGTAATTTGAAGAATGTAAAGTTTTCTTGTTTGGTTGCTGTTTAAATTTTCTTTAAAATGTACATTTATTAAGTTTTCTTGGTGTCTAATAGAGCTGAATGGCAAGAAAGAATCGATATAGTCAGCCCCAACCAGTTTGGGATTAAGGGTTAGTAGTTGTACATTTATTAAATTTGGTTATTGTATGAGAAAGTACAAATAAAGTGAAATAGTGAGTTACATTACCATAATACCCTAGTCTAAATATATATTTTTTTATTTAATCTAGAATCACATATCATAATGCAATGAAATTTATCATAATTGCCACACTAGCTTGAAATACAGATATTTGTTTTCAGATGAAACACTTAAAATATATAAAATATTGATGGTTTAAATTATATGATTTGTGATAAATAAATATATAATATGATATAATTTTTATTGATAAGAATTATATATCTTTTAAAATAATAAGATGTAGGAGGTTATTTTGTGTAAATATTAATAGATTTGAAGGCTTTAGTGTCTATATCTATTCATTTAATTTCCCACCTCATAGGAAAGTATCTTTCCTACCCTTTGAGATGGTAAAGTGCTTCATGTACATAGAAAAATAAAGATGGGAAGCACAGATTTAGGAATTTAACTGCCAAAAAAAAAAAAATCCCTTTCAAACTAAACACAAGAATTTAACTTTCTTGAGTAATTCCAAGTTCCAACAGCCATGGCTGCCACGCACTCTATAGGCAAAGTTTGTCTTTTCAAAATTCGAGAATTGAACTCTAGATATATTTTTTTTCCCCTATTGTTGTGGGTGATTAGAAAGATTCAAGCCATGGAACACTAAACTCTCTCTTACATCAATTTTATTAATTATTTGATGTTTATTAATACTATTTTTATCTTTTTTAAAAATTTGTTTCTGTTGTTGACCAAGGACTTAATACCATGGTTGTGAAACCTAGACCTACCTAGCTGGTTCAACCAGAAAACTTGGGAACCGGGCCTGTGGCTGGTCAGGGTCACTCTTAAAAACTGGAAATTCTAGAACCCATTAAAAGCTTGTAAAACCTAGTCTACTTGATCATGGGTCACATGGGTCAATCGAGTTTCAACCTTTTTTTTGCTAATTTTTTGTTTACAAATATGGTTCATGGAATGTTGATGAAATGAGAAAAACATTCATTACTAATTGGGTAGCCATAATACATTACGTTAGGTGTCAATTTTGACTTATGAGAGCCAAGAGTTAAATGGGGATTTCACTCTTGGTGTATAAAAGTTTTTCTAGTAATATCAAGGTGTTGATATTATAATCTCATTGTCAATTAGTTGTGAACCTATCAAGAAATATTAATTTGATTTATTAGTTAAAGAGTTTAATTAATTAATTAATTAAATTAAATTAATGAATTTGGTTTATAATTAAATTTCAAAATCATTAGCATGTCTTGAAGCCAAAATTCAAAATAAATGGGTGAATTGTATTTTGTACTTAATTTATACGAGATATAAATGGGTAGGCCCAAAATGCATAATATGGCAATTTCACGTTTTGGACTTAATTTATATGTGATATAAATGGGTAGGCTCAAAACATAAATAAGTAATTATTTGGACTTAATTTATATGGGATATAAATTGGTCAGACCATATTCTTTTGGACATTTCTTGATGACTTTGGCTAATGCAGTCTGCAGATTTTTTCCGAGGTGACAATCCTGAAGGCATGGAGGCACGTAATGAGGTGAATATCCGTCAACTAAATATTGTTTCAGTCAATTATGATGACTTTGTTTCCTCTTGAGCCTGTGGTTATTTTTCTTTTATCCTGTGATATGTTGGACGGGTTTTAGTTAACTTTTTCTCTGAGCATGAATTAAGTGTTTGGTTGGACTGGATAAACATTTAATATTTTATAGGTTCAGCTATAGCAGTTTTCCCTGTCGAGATGATGATAGAATTAATTTTTCTTTTATGGGATGATGATAGAATATTTATTGACATTTAAAGAATAAAATCTGATAATAGCTCACCTTACAGTCTTTCATTTAAACATGTGAATTAATCTGAGTATTGATCCATTGAAATATTTGGATTTATGATTTGGCTTTTACTGTAAAAATCATTTGATTCAGATAAACTCTAAGTGAAATATTAAGTGTGTTAATGATAGAGGGAGAGAAAGGATCTCTAATCCCATAAAGACAGACTTGTCTGTTGTCAAAAATGCTGTATTGCTGAATTTATTTTTTCTGAGATGATTTGACCCCACCATATTAACATTCTCCTTTGTACATAGTTTTAATTTGTCAAATGCTACTAGGTAGCAGCACTGGCAATGGATGATATGACTACCTGGATGCAAGAAGGTGGCCAGGTATTATGGTTTATGTAAAATACTGTGGTGCTTCTATCTTGCCTACGCAACCCTTTGGTTTTTGTTCATTTTAATTCCTTGCAGGTAGGAATATTTGATGCAACAAACAGTACCAGAAGTAGGAGGAATATGCTGATGAAAATGGCTGAAGGAAAGTGCAAGGTACTAGGACTATTTGTGCATGCAGCTCTAAACTTAATTAGTATGAACCTATGTGATTAGGTGTCTAGGTGATGCTTATCCTTTTGGAATTAGCATTTTTAATTTGTTTCTCCCTGATTTTGCACTTTTGTGATTTTATTTTATTTTTGTTTCTTATCAAATCTCCTCCATGCAAACATCTCTTCCTCCCATCTCTTCAATAACAGGAAGACTTGCAGAGTAATTTTTGCAAAATTGGTATCTCATCACTTAATTTTCAGTACCAGTGGTTAACATATAATGTATAAGGAAATAAAGTGCAAAGAAACCAAATTTTATTGGACTGTAACCAAAGTGTAATGAGTAGGATTGAACTCTTCTGATTCACTTATTCTTTCATTGCAGATTATTTTTTTGGAAACAATATGCAATGATGAACGCATTATTGAAAGAAATATACGTCTTAAAATTCAACAAAGCCCTGACTATGCTGAGCAGTATGGTTATATCTGAAGCTGCTTACTTTTGACCTCAAGTATTCTGTATTTATGCTTCCTGTAATTATGCAGGCCAGATTATGAAGCTGGATATCAAGATTTCAAGGATCGACTGGCCAATTATGAGAAAGTATTTCCTATGTCTTAATGTGTTATTGATGCTTGATTCCAAATGGTGGATTAAAATTCTGTTGCTAGGTTTATGAGCCTGTGGAAGAAGGATCCTATATCAAAATGATCGATATGGTCAGTGGACATGGTGGACAAATACAAGTATGCTTTCCTATCTCTCCCCCCTTCTTGTATCTAATTCTTATAGGCATGTATTTGTGAACAAAATATATACTTCAGGGAGGATGTTACTTAATGTATTATGGTGCAAAATCATGACAATTTAACAGTTTGTCTTGAAGCAACAATTGTTATAATTGGTAAATTTTGCCTGAACATGTTTTGGGGTGTTCGAGAGCATCTAACCCGTTAGTAGATATAAAATCTAGCCTCAAGTACACTTGATATTGATAGATGCACTACGTCTGAATCTGATGTTTTTGTTTCCCTCTTTTCTTCTTTGTTCCTTGTGGTTTTATACATACTTGTGGCTGTGGCATATGACTGATCTAAGAACTAGTTACTTGTGTGTATAACAAGGGTTTAGTACAGTGAGGAAGGATTGGTGATAGCTCCTTGAGGTTTTAGGTAATTATGATTTGAGGTATCTATTGTAGAAATCAGAAACTAAATCTTATGCTCTAAGTATCCTAGGTGTTGAGGAAACATTGAGTTATCGCTTATTTTAATATTGGGATGGATGCCTACCCCTTATTAAAGAAAAGAATTAACGCATTGCTCTTGTTGGCTTATTAATATTTTGTGTGTTGGAATTGATGAGATTTTCCCTTAATTCATGGTATATAATTATGAGAAATTCATGTGATTGATAAGAAAAATCATTGGCTTGATTAATGTCTATATTGAAGAGAGATTTATGGATGCAATATATATCTTGTATATTCCATTATAAATATGGACTCTTACATATTATGCTAATGTAGAAGTGAATTAAATGTAACTCTTTGATGTTTTGTGTTGGTGGACATAGGCTCTCTGTAGCTGGACCACGTAAATTTTTCTCTTGTTATTTTCTCCTATCTTTTTTATCATTCTAAATTTCAACATGGTATTAAAGCGTGGGATTTGGGTCCTAAAACTATTTTTCTCCCATATTCACCTTCTTCATTTTAGCCTAGAGTTTGAGCCCAAAGCTATTTTTCTCATATATTCTCCTCCTCCATTTTAGTCGAGGGTTTGAGTCCCAAATCTATTTTCTCCCATATTATTTTTCTTCTACATGGTATCCAGCTTTTTTTTTTTTTTAAAAAAAAAAGAAACACACTTGAGGATCGATCCATGACTTTAGCAAAAATCTCATCAATGCGGTGTTGGAATTGATGAGATTTTTCCTTTAATTCATGGGATTTGATTATGAGAAACTCTTGTGATTGATTTGCAAAATATTTGGCTTGATTAATGTTTTTAGTAGTAAGGAGTGATTTATGGGATGCCATATATATCTTTGTATCTTCTATCATAAATATGGACTTTTATTTATTGTGCTGATACATGTTTGTGGACGTAGGCTCTTCGTAGCCGAATTACGTAAATCCTTCTCTTGTTATTTTCTTCTATCTTTTCTATCATTCTAAATTACAACACTATGCATGCAAATTTGTCTTCTAAGAACAGAGGCAAGTAAGAAGAAAAACAGAGAAAATACCATATTGCATTTTTCAGGTTGAAAAAAATTTGTGGGGACTGTAAGGAAGGTTTGTAAGGGAAGAGGTTTAAGAAACAGAATTATGGAAGAGAGGGAGGTTTATGGAGCTGTTTGGAGTGCAAGTCATGCACAATGAAAAATAGTCATAAATAATAAAATAAAAGGAATCTTGTTGTACTAACTTAATTTGGAATCAAATTAAGATTCCTAAATAAAAGGACTCCTAAAGACATCTGTACAGACTCCTAAAGGAATACAGTACATCTACATGATGGTTGTATTTTGTTGGTTGAGGTTGATGCAATTTATGTATTCAGTTGTCTTAACATCTTGATTCTAGCCATGCATGACTATTAGAAATGAGATTTAACATGCTTCTTGTTTTGCCCTGAAAATTCCCATGGTTGGACTTTATGCACTTCTGTTGTCTTTCAGGTCTCAGCTTATTAGTATGTATGTTAAGGCAATCACTCTTCACATGAATAATGGTTTTACTTATTCAGAAACATTTCGTCTGATTCAGGTAAACAATATCAGCGGCTACCTTCCTGGACGAATTGTCTTTTTCTTGGTATGTTGTCTTGTCAAGAATCTGTATTGGCTTTTCCTTTGCATGTTAGAAAAATGGATTCTCAGTCACTTCTCTTAATTTTTGAAAATTTATGACATTATTAGTATGATTACTGGTGCTGATTATAGTTTCAGTTTCTCAACTATATTATGTTTCAAGTTTCTTGAATATGGAAGAGCAATCTATGAATATTTATGGTTTTATAAAGGTGCCTGTACATGTTCTATAGGATAGATTTGAATAGTCTGGGCATATGAGGTGACGTTGATGGATGATAAATGGTATCATTATAATCTCTTCATCTTTTGTGCTCGTTTGTTTGACTTTGATGCACACCAAGAACCTTGATTAATCTGTTGCAGGTGAATACACATCTCACACCCCGCCCAATATTACTTACTAGGCATGGAGAAAGTCGGGATAATGTTAGGGGCAGAATTGGTGGAGACACTGTTTTGAGGTATTAGGTTTCGAGATAATAATAATCTTTTTAACATAAATTCAAACAGTTATAGAAGTTGCTACTTGCTAGTGTTACTATGAAATGAAACTTATGCATATGTAAATTTGATTGTTAATTTCAGATGTCCCACATACTGTTATATCTGGCTGCACTGATTTTGTGGGCTGGTTTTTACTTAATTAAATTTTATTTCACAAAAAATTTCCGTGATAATTATTGTTCAGAAAATAAGCAAAGCATGATGAACAAACACTATCTCCTTAGCGCAACAACAAGGCGTTCTTCTGGAAAGTATAATTTTGGTATAGGTTATGCTAGTATTATGTTTAGCATTTTGTTTTCTCCTTTCATTGTATTTTATTTACTAGTTCTTCTTGAAGGGACACTCTACAGACATGCATATAATACCAAAGCCTTCATGCTACCTAAAATGCAGGACTGACGGCCAACATCTTGCTTTTGGCCTCTCAGTTTCTGAACATAAGTATTTTAAAAAAATACTTGTTGCCAATGTTGGGCAGGACAGAATTCTTAGTGATTGAAATGGTTAAGTATGGGGCTTAAATAGCCGAAATAATTACTGTTATTATATCAGCAACATACAAGCAAGAAGTGTATTAGAAAAATAATAAAATCCTAGAAATCAGTGATTTATTGAAGACCTATAACATCAGTTTGTGTGTTATTTTCTTAGCCTTCTATAAAATGCAACTCCTTTGTGTTTTTAAAGTTTGAGTTATTTTTCTGAAGGCACTTATCTGCTTGAGTCTGAGAAAGAGGATAGTAAGTTAGCAGCCCATTTAAGAAGGTTTGTCTCACCATGTCAGGTTCCAAAGGTGTTTGATATGGATTCATTTCTAACCTAGCAATTTTTCATAAAGCAGCTATTCATAAGGCTTGAACTCTGTGTTTGGTAGTCCATGACCAGACCTTGAGATCTCTGGACAAGGATTGAATGTAATGGCACATAAAAGTTAGCCCAGTCATATGTCTATTCACATTATAATGTTATATTCTCTTTATTTTGATGGCCAATATGGATGCTTTCTAATTTTTCTGTGATTTATGTTCTTTGAGATTACTTCAAGTTACTGTAAAATATGATAATTTGTTTCCTCAGTGATGCTGGAGAAATTTATGCGAAGAAACTTGCCAACTTCGTTGAAAAACGACTGAAATCTGAGAAGGCTGCCTCTGTAAGCTTCACTAATGTGCAAACTTAACCTTTTGTAGTATTTATTGTCCTAAATAATAGGTAACTAAATTAGTAAAATGCTTTTACAGTGTCTAGAGCCTTCTTTGTGTCTATTCTTTTGTTGCTAAATGTACCCACATAGCATGGATGTCTTTTCTAAAAGCATCACTTAATTTTCTATTTATTGGTCTTTTTTGCATCTTAATCACCTAGTTTTCTGTTTATTGGTGTTATAGCATCTATAAAATTTGCACTTATAAGTGAGGAAGCTTTTGGTAGTAGTACCATAAGTTGTTTCTTTTAAAAGCTTATTAGCTCAAGAAGTTTTCCAAATTGTAAAACCTAATTTAATGGTCAAGATTTTTCCAAATTGTAAGGTTTACTGGTCAATTTAAAAATAAATAAATAAATAAACATGTTTAGCTTCTTGGATGCTACTCATTACATTTTCCTGAAGCCTTTTTGTTTCAGGTAAATTTTGTCCATCTAATTTTCATGTCTTTTTTATTATTATCTTAATTTTATTTTTTTTCCTTTATAAAGAAAAAAATTTCTGGTCTACATCTTGTTCATTTTACAAAATCATAGATGCTTTTTGTTTTGCTGGTTTCTGCTCATTTTAATCCCTCCAACCTTTTCACTGTCGGGAAAATTGTAACCTTTTAATATCTATTTATCACTTGCAGGTTTATTTGAGCCCAGATTGTCTGCAATTAACATTTTGGACTTAATGACATTTTTTTTTAATTTTTTGTATGTAGATTTGGACTAGCACACTGCAGAGAACCATTCTCACAGCTAGTCCAATCGTTGGATTTCCTAAGGTTAGTGTTGAATAAAAAAAACAGTGTTTACCTGTTTGGCATAGTAATTACATACTTTGCTTATTTCTCTGGGTAATAGATGGTTATTGGCATAAGTATAGGCGTGGTTACTTAAAATTTGACAGTTCATAACATATTTGACAGATTCAATGGCGTGCCCTTGATGAGATAAATGCTGGAGTATGTGATGGAATGACTTATGAAGAAATAAAAAAGAACATGCCTGAGGAGTATGAGTAAGTTTTGTGTTCTCTAAAAATATGTTTTGCCCCTTGTTACTAATTATCAACTATCTAGTAAACTTGGAATCTTTGATAGCTATTAGTGCAGGTTGTTTTCACATGAAAGCTTGCATTTGCTTTACATTTTTTTCCCTCTGTGCTTTCACATTGTTTATTTGCTGGATTTGTCCCCAAAAGCAGGTCTCGTAAGAAGGACAAGCTGAGATACCGGTATCCTCGAGGAGAATCTTATCTGGATGTCATTCAAAGGTTTAAAATTAGCAACATTGACTAAAACTTGTAGTATATAATTTGAACACGTTATGAAACCAGCTTTCCATATTAATGCAGGCTAGAGCCTGTGATTATTGAACTTGAAAGGCAACGAGCTCCTGTCGTAGTGATTTCTCATCAGGTTAAACATTAGACTTCTACTTCCTTATTGTCTAATGTTTTAGTAGTAAACCTTAGAAGACCTTTAGTCTCTTTTTAATCTCTTCTGTGCAGGCAGTATTAAGAGCTTTGTACGCATACTTCGCTGATAGGCCTCTGAAAGAAATTCCCCATATTGAGGTAAGCCATGAATGATTAAAAACTAGCTCTGAGGGTAATGGTATTTCTACAGCTATATGTTTAATAGAAGGTTAAAAAATTAAGGGTTAAATATTACTATTGTAAATTTTAACATTCAAAGATAGTAATTATTAACCTAGGTCTCCCAATGTTAATATTTAACCCCTCAAAAAAATATAAATATTAATGAGGTGAAAAGTTAACCTAGTCTCTTTAAGAATCCAAATAACATTATATGAGGGGTTAAAAGTTACATGGGTTACAATTATTCATTGTTAACCTCATATGGATTATTGTTCCACATGTTTAGTAAAAACCAAGAACATGATTATTCTTGGCTAAGTGAAGATGAAACAATGCCCATTTAAGTTTCTGGTGAAACATGGATCTTCATATGATTATTGGGAATTTTAGCGTTTATTACATATTTTAATAGCTACTCTCTGACGGAGTTGTATTGTTTCAGATGCCACTTCATACTATAATAGAGATACAAATGGGAGTTACAGGTGTCCAAGAGAAAAGATACAAACTCATGGATTGAACATGGTTATAGAAAATTCCATATTTTTCCATTTAATTTCCAATGGAGATTCGACTCTCTGCAATAATTGATGTATGAAAGTTAATGTGATGCTGTAAATAACTCATTTCCAATGTTTTAGCATATTTGTTTTTCAGATCTTAATGTCTATGAATCTGCCACTTACACGGCAGGAAAATGTGTTTAAAAAATCAAGGCCGAAGATGGTAGTACCTAGTGGTAATCCACTCCTAACATCTCATAGCTTTACTGAGCGTAAACAAATCCAGTCGAGATTTGAAGAGCTCAAGCTTTGCTTGTCAAATTTTTTTGAGTTCAAGTTCGGTTTATTTGAAACATAAGCTGAATATTAATAAGTTCAAGATTAGTTTGTTTGAAAAGTGAGTCTAGATGAGTTGATCATTTAGACTTGAATAGTTTGCCAGTAGGTTGATTCATTTACAGCTTTAGTGAGTTTTCAGCTTAAGATTATGAAGTTTAAAACTACTTAATTTTGTTAGGTTTAAAGATAATAAATTTTTAAAATTAAATAATTTTAATTAAATGAATCAGTTTGAGACTGTTAATGAGTTGATTTGTGAATTTATTAAATAAATGAGTATAGGAGCTTCAATAAATTGAATATTAATGAACTTAAATTTAGCTCGTTTATTGAATGGGTTTAAAACTTAATTTCAAGCTTGGAGTTTTTATCAAATCAAAGCCTCTAATAACTCGGCGGCAGCAACAGCTGCGATTGTAATTTCAGTTCTTACAAAACGTAGGGGCTATGTTAGGGTTATTGTTAAGCTCGTCCTTAGGTGCTGGTCATTGGTCTACATGTAGGAGTAGGAGAAGGGTCACAAAGTAAATGGTACATTTACCCTTAAGAGGGGTCAGAGGTCACGAGCTAATACCCAGCTAAAGTGTTCAGTTGCCTTGAGATAAGCAGTGAAAAAAGACCTGAGGCGAGCAACGAGCAGTGGTCTAGTAGTGGACTGGAAATTATTGGGTCAAAAGAACCATCTACTTAAACTCACATGGGACCCCTGAAAGAGATTGACCACCATATGATGACGTGGCCCCACCCTACCCCACCGATGACTCAACTAGAAAGAGATGAGAGGAATGAATGGCTGAATAGATTTGTTTGGTCATTGGGATCTGTGTCTAAATACTCATTAAACAAATAAAATAAAACAAGCAGATGAGTTCAACAACCCCACCCTTCTGCTGCCGTCGCCTTCACGAGTCCTTCATTTCGGCCTTTTTTTTCTCTTCTCCATCATGCATAAGTCTCATTCATTCCTTGGATAAAGGGATTCTTTTTGACTTCAAAGTACACTATAGACACGCAGTCTGTGCTTTTGCTAACCAATACACGCAAATGTTGTATGGGCACGTTACCCATAATTTAGTCCTTAATCAACGTCTTACATTTATATGCAACTCAAGCATCGAAAAATAGGAAGACGAAGATTCCATTGATATCTTAATCTCGTGGGTTGTCTATAACTAATCATATTATTCCTTCTTTGCTACAAAATTTCACACAAGCATCAGTCTCGTTGTGGTTTAGCCTCCTATTAGAGAAGAGAAGATAAGCTATGTTGAGTACTCCAAAACACTATCCACTAAGTCACTTCATTAACAGTATATCCTCATATGATAGCAACATAATGCTGGCTGCGGTGATATCCCTCCTTGTGGTCATTCTCTTTGTGTTACTTCTTCATATCTACGCCAAATGGTTCTTGGAACAAGCTCGCCATAGAAGGAGATCAAGCTCCGTCTCTGTATCTCACGTTCTGCGCCCTTCAAGATTCCACCATTTCCACGCATTTACTCTCGACGCCTTCCCCTCTTCTCCTTCTACAGAAGGTCTTGCCCCATCAATCATTTCTTCCATTCCATTGTTTGTTTACAAAGCTGAAGAGCATGAACAAGATTTGGAGTGCATCATTTGTTTAAGCCTTTTCGAGGAAAATGAGATTGGTAGGAGCTTGAAAAAATGTGGGCATGATTTTCACGTTGAGTGCATTGACATGTGGTTGCTTTCCCACTCTAATTGTCCAATTTGCAGAGCTCCGGCAGTGGTGGGTGATACTGCATGTGATGCCAAGTCTATGGAGTCAGCAGAAGCTGGTTTAAATAATAATAATGGGGAGTCAAGAGTGGAGATTGTGATTGATGTTTCGAATTCTGAAAATGAAAATGGGAATGAAAATAATAATGTTGTAGTAAATTATGATACACCATCATCATCTTCTTCTTCTTCTCTGGGTTGTTCTTTGAAGCGGATGTTGAGTAGGAATAGATCAGAACGTAAGGTTTTCCAATCTTGTAATAATGATTCTGAAATCATTGTCTGAGAAGAGAAAGAAGGAGTTAATTTTTTTTTTCTGTCCCAATTTTGGTGAAGAGGTCCGACATGGCCATTCTCATTTACTTCCACACCAGCAGCTATAACAACCCCAATTAATGCCTATCGCTTATGTTTACAGTCTGCTATCTCCAAATGTTGCAATGGATCTTTCTTAGTGGAAAATATTTTCTATTTTCTATTTTCTTAAAATTTTTTTCATTGTATATGTAACATATAGAAAATATG
This sequence comes from Hevea brasiliensis, assembly GCF_030052815.1. Lineage (NCBI taxonomy): Eukaryota > Viridiplantae > Streptophyta > Magnoliopsida > Malpighiales > Euphorbiaceae > Hevea > Hevea brasiliensis. The sequence goes on from NC_079504.1 coordinate 73,022,152, forward strand.
TCCCTTTGTTAAGAGTATTTTTTCTGAATCTTGGAAACAAAAGGATTTGCATAATTATTATTTTTTTTGTAATTAGAGAACTTAAAATTTATAAAATATATTAAAATTTTATTTCCTTTTATGCATAATAATAATGATAATAATAATAATAATAATTATTATTGATAATAATAATAATAATAATAATAATAATAATTCGAAAAATAATATGCACAGCATCTTTATTTATAGTGGATACAACGACGAATTATAGGACCCAATTAATTTAGAATATACACTTTCCTATTTTGTAGCATTGACCAAGGCTACAGTTGTTTCATGTATTTTCTGCATTTTTTAATTTTTGAGATATTTAGAAAAAAGAGTCAATAAAAAATATTTTTCTAATTAAAGAGAAAATTAAATCACATTAAAAAAAATGACATCATCTTTTTTAAAGAAAAAATCATTTTTTATTTTTCTAATATACACAGCATCTTTATTTATAGTGGATACAACGACGAATAATAGGACCCAATTAATTTAGAATATACACTTTCCTATTTTGTAGCATTGACCAAGGCTACAGTTGTTTCATGTATTTTCTGCATTTTTAATTTTTGAGATATTTAGAAAAATGAGTTAATAAAAAATATTTTTCTAATTAAAGAGAAAATTAAGTCACTTAAAAAAAATGACATGCTCTTTTTAAAAGAAAAAAATCATTTTTTTATTTTTTAAAATGTATTAAAATATTAAAATATTAAAATAATTATACATAAATGATATAAATATATACTATTAATTTAATATTATAATTAAAAAATATAAAATATTTTCTTAAAAAAAATATTTTCTGTAAAAAATATTTTACATATATAAATTGAACCTAAATCTAAATATTTATACATATAATATCCTAAGGATTTCTACCACATCATCGTAGAGATCCTTATTTCCAACACTACCGTTCAAGCGGGTGTGAATATGTCTTCCATGGCTAGTTTGCTGATTAAGTAGTGGAACTGCCTTACGTATAGTCCTTTTGTAAGAATATTTGCTACTCGATCTGCAGTGGGCGAATCATGAAGATTAGTCCCTTCTCAATCTTTTCATTGATATAGTGGTTGTAAACTTCCACGCGCTTAATTAGTTCTATAATGAAGGACAAGATTGTAAGCAATTGCAATTGCTGCCTAGTTGTCACATTACTTTCATTAGTAGTGTATGCGGATTTTTTGTATCTTCCAATAATTTCTTGATTCACAAAGCTTCACAAATTCCATGAGCCATTGATCTAAATTTGACTTCAACATTACTCCCAGACACTACATTCTATTTTTAACTCCTTCAAATAACCAAACTTGAAGGCATAGTAATTCTCCCAATCTAAACTGCATCAATATATACTTCTACTAGCAAAATACCCTATTAGCAAAATACTCATATTATGCACAATAATATATATATATATATATATATATATATATATATATCAGATTTAATTATATCATATTTAATTAGGTAATTAACCATTGTTAATTAAAAAAATTTTAATGTTGCTATTTAAAATATTAAAACTCTAAAATGTTAGTAATAAAATTTGATTAAATAAGTTAATAGTTACTCTCAAATCAATGAACTTAATAAACATAATTTTTTTTTCTTTTTTAATGGCCATAAGTTATTCTTTGTATATAATAATAATAATAATAATAATAATAATAATAATAATAATAATAATAATAATTTTAAAATAATAAAAATAAAATAATATTAAAGTAAATTAAAATTTATTAAATGTATAAAAGAGAGAGAGAAAACTTTTTAAATATTGATCTTCCTTTAAAGTAAATATGAGCTTTAATTTTACTGTAATTAACGTTTTTAAATTAAAAATTAGAAACATGATAACGTGTAATAATTATATTTGGTAATTATGTATTATAACTATTTAGAAAATACAGAAAAAACTTAATGTTAACTTTTCTCTTCTAAAAAATTTAAAAATTAATAGATAGGTATTACCTTTAATAATTAGACATGTTTACAAGAAAATTCATTTATTAATTTCTCATAAAAATTTAAATATGTTTGGTTTTAATTTGGAGCATATATTTTAAAGGAAATTAAACTTTTAGTTGTGGTAATAATTAGATAATCATGATAATATTCGTTAAAATTTAAAATTAAATGTCTTGGGTTGTCAAATCATCAGCAATTAAATACTAAATTTAATTGCATAATGTGTTTAACAATATTTCACTTTCTTTTAAAGTAACTGTCATTGACATTTTTAAATTAAAAATTTCAAAACTTATAATGAATGACAATTATATTTAGTAATCAATACTTTTTCATTATTTAAATTTAGAAGATCAAAATAATTAAGAATTGAATTTAAAAAATTAAATTATATAATAATTTTATATTACAATTGTTTAAGAAATACAAAAAAAATTGTAATCAATAAATTCAATTAAAAATTGTTACTTGATATAAATATGATAGATTTAAAATCTTATCTCCCCTTGAATTTATTTTACAAAATCTAGACCACCTAATCATCAGAGAAAGCAAAAATAGAACATATATAAAATTAATATATATGTTTATTTAGTATAATTAATAAATTAATCTGATTACCACTTAATTTTTCCTATCTTTAATTAAATTGAGCTTTTTAGACATTTATAATAATTAAATAATAATAATAATATCTACTTATTATAATATTAAAGTGTAATAATTAAATAATTTGTAACTTATATATACATAATTAGAAAATTAATAACTTAATCATAATTTAATGAAATTATATAATTAATTAACAAAAAATAGAGAGAATTTAATGAAATTACTATATATATATATATATATATATATATATATATATATATATAATTTAAAATTTTTTATAAATAATAATAAAATAATATAACATGATTAATATTAAACAAAGTAATAATATTAATTATTTATTAATTATACTATAAAAATATCAAAAAAATAATGAAAATTTAATATTAATATAAATTTATTGTTTACCATAACTATAAAAATAAAATTTTATTTCATTTCATTTTTTCATAATTCATTATATATATTGTAACACCTTTTACCCGTCTACAGTATAGCCGAGTAAGATATATCACACAGTGTATCAGAAAACTCTATTTTATTTCAATCATTTTTATCATTCCTTATTTATTTTTATCATAGTTATGAAGTACAATTTGGTGAAGTATAATTTATTTAATTCATTTATGGAAAACATCAATTTATTTGAGGTTCCACAAATTTTATAAAAAATCCGACAGAGTACCGGCTAAAAATGGAGAAAACAGTTCTTCGGAACCTGTGAAAAACACTTCCAAAATTTTTAATTATTCCCAAACTCCAATTTATCAATAAAATCTCAATATTTTTCAACAACAATTCCATTTCTCATTCATTCATTCATATGATATTCATATGCAAGTCACAAATAAATATTCACTTTTTCATTCATAAATACAATTTTTACTATTTACATTAATACCAAAATACATTACATGAATCTCAATTACACATGAGAAAGTAAAAGTTAGTTACAAAATACCAAAATGAAACCTAGTGTCCTACCAATGCATTGAAGTCGATGAGGTGACACGGACACTATGCAGAGCTGCAGATGGTCTCACCTAGTCTGTGGTCTACTGGGCTCTCTATCGGTCTCTCCAGAATCTACGCGTGGCAAAAAGCAACGCGCTAAGTAATAATGCTTAGTGGTGCCAATAATATAATAAAAAGGAATAATAGAAAATAAATATGCAGTAAATATATGGATATCTTATGCAGACAGTTTTTCGATAATTATTTGTAGTCTTATTTGTTTTGTACTTGTTATATTCATTATTTCATTAAATTTATCCACTTTCTTTTTTGGTTGCCCAAGTAACCTATCTTTGGATCGATAAATTTGGATAAGCGGGTAATTGGGTATCAAGTACCTTGGGCCATCACACCATCAGTCACATTTGTATCTCCCGGTGTGCTATAGAATAGCTAATAAGCTGTAATAATATTAGACACAAGACCAAGTATGAACACAATGTCAGAATGGCTAAAAGCCATAAAATCACAGAATGGCATAATGCCATGTGCAGTACTGCTAACTGAACCCTATTGGTATGCCAACCTATCCAAACCAATCTTACTAGGTGTACTAGGGCATGTTACACTTTTAAATTTTACTATTCTTGAAATTTAAGTTTAGGTGTTACTATTCATTTCATTAGTCAACTAAAATGTTGACTTTTATATAGACAATAGGTACATTGGTTCTAATACTCCAAATATACCACATTTTGCATTCTAAAGTTGTTGGTATTGGTTGCTAATACCATTTCTAAGCTTAGTGTTAGTTATTCAAAATTTTCAGATTTTAAGCATTGTGTTTACTATTCCATTAGTCATTTGTACAGTAGGAATTTGGCAAAGTTGTCTGTATGAAAGTTGTTCCTTATTGTGTCTAGTTGCATTTATTTTTTTGAATCACTCCATTTGGAGTTTTGTAACTCAAGTTATGGCCTAAACACCATAACTGGCAGGATTGCAAACCTTTAGAATTTTCTGGACAGAACCAAATCTATAGTGTTTTGTGCACTAACTGTAGGTCAACTTTTGAGCATGTTATGATCAAAATTTAGGTCAGGTTTCTTCACGAAAGTTGTAGGTCTATGTCTCAGCTTTTTGCTGGTAAAATTTCAGGTCAATTGGACCTTTCTACACTGAGTTATGACTAAATGAATAAACACTGTTTATTTAGTCATTTTGCTCAGGCAGAATGCAAGTCATCCGGATTAGGTTAATTTTTAGATCAACTTGGTTTGGTTTTCTGGGTAGGGTTTCTATACCAAAGTTGTGCCATTATGTGTCTGTTTCATGTCTAATTGACCTTGCACCAATTGAACCTCTATAACTCTATTTATAACTGTCCAAACTTGCTGGACTCATACTCAGTCCTGCAGGTCAGCCAAGGCAGCTCACCCAAACTCAAATACCAAGCCCCAACTCACTTCATTTCCTCATCATACACAGCCAAATGGTCACTAATTGACCATTTAAACTTTCATTCACCAACACATGAACAAAGTCTCAATTTTATACCCAAACCCTAACTCTACCATCTCAAATCATGCATTTAACTTGCATTTCATTATCCTAATCATGAAGTTAATGTTGAGGGCAACCATGATATCATTTTACCTCAAAGAAAACTTCATAACCCTACCAAGTACAAGGCTGCCAAAATTTTGGGGGAGGTATACACATAATTTTAATTCAATTTTCTTGCAGATTTTTACTTAATCTCAAACCCTCAACATGAAACTAAAGAGAAACATGAAACATGAAACTAAAGAGAAACATGAAGTCTGGTCACTAACCTTGAATGGAGTTAATTCCAATCTTGCAAGAGCTCTTCTTTTTCACTTCTTTTTGCTCCCAAAAGCTTCACTAAGAAGAACTATTAAGTTTTTGTGTTGGGAATTTAGGGTTTAGTTGAAGAAAAAGCAAGGAGGTTAGCCTTGAAAACTTGGCAATGGAGGACAATGGATGGGTATGGTTCGACCAAAGGGAAGGTTGAAGAAAGCAACTGATTTTTTCTTTCTTTTTTCTGCCACTAAGAAGAACTATTAAGTTTTTGTGTTGGGAATTTAGGTTTAGTTGAAGAAAAGCAAGGAGGTTAGCCTGGAAAACTTGGCAATGGAGGACAAAAGATTTAAATTTTTTTTTTCATTTTTTTTTTTTTTTTTTAAAAATTTTTTTTTTTTTTGATTTTTTTTGCTTTTTTTTAAGAATTTTATCATTTTTTGTCATTTTCAAATTTGTTTAATTTTTTTTAATTGTTTTTATTTTTTATTTTCTCATTTATTTTTTTTCTTATTAATTTTTATATTTTTTTTCATATAAATTTATTATAATTTATTTAAAATTTTAAAAAAAATTAATTTTTTAATTAAAAAAAAACAAATAAAATCAAAAAAAAATGAAAAAAAAAATTAAAATGAAAGATGAAAATTGAAAAATTTTTTAATTTTTTCTTGATTTTTAGAAAAATTATTAAATATTTATTTTCAAAATTTTCTTTAAATTATTTCCCAATTTTATTTATTTGTCACCCTTCTTTCTCCCAATTTTTAAAACTTATTTTTAGAATTTCCCCTCCCAAACCTTTTACTTTTTTTTTTTATTTATTTTTTTTTTATTTTAATTTTTTAAAATTTTTTTTTTTTTTTTTTTTTTTTATTTTTTTTATTTTTTTTTTTTTCTATTTTTCATTTTAATTTTTTTTTTAAATGTTTTTTATTTTATTATTTTAATTTAATATGTAAGACGTGTATAGTATGATATATACTGAGTTGATAATATATAAATATGAATATATAAATAGAAAAATATATATATAAAAATAATATATAAAAAAATATAATAAAAAAAAAAAATATATAAATAAAAAAAAAAATAAAAATAATAAAAAAAAAAAAATAAATAAAAAAATATTAAAATTTAGAAAATATATTTTTATTATTTTATTTTTTTATTTTTTTTTTTTTAATTATTTTTATTTTTTTTTTTTTTATTAAAATATATAATAAAAAAATAATTATTAATTAAAAAAAAAAAAAAAAAAAAAATTTTAAATGAAATAATTAATTAAATAAAATATAATAATATATAACATAATATCAAGATATATATATAACTCTATACATACACTAATAAATAAATAATTTATATTAAATCATTGAATAAATTTTATTTTTTTTTTTTGCTTTTTATTTTATTAAAATTTTTAAAAATTTTAAAATTTTAAAAAATAAAAAAAAAAAAAAAATAAAAAAAAAAACAAAAAAAAAAAAAAAATAATAAAAAAAAACAAATTAATAATTTATTAAATAAATTATCACATTAACATTAATTATTAATTATAAAATTATTATTAATACAAAAAAAATAAATTATTAATACAAAATATACAATAAAAAAATGTAAAAATAAGTACAACAATGCAATGTCAATACAATAATATTGCTTAATGCTTTTACATTACATACAAATATACAATATATATACAAATAAATACAAAATATACAAAATAAATAATATAATAATATATATATACATAATATATATAAATCCCTTACACTAAATGTTGACCTTCTCTTTCTCTTTTCTCCTATACCCTTTTTATTAATTCATAATTGTGCATTAAAATATAAATATAAATTAATAATTAAAATAAAATAAAAAAAATTTTAAAAAATAAAAAAAAACATCAAAATAATTTTTAAATTAAAAATGAAAACATACAAAAAAAAAAATTAAACATACAAAACATCATTAAGCAAAAAACTTCATAAAAAGAAATCATCAAAAAAAAAAAATACAAAAAAAAAAAAAAACAAAAAAAAATCAATTCACAAAAAAACAACAATCAATACATACAATTTCAATAACATCAACACTTAAAAAACACACGACAATTCACAAACATCATCCACCACAATGTTTTTGTACTCACCACCATATTTAATCTAACCATTATTAATGAGGGAAGGGCTAGCTAGCTAATGATTACTCATTTAGTCTCGCCCCACCAACCATTATTAGTGGGGGACATAATCATAATTAAATATCAAACCCCAAGTAGCTGTTACTACTGAGGAGTTCCGAAAGGGACAGTCATGCTAACTGCAGTTTCAAAACAATTTTCAAAAGTTTTTCACTCAACAATTACATTTGCAAACCAATAAGCACATTCAAATCATCATAAAACCCATATAGAGGTGGCAACATCCAAATTTCTCAAATGTAAGAGAAAAACCATATCTCATGCAAATTAAACTCATTCAAAGCAAACTCATTCAAATAAACTCATTCCAATCAATTTACAAGTTTAAAGACAAAGAAAAAGGTTAGTTGTGCACAAATATTCAATGATCTCCTTTCTCCTTACTTACTTCTCCTTGTTCGTCCCAACTTCTTTTTCTACTGAAAACACACAAATAGAATACCTCAATACTCATCTCAATCGCTGCCAAGAACTCATTACATGTGTAACATCCCCACTGTACGTGTTTTGTACGTTCTGTTGCTTCAGTGGTCAAATAACAATCCAGGCAAGTTAGGATGTCTGGAATTACACTTCAGTGATAGTGAATAGACATATAATGATGAAATAAATAAAAAGAAAATATAAGAAAAATCAAAAAAAAAAAAAAATGAAAGAGAGAAAATGAATCTAAGTTAAGCAGTAGTCTGCGCGATGGGTGACATATGGGAAGCGTTCATCAGGACTGAAGGGGACCCTCGGAATAAAATTTCAGGACATAAATAAAAATTTATATAATAGGTTTATTGAAATATAATTGAGAAAAAATATCAAAGAAAAAATTTAAAGAAAAGCGAAAAAAAGAAACAGACAAAAATCGGTATTACTGAAAAATCGAGAATATAACCCGAAGTGGGGTATTTTGGTCATTTGACACCTAGATTTGCCTTTTGATCTCAATGTCCATTAAAAAAAATGATATTACACTTTAGAAATGTCATGAAAAATTAAATTGTGATACATTATGTAAATTGTGAAAGAAAGGAGATAAATGGGTAAATAAAGGAAAATTAGTATAATTAAGCATTAAACAATTGATTAGTGCTCCACTAACTACATTATAAGGTACATAAAATAACCATTAATGGGCAGAAATGGGTCATCTTCAACCTTGAGAGAAAGCTAGCCGAAGTGAATTCCACCATTGAAGTCCACCATAGCCGAATGAACTCTTCTTCCATGCTACCTTGATCAAGCCATCCTTTCCTCTTGATTCCTTCAGTAAAACTTGCCTACTCACCTTGGGGAAGATATTGGCAACAAAAAAAAAAAAAAAAACAAGATTTGGTGAAGTTTGAAGGAAGCTCTCAAGTGGTAAGTGTCCAAATCTTCTCCCTAGCTTTAGTAAAAGTTGTGTTTAGGTTGAGATGAGTAGTTTGATGAAGAGAAATGAAAGAAATAGTGAGATATGGACTTGTCCATTTTTGGCAGCCATGAACCTTTGTTGAGCTTGAGCTATTTTTACTTCTAATGAATGGAAATGAAGGTTGATTAATTCAAATGAAAGTTGTAGTAAGTTTACATCCAAGTATGTGCATGCTAATGCTTGAATTAAGGGTTTGAAATGAGATTTTGATGCTTTGGCAAACTGCCATGTTTGGCAGCCTATTAAATCATGAATTTGTGTGTGAATATGTAGTTTATTAATGAAATATGCTAGTGTTAAATTATGGGCGGTATGTGTAAGTGATATTGAAGTATGATTATGTTGAAGTGTATGTGTAATATTGACATTGAGATATATTGAATTTTGGTGGAAGAGTGAACTTAATGGTGAATTGTGTGCATTGAGTACTTGAATATTCTGCCCAAAATTGTTGCTAGAATTGTGTATCATATATATATGGAAGTGTCATTGATTGAATATTGAAGTAATGAGGAGGAGAAGGAATATCAAATTGGAAGTGTATGTGCTTTGTGCAGGTTGTGTATTGAAGGCAGTGCCTAAATTAGGTCATATGTAACACCCTCCCGGTAACCACTCCGTACATTCTACTGTTCCGGTGACCGGTGTCGGTCCGGACAGCTAGAACGTCCGGAAAAATATTAAAATTAAAGTCGGGAACCATAATTAACTCAAATATTAATAAGAAACACTTAGTAAAAATTTTAGAAATAAAATACAACCAAGCAAAGCTGCCAAGCGATGGGCGATGGAGGGAAGAGGGAAGTGCGATTAACGAGGAGCCCTAGACCGGGAAAATTTATAAAATAAATTTTTGGGACTCCAGAGAAGGGTAATTGAGGTTCCCATGGCATTAGAATGCCAAGAAAATACCTAGAAAAATTTTTCAATTCCATGACGATTTTGACCGTTAAGCCAAACGGAGGGCATTTTGGTCATTTCGCCTTCCGAGGTGATTTTTGGCCGACTTGTCCAGTTGAGTAAATAATTAATATGACATAAAATATGAATTAATGTTGATGAAAAATTTATTAAAAATGAGAAATGAAAATAAGAAAACAAAAGTAAGAAGAAAAGTAAGTAAATGGGAATTATGATGTCATTAAGAAAAACTATGACCAATCAAAATTTAGCCATTATTTGACTAACTAATAAAGAGATAAAAGAAGACCTAAACAATTAAAAAACCAGCTGCTTTCTTCTTCTTCTTCTTCCTTAAAAACGTGATCCTCTCTTCTTCCTCCCTCCATGAAAATTTTCTTTCATTACCTCCATTTCCCATGAGTTTCCACCACTAAACCCTAACCCCTTTCATTAAACCTTGACCATATCACTTGAAGAAGCTTTTGGCAGCCAAGGAAAGGAAGAAAAGTGAGGTTTAGGGCTTTGGAAATTCTGCCCAAACAAGGTTAGTGCACTTATACCCATTAAACTCTTTAATTCCATGATTTTGGACTTGAACTTAGTAAGAATTGTAGTTTAAATTAACAAAAACCCATGGCTATGAACACTTCAATTTGGAAGCCCTAAGAAGAACCAATAAGGGAGTGTTTTGAATGTTTTTAATGGACTTAGCATGAGTTGGAGATTGTATTTAAGTTATATAATTACCTAGATGTTTAACTAGGGTGCTAAAGGAGGTTTATGGGTAAATTACCTTGGACACTAGGGTTTTGAGGCATGAAAAAGTGACTTAGCTGACCAACCTATTAAAGAACACTCTAATGGTCAATAAGTGACCATTTTGGATATGTTGACCATAATTAGAACTGAAAAATGGTAGGGTAAAGTGAAAGTGAAATCGCCTAGGGCGAAAGATAGGATGAAAATTCATTCCCTTTGCACAGCCATAACTTGGGCTGTGTTAGTCCAATTGGTGTTTGGCCAATTGGACATGAAACTAGGCTTATAATGGCACATTTTTTCTGAAGAAACCATGCCCAAAAGACCAAAGCAAAAGGGTCAAAACTCAGCCACAATCCGGATACCTGACCGATCTGCAGAATTTGCCAAATAAGCGAATCGCTCATTTGGCCATAACTCACTGTAGATTTGGTCAATTGGCCTGAAATGTTTACAGCAACAAGTTAAGACATAGAACCTACCCCAAATTATGGCCAGAACCCATTCAACCAAGTGACTCAAGTTACTGTTCATGCACTGTTGATATTGTAAATTTCTGCAGAATGCGTATCTGGACAGCTTGGGTTTTTGAGCCATATCTGGAGCTACAAAACTCCAAATGGAGTGATTCAAAAAAGGAAATTCAACTAGACAAAATAAGGAACAACTTTCATGTTTTACATTTCTTCAAATTCCAACAGTAACAGTGTCCAATGGAACAGTAAAGTTGACTCACCAAAACTGAAATTTTCTGCTTGTGTGGGTTACACTTTGAAATGGTATTAACACTTAATGCCAACAAGTTTTAAACACCAAATGTGGTATGTTGGGAGTGCCAAAGGCAATGTACACATTTTTATTCCAAAAGTCAACATTTTTGTTGACCAATGATGAATAGTGACACCAAAAAAGTTGAAATTCACAAATTGACAAATTTAAGAGTTTCAAATGCCCTAGTATACCTAACAAGATTGGTTTGGATAGTTTGGCATGCCAATAGGGTTCAGTTAGCAGTACTGCACATGGCAATATGCCATTCCGTGATTTCATGGCTTTTAGCCATTCTGACTTTGTATTGAGACTTGGCCTTGTGCCTGATATTATTTACAGCTTGTTAGTGCTCATGCACACCGGGAGATGCATATGTGACCGATGGTGTGACGGCCCGAGGTACTAGGTACCCAGTGCCAGTTTACCCGTTATCCAGTCCAGTCGTCTAGTGTAGGTTACTTGGGCAACCAAATGAATGAAAATGAGCAATGTAGAAGAAATAAATGAATGGATATACAAATACATGACAAACAAAACATGTACATACAATACATATTTATATATGTTATTTTCTTTTATTATATTATTGCACCACTAAGCATTATTGCTTAGCGCGTTGCTTTTGCCACGCGTAGGTACTGGAGATCCCGATCGCGAGCCCAGTAGACCACAGACTGGGTGAGTCCATCCGGCAGTTCTGCTCAGTGTCCGTGTCACCTCGTCACCTGCAGTGCATTGGTAGGACACTAGATGTCATTTTGTCATTTTGTAATTAAATTTTTATTTTCTCATATGTATTTGGGATTATGTAATGTATTTTGAGGTTCATGTAAATAATAAAGATTTATGGTCATGTATGGTATTAATTTGAGTATTAAATGGTTGTTTATATACGAGAACCCTGAGAAAGGGATGTGTTGAGAAATGAAAAGGCTATTGAGAACTGAAATTTAGAAATATTGTTGAGTTTTGATATTGAGATTCTGTTGATGAATTGAAGTTGGGTTTGTTTGAAAATTATTTGGAAGTGTTTTCACAGGTTCCGAAGAACGGTTTTCTCCATTTTTAGCCGGTACTCCGCCGGATTTTCTTTAAAATTTTCGGAACCTTAAATGAATAAGAATTTCGATAAATGGCTTAAATAAATCATATTTCATAAATTATCTTCAAAAGCATGATACAAATTAAGTACGGTATATTATAGTGTGCCAGTACACAGTGTGGCCTTACTTACTCGGGTATACTGTACACGGGTAAGGGGTGTCACATTTAGTGGTATCAGAGCACGGTTTAGGCGTTTCTGGGCCTAGATTGAGTCCATACCATGCATTGCATTTGTAAGAGTCGAGGTGACACTAACGCAGATCTGTTTATCCTTCTTATTTTGAATAGGATATGGACCCTTCATCTCAGAGAGCCGTTGAGGAGGAAGTGGAGAGTCATGCTCCACTGCAGAAATGAGGCTGGGGCATGAGAGAATCTACTCCGCCAGCTCAAGCAGAGCCTGCTCATCCTCCATAGGCCATGTTCCAACAAATGGCCGACTTTTTTAGACAAATGGCCGGGGTAATGCCAGCACCACCACCACCACCACCAGCTCCACAGCAGAAATCACACCTGGAAAGACTAAGGAAGTTTGGAGCTGTGGACTTCTATGGTAAGAGAGAAGATGACTCATTGTGCCGAGAATTGGTTGAGCAATGGGCAGAGTCTTGAAACAACTCCACCGCACTCGAGCAAAATCTAGAAGTCGCTATCTCTTTCTTGCAAGACGATGCATATGAGTGGTGGGACACTGTGTGTCGAGTGAAGTGCAAAAAGTCAGTAACTTGGGATTTCTTTCTCTCGAGTTCAAGAAGAAGTATGTGGATCTTGTATATCCGAAGAGAGAAGAAGAGAATTTATTAACACGAGGCGAGACAATTGTCCGTGGCTGAATATGAGAAGGAATTTTGTCCGATTGAGCCGATATGGAGGAGATAGTCCCTAATGAAGTGAAAGATGCAAGAGATTTGAAGAGGACTAAATGACAACATCAAGATTCAGCTCAACGCCTTGGGAATCACAGAATTTACCAAGTTAGTGGAAGCCGCCATAAAGGTTGAAAATGTGAGAATTAGTGAGTGGACTAGAAGAGAGAGACAGAGAAGAGGGGACCGGGTCGATCGAGTTCGGCTCTGCATCAAGGAAGAAGTTCAAGGGTCCTCTGCACAAAGTTCAGCCACGTGGTCGTGGTCGGTCTCGGGGCGAGCCACGATTCACTCCTAGGAGAGGTCATCCACACCATCGGGGCGCCTCTCGAGGATGGGGTTCAGGGACCAGCCCAGATCTTCTGCATGTCCACATTGCACGAAATGGCATAAGGGAGTGTTGGAGAGTGACTGGTGCTTGCTTGAGATGTGGGTCAACAGAGCATCGATTGAGAAACCGCCCACGCAGAACTACTACAACCGCTCCAACACAAGCATGCACTCGCTCCGCACCACGAGAGGTAGAAAACTGCAAGTCGGAAGGCGTTGGACCATCACAGAGGCCTACATCCGAGCCGGCAGAGAGGCCGATACGGACCACCCGCGAAATTATGCCTTGAGAGCTCGGGAGGAGCAAGATGCCGGGACGTCATCGAGTGCGTTCTCCTCTACACTACACTGCAGATGCATTGGTGGATCCAGATCCACTCATTCTTACATTTGCATCAACCTACCCGTAGAAAGGGGATACTAATAGGGAGAGTGACCAAGACATTCTGGTCACTAATCCATTGGGTCACGATGTAGTGGTGAACAAAGTATACAAGGGTTGCCCGTTAAGGATTGAGGGTATGAATTCTTGGCGACTGATTGAGTTACCCTTCCACGAGTTTGACGTGATTTTGGGAATGGGTGGTTGTCACGTCATCGGGCAATAGTTGATTGCAAATTAAAGATAATTTCTCTAAAAACTTGAGGGTAATGAGATCACGATTGTGGGGAAAGGATAGATTTCTTGTCCAATGTCATCTCGATTGCAAGAAGAATGATGAGAAAAGGTGTGAAGCCTACCTAGCACATGTGGTGGATACTAGGCAAGCTAAGCCAAACTGAGTGACATACCCACGGTGAGAGACTTCCTGCAGGTATTTCTGAAGAATTGCACAGTTTGCCACGAAAGGGAAGTTGAATTTGCTATTGAGACACCGCCGGCACAAAGACCCATTTCCATTGCTCCTTATAGGATGGCACCCATCGAATTGAGGGAGTTGAAAACTTCGGTTGCAAGAGTTGCTTGATAAGGGGTTCATACGCCTGTGTCACCATGGGGAGCTCCAGTCTGTTTGTAAAGAAGAAGGATGGGACTTTGAGGCTTTGTATTGATTCTGGCGGTTGAATAAAGTGATCGTGAAGAACAAATATCCGTTGCCTAGAATTGATGATCTGTTTGATCGGTTGAAGGGAGCAGAGTATTTTCTAAGATTGATCTCGATCGAGGTATCATCACCGAGGGTGAAAGATGTAGATGTGCCCAAGATCGCATTCAGGACCGGTATGGGCATTATGAGTTTCTGGTGATGCCCTTTGGCCTAACAAATGCACCGGCGTTCATGGACCTTATGAACCGTATCTTCCATCCATACCTAGATCGGTTCGTAGTGGTTTTTATTGATGACATTCGTGTACTCCAAGACCAGGGAAGAACATGATGAACATTTGAGGATTGTTACGCAAACCTCATGCGGAAAAGAAGGCAGATGCTAAGTTGTCCAAGTGTGACTTTTGGTGAATGAGATTGCATTCCTTGGACACATAGTGTCAGCTGATGGGATTAGGGTGGATCCCAAGAAAATAGAAGCAGTGATGGAATGGAAACCTCCCAGAAACACAACTGAGGTCAGAAGCTTCTTGGGGCTAGCTGGGTATTACAGAAGATTTGTGAAGGGATTTTCCCTAATAGCTGCTCCAATGACCAAGTTGTTACACAAGAATGTCAGATTTGACTGGAATGACAAGTGTCAGACCAGTTTTGAGAAATTGAAGGCTATGTTGTGAGGCACCAGCAGCACACCGCGTGTCGGAAAGGACTTTGTGGTCTATTGTGATGCCTCACATAATGGGTTAGGGTGTGTATTGATGCAAGAGGGGAAAGTGATCGCCTATGCTTCCAGACAGCTAAGGCCACATGAACAGAACTACCCTACCCATGATCTAGAGCTTGCAGCAATTATCTTCGCACTGAAGATATGGAGGCATTACTTGTATGGGGAAAAGTGCTACATTTACACAGACCACAAAAGCCTGAAATACTTGCCAACCCAGAAGGAGCTCAACCTTAGACAGAGGCGATGGATTGAGTTCCTAAAGGATTATGATTGTGTAATCGACTACCATCCTGGGAAGGCAAATGTAGTTGCGGATGCTTTGAGCAGAAAATCCATGACAGCTTTGAGATCATTGAATACCCGTCTAACTTTGATTCGAGATGGAGCTATCTTGGCTGAGTTGCAAGTGAGGCCAAACCTGCTACAGCAGATTTTAGATGGGCAGAAGGTAGATGAGAAGTTAATGGCTATTATGAGCAAGGTCTCAGAGGGAAAAGCAACTGATTATGTGATGAAAGCAGATGGGTGTCTGTATTACAAAGGAAGACTGTGTGTACCAGATGATGGGGAATTGAAAGCTAGTATTCTAAAAGAGGCACACACTAGTGTATATGCTATGCACCCAGGAAGTACAAAGATGTATCATGACCTGAAGCTTCAGTATTGGTGGCCTGGTATGAAGAAAGACATAGCTGACTATGTGACTAAATGCTTGACATGTCAGCAAGTCAAGGCAGAACATCAAGTTCCATCAGGTTTGCTACAGCCTATACGCATACCTGAATGGAAATGGGATCGGGTCACCATGGATTTTGTAAGTGGTCTACCTCTCACCCAGAAGAAATATGATGCAGCATGGGTAATAGTGGATAGACTGACGAAGTCAGCACACTTTCTGCCAGTTAGGACTGACTACTCACTGGAGAGGTTAGCAGAATTGTATATCAGTGAGATAGTTAGACTGCATGGAATCCCACTTTCCATTATATCTGACCGAGACCCAAGGTTTACATCGAGATTTTGGAAGAAGTTACATGAGTCCTTGGGTACACAACTCCATTTCAGCACAGCTTTCCATCCTCAGACGGATGGGCAATCAGAAAGAGTAATCTAGGTAAACAATTGAAACCCATGAAATTGATACAAATATAGAACTGAATGATAATAATAACATGAAATATTTGTCAGGTCCTTGAGGATATGCTGAGGAGTTGTGTCATTGAGTTTGAGGGAAGTTGGGATAGATACCTCCCACTGGCAGAGTTTGCATACAACAATAGCTACCAAGCTAGTATCCAAATGGCTCCGTATGAAGTGCTGTATGGGAGAAAATGTAGAACTCCAGTGTGCTGGACTGAATTGGGCGAAGACAAACTGGTAGGGCTAGACCTGGTGAAACAGGCTGAGGAAAAGGTAAAATCAATCAAAGCCAATCTCAAAGTTGCCTCGCATGCATGTAAATCTTATGCCGACCTGAAGAGAAAAGAAATAGAATATGGGGTTGGCGACAAAGTGTTCCTCAAGGTGTCACCATGGAAGAAAGTGTTGAGGTTTGGAAGGAAAGGTAAGTTAAGCCCTAGGTCTATTGGCCCATATGAAGTTATTGAACGTGTGGGTCCAGTGGCCTATAGGCTAGCTTTACCTCCAGAGCTGGACAAGATCCACAATGTGTTCCATGTATCCATGCTCAGAAGATACCGCTCAGACCCTTCACATGTCATCTCCAGAGAAGAAATTGAAATACAACCGGATTTGACATATGAAGAAGAACCTCTACGGATCCTAGCTCGGGAAGTGAAAGAGTTGAGGAACAAACAGATTCCATTGGTGAAAGTGCTTTGGAGGCACCACAACACCGAGGAAGCAACTTGGGAAAGTGAAGAGATGATGAGGCAACAGTTCCCTCAACTGTTTGCATCAGGTAAATTTTGAGGACGAAATTTAAATTAGAGGGGAAGAGTTGTAACACCCTCCCGGTAACCACTCCGTACATTCTACTGTTCCGGTGACCGGTGTCGGTCCGGACAGCTAGAACGTCCGAAAAAATATTAAAATTAAAGTCGGGAACCATAATTAACTCAAATATTAATAAGAAACACTTAGTAAAAATTTTAGAAATAAAATACAACCAAGCAAAACGAGCCGGTGCCCAAGCGATGGGTAACCGGAGGGAAGTTGCGGTTCTCGCAACGAGGAGCCCTAGACCCGGGGGAAAAATTATAAAATAATTTTTGGGACTCCAGAGAAGGGTAATTGAGGTTCCCATGGCATTAGAATGCCAAGAAAATACCTAGAAAATTTTTTCAATGCAGAGCGATTTTGACCCGTTAAGCCAAACGGAGGGCATTTTGGTCATTTCGCCTTCCGAGGTGATTTTTGGCCTACTTGTCCAGTTGAGTAAATAATTAATATGACATAAAATATGAATTAATGTTGATGAAAAATTTATTAAAAATGAGAAATGAAAATAAGAAAACAAAAGTAAGAAGAAAAGTAAGTAAATGGGAATTATGATGTCATTAAGAAAAACTATGACCAATCAAAATTTAGCCATTATTTGACTAACTAATAAAGAGATAAAAGAAGACCTAAACAATTAAATTACCAGCTGCTTTCTTCTTCTTCTTCTTCCTTAAAAACGTGATCCTCTCTTCTTCCTCCCTCCATGAAAATTTTCTTTCATTACCTCCATTTCCCATGAGTTTCCACCACTAAACCCTAACCCCTTTCATTAAACCTTGACCATATCACTTGGAGAAGCTTTTGGAAGCCAAGGAAAGGAAGAAAAGTGAGGTTTAGGGCTTTGGAAATTCTGCCCAAACAAGGTTAGTGCACTTATACCCATTAAACTCTTTAATTCCATGATTTTGGACTTGAACTTAGTAAGATTTGTAGTTTAAATGAACAAAAACCTATGGGTATGAACACTTCAATTTCGCAGCCCTAAGAAGAACCAATAAGGAGTGTTTTGAATGTTTTTAATGGACTTAGCATGAGTTGGAGATTGTATTTAAGTTATATAATTACCTAGATGTTTAACTAGGGTGCTAAAGGAGGTTTATGGGTAAATTGCCTTGGACACTAGGGTTTTGAGGCATGAAAAAGTGACTTGGCTGACCAACCTATTAAAGAACACTCTAATGGTCAATAAGTGACCATTTTGGATATGTTGACCATAATTAGAACTGAAAAATGGTAGGGTAAAGTGAAAGTGAAATCGCCTAGGGCAGAAAGATAGGGACTGAAAATTCAGTCCCTTTGCACAGCCATAACTTGGGCTGTGTTAGTCCAATTGGTGTTTGGCCAATTGGACATGAAACTAGGCTTATAATGGCACATTTTTTCTGAAGAAACCATGCCCAAAAGACCAAAGCAAAAGGGTCAAAACTCAGCCACAATCCGGATACCCTGCACTGAATTCTGCAGAATTTGCCAAATGAACAGTTGGCCATAACTCACTGTAGATTTGGTCAATTGGCCTGAAATGTTTACAGCAACAAGTTAAGACATAGACAAACAACTTTCATGAAGGAACCTACCCCAAATTATGGCCAAAACCCATTC
Source organism: Hevea brasiliensis (assembly GCF_030052815.1). Taxonomy (NCBI): domain Eukaryota; kingdom Viridiplantae; phylum Streptophyta; class Magnoliopsida; order Malpighiales; family Euphorbiaceae; genus Hevea; species Hevea brasiliensis. Next base: position 73,041,226 of record NC_079504.1, read on the forward strand.
AACCAAGTGACTCAAGTTACTATTCATGCACTGTTGATATTGTAAATTTCTGCAGAATGCGTATCCGGACAGCTTGGGTTTTTGAGCCATATCTGGAGCTACAAAACTCCAAATGGAGTGATTCAAAAAAGGAAATTCAACTAGACAAAATAAGGAACAACTTTCATGTTTTACATTTCTTCAAATTCCAACAGTAACAGTGTCCAATGGAACAGTAAAGTTGACTCACCAAAACTGAAATTTTCTGCTTGTGTGGGTTACACTTTGAAATGGTATTAACACTTAATGCCAACAAGTTTTAAACACCAAATGTGGTATGTTGGGAGTGCCAAAGGCAATGTACACATTTTTATTCCAAAAGTCAACATTTTTGTTGACCAATGATGAATAGTGACACCAAAAAAGTTGAAATTCACAAATTGACAAATTTAAGAGTTTCAAATGCCCTAGTATACCTAACAAGATTGGTTTGGATAGTTTGGCATGCCAATAGGGTTGATTAGCGATCGCACATGGCAATATGCCATTCCGTGATTTCATGGCTTTTAGCCATTCGACTTTGTATTGAGACTTGGCCTTGTGCACGATATTATTTACGCCTTGTTAGTCGCTACTGCACACCGGAGATGCATATGTGACCGATGGTGTGATGGCCCAAGGTACTAGGTACCCAAAGTGCGATTTACCGTTATCGATCCGATCGTCTAGTGTAGGTTACTTGGGCAACCAAATGAATGAAAATGAGCAATGTAGAAGAAATAAATGAATGGATATACAAATACATGACAAACAAAACATGTACATACAATACATATTTATATATGTTATTTTCTTTTATTATATTATTGCACCACTAAGCATTATTGCTTAGCGCGTTGCTTTTGCCACGCGTAGGTACTGGAGATCCCGATCGCGAGCCCAGTAGACCACAGACTGGGTGAGTCCATCCGGCAGTTTTGCTCAGTGTCCGTGTCACCTCGTCACCTGCAGTGCATTGGTAGGACACTAGATGTCATTTTGTCATTTTGTAATTAAATTTTTATTTTCTCATATGTATTTGGGATTATGTAATGTATTTTGAGGTTCATGTAAATAATAAAGATTTATGGTCATGTATGGTATTAATTTGAGTATTAAATGGTTGTTTATATACGAGAACCCTGAGAAAGGGATGTGCTGAGAAATGAAAAGGCTATTGAGAACTGAAATTTAGAAATATTGTTGAGTTTTGATATTGAGATTCTGTTGATGAATTGAAGTTGGGTTTGTTTGAAAATTATTTGGAAGTGTTTTCACAGGTTCCGAAGAACGGTTTTCTCCATTTTTAGCCGGTACTCCGCCGGATTTTCTTTAAAATTTTCGGAACCTTAAATGAATAAGAATTTCGATAAATGGCTTAAATAAATCATATTTCATAAATTATCTTCAAAAGCATGATACAAATTAAGTACGGTATATTATAGTGTGCCAGTACACAGTGTGGCCTTACTTACTCGGGTATACTGTACACGGGTAAGGGGTGTCACATCATAAGTGCCAAACTGTGAACCCAATTGGTATGAGGCCAATGGGGGGCGAAACTAGACACCAAATAGGCCAACTTTCATGTAGAAATGTTGCTAAAATTCTGCCTAGAAATTGACCTTAAAAATGACTAAATCCGAAATAGCAACCTTGCAACCCAGATTTTTGACCATATGAACAGTAGTCCTTGGGATGACCATAACTCACTCAAAACAGGTCCAATTGACCTGAAATTTTTACCATGGTTAGTTAGACATAGATCTACAATTCTTATGAAGACACCAAAGCCCAGAAATGGCCAGAACCAAGTCAAATGGCTTGCACAATTTCGAGTACAAAAACTGCTGAACCAAAAGTGACCTAAAATTGATCAAATTTTGTACTAAAAGTGCAATCTGTCCAGCTTTAGTAAATTGACCATAACTTGGTCTATACAACTCAGAATGACCTGAAATTTTGCCTCAAGTGCAATAAGATATAGAGCTACAATTAGCTTCTTTGACCAGAAGATAAAAACCAAGATAAATAGGACTTTAAGCTAGACCAATCTAGCACACAAAAATTGAGAATTTGACATTTTACATACAATGATGCTTGAAGCATTTTGGCAATGAATGCCAACTTGTAAAAATGGTAAATTGCACTATATTGGCAACATATTAAGATATAAATTGTGACATATTGATGCTAGAAACAACTTATCCATATTACCTAAAAAGGTCAACATATACATTGACTTGTGAATTACATAATAGTTAGTAAACTCCAAAAATTAAAGAATTAAACAATTAATTTATAATGTGCCCTAGTTTGCCTAGTTGACTAGTATGGATAGGTTGGCATGCTAATAGGATTCTGACAGCTGTTCTGTAAATGACTTTATGCCATACTGTGTTTTTACGGCGTATTGTGCCGCACTGTGACTTTAATAGCCTACGGCTATACATATTGTATATTTATTCTTGGCTTAGTGCCAGATTGATTATATGGCTTTTTAGCCACACTATTTGCACACTGGGAGATACTTTGTGACTGATGGTGTGACGGCCTGAGATACTTAGTAACCAGTGCTAGTATATCCATTTATCCAGTTTGGTCAGTGTATAGGCTACACAAGTAGTAATTCAAGTACTATTAAATTTAAATAGCTAAATCCAGTCTACTAACATACAGCACTGCCAAAAGTTAGCAAATATTGAAATGTTAGCAAATAAAAGTAGAATCAGCAACTGCAAAGTATATCGATGTTATAAATTCATAAACACTTCATTTAGTTTATTTTAGTGTATATTTCTTTATATTTGGCACCACTAAGCAAAATTGCTTAGCGCGTTGCTTTTGTAACGCGTAGGTATTGGAGACACAGCTGGGGAGCCTAGCGGACCTACGATCGGGTGAGACATCATATCTGTACAGGAGTCCAGAGTCATCTGCACTGCATTGCATACATGGTAGGACTTAGAATATCTCGTATTTTGTACTTTTTTTGTATTTTTTAAATTTGGCCCTGTATTTTATAATATTATGAAAGCTCTAAAGTTTGTAATATCTTGTACATATTAAATAACATAGAGATTTTCTGGATATAAAATATAAATTAATTAATTAATCTCTATTAATTAATTTCTCATTAATTAAAGAGATTAGCCATCAATCTCTTGAATTAAGAACACTGGAAATTGTTTCTAGTGTCCTGTTTACATATCTAATCTCTTAAAAGGCAGAACTTGAATTTCTAATTAATAAAAAAAGCTTTAGAAGCTGTTCAAGGGCTGCCATAGGTGTTCTTGGTGTGGACAAGTTAGAGGGACAACATCTGGTGTCCTGAAGACGAATCTCAAAGGCACAGACACGCTGCAGTGCATCAAGAGGTTAGTGTAATCGTTCTTGATTTAATCTAGGGTTCTAAAATTAATCTGATTAATTTTAAAATCTTAAATGGCAAATACAGATCCAAAAACATATTAAAAGAGTTTTAATATGTTGTTTATCATTGAAATCAAATAGATAAAAATAAATCTTGCATGATGCATGTGACCCTAGGTGAAAAATTTTGAATTCAATGGTATAAACTTGTGTTTTTCACGCTTCCGTTCCTTCATTTAAATTATTATGGACTGTATTGTGAAACTGTTTAATGACTGTAAAAGTCTATTGACTTTACTGAGAAATAGAGACTGTGAAATATCTGAGGTTTTGATATTATCATATTAAACTGTTTTCAATAGGTTTGGAAGGACAATTTGTACGAAATACAGACGGCACCTTGCCAAATTTTTATTACCATTTTTAAAACACTTATTTTATCAAAGTATGAAAATAGTATCAGCATGATATGAATATTACATAAAAGACTTCTTAAAATCAAATTGAGTTCAGGAAATGAAATAATAAAAAACTAGGTGTTTCGGCATGCCGTGTAGCACGCCTTACTCAGTTATACTGTAGACGGGTGAGGGGTGTTACATTTAGTGGTATCAGAGCTTGGTTTAGGCATTTCTGGACCTAGATAAATTGCATATCATGCATTGTATTGTAAGTGTTAAGATGACTCTAATGCAGATCTTTTGATTTGTTTTGTTTTTTTTTTTATATCAGAATATGGACTGCACATCGCAGAGAGCGATCAATGAGGAAGTGGAGAGTCATGCTCCATCTATGACTGAAACAGGAGGCAGGAGGGAACCTGCTCCACCAGTACTAGGTGCACCAGCCACATTCCAGCAAATGGCTGAGTTCTTCAAACAGATGGCAGGAGTTATGCCACCACCACCACCTCCACATCAAAAATCTCATATGGAGAGACTCAGGAAGTTTGGAGCAGTGGATTTTCTGGGAAAAAGGGAAGATGATTCTATCACAGCTGAAAATTGGTTAGGCAGAACTAGAAGAGTCTTGAAATAACTTCATTATACTTTAGAGCAGAATTTGGAAGCTGCTGTATCACTACTGCAAGATGATGCATACCAATGGTGGGATACAATAACTAGTGAGGTGCCACCAGAACAGATAACTTGGGATTTCTTTCTCACTGAGTTCAGAAAGAAGGATGTGGGTAGTGTATACCTGGAAGAGAAAAGAACGGAGTTTATTACCCTATGGGCAGGAAATAGTCCCTAATGAGGCAGAGAGATGTAAGAGATTTGAGGAAGGACTCAATGATAACATTAAAGTAATGATTACAGCCTTGGGGATTACAGAGTTTGCCAAGTTAGTGGAAGTTACACTGAAGGTTGAAAAAGTTAGAATGAATGAGCAGAAAAGAAGGGACAGATAGCAGAAAAGAGGTCAGGGTCAGAATGGTACATCTTCTGCCCTAAGTAAGAAATTCAGAGGTTCACCTACTCAGAGTTTCAGCAGAGCACCAAGTCAGGGTCAGTCATAGAGGCCCAAATCTCAGTTTGCACTAAGGAGAGGCCAGTCCACCCCTTCAATGGCTAGCTCTCCAGGGATAAGGTATAGGGGACTAGCCCCAACAGTATCTGTTGCTTGCCCACATTGCCAAAAATGGCATAAGGGTGAATGTTGGAGGATGATAGGTGCTTGTTTACAGTGTGGATCCACAGACCACCTAGTCCGAGATTGTCCTCGCAGAACTGCTAAATCCACTCCGGTATCAACTGATAGACTTGCCCCTCCAGCTCCAAGGGGTAGAAAGTCGGGTAAGGCTGAGGCAGCCGGCACTTCACAGAAACCTATGTCAGAGTCTGTGGAGAGAGCAAAAGGCAGAAAACCAGCCAGAGCCTATGCTATAAGGGCACAAGAGGAATAGGATGCTCCAGATGTCATCAAGGGTATGTTCCTCCTCTATAATACTTCTGTGCATGCATTAGTGGATCCTGGATCTACTCATTTATATATTTGTATCAAGCTACCCGTAGAAAAGGGAATACCAGTAGAGGAAAATGACCAAGACATCCTGGTCACAAATCCGCTAGGCCACAGTGTGGTAGTAAATAAGGTGTATAAGGGCTGTCCATTGAAGATTCAAGGGAAAGAGTTCTCAGCAGACTTAATTGAACTAATTTTCCATGAGTTTGATGTGATTTTGGGAATGGACTGGTTATCCCATCATTAGGCAATAGTAGATTGTAAATTGAAGAGAATCTCTCTGAAAACTACTGAGAACGAAGAAATAATAGTTGTGGGTGAAAGGACAGATTTCTTGTCCAATGTCATCTCAGCTACATTTGCAAGGAGATGGTTGAGAAAAGGGTGTGAAGCCTATCTGGCACACGTGGTTGACACTAGGTAGGGTAAACTTGACTTGTCTGACATACCCACAGTAAGGGATTTCTCTGAGGTATTTCCTGAGGAATTGCCTAGCTTACCACCAGAAAGGAAAGTTGAATTTGCTATTGAGATTATACCGGGTATAGCTCTAATTTCAATTGCTCCATATAGGATGGCACCTGCTGAATTGAAAGAGTTAAAAATCCAACTGCAAGAATCACTAGACAAGGGGTTCATACTCCCCAGTGTGCCACCGTGGGGAGCTCCGGTACTGTTTGTAAAGAAGAAGGATGGGACACTGAGGTTATGTGTTGACTACCTGCAGTTAAACAGAGTAACAGTGAAGAATAAGTATCCGTTGCCTAGAATTGACGATCTGTTTGATCAATTGAAAGGAGCCGGTGTGTTTTCTAAAATTGATCTCAGATTAGGGTATCATCAGCTAAGGGTTAAGGATGCAGATGTGCCTAAGACTGCATTTAAAACCCGGTATGGGCATTATGAATTCTTGGTGATGCCATTTGGGTTAACAAACGCTCCAGCAGCATTCATGGACCATATGAATCGAATCTTCCATCCATACTTAGATCGGTTCGTAGTGGTCTTCATTGATGACATCCTGGCGTATTCCAAGGATAAAGCAGAACATGATGAGCATTTAAGAATTGTTTTACAGACTCTAAAGAGAAGAAACTGTATGCTAAATTGTCCAAGTGTGAGTTCTGGTTAAATGAGATTGCATTCTGTAGAAAGAGATGATTCTTCTTAATATCAATTAATCTGTACATGGGTATATATATACAATTGATTCCTATAATTGTGTTCTACTAATTAGGAAGAAATCCTAAATAAGAAATCCTAAATAAGAAATCCTAAATAGGAATATAGAATACAGAATATACAGAGAAATAATATAGTGATTGACTTTCTATAACACTCCCCCTCAAGTTGGAGCATAGATGTTAATCATGCCCAATTTGTTACAAATGTAGTCAATCCTAGCTCCATTCAGAGCTTTTGTGAAAATATCTCCTAACTGCTCCCCAGTTTTGATGTGTCCTGTTGAGATGATCTATTGTTGAATCTTTTCACGAATAAAGTGACAATCAATCTCAATATGTTTAGTCCGCTCATGAAATACCGGATTAGAAGCAATATGGAGAACATCTTCATTATCACACCACAATTTCGCAGGCAAGGAGGTCTTAAAACCTGTCTCATCTAGTAATTGAAGTATCCACATTACCTCACATACTGATTGTGCCATGGCTATGCATTCGGATTCAGTACGAGATCGAGAAACTACACTCTGTTTCTTGCTTCTCTAAGACACCAAATTTCTTCCAAAAAAAATGCAATATCCAGTAGTTGACCTTCTATCAACCTTATATCCGGCCCAATCAGCATCTGAAAAACATTCAACATTCAAATGCCCATGATTACCATATAATAAACCTCTTCCTGGAGTGCCCTTTAGATAACACAAGATTTGTCCCAAGGCTTCCTAATGAGCAATAGTTGGGAAAGACATAAACTGACTTACCACACTAACGACAGCAATGTCAGGACGAGTGACTGTAAGGTAGTTCAATTTTTATACCAATCTCCTGTATCTCTCTGGATCTTCAAACAACTCACTATCCCCTGCTAACAGTTGTAAATTTGGAGTCATTAGTGCACTACAAGGCTTAGCACCTAATTTTCCTGTCTCTGTTAATAAATCAAGGACATATTTTCTTTGAGATAAGAAAATACCCTTCTTACTTCTCATAACTTCAATACCCAAGAAATACTTTAACAATCCCAAGTCTTTGGTCCGAAACTGGGTTTAGAGGAAGGTTTTAAGAGATGAAATACCTGCAGAGTCACTTCCAGTGATGACAATGTCATCCACATAGACTACCAGGAGAATTAGACCAGCCTCAGATTGCCTATAAAATACTGAGTGATCACACTTACTCTTTTGCATACCAAATTCCTGTACTGCTTCACTGAATCTCCCAAACCAGGCCCTAAGACTTTGTTTCAAGCCGTAAAGAGACTTCCGAAGCCTACAAACTTTACCCAACTCCCCCTGAGCAACAAACCCAGGTGGTTGCTCCATAAAGAAAAACATTCTTGATATCCAATTGGTGCAGGGCCAATCATATGTAGCTGCTAAAGAGATAAACAAGCGAACAGAAGTAAGTTTAGCTACAGGAGAAAAAGTGTCAGAGTAATCAACCTCATATGTCTGAGCGTATCCTTTTGCTACAAGGCGTGCTTTTAACCTAGCCACAAAACCATCAGGATTTCCCTTTACTGTAAATACCCATTTGCAATCAATAGCCTTCTTACCAGTGGGCAAAGGCAACAGTTCCCATGTACCATTAGCACCTAAAGCCTCCATTTCCTCTTTCATAGCAAAGACATCACCAGGGATGAGACAAAGGCCTCACCAACAAGATAGAGATAGGAACATAGTCTAAAGAAGTAACAAAACACTGAGAACAAGAAGACAATTGATTATAAGAAATAAAAGAAGAGATAGGGTAAATACATGAACGTTTACCTTTACAAAGAGCAATGGGTAAGTCTAGATCAGAATCATGATTAGTATGAGGTACAGGATCTCCCAACGAAGTAGTTGGTGGAGGATCTAAGTCAGGAATCTCCAATCTCTTGGAATAAACATGAACAACGGGAGGACAAGTAGGTCTAGAGACAGAAGGAACAGGCTGTGGGAGAGGACTAGACATTAGCTGGACAATATATATTAAGAGATCATCCTCCTCCCCCTGACTCTCATACACAAATGATTGAGGAAAAAATGAAGTGGACTCAAAAAATGTGACATCTGCAGAAATAAGATAACGATTAAAAGTAGGAGAGAAACAGCGGTACCCTTTTTGCAGCCGAGAGTACCCAAGGAAGACACATTTGAGAGACTTTGGATCCAATTTAGTAACCTGTGGACGAACATCACGCACAAAACAAGTACAACAAAAAATACGAGATTCAACAGGGAACAAAGATTTTGTAGGAAACAAAGCAGTATAAGGAATATCCCCATTAAGGATAGAAGATGGCATACGATTGATAAAAAAACATGCCGTAGAAACTGCATCTGCCCAAAAGTGTTTAGGAACTTTCATCTGAAAAAGAAGAGCACGAGTTACCTCAAGAAGATGCCGATTTTTTCTTTCGGCCAAGCCATTTTGGGATGGGGTATCCACACAGGAAGACTGATGAAGAATGACATTTTGTGTCATATAAGACTGAAATTGTGCTAAAAAGTATTCTTTGGCATTGTCACTTCTTAATATGTGCATAGAAATATTAAATTGAGTTTTGATTTCATTACAAAAGGCACAAAAGATAGAAAACAACTTAGAACGATTCTTCATTAAATATAACCAGGTAACACGAGAGTAATCATCAACAAAAGTAACAAAATAACAAAATAACAAAATCCAGTTTTAAAAGTAATAGAATAAGGACCCCAAACATCAGTATGAACTAACTCAAAAGGGGATGAAGCCCGTTTATTGACTCTAGACTCAGAAGGCAAACGATGATGTTTTGCAAACTGACACGACTCACATTCTAGTACTGATAAAGACTGAAACTGAGGACATAACTTATTCATGGTAGACAAAGAAGGATGGTCCAATCTACAATGAGCTTCTAGAGGTGTTAAGGTACTGGAGCAAACAAGCAACTGCGGTATATGATTTTCCAGAATGTAGAGACCACCTGACTCACGTCCTCTACCAATAATCTGCTTCGTCATAAGATCCTGAAACAAACACTGGTCAGGAAAAAAAGAAAACAGAACAATTTAATGTACGAGCAAGTTTGCTAACAGAAAGTAGATTAAAAGAGAATTTTGGTAGACACAAAATAGATGACAAAGAAATTGACGAAGTCGGGTTCGCAGTTCTAGAACCCATGACACAAGAAGTAGAACCATCAGCTAAAGTAACAGTAGAGGAAGTGAGATTAGACTAAAAAGTAGATAGAAGACTAGAATTACCTGTCATGTGATCTGTCGTACTAGAATCAATACCCCATTTGGATGAGGAAGACACAAGGCATGTAGTGGATTTACCTGACTCAGCGATCACAGTGACAGGGGAACTGGTAGGCTTTAGAGATGCCTGATACTGGGAAAACTGTGCAAAATCCTCTGCAGATACCAAAATAGTTTTCTCAGAGGAAGATACTGTAGAATCCTCTGCTGCCATATTTGCCATCTGTGATCTCTGATTTTTCCTCTGAAGTTGCGGACAATTATATTTTGTATGGCCAGGCTCATGGTAATAATAACAAATGACTCCTCTTGAGTCCTGATTAGAACTAGCTTCTCCATTACGCTGATTACTTCTGTTGCCTGTAATTCCTCCTCTACTCTCTCTTCTATTACCCTGTTGTCCATTTGGATTACGACTAATAAGAGCACTACTGGCAGGCTGTGAAGATTGGGTATTCTCTGTACAAAGGACCAGTGTGAACATTTCATGCAAAGAGGAAATATCAGAACTGGAGAGAATTTGAGATTTAGCAGTCTCATACTCTGAAGGAAGGCCTGCAAGAAAACTCATAACAGCCAGTTGCTCCCGTTGGGATGCTGAACTTTCACATCAGGATTAAAAGGCAACAATACATTAAGTTCCTCATATACCCGTTTAAAATCTATAAAATAAGCCATGAGAGACTTATCCTCTTTTTCAGCCCGATAGAATGCCTTACAAACATCATAAATACAGGAGATATTCCCTTTACCAGAATACAAAAAATCTAAGTAATCCATCAATTCCTTAACAAATTCACAGTGATTAATTAAACTAATTACCTCACTGTGAATCGAGTTCCGAAGCTACAAAAATAACTGAGCATCCTCCCTTAGCCAAGTTTGTCGTGCATCATCCGTAGGTGAATCTTTAGTAAGGTGATCATCCTCATCAATGCTATGCAAATAGACCCTAACAATCTTACTCCACTCCAGGTAATTCGAACCATTAAGTTTGTGTTCCGTGATCTTAGTCATCACCTAAATTACATCAGAAATAATATTCTTATTGTCTGCCATTTGTTAAGACAAAAAAAAAACTAACCGAACCGCTAATCCAAAGTGCTTACAGCAATAAAATAACCCAAAATCACAAATCAAGCAAATATCAAAATAGGATCTGAGAGCCAAACCTCAGAAGTCCTTTAATCATATACTGGATTAGGCAATAGCACACAGTGGTGGAATGAGGGGGTTGAGGTGACACCGGCGATGTTGATCGGAGTTAAAATGGCCGATCGGTGACCAAGGTCTCTCCTAAGTTGGGTGGTGAGAACAAATAGTCACCCTAGATAGATGACCTGCTCTGATACCATGTAGAAAGAGATGATTCTCCTTAATATCAATTAATCTATACATGGATATATATATACAATTGATTCCTATAATTGTGTTCTACTAATTAGGAAGAAATCCTAAATAAGAAATTCTAAATAGGAATACAGAATACAGAATATATAGAGAAATAATATAGTGATTGACTTTCCATAACACATTCTTTGGACATGTAGTATCAGCTGAAGGGATTAGAGTGGATCCTAAGAAGATTGAAGCAGTGATGGAATGGAAGCCTCCCAGAAATACAACTGAGATCAGAAGTTTCTTGGGGTTAGCTGGATATTATAGAAGATTTGTAAAGGGATTTTCCCTGATAGCTGCTCCAATGACTAAATTACTACACAAGAATATGAAATTTGACTGGAATGACAAGTGTCAAGCCAGTTTTGAGAGGCTGAAGGCTATGTTGACAGAGGCACCAGTGTTAACACAGCTAGTGTTGGGAAAAGACTTTATAGTCTACAGTGATGCCTCAAATAATGGGTTAGGGTGTGTACTCATGCAAGAAGGGAAAGTGGTCGCATATGCTTTCAGGCAGTTAAGGCCACATGAAAAGAATTACCCTACTCATGATTTGGATTTAGCAGTAATTATCATCGCATTGAAGATATGGAGGCATTACTTGTATGGAGAAAAATTCTACATATACACAGACCATAAGAGTCTAAAGTATCTACCAACCCAGAAGGAACTTAATTTGAGACAGAGGCGATGGATTGAATTCCTGAAAGATTATGATTGTGTGATTGACTATCACCCTGGGAAGGCAAATATAGTCACTGATGCTTTAAGCAGAAAATCTATTGTAGCATTAAGATCTCTAAATGCCCAACTGTCCTTAACTCATGATGGAGTTATTTTGGCTGAGTTGCAAGTGAAGCCGAATCTGTTACAACAGATACAGGATGGGCAGAAGAAAGATGAGAAATTAATGGCTATTAAGGGCAAAATCACTGAAGGGAAGGAAACTAAATATGAAGTGAAAGAAAATGAGTGCTTGTACTATAAAGAAAGAGTATGTGTACCAGATGATAAAGAATTTAAAACCAGTATTCTAAGACAAGCACATAACAGTGTGTATGCTATGCACCCAGGAAGCACAAAAATGTACCATGACTTGAAACTCCGATACTGGTGGCCAGGCATGAAGAAGGACATAGTTGACTATATGACTAGATGTTTGACATGCCAGCAAGTCAAAGCAGAACATCAAGTTTCATCAGGTTTGTTACAGCCCATAAACATACCTGAATGGAAATGGGACCGAGTCACTATGGACTTTGTCAGTGGTCTACCTCTCACTCAGAAAAAGCATGATGCAGTATAGGTGATTGTGGATAGGTTGACCAAATCAGCACATTTTTTGCTAGTCAGAACTGACTACTCACTGGAAAAGCTAGCAGAATTGTACATCAGTGAGATAGTTAGACTACATGGAATTCCGCTTTCCATTATATCTGATAGAGACTCGAGGTTTACATCTAGATTTTGGAAGAAATTACAAGAATCCTTAGGCACCCAACTCCATTTTAGTACGGCTTTTCATCCTCAGACGGATGGACAGTCAGAAAGAATAATCTAGTTAAATTCTAAAACTCATTGAGTTATTGTAAACAATAATTGAACTGATAATGATAATAATTGCCGAACATATGTGATAGGTCCTCGAGGATATGCTGAGAAGTTGTGTTATTGAGTTTGAGGGAAGTTGGGACAGATACCTTCCACTGGCAGAATTTGCATACAACAATAGCTATTAAGCTAGCATACAAATGGCACCCTATGAAGCACTGTATGGGAGAAAATGCAGAACACCTATATGTTGTACTAAAGTGGGTGAAGATAAGATAGTGGGGCCAGACCTGATAAAACAGATAGAGGAAAAGGTGAAACTGATAAAGGCCAATTTGAAAGTTGCCTCAGATCGACAGAAATCTTATGCTGACTTGAGGAGAAAGGACATTGAGTATGAAGTTGGCAAGAAGGTATTTCTCAAAGTATCACCGTGGAAGAAAGTGTTGAGATTCGGGAAAAAGGGAAAATTAAGCCCTAGGTTTATTGGCCCATATGAAGTTATTGAACATGTGGGACCAGTAGCCTACAGATTAGCCTTACCACCTGAGTTGGTCAAGATACATAATGTGTTCCATGTCTCGATGCTCAAAAGATACAGATCAGATCCTTCACATGTCATCTCAGTAGAAGAAATTGTGGTACAACCTGACCTGACGTATGAAGAGGAACCAACTAAAATCTTGGCATGAGAGGTAAAAGAGCTCAGAAATAAGAAAATTCCACTAGTGAAAATCCTATGGAGACACCACAACACGGAAGAGGCAACATGGGAGAGCGAGGAGACAATGAGACAACAATTCCCTCAGCTCTTCACATCAGGTAAATTTCAAGGACGAAATTTTTATTTAGAGGGAAAGAGTTGTAACATCCCCACTGTACGTGTTTTGCATGTTTTGTTGCTCCAGTGGTCAAATAACAATCCAGGCAAGTCAAGATGTCTGGAACTACACTTCGGTGATAGTGAATAGACATATAATTAAAAAGAAAATATAAGAAAAATCAAAGAAAAATGAAAGAGAGAAAATGAAGCTAAGTTAAACGAGCAGGTACTGCAGCGATGGGTGACCGCACTGGAAAGGCCGTTGCTGACCCTAGGATCGCGGGGAACCCTCTGAATAAAATTTCAGGACATAAATAAAAGTTTATTGAAATATAATTGACACTAAAATATCAAAGAAATAAATTAATAAATTAATATAAAGAAAAATGAAAAATTGAGAAACAGACAAAAATCTGTGTTACCGAAAAATCGGGAATATAACCCGAAGTGGGGTATTTTGGTCATTTGACACCTAGAGTTGCCTTTTGATATCAATTTCCATTAAAAATAAATGATATTACACTTTAGAAATGTCATGAAAAATTAAATTGTAATACATTATGTAAATTGTGAAAGAAAGGAGATAAATGTGTAAATAAAGGAAACTTAGTATAATTAAACATTAAACAATTGATTAGTGCTCCACTAACTACATTATAAGGTACATAAAATAACCATTAGTGGGCAGAAATGGGTCATCTTCAACCTTGACAGAAAGCTAGCCGAAGTGAATACCACCATTGAAGTCCACCATGGCCGAATGAACTCTTCTTCCATGTAACCTTGATCAAGCCATCCTTTCCTCTTGATTCCTTTAGTAAAACTTGCCTACTCACCTTGGGGAAGATATTGGCAACAAAAAAAAAAACAAGATTTGGTGAAGTTTGAAGGAAGCTCTCAAGTGGTAAGTGTCCAAATCTTCTCCCTAGCTTTAGTAAAAGTTGTGTTTAGGTTGAGATGAGTAGTTTAATGAAGAGAAATGAAAGAAATAGTGAGATATGGACTTGTCCATTTTCGACAGCCATGAACCTTTGTTGAGCTTGAGTTATTTTTACTTATAATGAATGAAAATGAAGGTTGATTAATTGAAATGAAAGTTGTAGTAAGTTTATATCCAAATATGTGCATACTAATGCTTGAATTAAGGGTTTGAAATGGGATTTTGATGCTTTGGCAAACTGCCATGTTTGGCAGCCTATTAAATCATGAATTTGTGTGTGAATATGTAGTATATTAATGAAATATGCTAGTGTTAAATTGTGGGCAGTATGTGTAAGTGATATTGAAGTATGATTATGTTGAAGTGTATGTGTGATATTGACAATGAGATATGTTGAATTTTGGTGGAAGTGAATGTTGAACTTAATGGTGAATTGTATGCATTGAGCACTTGAATATTCTGCCCAAAATTGTTGCTAGAATTGTGTACCATATATATGTGGAAGTGTCATTGATTGAATATTGAAGAAATGAGGAGGAGAAGGAATATCAAATTGAAAGTGTATGTGCTTTTGTGCAGGTTGTGTATTGAAGGCAGTGCCTAAATTAGGTCATAAGTGCCAAACTATGAACCCAATTGGTATGAGGCCAATGGGGGGATGAAACTAGACACCAAATAGGCCAACTTTTATGTAGAAATGTTGCCAAAATTGTGCCTAGAAACTGACCTTAAAAATGACCAAATCCGGAATAGCAACCTTGTAACCCAGATTTTTGACCATATAAACAGTAGTCCTTGGGATGACCATAACTCACTCAAAACAGGTCCAATTGACCTGAAATTTTTATCATGGTTAGTTTAGAAATAGATCTACAATTCTTATGAGGGCAACAAAGCCCAGAAATGGCCAGAACCAAGTTAAATGGCTTGCACAAGTTCGGGTACAAAAACTGCTGAACCAAAAGTGACCTAAAATTGACCAAATTTTGCACTAAAGGTGCAATCTGTCCAGCTTTAGTAAATTGACCATAACTTGGTCTATACAACTCAGAATGACCTGAAATTTTCCTCGAGTGCAATAAGACATAGAGCTACAATTTTGCTTCTTTGACCAGAAGCTAAAAACTAAGATAAATAGGACTTTAAGCTAGACCAATCTAGCACACAAAAATTAAGAATTTGACATTTTACACAATGATGCTTGAAGCATTTTGGCAATGAATGCCAACTTGTAAAAAGGGTAAATTGCACTATATTGGCAGCATATTGAGATATAAATTGTGACATATTGATGCTAGAAACAACTTATCCATATTACCTAAAAAGGTCAACATATGCATTGACTTGTGAATTATATAATAGTTAGTAAACTCCAAAAATTGAAAAATTAAACAATTAATTTATAGTGTGTCCTAGTTTGCCTAGTTGACTAGTATGGATAGGTTGGCATGCTAATAGAATTCTGACAGCTGTTCTGTAAATGGCTTCATGCCATACTGTGTTTTTAAGGCTTATTGTGCCGCACTGTGACTTTAATAGCCTACGGCTATACATATTGTGTATTTATTCTTGGCTTATTGCCAGATTGACTATATGACTTTTTACCCACACTATTTGCACACCGGGAGACACTTTGTGACCGTTGGTGTGACGGCCCGAGGTACTAGGTACCCAGTGCTAGTATATCCGTTTATCCACTCTGGTCAGTGTATAAGCTACACGGGCAGTAATTCAAGTACTATTAAATTCAAATAGCTAAATCCAGTCTACTGACATACAACACTACCAAAAGTTAGCAAATATTGAAATGTTAGCAAATAAAAGTAGAATCAGCAACTGCAAAGTATATCGATGTTATAAATTCGTAAACACTTCATTTACTTTATTTTAGTGTATATTTCTTTATATTTGGCACCACTAAGCAAAATTGCTTAGCGCGTTGTTTTTGTAACATGTAGGTATTGGAGACACAGCTGGAGAGCCCAGCAGACCTACGACCGGGTGAGACATCAGATCTGCACAGGAGTCCAGAGTCATCTGCACTGTATTGCATACATGGTAAGACTTAGAATATCTCGTATTTTGTACTTTTGTTATATTTTTAAAATTTGGCCCTGTATTTTATAATATTATGAAAGCTCTAAAGTTTGTAATATCTTATACATATTAAATAACATAGAGATTTTCTGGATATATTTAAATTATTATGGACTGTATTGTGAAACTGTTTAATGACTGTAAAAGTATATTGACTTTACTGAGAAATAGAGACTGTAAAATATTTGAGATTTTGATATTATCATATTAAACTATTTTTGTCACACCCTACTCCTCGTAAGATATAACATGCTCCCGTAGTACACCTAATGAATTACCGTACTTCGCCTACTGGTAACCCATTAAATATACTACAAGGAATTTTGAAACAATTTTCGTTCAATTTTAAATTGGTGGGTTAAATTTTCTCAGATTTTAAAAACCTTTATTTAAAGTCCAAACATAAATCAAATTTTTGGATATTTAAAAATCTCTACAATTTTTACAAAAATTTCGGTAGAGTGCCGTCTGTATTTTAAGAAAACAGTTCTTCAAAACCTGAAAATAAAGACACTCCCAATATTTTTCTCAACAACTTCTTCAAATTTCACAACAATCTCAACCAATTTCTCAAGTCTCAAAATTCAAACCATCCTCATTTCACCAATCAACACAAGCAATTCAATACACAGTTTAAATTAAATCAGACATTGAAATATCTCATTAAGATAACAAAATGAATATTTACATTCATGGGAGCATTAAAATTTAATAATGCAAAACTTTATAAATACATAAAATCTCAAGATAATATTACAATAATTTGTATTTGATTATAATCGAAATATATATATATATATATATTACAAAAGAGTTGGTACAACTGCTCAGAGTAAATTTCATACATATAATTGTAGAATTATATCAAAAGCTAATGTACAAGAGTATACCTATGATATACCCGAAGATAATCTCACTGTGTCCTTTAGTAACCTCGCTCAGCTGCTCTATATATTTTCTTTCACCTGCGACAGCATACAAAGCTATTGTTGAGTGGTGAACTCAGTGGTGCACAAACTAATAATTTAAAACTTAATACAAATTATTCTTAACAATTCATAATGAATAAAAATTTAAAATTTCTAAATTCTTCAAAATCCATGACATTCAAAAATCATTATTTTCATTCATGCAAATTATTCATTTGAATAACATTTTAATCAAATAGTAACTATTTATTTACATTTCTTTTAATTTCCGAAACAATACAAAAATATTTTGAATCACTAACAAATTATTTATTTCAATCACAATTTATCAAATTATGCATAATTTAAAGGGCGTTGCCAACAATTCACACAGTTGATCCCATTAACCAAAATTCAAATAGATGCCGTGTTGTACACCACGACATTTCACATTCTCCCAATAACCGAGGCTAAAAGGGAGAAACAAAGACTAGCTAGTATATATGAGTACTCATTCAAATTCTTTCCCAATTGGCAAGCCAGAGAGGAAGTAACTCGCTCCATCTAGTGAAGGGGATATCTCACTAGACAAGCTAATGAGAATTCACAATAAATTTTTCCATGTCAACTGTGGTTTCAAATCATATTCAAAACAATTTCTATTTACAAAGTGTTTACAAATCATCAACATATTTAATCATCATAAATTCATGCTCAAGGTTGGCAACACATCAAACTTAAAATTTACAATCCTCAAAACAATGCAATAAATCCTTAAATGCATAAGAAAATTTATATTCAAATTATACAATTTCATTCAATAAGTTAAAATTCTCAACACAAAAAAAATCATAAATCATACCATAAATTTATTTCAAATCAATTTGGAATTGAAAAATAACAAAAAATAGTTGTGCACAAACCTTAAGCGAGTCACCTCTTGGCCTTGACTTGATTCCTAGAGTTCTTTCCCGGTGTTCTTTTCAACTGAAACACACAATTTTACAGTGTTTCAATACCATAACTTAACATAAATCCAAAAATAAATTTAACTTCACTTTTATTTAGCTCTAACGTGCTAAACTTGACGTTCTTTAATTTTTGTGTTTCGGGGTTACTATTCACTACACTATTTAAGTCAATTTGTTGACTTTCTAAGGCTTAATAGGTATGGGAATTCCAACTTCACCCACATACCAAATTTTGGTCACTAAATTTTTTTGTTTTGGTTGTTTATTCAAATTCTAAGTCTTTTAGGGAAATTTGATAATTTTCAGTTTTGGTGTCTAAGGTTGCACTGTTCCATTAGTCATCTTACTGTTGGAATTTGGCAAAACTTTCTTCACAGAAAATGTTTCCTATTGTCTTAAGTTTATTCTCCTTTTTGAATCACTCCAATTGGAGTTTTGTAGCTCAAGTTATAGCCATTTGAACCATGGTTGCTGGATTGGACTTAACCCAGTTTTATGGGCAATTTTTAGTTTTGGCAGTTTTAGGTCACCAATTTTGGGTGGCCAAATGACTTGGTTAATGGCATAATTTGAGTTTGTGTTCTTCATGAAAGTTTTATGTCTATATCTCAACTATCCACTGGTAATATTTCAGGTCATTTAGACCTGCCTAGCTCAAGTTATGGCCAAATAAACAAATACTGTTCATTTGGTCAATTTGTACAGGGCAAATTGAGATTTTCCGAGTTTGGTCAATTTGTTCACTAGGTTTTGGTCACTTTTTAGGCATGCTTCCTAAATAAAAATTGTGTCATTTAGTGTCTATTTTCATTCCCAATCGGTCTCATAAAAATTGTACTTGTAAATTTTCATTTTTGGTCCCTCAAAGGGACCTTGGTCGTGCTGCCAGCAGCATGACCACATTGAATCCGAATTTGGTTTCAACTCCAACACTTTCAACACACTTCATTTGGTCACCATTGACCATTTCCTACTTCAAACTAGGTCCAAGATATCTTTTACCTATTTTTCACATTTTTGTCTCTAACCCTAAGTGTCCCAAAACCCTAGTTCACAATGTCTTTGCATTTAATTGATTCAAAACCTATATACATGTTTCTTCATCTCAAACAAGATCACATACACTTTTAAATCTATCAAACTCATGCAATAATCCCCTCATACACATGCTGGCCAAAATTTAGCTTGGTCCCTCAACAATTTATTTCATTTCATTTTAAGTTTATTTCTAAGTTAATCAAGCAATAAACACAACAAATAAACTAATTTTGCAACTTAAATCACTAACCTCAATCTTTGATGACCAATTCTTCAATTCTCTTCTTTTTTCTTTTTCTTTGCTCTTTCAATCCTCTTCTTTGGTTGAGGTAACAAGTTTTGATGAAGTGTAACACCCCTATTTGCACAGCCTGGTATATTTCACTATTCCGGTGACCGAAGTTGGTCCGGACAATTAAGGGGATTAGAACCATACTTAAGATAACTAGATAAACCATAAACACAAATAATTAGTAATGTCCAATTAGTTAAGTATAAACAAGAAAAATTGAACATAAAAAGTTAAATGAGCCGAGAGTCACAGCGATGGGTGACCTTCTCGGGAACGACTGCGAAGTCGATTTAAACTCAAATGTGACCCCGCGGTCCTTAGGACCCTTATAAACACAGTGGAAAAGAGAAAATCACGAAAAAGAACTGTTAAGCTAATCAAATAATTAGGTTAGGGAGCCGAAAGAAATACTGAATTATTTGCAAACCGGGATGAACCGGCGAGGGGCAATTTGGTCAATTGACCTCGAGAGCTGACTCCTGACCTAACTGTCAAATAAAATCGGAGAAAAGAAAATTTTGGAATTGAAAATTAAATTAAAGAACTAATAGAAAAATAAATAGAAAAAAAGAAAAAAAAAAGTAAAAAGGTGATGACATCATGCATGACCTCATGCATGATGCCATAAAGAATAAAATTAATTTATTTACTTATTTAGATTTTTGGGTATTCCATAAGGATAAAAACAAAATAAAGAAAAGAAAAACAAAAAAACCAAAATTCTTCTTCTTCCTTTCTCCCTTGCCACCCTCACTCTCCCTCATTTCCCCATGGATATCCTCCATTAAAGCTTGCACTCAAGCTTACAATCCTTCATTAAACCTCAATAGCTTTCATAGAAACTTCATAAAAACTTGTTCTAGTCACTTGGGAAGGAGATTGGTCATCAAAGAAAGAGGAAAAAGGAAAGCTCAAAGACACCTAACAAGGTTAGTGATTTAAGATGTGAAGTTAGTTTAATTGTTGCATTTTTAGCTTGATTAACTTGTAAATAAACTTAAAATGGAAAGAAAATTTATTGAGGGACCAAACTGAAATTCAGCCAGCATGAAGGGGGAGGGTGATTTGCATGATTTGAATGGTTTAAATGGGTTTAGAAACTTAAATTAGTGAGTGGTTATGATTAAAGACCTTGAAAGTAGCTAAATGCAACAAATGACATGAATTAGGGTTTTGGACATTAGGGTTAGAGACAAAAAATGTGAAAAACTTATAAATGGTGTTTTTGACTTAATGTGAAGTGAAAAATGGTCATTTATGACCTAATTAAGTGTGTTAGAAGTGTTTAAATCAAAGCCAATTTCGGATTGGGTATGAAGCATGACCAAAAGTCAACTTTGAGGGACCAAAAATGAAATTTTACAAGTCCAATTAATATGGGACCAATTGGGAATGAAAATAGGCACTAAATAAAACAATTTTCATTTATGAAGCATGCCCAAAAAGTGACTAAAACCTAGTGAACAAGAATTAGAAAATCTCAGTCTGTCCCTGTATAAACTGATCAAATGAACAGTGTTTATTCATTTAGTCATAACTCGAGCTAGGCAGGTCAAAATGACCTGAAATTTTACCACTAGTTAGATGAGATATAGACCTAAAACTTTCATGAAGGACACAAACCCAAATTATGCCATTAACCCAATCAAATTACTGAGCAAATTTGGGTCACTGAATCTGCAGAACTGCAGATTTGTCATGTGAACAGTAAAGTTTCAATGGCTATAACTCTCTCTAGAAAACTCCGATTTAGGTGATTCTTGAACCGATGGAAACCTAAGACATAGTAGAACATTTTTTATGAAGAAAATTAGACCAAATTATGGACGTAACTTGATCAAATTGCTGAACGAAGTTAGATTGATAATCTGCCAGAACCAAAATCTGCAGCATGAGCGAAGACACGTGAGCGAAGAATGTATTTTGGCTATAACTTGAGCTACAAAACTCCAATTGGGGTGATTCAAAAAGGAAAATAAACTTAAGACAATGGAAAACATTTTCTATGAAGAAATTTTTACCAAATTCCAACAATAAAGTGACCAATGGAACAGTGTAACTTAGGACTCCAAAACTAAAATTTACCAAATTTGCCTAAAAGACTTAGAATTTGAGTAAACAACCAAAACCAACAAGTTTGGTGACTAAAATGTGGTATGTGGGTGAAGTTGGAATTCCCCTACCTGTTAAGCCTTAGAAAGTCAACAATTTGACTTGAATAGTGTAATGAATAGTAACTCCGAAATGAAAATTTCCAAGAACGTTAGTTTAAGCATATTTGGGCTAGAATTAAGTATTTATGAATTAATTATTGAATTTATGCTAAGTTATGATATTGAAACACTGTGAAACTATGTATTTCAGTGGAAAAGAACACCGGAAAAGAACCCGAGGAATTGAGTTAAGGCCGATAGGCGACTCACATCAGGTTTGTGAACAAAAATTTATAAATTATAGTTTTCACAATGAAAATTGATTTGTTATACATTGTGAATATGTTTATTTTATTATGAATTTCGAGAATGTTGTGCTACCTATTTTACAATTGAGATTTGAAATGAAGCTTGTTTAATTTTCTGCATTGTGAAATTTTTGTGTTAATTATGGGTTTTAAGTACTACGGTGTTGCCACTTGTGAATGAAAATTTGACTTTAGAAATTGATTGTGTTTCGCATAAAATATTTGAATAACTTGATTTAAATTGTTTTAATTCACACTTGGCATGATAATATTAATATGTTCCTCATCCACTTGTGGGGTGAGTTTGATATTTGTTCAGTTTCCTCTCTCTCTGGCTTCCCAGTTTGAGGGGCGAGTTTGGATGAGTACTCATTAGCTAGCTAGCCACCTCCCTCATTGATTTCGATTAGTGAGGGTGTTTGCCTTGTCATGATGTACACACGGCATGTTCGAAAATTTTGTGTCATGGCCTAAGTTGTGTTATTGATTGGCAACACTATCTTTATTGAATTATTTGATCAAAGTTGTGTTGTGTTAAGCTTTGAAAATTATGATTTGTTATAAATGTGATTTGAAAATTTGAAATATGATTGTGAAATATTTAAATTATAAATTGTTCATGAATGTTTTAAATTATACATTTTACGTTTTATTGTGCACCACTGAGTATCTTTATACTCAGCGATAGCTTTAACTTGTTGTCGCAGATAGAGAAAAGGACATAGCAGTAGAGTGAGCTGCTACAGTCAGAGAGGAGCACGGTTGAAGAAATTCTGTACGGGTATTGTCTATACCTTGGTAGTTTAGTTTGATGTAAATATGATAGTATGCATATGTATCTCTGTAGTTTGAGCAGTTGTACAGATAAAATTGTAATAATATTATTTTTGAGATTTTGTGTTTGTAAATTAAATAGTGAATGTAAATTAAATATTTAAAATGCAATGTGCATGAGTTTATGAAATGTTTTGAGTAATTAATTTTTGATTTGAACTTTGGATTTTGAGTTGAAGTGTTGACAGGGTTGTTGATTTGAAGTTTGGTGGTTTCAAATGAAGTTGTGATTGAGTAATATATTGGAAGTGTTTTTATTTTCAGGTTTTGAAGAACTGTTTTCTCAAAATACAGACGGCACTCTGCCAAAATTTTTGTAAAAATTACGAAGATTTTAAATATCCAAAAATTTGATTTGTGTTTGGACTTTAAATAAAGGTTTCTAATAATTGAAAAAAAAATTTACCCACCAATTCCATAATGAACAAAAATTGTTTTAAAATTCCTTGTAGTATATTTAATGGGTTACCGGTAGGTGAAGTACGGTAATTCATTAGGTGTACTACGGGAACATGTTATATCTTACGAGGAGTAGGGTGTGACATGAAGTGTTTATGGAAAATCTTAAGGTTAAGTGAGGGAAAGTGAGCTTGAGTACAAGCTTAAATGGAGGTTTAACAACGGAGAGGGAGAGAGAAATGGGAGACGGCAACTAGGGAAAAAAGAAGACTTTGGATATATATATTTTTTCTTTCTTTATGTCTTTTGTCTTATGGAAGACCCAAAAATCAATTTAATTAAATTTATTAATTATAAGCTTTATGGCATCATGCATGATGTCATCTCCCTACACCTTTTTCATTTTCTCTTTTTTTTATTTTATTTTTCTATTAGTTCTTTAATTTAATTCCCGACTCCGAAATTTTCTTTTCTCCAATTTTATTTGACAGTTAGGTCAGAAGTCAGCTCACGGGGTCAATTGACCAAATTGCCCCTCATCGGTTCAACCCGGTTTGCAAATAATTCAATATTTCTTCCAGCTCCCTAACTTAATTATTTGACTGACTTAACAATTCTTTTTCGTGATTTTCTCTTTTCCATTGTGTTCGCAATAGTCCTAAGGACCGCAGCGTCACATTTTACGGTTCGAAATTTGAGTTTAAATTGACTTCGCAATCCTTCCCGAGAAGGTCACCTATCACTGTGACTCTCGGCTCGTTTAACTTCTTATGTTCTGTTTTTCTTATTTATACTTAACTAATTGACAATTACTAGTTATTTGTGTTTATGGCTTATCTAGTTGTCTTAAGTGTGGTTCTAATCCCCTTAATTGTCCGGAACGACACCGGTCACCAGAATAGTGAAATATACCAGGCTATGCAAATAGGGGTATTACAGTTTTCAACAGGTTTGGAAGGACAGTTTGTCTGGAATACAGACGGCACCTTGCCAAATTTTTATTACCATTTTTAAAACACTGATTTTATCAAAGTATGAAAATAGTTTCAACATGATATGAATATTACATAAAAGAATTCTTAAAATCAAATTGAGTTCAGGAAATGAAATAATCACAGACTAGGTGTTCCGGCACATCGTGTAGCACGCCTTGCTCAGCTATATGTAGATGGGTGAAGGGTGTTACAACATGAATGTCTAATGCATCCCAAGTTAGCTTTGCAAATTTTAAAAAGTTTTGGTTTTCTGGCACCTTGGTACATTGAATTTTGAACCCAATTTTTACCTAGTTTCAATCATAATTTGATGAAATGTTCTTCATAAAAATTGTTCATCTAGGTCTTAACTTTATTTTTCTTTTTGAGTCACTTAATTTGAAGCTCTGTACCTCAAGTTATGATTAAATTTCTAGTTACTATTCACGTGGTCTAGGTTTTGGCAGATTTGGTGACTTAACTTTGCTTAGTAATTTGGTTGAGTTAAGCTCATAATTTGGCCTTAAGTTCCACATATGAAATGTTCTACTATGTTTTAGATTTCCATCGATTTAAGAATCACCTAATTTGGAGTTTTTTAGAGAGAGTTATGACATTGAAAATTTTATTGTTCACGTGAGCAATTTCTACAGATTTCAAATTCTAGCAGATTCATTGAGCCAAATTTGCTCAGCAATTTGATTGAGTTAAATCCATAATTTGGCCTAAAGTTCTGCATATGAAATGTTCTACTATATTTTAGGTTTCCATCAGTTCAAGAATCACCTAATTTAGAGTTTTCTAGCGAGAGTTATGATATTGCAAAATTTACTATTCACATGAGCACACTGTAGATTCCAGAATTTCACCTCCAGGTTCAAGGCTCATTTAGGATGGCTTATGGTCATTTTCTGGGTAGGGTATCTTCATAAAAATTCTAGCCCTATATCTTAAGTTTCATTTCCAATTGGTTTCACACCAATTAGAGTTGTGTAGCTTAACTTATGGCTATTTAATGCTAGACTAAGTTCTAGAATTTTCTGCCCTATAGTTCAATTGTTTCCTCACTAATTACTTCCACTAACCAGCATCAACTCACATTTAATTTACTCCAAATGACCATAATTAAACATTAGTACATCCATAAAACTTTATAGCACAAAACCCCCAAAATTTCCTCAAACCCCTAAATTCCCAAATTCCCAACTTCACAATTCATGCAATTCCATAACATTTAGTTCACCAATCATGTACTCTTCATTAATTCAACATAAATTCTCAACAAAATATATCAAATGGCCATAATTAGGTCTTATAACTCTCAATTGTATAACATACTATAAAATCCCTAGTTCCACATAAACCCTAGTTTACAATTTTCCCCAATCCATACCATTTCACTAGTTCCTTTCATCTTACAATTGTCAATTCACACTTAAAGAACTTCAAATGACCATAAATGGCCATTATAAACACCAATTACACTTTATACAATAAAAGCCCTAATTTTCCATGAATCCTAATTTTCAGTTTTTCCAATTTATGCAATTCCCATGTAATTTTACTACCCTAAACATGTATACCACTTCAATTAAACTTGAATTCATCATCAATTTAACTAAAATACATCAAACCCTAACTTTTCCCCAAATTGGCCAAAATCATACCTCTTCATACATGCATGATTATCATGTAATTTTTATTAAAATCTAACTTGATTCAAAGTTTGTATAACTAATTGAGCAAGAAAAGAAACTTACCTCAAGTATCCAACTTCTAATCTTCAATTTCCCTTCAAATTCCTTATTCTTCTTACTTAAATCCTTCAATCAAAGAGTACTTTGATTTTTTCTACTATTTAGATGGAGAACCAGTAACACCCTACCTGTAGCAACTCCATACATTCTACTGTTCCGACGACCAGTGTCGGTCCGGACAGCTAGAACGTCCGGAAAAATATTTAAACTAAAGTGAGGAACTATAATTAACTCAAATATTAATAAGAAAAATTTAGGAAAAATTTTAGAAATAAAATACAACCAAGTTAAATGAGCTGGTGCCCTAGCGATGGGTAACCTAGTGAGAAGTTGCGGTTCTCACAACTAGGAGCCCTAGACCAGGGAGAAAAATTATAAAATAATTTTTGGGACTCCAGAGAAGGGTTATTGAGGTTCTTATGGCATTATAATGCCAAGAAAATACTTAGAAAATTTTTTCAATTGGTACAGACAATTTTGGCCTGTTAAGCCAAACGGAGGGCATTTTGGTCATTTCACCTTCAGAGGTGATTTTTGGCCGACTTGTCCAGTTAAGTAAATAATTATAATGATATAAAATATGAATAAATATTACTAAATTGAAAATGAGTAGAAAAGAAAAGAAAAAAATGAATTAAATGGGAATTTATGACATCACATGATGTCATTAGTGTGCCTTCACCCACTCAAGTGTTGACACATGGCATAAATGTGTTTAAAAAGACAAAATGGGCTGAAAAATAAGAGAAAAAAAAATCAGATTTCCATTTCTTCTTCTTCCTTGCCGTAAACCATTCTTCCCTAACCTCCATGGACAAGCTTTTTCAAGCTTGATTTTCCCTAGCTTCCACACCATAAAAGCCCTAGTTGTCTTCACAAAAAATTCACCCCACACCTTGAGGAAGCTTTGGGCAGCAAAATTTTGAAGAAAAATTAAAGTTTTGGTTGGCTGGATTTGAGCTAAATAAGGTTAGTGACTTAAACCTTGAATTTCACTTTAATTTCATGTTTAAGAACTATATATGTGAGCAAATGACAAGGAAATTTGATGAAAGACCATTGGTCTGCTAACCCTAAATTTTGGCAGCCATGGTTAGGGTAATAGGGTGATGATTTTTGGGGAGCTAACATGCAAGTATGGCTTCCCTTAAAGTGTAACTTATAAGTGAATTGATAAATGCAATGATAATGCATGGTTTTGAATTGTTGAGTTAGGGTTTGGGTTGAAGAATGAGACTTTGATCTTGTGATGATGGAAGTAGGTTTTAATGGTCAATTAGTGACCATTTGGTTTGGTTTGAATAAAAAATGAAGTGAATTGGGTTGTGGGATTTGAGGTTGGTGTGGCTGCCTTGTGTGACCTGCAGGTGTCGCTGTGAGTCCAGCCTGTTTGAACAGCCATAACTTGAATTTTAGAGGTTCAATTGGTGTTTGGATAATTTGACATGAAACTAGACACATAATTTCACAACTTTGATGAAGAAACCATGCCCAGAAAACCAAACCAACTTGACCAAAAGTTTGCCCTAATCCGGGTGACCTGCAATCTGCCTGGGCAAAATGACCAAATGAACAGTATTTGGTCATTTGGCCATAACTCAATGTAGCCAGGTCCAATTGACCTGAAATTTTACCAGCAACAATTTGAGATATAGACCAACAACTTTCATGAAGAAACCTGACCCAAATTATGACCATAACCTAGTCAAATTGCCAACCCAACTTGAGTTACCAAATCTGGAAGAACCAGTTTTGCCCAGATTTTTGGAATCTGCCCAATCCGGCCAGTTATGGTTTTTAGGCCATAACTTGAGCTACACAACTCCAAATGGAGTGATTCAAAAAAAAAAATTCAACTAGACAAAATGAGGAACAACTTTCATGTTTACCATTTTTCCAAATTCCCACTGCAACAGTAACTAATAGAACAGTAAACCCAAAGCTTAAAAACTGAAAATTTTGTCCAATTCACATTAAGCTTAGAGATGGTATTGGCAACCAATACCAACAAGTTTAAAATACAAAATGTGGTATGTTGATGATATTTAAACTAATTTACCTATAGCCAATGCAAAAGACAACATTTTGGTTGACCAATGAAATGAATAGTAATCATAAAAATTTAATTTCAAAGAATTACATAAATAAAAAGTGTTAAATGCCCTAGTAGGCCTAATGTGATTGGTTTGGATAGGTTGGCATGCCAATAGGGTTCTGTTAACAGTACTACATATGGCTTCATGCCATTCTGTATTTCATGGCTTCCCATGCCATTCTGTGACATAATAGCCTTTAGCTATGATATTGAGTTGTTATACTCGGGTTTAATCCCCGATAATTATCACAGCTTATTAGCTGTTCTGTTGCACACCAGGAGACACAATGTGACCGATGGTGTGATGGTCTGTGTCACACCTTACCCCTCTGTAAGGCATAACATGATCCCGTAGAATACCTAATGAACTACCGAACTTCACCTACCGATAACTCATTAAGTACCCTACAAGGGATTTTAAAACAATTTTCTTATTTTTGATAAGTGGTGAGCATTTTCTAATAGGCATTTAAAAACATTTAGTTAAAATTAAAACTAGTTAATATTTTTGGTCCATTTTAGTTTTCCGCAAATTCTATAGAAATTTTGACAGAGTTTCATCTGTATTTTGAGAAAACCGTTCTTCAAATACCTGTAAAAAGCACTTCTAAAAGTTTTTCTCAACCACTACTTCGGTTTCACAATCAAACTCAATCAATTTCTCAAAATTCACAAGTTCAATAGTTCTCAAAATACTGTCAATCAATATCATACATATTTCATTAAAAACAAAATAATTTATACACAACCTTACAAATTTATATCAAAAGAAACACAAACTAAACTTTATTACAAACTTCATACAAATTTGTGTACAAGCTGCTTAAGACCCATTTTTACATGTCCATACATTTATGTGCAATATATACATCAAAAGAAGTATTTACAGTTAGGGTATAAATTATACCCGAAAACTTTAGCCTGGAAGATTCTCACACCTCAAGACTCGATCTGCTTCCTCTAGTTTCGTAATCATGACAAAGAATTAAAGCTATCGCTGAGTACTAGGACTCAGTGGTGCACAATATACTAAAATAATCTTTATGCAAAACTTAAAGCACATTCATTCAAAAATTTGGCTAAACATGAAAATTAAATACAATCATGCATTGTGAGATTTTACATGTAAACCAAGTTCATTTCAAAGTATCAAAACACATTTCATAAAACCTACAGTTAGATCACGCCATTCGAAACAAATAGAATCTCAATAGCCAGAGGCTAAAGAGAAATCATATCACAGGCTAGCGAGCTCAAATATATGGATATCCATTCACATCCTCTTCTACTGGCACACCTCAACACTTCTCCAGAGAAGGAATCAAAATTCGAAACTAATTACCCCTACTAGTCGTGCTAGTGAGGTGTTCAAATATATGGTCATGACACTGTGGTTTCAAAACTTATCTTAACAATTTGCTAAACATTGTCATTTCAAATATACACAATAACTTTCACAATTTAAATCAAACATCATAAAAATGCTATAATCCAATATTTCACATTATTCAAAACATTATGCAAAGATGATTATAAAAGTATATGTTGTGCACAAACCTCAAACGAAGTCGCTGTTGGCCTTGACTCGACTCCTCGGTTCTGTCGGTATTCTTTCCACTGAAACACGAAATTTTCCAATGTTTCAGTACTAAAACTTAAAATAAATCCAAAATAAACTTAACTTCACATTTACCTAGCTCTAACGTGTTAAATTCCACGCTCAAATTTTGTGTTTCGGTTACTATTCATCGCACTATTCAAGTCAAATTATTGACTTTCTAAGGCTTAATGGGTATGGGAACTCCAACTTCACCCACATACCACATTTTGGTCACCAAACTTGTTGGTTTTGGTCATTTGTTTAAAGCTTAGGTCATTTTGGCAAAATTGCCAATTTTCGTTTTGGTTCTCCGAAGTTGTACTGTTCCATTGGTCGATCTACTGTTGGAATTTGACAAAACTTCCTTCATAGAAAATGTTCCTTATTGTCTTAAGTGTATTCTCATTTTTGGATCACCCCAATCGGAGTTTTGTAGCTCAAGTTAGGGCCAAAATAAGTTTACTGTTCACATGTACTGTTCACATGTACTGTTCATACTGCAATTTAGGTGCTGGCAGATTTTTGGTCCAACTTTGGTCAATTGTTTGATCAAGTTAAGTTCATAATTTGGTCTCACTTTCTTCATATGAAATGTTGTACTATGTCTTAGGTTTCCATCGGTTCAAGAATCTCCTAAATCCGAGTTTTCTAGAGAGAGTTATAGCCATCCAAACATTGCTGCTCAATGAAAATTCTGCAGAATCTCAGTACAGTAAATTTAACTTTGCTCAATGATTTGAATGAGTTAATGGCCTAATTTGGGTTGGTGTTCTTCATGAAAGTTTTAGGTCTATATCATATCTAATTGCTGGTAAAATTTCAGGTCAATTTGACCTACCTAGCTCTAGTTATGACCAAATGAACAGTTACTATTCATTTGGTCAGTTTAGTGCATGTGACTGCTATCAACTCACTTTGGTCAATTGTTTCAAGTTTTGGTCAGTTTTTGGCCATGGTTCCTTAATGAAAATTGTGCTCTTTTATGTCTATTTTCATCTCCAATTGGTGGCATATCCATTAGGCTTGTAAAATTTGAGTTTTGGTCCTTCAAAGTAGGTTACCTCCGAATTTAACTTAGTTTCCTATCATTCCCACACAAGTTATTTGGTCATAATTGACCATTATTTCACTTTACAATAGGTCCAACATGCCATTTATACATTTCTCCAAATTTTGGTTCACAAACCCTAGCCTACAAACCCTAATCTTACTAACTCTTGCATTTAACCACAAGTAGTGCACTTAGTCCTAAGCATTCAACTAATCAAAGCTTTTAAACTCATTCTAATGCATCAAACCATTCAATTTCATACTCCCCTCAACTAGGCTGAATTTCAGTTTGGTCCTTCTCCCATATTTTTATTTCATTTCATAAATTCTAAGCTCATGTCAACCATTGCATATGCATTTAAAGAAGTAAAATAACAAGTTAACACACTAACCTTTCTTAAATCTTCAAAACCCTAACTTTTGCTCTT